>NC_135638.1:14465000-15090000 GCF_053574225.1 Canis aureus
TGTCATTATGTAGGACACATTTGTTTTCTGTAGGGCCACATAGGCAAGTTAAGTGGGGATGTGATAGAAATCACTACTCTGCGTCTTCTAGGTCCTTGGCACTAATCATTGCAGTGCCTTCAGGAATGTAGTATTGCCTTTAATTTACTTGTTCAGTAGGTAGGGGAAGTTCTAGTATTTTCCACTTTTCCTTTCCTACCTTAATAGCCCTCACTCTGCAGATTAAGGAACTAATGTGGGCATTCTGCCAGTAAATCTATTCCCATTATGCATTCTAGAACTGGAGAGAGAACTACAGTAAGTTCAGAGGATAGGCCTAAGCTAAAACTCCCATTAATCATGTGACCCCCCCACCATAAACCTGTTCTGACTAGAAGCACATTGAGTCATCAAGAGTTATAGAGGTTCACATAATCCTTAAAAAGTGTGATTATTTCTCCTTCCCCAGTGGACACCTTGGTAAATAGTTTTTTTTTTTTTTAATATTTTTTTTTATTTATTTATGATAGTCACAGAGAGAGAGAGGCAGAGACACAGGCAGAGGGAGAAGCAGGCTCCATGCACCGGGAGCCCGACGTGGGATTCGATCCCGGGTCTCCAGGATCGCGCCCTGGGCCAAAGGCAGGCGCCAAACCGCTGCACCACCCAGGGATCCCCACCTTGGTAAATAGTTATGACTCTTGTTAGTAGGAAGATAGACAGTATAAATTTTTAGCTATGTGTAGCAGGATCCTTCCTTGATCTGATCTTCTCTTCATTTAGAGGACTCCGTGTCTAGGAATTGGTTCAGTTTTGGGATTTTGTTGAGTGGCCCTGACAGTCATTTGTGGTTATTCAGTCCAGACTTCTGTTCATTAGAACGACAGACTTTTCCCATCTATTTCAATTCTACAAAAGAGCTCTTCAAGTCAGACTGTTTGGATTACTGCTTACACTCTATTACTTTATGATAACCATGACTATCATATTGTTGGCTAGTAAGTGCTGACTTGGCTCCTGCCGCTTCAAGATCTCATTATTTTAACTGAATTCAGAGAGCTCCTTTTGGAAGCAGTTCCTACCGATCAGTACTAGTGCGGAGAATAGTCACCACACAGCAATTTAGAAATGCTGGTGCTCCCTTCACCCCATAGCTTTGGTGAACTGAGTGTTACAGATCCTGCTAGGGACCACAGTAAGGGCTAGGTGAAAAGGTTGTAAATGATATACTTCAACATTCTATTATTTTCTCTAAACATTTGGATTCTTTTCTCTGTGGTGTACTAAAGAAGTTCTAGTGATTCCACTTCATGTGGTGTAGTCTATCTTTGGGTTTAGGTTTTATTCAGCCAACCAACCAACCAGTTAAGAGCCATGCCTACCTAGTCTCTGAAGCTAACTTTTGTATCTGAATCTTGGCTTAGTGAGCCCGTACTAGTAAATTTGGCCCAAGGCAATACTGTCTTCGCTTCACTTTAACCCAGTACTCTTAGGATCCATTCCCTTACAGATCCTTTGTTTATATTGGTATGAATTAACAAAATCATTCAGTTCTTTTGGTGTGTGTTGTACCTCTTCATGGACCATACTTTGTATCTCACCCCCTGCGGTCTGCTGAGAGTTGAATTTGGTTATAGATCTAGTGCTAAAAGTTATTTTTAATTAAATTTGAATAGCTACATATGTCTAGTGAATACCATATCAAACAATGCAGGTCTACAAGCGATGAGAAGTGGAAGAGATCAGTGCTTAGGAGGATCAGTGGGCTCTTGCAACTACTCAGGTAGACCATTGCAGGTACTTCAGGAAAGGGAAAACTAACCTCAGGTTGGGATAGAAGGGCTTCTTCTAATGGCGAAGGACACTGGCAGAATTTAGGGGCTAAGGGTCTGCAGGTTCATTAGCATCTGCCCATATGCCCCATTCTGATTTTCAGAATTCACCACCACCTTCTTAATGCCCCAATTTTAACACTAGAGGACCTGTGAAGTTGGGAACTCAGTTTGCATTGCTATTCAGCCATCTGCAGAAGTAGATTTTGTTTTTGTTTTTTTTGTTTTTGGGGGCCTTTTTTTTTTTTTTTTTTTTTAGATCTTGGGCCTGAAGCTAAAGGAGATAAAGATTTCTTTTAGGAGAGTTATAGATTCTTTCAGATCCCTTATGTTAACCTTTAGCTGGGAATTTAAACCCCCCGCGAGGTTAATCATTTTCCAGTGCACTTAACAGCAAATGACACTTTTATACTTCTGTATTTTGACCTAATTGATAATGAGGCAGAAGATACTTCCCATGACAAAGCCTTGCCTTCTATAGGCACTTGGTTATAGGTGTCCACAGATGTTAATTTAAGAAACTGCCTTGCCAATGCACATTGTGGACCATCAGTGTCCCTTATCGTGGAAATGGGTTCACTAATCCCTTTAGGTTCAATCAATTTAGAAAACAAACCCCAGATAGCCCAGAATTAATGTAGACAACCCATCTTACAGTTGTATTCTTCTGGAACCATTTTGGTAGTCTCATCTTCTTGTGTTCACAGCCTTAACCTAGGGACTTTTTTGAGTACCTATTTATGAGACAATTCCTGTCCTGTACACTTCTTCTAGGCTTTATTTGCTTGTTAACCCTGTGCTTTTGTTGTGCAGGGTTAGAATAAAAAAGTAGAAGTAGATAGCAGTGCATTTTATAGCAGATCCCTAAAAACAATGTTTTGACTATTGAGTTTGTTAATTATTGGTACTTGGATAACACAGGAAGGGGTGGTGCCAAGGATAGGGTGGAAATTGATTTTAGAAGGTTCATTTTAGAATAGTCAGTAAATATATCCATCCTGTTTTTTTATTTGTCTTCCAGGAACTAAGATAATATATTTATGTAAACTTTTTTAGTACTGAACAAAACAGACCTCTCCTTTTCCATCTTATTTTTTTTTTAATAAATTTTTTATTTATTTATGATAGTCACAGAGAGAGAGAGAGAGAGAGGCAGAGACACAGGCAGAGGGAGAAGCAGGCTCCATGCACCGGGAGCCCGATGTGGGACTCGATCCCGGGTCTCCAGGATCGCGCCCTGGGCCAAAGGCAGGCGCCAAACTGCTGCGCCACCCAGGGATCCCCTCCTTTTCCATCTTAAAGGATTATAGCAAAGAAGACAAACTTTTAACAATTGATTTTAAATGTGATGAATGTTATTAAATAAATTGCATAATATTAGAACTAGAAGATACAATGCTGAGGCAACCCGGGTGGCTCGGTGGTTTAGTGCTGCCATCAGCCCAGGACTTGATCCTGGAGACCTGGGATCAGGTCCCACGTTGGACTCACTGCATGGAGCCTGCTTCTCCTTCTCCCTGTGTCTCTGTCTCTCTGTCTCTCTCTCTCTCTCTGTCTCTCATAAATAAATAAATAAAATCTTAAAAAAAAAAAGATAATGCTAAGTGAAATAAATCAGAGAAGGACAAATACCATATGATTTCACTCATGTGGAATTTAAGAAACAAAACAAATGAACAAAGGAAAAAGATACCCAAAAAAACCCCCAAACAAACCCAATCTCCTAAATATAGAGAGCAAACTGGTGGTTGCCAAAAGGGAATTGAGTGAGGATGGGGGAAATAGATACAGGGGATTAAGAGTATACTTAGGATGGGCACTGAGTAATGTATAGAATTGTTGCATCATTACATTGTGCACCTGAAACTAATATAGCCCTGTATGTTAATTATACTTCGATTAAGAGAAAAAAACTATGAGTAATTATAGTAAGATCTTAGAACATGACAATTTAATTCCGTTTTAGAAGTGTCCCATATCCCAGAATGGTTTGAAGTACTGTTCCATGTGTATACCTGCATGCTTTATCGTTTAATCAGATAACTTATGTCTTACTAGAAATCTTTAAGGGACCCTTTGGTCCCAAGGTTTTTTTCTCTCTCTCCACTTCCCTTCCATCATCTTTAAGGGTGTGACTCAAGCTCATCTCTGAAAGAGAAGGCTACTGATTATCCAGCCTCCTTTTGTAAATCTGTTTCTCCCTACTTAGCATAATTATTTTCCTACTATGATGATATCTATTATAGAGGTTTCTAAACTTATTTTTTTTATCATGCTCCTTCACTAAAAAATCTTTGAGCATATATTCCAGTATTTACTAGAAAGTTGCCTTCCATTTATGTTTATTACTTTATAAAATCCTTTTTACATTTTAGAATATTTAATAATTCCTGTTACTAAATTTGTAGTTATCCAATCCATTTTTTTTTCTTTTACAAATGAGAAGACAAATTTAAGACTTAAATGACTTATTCAAGATTTTTTGGCTATTTAATGGCAGAGTTGGTCATAAAACTGAGGTTTTCCTCAGTGTTTCTGTTATTTTGCTTTATGTTTCCTTCAAGTTTTAAAATACTATTTCTATATACTTTTCGTCTTCTGAAGTAACTTGTATTTAAGGGTCACTGTTCAGCCATATCATGTAGTTTTGAATAACAGGTATGGTATTTGCATGTAAAGTGAGATGGTTGAACAAATTGATATTTCATGTTTTTAGCACTAATAGCCTCTGATTCCAAGCTGTATATTAAATGTCCTTATATGCGTGAAAGTTATATAAACTTAAAATTCATTGAAACTTTAAAGTAATACATAGATTTTATGTTCTAGATTTTCCATAATAAGTAATATAAAGAAATATTCCTACATAGAAATTATTACTGTTAGCATTTAATAGTATTTCTTTAGAAGGAATTATATTTGTATATATCACTATAAATGTATAAATTTATGTTAGTATGCATATAAATATGGGCACCATTCTTTTTTTTAAAGATTTATTTATTTATTTTGGTGGGGGCTGGAGAGGAGGCAGAGGGAGAGGGAGAGAATCTCAAGCATACTCCCCACTGAGTATGTGCTGAGGGCTTGGTCTCATGATCATGACCTGACCAAAATCAAGAGTCGGACGCTTAACCAACTGAGCCACCTGGGTGCTCCTTTGAACCATAATTTTTAAGTATGTACTCGATAGCCAGTATTCCCTGAAATATTATAGGTATCACAACCTAATATGTGTAGAACTAACTTACCCTCTTACTTCTCCTGTACTGCTCTTACATCTTATTCATGGTTGCCCTTCTGCCTTACTTTCTGTAGCCAGTTGGAGATCAAGTCTTTGCGTACTGTTTGGTAAATAGCTCTTTATTCCTTCTGCTGTATTCCTGTGGCCACTGCATCAGTGTAGGCCTTATCATCCCTGTCCTAGCTAATTGGAGGAGCCTCTGAACACTTTTCTTTTAATTTTTCCCCCTCTTTCTGGTCCATCTTGCATACTGCTGTCAAAGATTTCTTTTTAAAAGAAGGAGCAAGTATTGCTACCCCATTAATGACAGACCTCTTTTGAATCTGACTTCACTATGGTACGAGACTCTTTACGACCTATGTGAGGGTAGCAGTTGTTTACAGCAACTTTTTGGACTGTTGTCATATTGGTTTAACTCTGTGTTTTCCCTGCTATTTTACATATTTTTATATCAAGGCTAGAATAAGCCTAGTACATGACAGGCACTCCATACTGAACACATTTGGAAAATGAATAAATTAAAGTGATACTGTTCCCTATATTTGTGATCCCTTCACCTTCCTCTATTCTACCTGGGCAGTCTTGTTCAACTTCTAGACCTTAAAGGGAAAAGTAGTACAGTAGTATAACAGGAATACTTAGGGAATCTAAGCCCTGTGACCAATTCTTAAAGGAAGCAGTCAGCTCTACCTGCCTTATCTATGATAACTGTATGAATGAGCTTTATGGGAACATTTCCATCATCAGGGTTAGACACTGAGCTCCATGGTATACCCAGCAGGTGACAGTGTACCTACTATAATCTCTGTAGTCTGCATCAGCATAAGAGGAGCTAACAGTGTTATTGTCAACGTGGGTTGATGGAATTGCTACACTTATTTTTTAAGAAGACATTTGGCAAATAACGAGGAATTCAGGGATCCCTGGGTGGTGCAGCGGTTTGGCGCCTGCCTTTGGCCCAGGGCGCGATCCTGGAGACCCGGGATCGAATCCCACATCGGGCTCCCGGTGCATGGAGCCTGCTTCTCCCTCTGCCTGTGTCTCTGCCTCTCTCTCTCTGTGTGACTATCATAAAAAAAAAAAAAAAAAAACAAACGAGGAATTCAGAAATAGTTCTAGATTATGATTTTTGAAGGAGAGCTTTTGTCTGATTACTTGAATAGTGTCCAAACAGTATAGTGAGTGTACAATTTAAAAGCAAATTTCAGGTGTTAATCCAGGGGTTTTATGCTTGTGGTAAAATCATTTTCAGTCACTGAAAATACATTGATTTCCATTGTAAAATGTAACAAAGTGTAGGCAAAAATGATGGAATAAAAAACAATAGCATTCTATTACTATTTGAATTTTAAATCTCTTTTAAAATATAATTTTTCATACCCTGAATAGCCAAAGTAACCTTGAAAAAAAAGAACAAACCTGGAGATACCACGATTTCTGATTTCAAACTGTATTACAAAGCTGTAGTTGTCAAAACAGTATGTTATTGGCATATAGACCATGGAACAGAATAGAGAGCTTAAAAGAAACCTACATGTATATGTTAACTTAATTTATGACAAAAGAGCCAAGAATATACGTGGGGAAAGGGCAGTTTCTTTAATAAATGGTGATGGGAAAACTGTATAACTGCAAGCAAAAGTATGAAACTGGACCACTGTCTTTCAGCATATACAAAAATTAAAAATTAACTCAAAATGGATTAAAGATTTGAACATAAGACCTAAACCCATAAATCTGGAAGAAAATGTGTGGTAAGGTCCTTGGTAATAGATCTTGGTGATGATTTTTTGAATCTGACACAAAAGCAAAAGCAACAAAAGCAAAAATAAGTGGGACTACATCAAACTGAAAAGCTTCTTACAGCAAAGCAAGGAAACCATCAGCAAAATGAAAGGCATCTACTGAATGGGAGGAAATATTTATAAATCATCTATCCAATAAGAGGTTAATATCCAAAATATTTAAATAATCATATAACTCAGTAGAAAACAAAATAAAAATGGACAGAAATTCTAAGTAGACATTTTTCTAAAGAAGACATATGGATAACCCACAAGTATGTAAAAGATACTCAACATCATTAATCATAAGGGAAATACAAAGCAAAACCACAGTGAGGTAACCTCACCTGTTAAAATAGCTATTATCAAAAAGAAAAGGAATGACACGTATTGGTAAAGATGTAGAGAAAAGGGAATGCTGTACCACTGTTGGTGGAAATGTAAATTTCTTATAGTCACTATGGAAAACAGTATAGAGGTTTCTAAAAAATTTAAGAATGGGGGCAGCCCGGGTGGCTCAGTGGTTTAAGCACCCCCAGGGCGTGATCCTGGAGACCCAGGATCCAGTCCCACATCAAGCTCCCTGCATGGAGCCTGCTTCTCCATCTGCCTGTGTCTGTGCCCCTCTCTCTGTGTCTCTCATGAATAAATAAATAAAATCTTTAAAAAGATGTATAAAAAAAATTTAAGAATGGAACTACTATATGACCCAGCAATTCTATTTATCTGAAGACAGTAAAAACATTAACTCAAAAAGTGTATGCACCCCCATGTTCATAGCAGCATTATGTATAATAGCCAAGATATGGAAATAACCTAAGTTTTCATTGATGGATGAATAAAGAAAATGTGTGTATATATACATATACATAATGGAGTATTGTTCAGTCATAAAAAAGAAGGAAATCTTGCCATTTGCAAAAATATTGATGGATGTTGAGGGCATTGTGCTAAGTGAAATAAATCAGAGGAAGACAAATATGTATGATATCACTTACTTGATCATTAAAAAAAGTTCATGGGGATCCCTGGGTGGCGCAGCAGTTTGGCGCCTGCCTTTGGCCCAGGGTGCGATCCTGGAGACCCGGGATCGAATCCCATGTCGGGCACCAGGTGCATGGAGCCTGCTTCTCCCTCTGCCTGTGTCTCTGCCTCTCTCTCTCTCTCTCTCTCTCTGTGTGACTATCATAAATTAAAAAACAAAACAAAACAAAAAAAACCTGAGAACAGGTTGGGGGTTGCCAGAGGTGGGATGGGAGGTGGGAGAGTGATCTGAGGTCAAAAACTACAAACTTGCACTTATAAAATGGGGGGAATGCAGCATGGTGACTATAGTTGCTAGTACTGTGTACTGTGTTTTGTATTTGAAAGTTCCTAATGGAACAGATCTTAAAAATTCTCATCATAAGAAAAAATACTTTTTTGTAAGTATATATGCTGATGGGTATTAATTAACCAGGCTTATTGTTGTGATCATTTCACAGTGTATATAAATATCAAATCATTATGTTATAAACCTGAAACTATTCTGTCATATTATATGTTGTGATTATACTTCAATATAAAAAGTCACTCATAATTTAATGAAATTTATAATATAAATATTTTACAACAGATTTACTAAAAGGCCTTAAGAGATCTTATTAAATAATTAGTCATTAACACTTAATTATTTTCTCAAACTTAGGAGGAAATAGTTTGTCATACAATCTTAGCCCAAACATCTCTTTACAGTTAAAAGATTGCATTATTTAAGGAACAGACTCTAGTGATGGCTAAATTATCTTTAATAAGTGTTTAAAACTATTGGATTTACTACTTGATCTTCCTATCACCTAAAGCTGTTTTGATTAGACTGTAGCTTCAATGGAAAGTCTTCCAAAGGGGCTGGAGTGGGGATGGGGAGAGGGGAGAAGAGGAGGAAGAGGGAGGAGGAAGACGGAGGAGGAGCTTTCAACCACAGGAGTAGAGTAATGAGAAAGCAGGTCATAGGAAGAAGAGTCCAGTCCAACACTGGACTCAAATTGTACCTGTAGCTCTTTGACCTCTTTGACTGCAAGCAGGATGAGGCCTAGAAGCTGATACTCTGCTTTTCCTTTGAGCAGTGCTCTTTTCATCTGCTCTGGTGGCAGCTGTTATGGAGGACATAGTGGCTCCCAGTGGAGTGTCATAGTAGCTACTCTTATCACTGCTGGCTTGGTATTACTCTTTGTGCTACCTCTAGAGGACAACTCATAGCCCATGTCTGCATTGAGCCTGTAGAATGTATTTCATCCTTGGCTCTCTGCAAGAAATAACTATTTGTTTGAGGTGCTTATTTAAGGATCTTTAATATTATACTCTGTGGAGTTATAAAACTAGTAGTAAGGCTCAAAGCATAATATTCCTGGCTACCTTTTTAGTTTTATTTGACATCTTGATATACGGACTTGTTTTGGTTTAGATGGACACTTCAGTCCTCAGGATTCCTTCCCAGTGTGTTTCAATTCACTGAAACAGATCCATCACCATACCCTCCTTCCCGCATCTAAGGGACTTGGCATCAGCCAAATATTTTGACTTTTTTTTCCTTGAGGCAGAAGTCACAGACTTTTGGTCTTTGGGCCAAAGTGTGTTTTACTAGATTGATAAAGTAAAAGACTTTTTAAAAAATAAACATGGAAAAATTGGAAATTTTTTTTAAAGTAGTTTTTACCCTATAGCTTGGTTACACTTAGTCACTTCTTTTTTTTTTTTATTTTTAAGATTTATTTATTTTTATTATGATAGACACAGAGAGAGAGAAAGAGGCAGAGACACAGGAGGAGGGAGAAGCACCTCCATGCCGGGAGCCCAACATGGGACTCGATCCCGGGTCTCCAGGATCAGGCCCTGGGCTGAAGGCGGGTGCCAAACCGCTGAGCCACCCAGGGATCCCCAAAATTGGAAATTTTATGTTACTACATGGATTTCTGGCTTTTCTTGGAGAATCAAAAGATGTGGCAACACTGAACTCAAATTGTAACTGTAGCTAGAGCTGAGTAGTGGCTGTATTTTTTAGGCATTTTTTTTAGAAGATTTTATTTATTTATTCATGGGAGACACACAGAGAGAGGCAGAGACATAAGCAGAGGGAGCAGTAGGCTCCATGCAGGGAGCCTAATGTGGGACCCGATCCCCGGATTCCAGGATCACGCCCTGAGCCAAAGGCAGATGCTCAACCACTGAGCCACCTGGTGTCCCAATGGCTGTACTTTTTAGACTGGCACATATTCTGCTTACCAAGTCCCCACTCAGCCTAGCTTTTGAATTTGTAATCCTTGGAGTACTACATGTATTAAAATGAGTCATAAATATGGTTTTATAATTTTTAGAGTAAGTTTACTATCAAACTCTTAATAATTCTCCCTGAAATAACAGATGTAAAACTTATTCCAAATACAGGGTGTAGGTAGATTAAATTGTTACTATTCTTCTGTAATTAGTTCTCAAAAACAGAAACTTAGTGCTTCCCTTAGTTTGAGCCAAAGAATGCACATACCACAGCAGACACAAATTAAAGATGAGTAGAAGGTACAAGTCTGTACTCATGGATTTCTGAAAAAGCATGTTTGGAAAAAATTTGTAAGTTAAAAAAAGAAGGAGCCTGCATTATAGGCTCAGTCATACCTTAAGTAAATTCAGTGTGTAAAAAAGACTCCTAGAAAATGAGCAGCACAAAACAAGGAGCTGTATGTAAATTTTAAAAAGCCCTTTTATTTGGCTATTTTTTAAATTAAAGTATAATTAATATACTGTGTTACATTAGTTCAGGTATATGATATGATTCAACAATTATGTACATTAATGCTCATCATGGTAAGTGTATTCTTAATCCCCTAGGTTTCACTCATCCCCCCCCTCCCCATTCCCTCTGGCAACCACCAATTTGTTCTCTTTATTAAAGAGTCTTTTTTTGGGTTTGTCTCTTTTTTTATTTGTTTTGTTTCTTAAATTTCACATGAGTAAAATTACTAAATTCTACATTCAGATGAAATCGTATGACAGTTGTCTTTCTCCATCTGACTTATTTCATTTACCACTATATGCTATAGGTTTCATCCATGTTGTTGCAAATGGCAAGATCTCATTCTTTTTGTGGCTGAGTAATATTCTATTTTGTGTGTGTCCTCTTTATCCATTTATGTATCACTGGACACTTGGGTTGCTTTCATACTTTGGCTATTGTAAGTCATGCTACAATAAACATAGGGATGCATATAATCTTTTCAAATTAATTTTTTTCATTTTCTTTGATTAAATACCCAATAGTGGGATTACTAGATCATATGGTAATTGTATTTTTAATTTTTTGAGGACTATTCAGTTAGTCCCACTAAACTTGAATTTGAAAGATTTTTTTTTGGCAGATAATCAGTATTAGGAATAAAGTTAATCACTTTCTTGAATGCCCACATGCTCAGACCCTGACCTCCCTCTGTCTCCATGGTAGGAGGTTTTGTCTTATAGGATACTCCTTACTTTTCTCACATTCCAGATTCTACACTGAGCCAACACATCAGCATCATTTCCCACTAAACACTTTTCTTGGTTTCTTCTTGAAGAAGGAAAGGGAGGAACAGGAGGTTGAAGAGTATATCGATTTTTTTAAGCAAAATTCCATTTAAATTTTTTTTCTTATTGCTATAAAATGTAAATATACAGCATATTGACTTTTAAAAATTTCCCCTGTAAGATTTTATTATATCATTCATACCTTTATATTGATTTATATGCTTATAAATCTCTCCTCTTTTTTTTAGGCTTCTCCAAAAAATATGGAATCCTTTGCATCTATGTTGAGACATTCTCCTCTTACTCAGATGGGACCTGCCAAGGATAAACTAGTCATTGGACGAATCTTTCATATTGTAGAAAATGATCTTTATATAGATTTTGGTGGCAAGTTTCATTGTGTATGTAGAAGACCAGAAGTGGATGGAGAGTAAGTAGAATCATTTCCAAGTTTTTAAGAGTACTGATAAAAGTTAAGATACCTCAAAGTATTATTGAATTTTAATTGGTGATTTGCTAAAAGACAGAAAATATGCTTTATTTCTCTTCATTATGCTAATTAGGGAAGTTAGGCTGGATTCACGTCATGTCATTTTAATCACATTAGGCTAGATTCGTATCTTCTCAAAGCAGTGAGAGCACTTTTGGGGAGATTTTGATGTTCATCTTGGTAATCAGCTATTCCCCACCATAAAATTAAAACTAGCTTTATAGTAATATATGCTACTAAGGCCATTTTATAACTTTTTTTGGTCTCTTCTTCTGTTTTACAGTCTTTTGCTTCTCAGAGAAGCCTCCCTTTCTACTTCTTCATTCTCCTTTCCTCTCCCACTATCAAATTCTGATACTTTATTATCTTCTTTTCTTATTTTGCACTACTTTCAGAATTATAATTTTTCTTATTAAGAACAGAATTCATTCTGTTTATAGCCTATAAGTAAAGATATTTGTGAATATAAATATGCACTGGGGAAACCATTAAGGTGGAAGATCTAGGAGTAGAATATCAAGAGAAAGGAGATGTGGAAATAAGATTCTGGGATTGGAAAACAATAGTAAGCAATATAGAAATGATTTTTTTTCCCATAAGTTTTTAATATGCACACTTTTAAAATTTCAGTATTTCTAGTACCAGGATGCATCTTAGAGTAGATGTTATGTCAATTCAATTGGCAGTGTTTTTTTTTTATTCTTAATAGTACATAATGGTGAATCTAGTACACAGTGGCGTCTTAGGATGAAATTACAGTGATTAAGAAGTTTGTGATGTTTAAGAATGAATCATATTGTAGAAATGAATAGGGTAAGAGTAACTCTAGATCTAAGTGAGCAGTTATGAAAATTGGTTGCCTCTCTCCTGAGAGCTCTGGATATCTAGAGGTCCAAATGATTAGGAGACATGAACTCATTCTACCTGAATCTGAATTAGACCTGACAAACTTAGTATAAATTTCCTCAGATCAGTGGTGTGTGAGTAAATATTTAACAACTAGTTCTTCAATAAAAAAAGTCCCAGATTGCCAATGTCTGTGGTCTAAAACACTCTCACCATGGCCAATCTTAAGTTTCCAATGTAATGTTAATCAAATGCAGAGTTGGGAATATATATACATACTCAGCTCCTATAAGGTGGCGTAGTCTGGCTCCAGCACACCTCTACCTCAGATAATCAGAAGCTAAACGGTGTCTTGCAAGGTAGGTGCCATGAACCAAGTGATACCTGGAGGAGAAAATGGGCTTCTTATGCTGCCTGGCACTGAGAGGCAATAGCTCAAGATAGCTGTCTTGTTATATCAAATAACATATATGCTTAATCAAAAGTAGTAAGACCTCAAGAAATTTCTAAGTAGGATAAGTCTGTCAATCTAGATATTAATACTATCTATTGTGTAATGGGTCATTGAAGGGATTAAATCAGATAATGTATGTAAAGATTTAGAACAGTGATTGATATATAATAAACAGGTACTGTTATTACTATTCTTGAAATTGTAGTGATTTGGATTTTTGTGAACCAATTATAACATTCCTCAAGAGTTCCTATCAATGAGGGTTTATGCAGGAGGCAAGTATGAAGATATGCAGTCCCAAAGTTATCCTTTAAAAGAGGCATCCTAAGCTCTTGGATACTGTCAGTAGTATCTGTGGCAGATCATTTTTCATTAATAGAGAATATATCAGTAATTTAAAAATGAAGTACTGTTTTATTTTATACAAGAAATCTTCTCAGGTGCAGTAGACATCTTTATTCTCACGAGCTGACCTTTCTTACAGCCAGAACATCAGGTATTAACTTTACAAAAAATGTATTTTACAGATAACACTGCTGAATTATGGATATTTCACCTGCTTAGTCAGATTTATTATAAGTTACAAGTATAGTAAACACAGTTCCTTATGTTTTTGAATGGCAATTTTTTATGATATTTCTTTTTTTCTTTTTAAACATTTATTTATTCATGAGAGACACAGCAAGAGACATGGGCAGAAGGAGAAGCAGGCTCCCTGTGGGGAGCCCGATGCAGAACTCGATCCCAGGACCCTGGGATCACACCCTGAGCCAAAGGCAGACTCTCAGCCACCAAGCCACCCAGGTGCCCCTTTGTGGGTATTATTTTATGTATACTGTTCTTTATTCTCATTTCATTAAATTTTTAAAACATTAATTTTGTCATTATGTTATATTTTTTAGCATAATATTACAGAATGTCTTAGAAACTAGAAATTCTGATTTGATTCTTAGGCCTTACTGCATCACAGAATTTTAAGTATCAGTATTTGTGACTAGATATTTCTCTAGTAAGTGTCATAATATGGTTTAAGTTTATTTTATGTACAGTATAGCTTTAAATGATTAAATACTAGAATTTGTTGCAACATTTATTAAGTCTTAATTTTTCATTGAAAACTATGCACATACCATAGAAGCACATATTCTGTTACAGAAATTACTGTATGGTTGAAGCTCTTATCTTCACATATATTCCTGCCAGTGAAGCAGTCTATTTAACAGAAGTTTTTGGGGTGAGACTGATGGCTTATAATAATTTTGCAAGGAAATTGTCTAGTCTGTGGAGCAGTCACTGTATTAGAGTCTTTTTTAAAATGTATTTAGCAGAGTTAAATGCCTGCATCTTTTTTTTCTTTTTGTAGTTATCTGCAATAGTTATTTTTCAACTCCTGCTTTTGAGTGTCCCGTATCCAATTACTCTTACCAGAAATTTTCACTTCAATTTCCAAATCACTCACAAAATCAATATATTCATGACTGAGGATCATGAAGAGGGGGGGAATCATGCTGGTGCAGAATTTGATTTGTTCATTTGTTCATCCATTCATTCATTCAGCAAATATTTACTGGACCTCTTCAGTTTGGCAGGCACTGTTGTAAGGGCTGGTAAACTATCCAGACTAGCTCTCTGTCTGCCCTCATGAAGTTGGGCAGCAACTTCTACTGGAGAAAGAATGTATAGTAAACAAGTACAGAAATCAGTTTTTAAAATTGGTAATTACATGAGTAAAAAAGGGCTAATATGGTGACAAAATGTCTGGCAGGTAGAAGATAATAGTAGTTAGGAAAGGGCTTTGACTTCTATTGCTGAAAGTCTGAAAATACTCTGAGTGCTTTTTTTTTTTTTCTTTTAATGATAAGCAAGAGTCAAGGCTTAAATTCTATTCCTCTCTTGTCCTACAGACTGGTAATGTTATTTCTAATAATGTGCTAAGGAGAGTAGTTCACCTTAGCCAAGATTTGACCTGCTAGTTTGGTATCTTTTGTTCCCTTCCAATCTATGTGTATACATACCCTAATGGCTATGTAGGTAGCAACTATAGCTCCATATCTACATACATTGTTTTCTGGGGAGAAACTTTCTATATTAGCAAATCCTTTGTTGTCCAGTTTTTAATTCATCATGGAAAGAAGGTTTCTACTCTTCACAGAATATTTATTGAATTTCTTGATCTCTGTGTGAAGAAATACTTAGTTTCTTTCCAAAACCCTTCTCTAGGTCTCTTACAGCTACCTGTCACTAATGCTTTGAAAGTATTGGTGTCCCTGGGTGGGTCAGTTGGTTAAGTGTCTGACTCTTGATACTGGCTCCGGTCATGGTCTCAAGATTGTGAGATTGAGCCCTGAGTTGGGCTCTGTGCTCCCTCTCCCTGTAGCCTTCCCCCCTCACTTGTCACTTGTCCCCTCTAAAAAAAATAATAATAAAGAAATAAAAAGTATTATAGAAGAGTGTTAGATCAGCATAATTACTACTTACCTATATTTAAGACAAAATTTGTAGGTGGGAAATCTTTTATTTAGATCTTACCTGTTGTCTTTATAGTTGGTAGAAAGATAATAGTACCAAATGAGAAAGTAGTGAGATCCAGCTAGATCTCTGGTCATACCTTTTCATACCTACAAGTTTAGTTTATATGATTAGATAGAACAGCTTTTTGGGCTGGACATGTTTACTCCCTACCTCCATGTTGTCAGGCTGCCTCTGAGCCGATTTTAGAAGGGTAACTGAGTAATGGCAGAACTTCTTGCTTTGATACATTTACCTAAGAGACTACAAATAAAATGTAGATAGTTACGTAATTTATTCATCATTCATCAGCCTGGTTTGCTTTTTTAAATTTTTTTTTAAAATTTTTTTTATTTATTCATGATAGTCACACACAGAGAGAGAGAGAGAGAGAGAGAGAGAGAGGGAGGCAGAGACACAGGCAGAGGGAGAAGCAGACTCCATGCACCGGGAGCCCGACGTGGGACTCGATCCCGGGTCTCCAGGATCGCGCCCTGGGCCAAAGGCAGGCGCCAAACCGCTGCGCCACCCAGGGATCCCTGGTTTGCTTTAAATCCCTTTTGAGAACCATTTTTTCTCTTCAGTTTGACTTTTGTGTCATTGAATCTATTCTACTTTAGGACGGTTTAAATTAATTAAATGCAAAGAAAAATAGCTCATTTAATAAATACTCAGTTTTGCAAAATGTTTTAATTTTTTCATTATTTTTAAGATTTTTTATTAAGTTTTAATAGGTACAAATGTAGTGATCCAAAGGGGCACCTGCACCCCAATGTTTATAGCAGCAATGTCCACAGTAGCTGAAGTATGGAAAGAGCCCAGATGTCCATCGACAGATGAATGGGTAAAGAAGATGTGGTGTGTATACACACACACACACACACACACACACACAGGGATATTACTTAGCCATCAAAAAGCATGAAATCTTATTTACATTGATGTGGATGGAACTGGAGGGTATTGTGCTGAGTGAAATAAGTCAGAGAAAGACAATTCAGAGGATCATGGGGAAGGGAGAGAAAACTGAATGGGAAGAAATCAGAGAGAGACAAACCGTAAGAGACTCTCTTTTTAAAAAAAAATTATTTATTTATTCATGAGAGACAGAGAGAGAGAGAGGCAGAGGGAGAAACAGGCTCCATGCAGGGAGGATTGGATTCCAGGACTCCAGGATCACACCCTGGCGGAAGGCAGGTGCTAAACCGCTGAGCCACCTGGGAATCCCCACCGTAAGAGACTCTTTTTTTTTTTTTTTTTTTTGAGACTCTTAACCATACGAAACAAACTGAGGGTTGCTGGAGCAGCGGAATGGGGTAATTCGGGGATAGGCATTAAGGAGGGCCGGTGAGGTAATGAGCACTGGGTGTTACATGCAATTGATAAATTACTGAACTCTACATCTGAAACTTATGATGTACTACTATAAGTTAGCTAATTGAATTTAAATTTAAGAAAAAGAAGGAAAGTAGGGGATATTTTCCTTACTTTCCAAGTGAAGAAAGTGAGTCTCCATGCATAATGTATTGCATGTATTACAGTGACACAACTGGTAATTAAGGCAGGGATTCAAACTTTAGGCTGTGTGTGTCATACACAGCCCATGAATGTTCTTTTCAACTCTACTATGCTGCTCTCTAGATCCCGCAGCATGTAGTTACTTAGTATCATAAGACCCTCCTAAAAGGATCTCACATAGGAGCCAGTTTTTATACCAGCAACCCTGAAAACAGTGTGATAGTAAAGCTCTATGGAGGCCTGTTAAAGAATGGTAGGTAGCCTGTTATAATATCTTTGGTTATGGTATCCATAGTCTAATATGTTTGGATAGTGTTACCACTAATAAGCTAATGACCAGTGGGTCCAGGCTTTGTTTCAGAATGGATGTGTAACAATCATGGTGAGACTTGTAGTTACAGGAGCTGATTAACTTCTAACAACGAGTTGTAGCTTAGAGTCATCTGGCCTCGTGTTATATGAGAAAGCTTTATTTCAAGAAAAGTTTATTTTGCAAATTGTAGAAAGTTGACTCTATATATAATACTCAATTTTTAATTCTTTGATTCTTTTTATAAAATATGTCATATACTTTGCTTGAACTTTGTCAGACCAAAATGGTTTAACCTGTTTTTTTGGTCTTTGTTTTTGATGAACCAAGGTCATAATTACAAACATTAGTGTCTGTGGTGTATCATAATCCAAATATATAGAATTATTACTCCTTAGCTGTACAACCCCTCTAATTCTGTAGTTTTTGTGTTTCACCTTTAGATGTCATCATTCTTTCTCTGCTGTTGTACTTATGTATGCATTTTTAGCTTTCTTGAAATTTTAATTTTCTTCTTCTAATATTCTGATGCCCAGAAAATTGGTCACCAAATTTGTTGTGCTTAAAATAAGATAATAATAGTAGTGTTTGTGAGTAATGACCTCTCAGCCTCTTCTATAAGTAAAGTGTATGTACTTTAATATATGGACTTCAACATGTATTTTAACAGCTCCTAAACTCCTTTGCTTAGTTCTCATTGGGTTCTGTGGAGACTTGATGTCACCAGATAACTAACTTCCTGATAAGTATAACTAGGTAGGGGTCTTGCCTGCATTGACTGCCTGTTCACTGATGCCTTTGGTAGGGATTGTCACATCTCAGGACAGTGTTTGTTGAGCCAGTCAGTGTGCTATTGTCTTGCACATGAGTATTTATTGTGGTTGAGAGTTTAACAGTAGGAACATTAGTGAAAATAAGGTGGGATTATTGGACCACAAATACTATTTGAGATAGTATCAATTCTTACAGTAAATTTGTAAGTAAATCAGTAAATCCCTTAAGAACATTATTAAGCCAAGAGTATTGTTTTATAGCATTGATTAGTTTGATTGGCTTGGAATGTACCTGTAGTACTTTTTATTAGTCTCAAGAATTGAGCTGTTGATTTTATTATTTTTTTAATTAAGGTTTTATTTTGATTCTAGTATAGTTAATATACCGTGGTATATTAGTTTCAGGTGTACAATATAGTGATTCAGCAAGTCCATACATAACCCAGTGCTCATTGCAACAAGTGTGCTCCTTAACCCCCATCATCTGTTTCACCCATCCCCTCTGGTAACCAGTTTGTTCTTTATACTTAGGAGTCTGTTTCTTTCTCTCTTTTTTCCTATTGCTCATTTGTTTCTTAAATTCCATGTATGAGTGAAATCATATGGTGTTTGTCTTTCTCTTATTTTGCTTATCAAAATGCCCTTTCGCTCCATCCATGTTTTTGCAAATGGCAATACTTCATTCTTTTTTATGGCTGAGTAATTTATATATACGTATGTGTGTATATATATATATAATTCTATAATTCTGTTTTTAAATAAACTAGGTCATGGTGCAATTTTTCACTGAGTCAGGAAACAATGAGTAGCTATCATGCGTCACCTTTGTGTTTAATGCTGTTTATGTTCAGATTAAAGACAGGATGTTTCAGGGAGTTGATTGATTCAGTCAGGGGGATAGAGAAGTAAATCGATACATATTACACTGTATAAGTTCTATTGACTGTCTCCAAAAGGAATGGAGAAGAGGGGAATCCCTGATTCGGTTAGGTTGTCAGAGAAGGTTTCCCAGAGGAATTAACAATTGAATTGAGTTGTAAAGGATGGATTGTAGGAGATACAAAGAGCAAAAAATGGCTGTACTTGTAAAGTTTTAAGTGAGGGAGAGCCTGGCTTTTCTGGGAACTCAAATGGCATAGTTGGTTTAAGTTGAGAAGTGATGAGACAGTGGAGAGATGGGCAGGAGCCAGACCTTCAAGGGATTTATATACCATTCTAAAAAATTGGGACTTTTTTCTGAAAGTGATAAAGAGCCATTAAAACAGACCTGGTTTGTGTTTCAATGAGAGCATTCTGGCAGTGTTGTGGAGCATATATTGGAAGAATGAAATGAGTCAGGCCAATAAAGAAGCTTCTGGAAGGAAGTAATGAGACCATTAATTAAGTAAGACAGTTAAGAGAGGAGACTTTTTTTTTTTTAAGATTTATTTATTTATTTATTCATGAGAGACAGAGAAAGAGAGAGAGAGAGAGAGGCAGAGAAACAGGCAGAGGGAGAAGCAGGCTCCATGCAGGAATCCCGACGTGAGACTCCATCCCAGGTCTCCAGGATCATACCCTGGGCTGAAGGCAGCGCTAAACCTCTGAGCTACCCGGGCTGCCTGAGAGGAGACTTTCGTTAGCAATTTAGGAGTTAGCAGAAACAGGTCTTGGTAACTAAGCATGGATAATGAGGTAGAAGTTTGGTGTTTGATTTAAGACATGAATGACTAGTAGATAGTAAATCTGGTCGTACTGGGGAGGTAGACATGGGGAATGGATTATATTGATGAAATGCCCAGATTTAGGTCAGTTTTGATTCTCTCATTCCCACTCATAGTCATACTACTTCTGATTATTATTAGTTAAGGAACATTTGTCTTTTTACTGAAGTATAAAATCCTTTTTATTAAACTATATTTATCTTGTTGGTTAAAGAGCCAAGTTCTCTAAATCTTATTTCATTGTTATATTTTAATTTTGATTTTTCAAGAATTGTATGTATTTCTGTAAAATCATATAGACCAGTTTTACAAATGAGGTCTATTTATTTATTAATGTGTTAATGAAGATCACGTCTTTTAAAGCATTGTTTCTACATTGGCATCTCTATCAAAACACACATGATTGACAGTTCTGAAAATCGAAGAGTTTCAAAACAAGCATGATTGGCAGGTCTAAGGTAACTAGCACGTGCACTGAATATTATTTGTACTTTTGTTTGACACTAAGGTAGAAAAAACGAGCTAATTTCCCAGTCTTTGTTTCTATTTCAGGTTGTATGATATATAGGGTCAAATAGAGTAGGATGGATATTGCATGTTTCAAAGACTGAAGTTTTCAAGGCGTGTTGGTGGGAGAAAAGAGAAAAAAAAGAATTTGAATTAAGTGGTTCTCTTTATTCCAGAGGACATGGTACACAATTTAAAAATATGAATTTTTTTAAAATAGATTTGTGATTGAAAATCATTCTATCATGTTTTCTTAACAGAGCTCTGATTATTTTTCAGGATAAAAGAGCATCTATTATATTTAACTTTTTAGTAAGAAGTCTTAAGAATATGTGTAAATTATAAAATATCTCAGAAGTGTTCTGAGTTCATGAAACACATGTAATCAGACTTCTGAATAGCATTTGATGTAAAAACAACAATAACAACAAAACTAAGCTCACAGATAAAGAGAACAGATTGATGTTTGCCAGAGGCAGGGAGTAGGAGGTGGTCAAAATGGGTGCTAGGGGAGCAAAAGGTACAAAATTACAGTAGTAAGTCTTGGGGATATGATGTATTACATGGTGACTATTTTTAATAATACTGTATTACATATTCAAAAGTTGCTAAGAGTAGATCTTAGAAGTTCTCATCACAAGAAAAAGAATTTCTTGCATAATTGTATATGGTGACACTAGACTTACTCTGGTGATCGTTTCACAGTATATACGAATATCAAATTGTTATGTTGTACACCTGAAATTAATGTTATATATGTCAGTTATACCTCAATAAAAAACATGTTTTTAATGAATAGCATTAGAGGTTATTTTTCCCCCTCAGATATATGGCATAGCATTCTTCTATTTGATTTGTTCTATTGGATTTTATTTTGATTGATGTACAAAATTGATTTACTTTATATAGCATATTCACATGCATAGCTGTATTAGCACAGAGATTGTGTAAATTTATATGTCTAATACATTTGCCATATATGCCTTCCCAGGACAGTAAAGGTTAAAAGTGAATCTGGAAACTACTATGGTGGCTGCTTGTTAAGGAATGCAAGCAATTAAGTGTTCCTGCAAAAGCTTTGAAGTTAATATCTTAATAGGATGAAGAGGAGAAAAAGTCAAGGCTGTACTCCCTACAATTGGTTCAGGCTGTAGTTCTATTGACTTAAGAATAGACTTTAGAAAAATTAAAAGCTCTCTTAAATAGAAAGTATGAGTTCTACTTTAGTTTGTAGAATTTTGTATTAATTTAGATTGGCACTTTATAATATCTACAAACTCTCAGGGGCCCAGGATTTCAGTATGTATTCTGTAATTTGTGGTTAATAATAAGAACAATAATAGCTAACATTTGTTGAGTACTCTATGCTAGCATATTAAGAGTTTTGCATGTAGTATTTTCTTTAATTTTTTTATTACTCTATGGTAGATACTATTAGAATTTTCATTTAAAAAACACTGAAGAAACAAAGGCTATAGAGATTTTAAGTCACTTCCCCAAAGATAGCAGCTAGTAAGTAAACAGACCTGAGACAATGTGGCTCCATATTATTAACCACTACTCACTACTTTATACTGATCAGATATATTTCCAGGGTGTGTGTGTGTGTGTGTGTGTGTGTATGATTTGTTAATTTTTTCAGCAAATGTTTATTGAGTATCTTAATTACAGTATGCTGAATGTAGTTTAAATGGACTGTGTGATGTCTTTAGGAGGGAGGATGTGTAGAGCACAGTAACTCAGAGGAATACAGGGATGAATGCCTATGTACATGATGTGGTCAAACATTAGAAATCAAAGGAGAAGCTAGAGAAATGAAAGTTGAAATGGTTTCATAAACAACAACAAAAAAGGGCCTCCTCAAAGAGATGAAACTAGCTAGATTCTGGAGGATAAGGATAATATCCATACTCTGTTAGGAGATGGATATTAAGAGGACATCCATGGGGAAAAGCATGAGTAGTGGCATGGAACTAAGAATGAGCTTGGTGGGGTTATGTTAGTTATCTCTACTTGTGTAATATGTTACTCCAAAACTTAGTGGCTTAAAACAATAAAAATTCTATCACATAATTGGTGTGGGTCAGGAATACCAGAGTGTTTTAGTTGAACAGTTATGGCTCAGAGTTTCTCATGAAGTTCAGACAAGATATTAGCTAGGGCTGCAGTCATCTGAAGGCTTGACTGAGGCTGGAGGATTTGATTCCAAGGCAGCTCGCTCATGTGCCTGGTAGGTTAGTGCTGGCTGTGGATAGGAAGGCCTGAGTTTCTTCTCACATGAACCTCTCCATTGGGCTGCTGAGGATCTTCACAGCATAGTAGTTAGCTTCCCCAAGAGTGAATAATTTAAGAAAGGTTGAGGTGGTTATGATACCTCTTATAACCTAGTCCTGTGCATTGTCACTTTTGCCTTATTCTTTAAAAAAAAAGAAATTTAAGATTTTATTTACTTTTTTGACAGAAAAGAGAGAGAGCAAGCACAAGCAGGGGGAGTGGCAGAGGGAGAGGGAGAAGCAGGGTCCCAAACAAGCAGGGAGCCAGATGTTGGGCTCCATCCCAGGATCCCAGGATCATGACTCAAGCCAAAGGCAGACACTTAACTGACTGAATCACCCAGGTGCCTGAACTGCCTTATTCTCTTCATTAGAAGCAAGTCACTAAACCTAGCCCTCACTCAAGGGAAGGGAATTAGTCTCCACCTTTTAGAGGGAATTGTGTACAAAATATGTGTACATATTTTAAAATCACCACAATTGTCAGGAGCCCATGGCTTGGTGAAATTTTAGGGATTAAATACTTGTTTTGCTAGACAGGCAAGAGCCTGTATAGAAAACTCTGAATTTCAGGGTAAGAACTTACAACAATGGAAAGATAGCAGAGTGGCATTTGGGAAGTGATATTTATGTGTAATGACACTCGTAATAAGGTGTGAGATGGGATGGACACCGCAGGGACAGTTTTGAGACCATTGTAGTCCAGGCCGGGGACTCATCTTCTAGGAGAGATGGGAAAGGAAAGCTAGGAGGGACTGTTCCCGGAAATGACCGGTGCTTGAGGTTTCCAGCCTGAGTGACTAGAAAAATAGAGGTCACGGCAATAGGGAAGGTGGGCAGAGTTGCTGTTCACAATAAGGTAGCACATGGAGCTCTGTTTTAGACATGTTGTGGTTTTCTGTAGGTATTTGGCCATGTGGGATTGGATTGATGAAATGATGAAAAATTAGGCTGTAGAATAACAGCAACCCTGGAATTAGCAAGTTCATATTGGACTGTAAGTTTCTATATATTCTGCTTGTATCAGAAAAACAAAACCAAACCAAAAAAAAATGAAGGCAACGGCATCAGTGCAGATTTGTGTTTGTGCATTAGGGAGAGTGACTGATTTGAAGAAACCTTGCTGCGTTCGGCTTCAGGCATCCTTTCAGACCTGAAATCGCTTTATTTCTCACAGTAGAATACAAATGTAGCAGTAACTGATGAGATCATAGGGAGGTAGCCTAACCTTGCCAGGTGTATTCATTAGAGGTTCTTATTATTCAGCTGCTACCAGAGTTCTCAAAATGTCTTTCACTCGCTTTTATTTTATTTATTTTTAAAATAGTTTATTTATTTATTCATGAGAGACAGAGAGAGGCAGAGACACAAGCAGAGGGAGAAGCAGGCTCCACTCTGGGAGCCCGACACGGGACTTGATCCTGGGTCTCCAGGATCACACCCTGGGTGCTAAACCCCTGAGCCACTCGGGCTGCCCTCACTTGCTTTTAGAAGATTTCTTATTACTTTCTCTTCTTCACTCTTGTGTCCCTTATTCTCCTCGCCCATCTCCTCAGCAGGTAACCTGATCCCCTTCTTTACTGAAATCAAGTTCCTACATTAGTTTAATCCATATGAAATTATGATTTTTTTCAAGTAAAAAAAGTTGAATATCTGATTCAATGTAATACCCCCATATTTTCTATTCTCTACCTTCAGTCATCTTTCCTAGAGAATCTGATAACATTTGAAACAGTTTTACCTTTTTTCCTCTTCAAACTATTGTCCTCTTCCTCCCTGTCCCCCCAAGTTGCCCCAGTTTCCCAGATTTCCATACATACATCAGGTCAGACCACCTGGCTCTGCCCACCCATCCAACTCATTGAAAAGCCCCTTTAAACTTGGCAGTGCCCCGGGCGTCCTCCCAGCAGTTTGTGGAAGCTGTCCTGTGGTATTCAACACCCATGGCTCATCCCCCTTCTCAAACTATCATATACCTTCATATTCATGGTGCTCCTTCTACTTCCCTGTTCTTTTTATTCATTCCTCTCAAAGGGCTTTATAAAATTTGGGGGATGAAACACGGTAAAGGAGGAGACCCAGAAGTTCCTGGCATGTGCAGGGAAGTTAAGAAGAACAAGAATCAGGAGGAACATGGGAGTGGAGGACAAGAGGCCTTGGTTCTAATTCTGTATCATCCTGGAAAAACACTTTATATGCCTATAAATGACCCTTATAAGTGTCTCCATTTATATGTATCTCTTTTTCTTATATTTTAATTATGAGTGAATTAGGAATTCAGGTTCAACATAGTCCTGTACTCAAAAATAAGATGCTTTGTTTTCAGCTTGTTTTAATTCTTAGGGAACGATTTTTCCATAAATAAACTACAGTTAAACTTCTTTTAAAGTTTTAATTCAGAACTTTAATTTTAGACCTAAAATAGAATACTTTGTATTCTTTTTTAAAATGCAAATTAGTATTAAATAGGTGTAATTAAATCTTTAATTAGTACTGATTGAGCACATTATAATGTTCATGTGGATTGTATGCTACTGGCTGTGTCATTTTTGAATTTATTAAGCAATGAATCTTTCCTGGATGTATTATCCTTAAAAGCATTTTCCTTCATGTACAGTACTTTTTCTGAAAATGGAATTATCAGTTACTTATTATGACATGTAGCAGAGAGAACTATACCTCTTTCATTGTGGGGTATATGATTTGAAGTTGGCCTCGGAAACATGTTGCTGTGAATGTATACATTTTGAAGCTCAGCATTTTTGCTTGTTAACCTTACCTCAGAACTTTTGTTTTACCATCCATTTTGTTTTGGCCTTTACACTACATTTACTTTTATTTACTGGGATGATATGTGCCAAACTTTTCTCTAAAGTTCACAGCTAAACATAAACTCTTTAATTCTCACAATCTAATCCAGAAACTAAATATCTTTTCCTAATTGCAATTGCAAATATTTTAGCCTGCCTGTTTCCTGAATGTAATTTATTTACAAACTTTAATTTTGAATTTAGCTTCTTTTTCAAATACTGTGCCTTCATTATGAATTTTTTAAGTTCTTTGTTTCATTCATTTCACTGAAGGAAACATCTGAAGTTTGAAGGAAAATGTTCCAGAATTGAAGCTTAGCATATGCTGATTTGTGATATAAGTTCTATATATGTTAGTAATGGTGATGATGGTGGTGATGATGATGGCTGATTATAGCAGCAGCCACTTCCTAGTTCTTAGAACTGTTAGGAAATTCTCTCTCCAAAGGAATCTAAAGTCACTTTAAGAAAGAAAACATATGCTATATCTTTTGACAGAAGTAATTTTTAAGTGCCTGGCATATTGCCTTGCAGTAAAGTAAATTCACCGTAAATATTAAGCATTTAGCTAACAGTAGGGAGTTGCAGTTATTGGTGAGGATGTACTGTTCTTAGTTTTCCATTGGTGTTACAAAGGAACAGAATTGCATTCGTTGAGGAGGAAGTGTATTTCTGTTTCAGTAAAGTAACAAGAACTGTTAAGAAAAATGAAACTGATGTTGAATTCAATGAGAATTTATTATTTTCCAGAATTAGAAATTAATAGATATCTGCTCTTATCTTCACAGTTGTCTAATATTATCAGTCATTATAGACAGTAATTATCAGCTGTTAGCTCTTGCCTTGTTTAGTCACTTCTAGGTATCATTGTGGTTTAAGCTCATTGCCCTTGAAATAAGAATTCCTGCATTTGAATCTTGGCCATATTTCTTATTGTGTATCTTATTGTATATTAAGTATCTTGGGCAAGTTACTTAACTTATTGGAGTCTCAATTTTGTTGTCTTTAAAATGGATGAATGAATTGATAGGACTTCCCTCAAATGGTTAGTATGAGCACTAAATGAGGTGGTCGTCATCGTCATCAGTAGCTGACATTATTGAACCTTTTCTACATATCAGACATACATATCTTACTGTCTGTCATTATACCTACATTACAGATGAGGAAAGTGAGCCTCAGAGAATTTAAGTGACTTTCCAGATCACTTGGACTTGTGTCAACTGCACATAGCAGGAAACCTAACAGTTTGTGGCTTAAAGTTACAGAGACTTACTTTTTTTGTGTAACAATTCTGGATGTTAATGGCCTTGGGGCTTGCTTCAGTGGTTACACAGCATCAGCACCAGCTTCAGGCTTCTTGAATCATGGGTGTGGTAAGGCTCCTGGATATCATATCTGTATTCAAGAGAAGGAAGAGAATGAGGTAGGCCAGGTTAGCTTCTCCGCCTTTTTTTTTTAATCAAGAAAGCAAAAGCTGGAAAGCTCATTTAGAAATCTCTTCCAGACTCTTTCTTTGATCAGACCTGTATAAATTGGCCCCTCCCTAGCTGCAGGGAAAACTCTGAAAACAAGCATTTAATCTTTTCATAGTACAGTGCTGCAGGGGAGAAGGAAAGGGGAGTAACTCTATTACCTAAGCCAGTGGGCTCGACCCCTTTGCCTAAGGACCAATTCTTGAGGGACAGAACTGAGATACAGATCCAGGTATGCTGCACTTCAGAAGCTAACTTATTTCTCCAGTTCTGCCCCTTAAAAAAAAAAAAAAAAATCCAGACACCCACATTACAAACATTTTGAAAAAACATTATCCCACATCTACATAGGTACAGCTTTTCTTCTTAAAATTTTGTATTTATCAGAATAAAACTATGTACTTCTTTAGCCTGGCTGAATTTTGAAGTTATAAGTTATGTGTTTCTCCCTGTCTTCAAATAGAAATATAAAACAAAACAAAAATTAGTGACCAAATGTTTTTTTATGGTAGATACGACTACTAAGATATGTTTGTTTCAGGGGATTTCTGATAACATTTTTCAACTTTCTATAGTAAAAAAGAACCCCGTAATACATAATTAAAGTAATAAGTTTTTACTTCTTTCCGTTCTAATTATTATGTTTTAACTCACGGTAAATGAGTTTGTTCTATGCTCATTTCCTAAGGGGTGGTTATCCACTGATTTCATTTTCTGGAAAATAAAATTATGTCACAATTCTTGGAAACTGCATATTTATTTTTTTGTTATGTTTTTTCAGAGATGGGGGTGGGGTGAAGAATGGGTGAAATTAAGGTCATAATTCAAATTCTCTATTCAGTCCTCAGAGACATAACTATTGTTTACTCTTTTATTCTGTCTTGTTTATATTTGAGGTAAATCACACTGAATTTTGTAGAGGAAAAAGGGATAAGATAGAGTAACATTTTGCGCTAGGCAACATTATCCACATTTTGTAGGCAAGGAGGCTGAGGCCTAGAGAAGTATGAAACTTAGGCAGAGGCAATAAGCTAGGCCACAGCAGGGTTTGTTTTAGAGCATGATCTGTTCCACAGCTCACTGTGAGCCTGAAATCCTCAACAGTCTCCCCTTAAGACAGATCTTTCTGTTTCTTTTAAAATATTTAAATGACATGTTTTCAAACATGATATATCTCTACATATCACTTTTTTACATTGCAACAATTTTTTGTTGCAATAATCTTTTATAAAATAAATAATTAAGAGACATAAATCAGTGTAAGTCATAGTTTATCTTAGGACCATACTTTTTGATTTCTGTTTTTACCAGATCACTTATCAGAGATGTTATCAAGTAATACATATCTAAGTTAAGCTAAAGTTACCCACATCATTGTCAACCATGAACTATCATTGACTAATAGAACATATGGACTATTCCTGTTTGAGCTTTCTAGTCTGAATTTCAAAATATGTCTTTTTAACTAATGACATTGTGGTATGGTCTATCCATATTTCTGTTTGTAGAGCTCTATTTTCAGGTTCATTTTTTAAAAACGGATAATTAACCAAGGAAAATATTTCTAGTGCATTTTTATAAGAAAAAGGAAAGTTAAGAAAAGTATTTATACATTTATCATTATAAATATCAAATATATTCTTATTTTTTTAAAGACGGAAAATATTTCTAGTGCATTTTTATAAGAAAAAGGAAAGTTAAGAAAAGTATTTATACATTTATCATTATAAATATCAAA
Source organism: Canis aureus (assembly GCF_053574225.1). NCBI lineage: Eukaryota > Metazoa > Chordata > Mammalia > Carnivora > Canidae > Canis > Canis aureus. Next base: position 14,493,778 of record NC_135638.1, read on the forward strand.
TATATTCTTTTTTTATTTTTTTAAAGACTTTATTTGTTTATTCATGAGAGATACAGAGAGAGAGAGAGGTAGAGACACAGGCAGAGGGAAAAGCAGGCTCCATGCAGGGAGCCCTATGTGGGACTCAATCCCAGGACTGGGATCACACCCTGAGCCAAAGGCTGAAGCTCAACTGCTGAGCCACCCAGGAGTCCCCACTGTTTTCATAAATAGCACTTCAGTGACAGTTCTGTTCATAAATCTTGGTATGATTATCTGATTTTTTTTGGATTAAATTCTTTGGAGTAGAGAACTAGAAAGGATATACATTATTTAAAAATGTATGCATATTTGCAATTTGCCACGAAGTAACTATTTCTCCTTTTAATACTATGTGCTATTTTATTTTTCATGTTAATCAATCTAATAGACAAAAATATATCATTGTTTTAATTTGCATTTTTGAGACAATGATGAACATTTTAACATTTACTTCTGAAATGAATTTTATATTCTGGTTTCATTAACTCATTCTAGTTGCTCATTAATCTTTTGGATTTATCACTTTATTAATTTATACCATTTTTCATAATTAAAACTGTTTACTTTCAGTTTATTATAGATTACCTTTGCCCTACAAATTGTATTATATAATTTTATGTATTTTTTTCATTTACAGTTTCTAGTTTGGTTGTCATACCTAGACCATTGCCTCCATGGAAATATTGGCATGATTCCTTCTAGTATTTTATAGTTTTATATTGGTTTTAACTTACTTTACACTATTTGAAATTTATTTTGTACTAAGTCATCATCTACCTCCTCCAGCCCATCATAATAATTGCTCATAATCACTGAACTCTTAATACCTTCTTGCATAGTTTCTATGACACACATTTCTTTGCATGTTACTCTCTCTTATCTCCTTGAAGTCACTGTTTGGCCAGGTGACGTTTGTGACATAGTTGTCATTGCCTGTCCATATGCAGAGTTAGTCTTGACTATATTACAAGTTTCTCCCTGCTACCTGAATGCAAATTGTTTCTTCAAAACCTCCTGTAAGCTGAAATGATGTTAAGTGAGGAAGCAATTACCATTTCATAAAACTGAAAATCTTCAGATTTCTTTTGATTAGTGAAAACGGGTACTAATGTAGGTCTTTGGTAAAAGTGAGGTGGTGTAAGGCAAATTTTTGCATAGTGTAGTGGGAGGAAACCTGTTGTTTCCTATTGGTGTTTTGTGTTATTTTGTTTTTGAGATAATGTCCTTGATAAACTGTATATCGCAAGTATTGAGTCATTCTCTGCTTTGTTTTTTAGTAAAATAGATTAGAAAATCTTAGCATGCAGTATACAGAGCAAAACTAATTACTGCTTTTGGGAAACTTAGTTGTTGTGAATATGTGTATGTAAAGGGATCTTTGTTAGGGAGCTGGGTTATGCTATAACTGTTTCTTACTTGGGTATCCACTGTTGTCCAGAGATTGTAAAGGTGAGGCCAAAGGCAATTATGGAAGATTGTAACCACTGCTGACAAGAAGGGACAAAATGGCTGGTACTGGGATGTGATGAACGTTTGTATTTCTGTACCAGCTGCCTGTAACTTGTATCTTCTGAGGATCTTCAGCCTCTCTTTCTACTCGGAGTCACCCTTCTTGGCCATTCGTCTGCCTGCTGCCCTTACCAAAGTTCTGGACTGTGTTTGGGAGAAACACTGATGGGGGTAGTGATGCTTGGCCATCTCAGCTCTGTTTCATACTTAGTACTCATAGATGCTGACTTGCCTTAGCCTTCCTGAAACACACCCAATAGATAGAAGCAAAGCTCCTTACTGTCCAGAATACATAGTTTATAGCATAGTTTATAAAGCTGTTATTCCCAAATGCTTACCACGAACCCACTGGGACAATAACTCTTGTTATTATCTTTACAGAATAGTTGTAGAAGCTAGCTTTCATTTTCTTTTCCAAATCAGCATATGGCATTTACTTTGCCATCTTGAACACCCATCAATTTTCCCTCTTAAAGATAGTTTTTCTTTCTTCTAATGAAGGAAAGTATATAGATATTACCTAATTAGGTAAATTCTAATTTAGTTTTGAGAAAATTTAATATGTTCTTTTTTATTCATGTTTAAGATTTTCTAGTATTTTAGAATGCTTGACATATATATGTAGCTCATGACTACTATTTTCATATGGCTTAAATAATAAAGGGAATATTTACTACATGGGAACCCTTTTAAAGCTATCTTTCTGTCTGAACTCTGGATTTGAATTTTATGTACTAATAGTGTGTGGTTTTTAAAAAACATCAGTACTTGAGTTTTCAGTTAACTATTAGAAGAAAATAAGGAGTTTGTATTTATGATCTGATTGATTGTTATGATTTTAAGACTTTAAATAATTTCTACACCCAGTGTGGGGCTTGAACTTACAACCCCTAGATGAAGAGTTGCATGCTCTATGACTGAGCCAGCCAGGTGCTCCTGTTATATCTTAAAAGCAAGAAGTCTTTGAATAGTGGGAATGTAAAATGATTCAGCCACTGTGAAAAACAGATTGGCAGTTACTAAAACTAAGCAGAGTTACCATATGACCCTGCAATTCCACTCCTAGGTATATAACAACAACAACAAAAAACTATTATTCATAATAGCCAAGAGGTGGAAACAACCCAAGTGTCTACCAACTGATGAACTAATACATATGTATGGATCCATACAATGGAATATTTATTACTCAGTTATAAAAAGTAATGAAGTACTGATACATCACGATATAACGTGGCTGAACCTTGAAAACATAATGCCAAGTGAAAGGACCACATTTTGCATAATTCCATGTATATGAAATGTCCAGAATAGACAACTTTATAGCAGCAGAATGTAGATTAGTTGGTTGCTTAGGAGTGGGAGGATGAGGAGAGGGTAAGGGAATGATGGCTAGTAGATACTGAGTTTCTTTTTGGAGCAATGAAAAACATTAAAAAATTCATTGTGTTAATGGATACACAGCTCTTTAGTGAGTAAAGCCATTGAAGTACTTGCTTTAAATGGGTGAATTGTGTAGTATGTGACTTATATTTTAATTTTTTTTAAAAGATCTTTTGGAGGGGTGCCTGACTGGTTCAGTTGGTAGAGCCTGAGACTTGATCTCAGGGTCATGAATGAATTCAAGCCTCACTTTGGGTGTAGAGATTACGTAAAAAAAATAAAAAAAATAAAAAAAACTACAAGTAAAAGAACTTTTCTAAGAATGGCAATATAAGGGAGTCAAAAGATGCAATTTCTTTGTTCTGCTTTGTGAACTTGAGCAAGTCATGCACCCTCCATGGTTCTCATCCTGTTGTCTTGTTGATTTTTAGAGCCTTCCCAACTCTAAAAGCTCTGATTTTAATTTTGGGGAAAATGATCTGATTATAGCTGTCAACAAATATGCACTTACACACACTGATTGCTCTTATTCAACGGTTTCCCAAATTGCAGGCATGCTGATTTAGCAGGACTAATCCTGCTGTCCTCCTCTCCCTTATCATGGCTTCTAAAGGAAAGTCCATTGTTTGTTTATATTAAAGGCAGCATTTTCCCAACATTACTATACAGTGCAGTTTACCTCATTTTTTAGCCCAAACAATACATGTGGTGCCACTGAGTCTACTGTGTAATAGCTTTAGTTACTTCTTTATAAAACATGCTAAGAGTAGCCCTTGTCGCTGAGATGTTAGAGTATCTCAGCAAATAACCACAGACTTTATTTATAGCAATGTATGTTTTGGATTTATAACATTTTATCTGTTATAGACATAGTATATTATTTGCTTGGTTACTTTATAATTGTGATAGTTTCATGCCACCCACTATAGGTTGTTCTGCAGTGGTTATTCTCACCACAAATTAAGGAGTTATTTTTCTGTGGCTCAGTTATACACAAGGATTATATTGCAAGAGTTGCTGGAGCCCAAGTTCTGTAAACAATTTTTTTGGAAGAAGTCTTTGTCTGAGAGACTGACTAGATTGTTGGTACTCAAAACATTAAAGGACAGACTTCAGAGGAGCAAACACAACTTGTCAATGGTGACATTGTCGAACGTTGTGCAGTAAAAGGTCAGAGGAGGAACTTGCCAAGTAGTCTTGGTGTTGGTATATGGCAGCAACCTTTTCAATAGGACAGATTTTAGAAATTTTCTTACACCTAACGCTTATTATGTTTATCCTTTTTGAGGTAATAGGCCCACTTGAGAGTGCACTGAGGCATGTATCTAGGAAGATTTGTACATGTATGTACATGCATACATTTTATATTTAATATTAGGGGGTTCACACATTCCCACAGCACACCCATTGACCGTTAGGGACTCATGAACCTAGGTTAAAACCTATCATCTGGAGGTTTGAAAGCAAGATAGGTTTTCTGTTCTGGAGTCACTAATGGTGGTAATTCAGAGGTGGAGCCATCTGTTCCTTATGGCAGTGTATAGGTATCCACAATGTTGCTGACCTTGTTAGAAGATAGAGGTTGTTCCCATGATAAGCATCATAGGAATGCCTCACACATGCCTGGCTCTTTTGTTTACTGCTGTGTCCAAGCATGTATAAAAGTAGGTGCTCTATAAATATTTATTGAAGGAATGAATGGGTTCTGCTGAAGAGCTAATTTCACCGTATTTTGTTTCTTCCCTTTCTTAATAAGTGATATTTTAGAAGCAGAATAAGAAAAACAGATAGGAATGCATCTAGTAATAATATAACATTACAGAAGATGCTCATTTTGCATTTGAGCACAAAATTAGCTTTCCTATTTACTTTTCACCTTGCACAACAGTTATTTGTTTTTCTTTTATTGTAGACAATTATTCTGTCCTTTCCATGTCAGGTACTACTTTTGTAGTTAAAGGAAAAGCAGACTTCATAAATAGTTTTTGTATCGTTTCTAGTTATTTTGAACATTGCAGGATTTCTTGAAATATATTTTTGCCTAAAAGTTTGGATTTATAAGTAATGGAAATTTTGTTCTGAGATTTCATTCCAGAGTTTTCAGTTCTTTTTCTATAATTTAGGAAATAATGGCCCTCAGCTAGGGTCAATATTTCCTTTCTTTTTTGAAATTCAAATAGGCTCTAAGAATCCCAAGTTGTTTCTGCCTCCCTAGTGAATGACTTCAAAAGACAATCCTTCCCATATAAAGGGCATTTTTTTTCTTAAATAGTTTTAGTACACCGTCTTTAGTCACGTTTTGAAAAGTTATATTGAAGCTTATATGTAAACTACTTTTTTTCTTTCAGTTTTGTACCACAACAAAGAAAGAAAATTCTGTCTTTCTTTATCTGACAGAGAGAGAGAGAAAGAGAGAGAGAGAGAGAGGACAAGCAAGAGGGAGCAGCAAGCAGAGGGAGAGAGAACAGCAGACTCCCTGCTGAGCGGGGAGCCCAATGTGGGACAGGATCCAAGGACTCTGGGATTATGACCTGAGCGGAAGGCAGATGCTTAACCAACTCAGCCACCCAGGTGCTGCCCAAGAAAGAAAATTCTTAAAAAAAAAAAAAAATTATTTATTTATTCATGAGAGACAGAGACACAGAGAGAGAGAGGGAAAGAGAGAAAGAAGCAAGAGACACAGGCAGAGGGAGAAACAGGCTCCATGCAGGGAGCCCAACGTGGGACTCGATCCCAGGTCTCTAGGATCATGCCCTGGGCTGAAGGCGGCGCTAAACCGCTGAGCCTCCCAGGCTGCCCAGAAAGAAAATTCTTAAATTGATTGGCTTAATATAAAAGGCTGATTCATAGTCTAAGAGATAGAAATAAGTTTTAAACAGGAAGCTGTTTAATGACCAATTGCTATAATTCAGGGAAATGCTTTACATGCATTAACTCATTAACTCTCACAATTATGTGGAACACATACTGTTTTTATTCCTATTTTACAATGATGGCAGCTGAAGGCACAGAGAAGTTGAATGACTTGTCCCAGGCCACGTGTTCCTCACTTACTCATTAGTAATTTGCAGACCTTGGATTCAGACATTTGCAGGCCGGTTGTAGAGCCTGTACTTTTAACAACATCACACTATACTACCTCTTAATCTCTAGAATCAAGAATGAGTACATGTTAGAGACAGTCAAGGAAGGCTTCATGGAGGAGGTCACATTTGAACTGATTCCTAAAAAATGAGTGGAAGTTCCCAAAGTAGAGGAGAGTTGACGAAGACAGATATATGGATGGCCAGCAGTGTGAAAGGGTTGTGTTTTGAGAGAAAGGCCAGGAAGGGAGAATTGCAGGGGATGAGTAGAGAAGGGGATAGGTTGGAATCAGGTTGTGAATGGACTTTTGTTCTATTCAGGAGCTGGACTTTGTATTATAGAGCAGTTCTGTAATATAAATCCAGAGATTGATGCTGGGCTGGTTACCTCAGAATGTAGTAGGGAGTTCATTAAAAAGGCAAATTCCTAAGCCCCACTCTAGAAGACGTTGATTCAGATTAGGATGAGGACTAGGAATCTGGGTGGCTCTGATGGACAGGCATGCTTAAGAGCTCTGCTATAGGCTGTGAGGAACTAGTAGAGACTTATAAACAGGTGTGCCAAGGACAGTATTTTACTTTAATGGAAATTATTGAAGCTAGTACAACATATACTGGAGATTTAGAAGCAGGAAGATCAATTAGGAAGCTATACTAAAAATTCAGAAAAGAGATAAGATTTTGAATTAAGGTTATGGTATTGTTGATAGAATTGAGGGGACTGATTAGAAATTATTTCAGAATAAGAAGTGATAGTAAACAAGCAGGAAGGAGATAGAAAAGAGGTAAAGGATAATGTTAGGATTTATAGCAAATGGGTGGATAATCATTCTTTACCTAAGACATGAACAAAATCATTTTGTCATACTAACTTTTGCTCATTTAATTCTTCACAATCACAATATTATAAATAATGTGTATCAAGTATATGAATTGAGGTGAAGCACAATGTTGAGCATAGAAAATTAAAATTCAGGATATTAGTAAAGGCCGCAGGGAGAAGAGGCTTAGCAGTTCTTTCAGAAAAATCTCTTTCCTAGCCGAATGTAGAGAAAGTAGAGAGGAAGAATTGGCAGCATCTTGGGGCATAGCACTTATTTCTTGCTCGTGGTGAGTGCCTTTTGCAGTTTCCATTATAAAACAGCATCTTTAGCTACCCCCTGACCACCCAAGCAGTGGTCTGTGGGCAGCCATGTTGAAGCCATGTGGCCTTTTCCATCTGAATTAGACCAGAGTAGGTACCCCAAGCTGGAACCAATCCAAGTTTCATCCCCTGGAATTTGGAATTGGCAACGAGAGACAGATAATTGGTTTCTTCACATGTGGGGCTTTACCATGTAAAATCAAGGGCTTTGAGTAATCATACTATATGCCACTAAACTGGAGAACAGAGAAAGCTGATTCAAAGAAAGGAATGTGCAGATGTGTGAAGCAGAGAGAGGTGAGAATCAGAAGAGAGAAAGAGCACTGTCCAAGTCTTTCATGGCTTCTCAATTTCTGGGCCCAGCCCTTCTTGAATCTTCTTCAGAGTTTCTTAAGACACTTGTGAATCCTTATAATGAATTCATTTTCTCTCTCTCTCTTAAGCTAGTTTAAATTAATTTCTATTTCTTAGAGTCAAGAGTCAATATCTACACACCAGTACTTCCTGCTCTCATTTTCCATCTTGGTTGTTGTCAAAAGATGTTACAGGATGTGATATCACACATAACCAGGCCTATCATTTTTGAAAAGTATTTAGCCTTTAGACACATACTTGGAATCATTGATTCAAAATATAGGTCAGGCCTCCATATTTTTAGTCCAGTTTAAGTGTTTGGATTGAACATGATCAGAATTAGCACTTTAGAGTGGGAAATGTGTTGGTATGCATTCCAACACAAATTTTTAAATTCAGGTACATATATGATATGTCTCTAAAAACCTTAATTCCAGGTTCTGAATTTTACTGTTCTTTTTCTACTTTTTAAAAATATATATATATATATTTATTTTAATAGGGGAGGACACAGGGAGAGAGAGAAAGAATCTTAAGCAGTCCCCTGCCTATCACAGAGCCTCACGAGTGAGTGGCTCAGTCTCAAAACCCTGAGATGATGACCTGAGCCGAAATCAAGAGTTGGACGCTCAATTGACTGAGCCACCCAGGCTCCCCTGTTCTTTTCCTTATTTTCAAATGATTCTTGCCAAGTATTGTAGCCAGTTTATGAATATAGAGAAATTGGAACTTATTCAGTGTCATAGTCCATTGGGGCTACTCTCACACAAATACCACAGACTGGGTAGCTTAAACAAAACATTTATTTCTCACAGTTTTACAGGCAGGGAAGTCCCATGATCTAGGTGCTAACAGATTTGTTATCTAGTGAGGGCCTGCTTCCTGGTTAGAGATGCCTGTCTTTGTGCTGTATTCTCACAATGCTGAAGGGGCAAGGGAAGCTCTTTGGGGTTTCTTTTTATAAGGTCAGTCATACCCTTCTTGAGGTTCTACACTCATGACTTAATCCCTTCCCAAAGGCCCCACGTCCTACTGCCATCACCTTTTGGGCATGGTTAGGATTTAACATATGAATTTTGAAGGGATAGAAACATTCAGTCTGTTGCATTCAGAAATCAAGGTTGCTTTTAAATGCATCTGTGTAATTGCTCAACAATATTTAGAAAGGAGTATGTACATTGGAGTAAAAGAATCCTAAAGGTATACCTTCAAGATAGAAAATTTTAAGATGCCAAACTTAACACAAATTCTACTTTCGGATAGCCTAGTTGAGGAGAGGTATTTTTGTTTTTTTTTTTTTGGATTTTATTTATTTATTTGAGAGAGAGAGAGCATGAGTAGGGGGTATGCAGAGGCAGAAGAAGAGAAGCACAGTCTCCGCACTGAACAGGGAGCCCATCCAGACTGGATCCCAGGACCCTGGGTTCATGACCTCAGCTGAGGGGGCAGATGCTTAACCAGCTGAGCCACCCAGGTGCCCTGAGGAAGTTTCTTAATGAATAGAAAGTGAGATAGAATAGAATTATGATGAAAAAATATTGGTCACATGTTTATACCTAGCATACATGATTATACTGTGCTAACCAGATATTCTTTTTAGACAATAAGATAACTAAAGACAAACTGCAGGCTATTCAGTAGATTACTTCACAAGAGTTTAAGATGCTCTGCTAATATATATTATGCTATTACATAGTACATTTAAGCAACTTTGCTAATTTATATATTTTTCATATACTTTTTCATGCAATTTTCTTTTTTTCATGCAATTTTCTAAATTCCATTATTTCTTCTTTGACTCATGAGTTACATAGAAATTTTTTTAAAATTTCCAAACAAGTGAGATTTTTTTATTATTAATTTTTATCATAATTATACTGTGATATAGGAAGTAACTCCAATTTTTAAAATTTTTTTAAATTTAAATTCAGTTTGCTAGCATATAGTATAACACCCAGAGCTCATCCCATCAAGTGCCCTTCTCAGTGCCTGTCACCCAGTTACCCTATCCCCCCCCATCCCACCTCCCCTTCTGCAACCCTCTATTTGTTTCCCAGAGTTAGGAGTCTCTCATAAGTAACATCAATTTTTGAAATTTATTAAAACTTCTTTTTTAAGTTTAGTGTCTGATCAATTTCTGTTAACTTACCCCATTTACAAAACAATTTTGATGGTGGTTTCTCTTGTCTTTCAATTTTTACTATTTGTAATGAGACTGTTTTACCACTTACATACAAGTTTAGAATTTTCCCATCTTCTAAGTAATTTTCTCCTTCTTAATCATGTAGTGACCCTTTATATCATAGAAATGTTAAAAGAATCTCAAGTTCTACAAAATCTGACTTCAGTGGTCTGTTTATTCTTTGAGCTCTAGCTCTCTCTTCATTTTCTGCCTTTTTATAATCATTCCTAAATTACTGGTTCAATGATACAATTAAAGAAAATATCTTTTGGTATTTAACAAAATATTTTTAAAAATTTTGTGGTATTTGTATCACACTATGTTTATTTCCTTTTAGCAGAAGCTTTGGCCCGTTTACTCAATGTAACATACTGCTGAATATGGAAGTCCATTACCTATATTTGTAATTTAATTACAATTGTCAGCATTCATGAATATTTGTATATGTTTACAGGTTTAGATTTTAAGAATAAATTAAATCAGAGCCATGGAGATTAACTTTTAAGTAAATGCAAAATCTTACTTCAGCTTCTAACATGGTTCTTGCTTGATATTGATGTTCCGTAGACCAATACCATGAGAGATTTAAATACGGGAAGGCATTCTAAAAGTATTGAAACAAGAGACTTTTATTTTTCTGAGTAATCAGTTACATGCTTAAAGTGTCTATCCTCAAGGTGTTTTTTTTTTTTTCACTAATTAACTTCTTTGCATTCTTAGAATCAAGCAGATATAATTAACATATAAGATTAAATTCACAAGCATGAAATTAATTATGGTTGTGTGGTGATAAAGAATTATGAAAGCAATTAAACAGAGCATTTTACTTTCGACTCCTACTAGCCTGGCTGTGGTCAGCAACTGCTTATCTTCAGAAATAATAAAAGGATATATCTTAAGCATATTTTAATTCATAGCATATTATTATTTATGAGGCTACTGTGGATATATGGTTTGACTGTATGCCAGAGCCTTCTAAAAAAAGTTTGCTAACTGTAAGAACAATGATAGTACTACTTAGCAAGTTGTTAGAGATGCTCTCATAATATTAATGAGATAGTATAGTGTCGTGTTTATGGATGTAGGATCAGAAGCCAAATTGCCTGGGTTTGCTTATTTAACAGTGTAATCTTAATTGAGTTGCTTAATGCTCTGTCCTTCAGTTTCTTCGCTGTAAAAAATAATAGTACCTTAGGTAAATCACTTAGAAGACTTACCTTGCTCCTGGAATAGCAAGCAGTTGTTTGCTATTGTGTTCTTCTATGTAAATTTGGGGAAAAATTCCAATCATATACATTTTTAGAAGTTTTAATATTAATAGGTTTGTATGTCATATATATGTTACCTATATAGCATCCATAAAGCTTGAATTTATCTATTTATTAGAGACAACTAAAAACAATTTCTGGGTGAAGTGGATATCGTCAGGGACTCAAGGATGGGTGATCTCAGTCATCTAGTATGAATTTTTATGTAGAGTCGTGAATATAGCAGTTAACCTCACTATGGGAGTGGTAGTGGTATTTGTAGTTTTAGCAGTAGTTGCAAGATTGTTATAGTGGTGCTAATAGCTATTGGGGCTAATGCTCACTATAGGCAATATTTTTCAAATGCTTACATGGTACCAGGTTCTCTGCTAGGTATCTTGCATATATTAACTTCTTCTATCTTTACAGCAACCAGTGAAATGGGTCCTGTCATTATCTCAGTGATTATTTTTTGAATAAAGAAATGGGTGGACATCCCATCTTACAAATGCAGATAACAAGATATGGAGGGGTGGGTTATACAAAGTCACAAAGCAGTAATTGGCAGAACTAGAATTTGAATACACTGTAATGCTAAATTGTGTCCACTTAAATGTAGATGCAGTTCTGTCAACATGTTTTAACTTAGGGAAATGACATTTCACTCAGCACTGGAGCTTATCCCTTGCTTTAGCTGGCTAGGTTTTCTTGGACAGTATCAAGCTAAACAGTCTTTTAAGCCTATGGAAGCTGTCTGTTCATAGTCTCCACTGAATTGTCTTAAAATTCTATTTTTTCCCCTGGGTTCAGTTCTTTGTTGTTTACCCCCATTACCTTAGGAAGTGGCCATAAGAAGAGATGTGTATCTACTTGGGACAATATGATATTAATATATACAAGTGAAATGGAGTGAAATGCCACTGCCAGTCTTGCTAATGCTGTGGACACCCTGTCTGGATCTTGCCTGTTCACCTGCTTTCTGGCCCTGTTCTAATGGTCTCTGTTGAGTCCTGATCTATATTACTTTAGATCTCTACTCTAACCCACTTCTAATGTTTCTTTGCCCTTAACGAAGCCTTTGAAAGATCAGTATGACAGAAAAGAAAAAGCCAAACAATAATTTGATCAATAACTATATTAGTAGCAAACTAATGATGACTGTCCTAGACACTCTAAATAATGCCTTCTTTGTATTTTAACTCCGAAATCACTTTACTCGTGTAAGCTGGGATTGGAGGAGTTTTATCTAGTGACTTTCCAGTTCTCACTTGACCTGTCCTGTGCATACGGATACAACTGCTGGCCACAGGGAAGAGTGTGGAGCATTCTTCCGCCTTCACTTCCTCGGCTCTTTAGCCCCCATTGAGCTGTGAACAGTGGCTGAGGACAAAAGCTGTATACACTGTACAAACAGAGCACCAAAGCAGCAGTACACTGAGTCATTCTTCGCTCTGTGTGAGAACTGAGGGGGACTCTATTCATCCCCTTTGTGCTGGTGTCTGTCAACAGCGCTGTTTGAGGCAAGGCCTATTGTGCTGGCCAGTGTTTCTTATTGACCTAAGTCTGTGCCTGCTATGTTCCCAGGGTCGAAGTTGCGAGTGAGAGAATGTTTGAAAAGGGGGTAATCATAGGCTAAATGCATTTTGCTGCATTGTCATCTGACCTATTAAATCTAAACTGTGGTCTACGTTAATGCAAACAGGTAATTATATAGTCACAGCTGCAGCTATTGACATCTGGTTGCCGCCCCATAGGAAAGAAATATGCGGGGTTTTTTGTCCTGTGTCTAAGTTCTTATATGCTGGACATTAATGATTTTTAACTGAAAACAGATCATGGATCAGGAGGACTAAAAGATCAACAAGGTGGATACTTTAAAATAGCCTCTGCCACAGCTGGTGGCATCTATTTTCCTTTGATGACACAGTGCTTTCCCATGACTCCAGATTGGGTAATCTTGGTTTAGTTTTAGTTTTTAAGGAATATGAGTAAAGATAATTTCTGTGTCTCCATCCTATATGATCTTACCATCATACTAAGTCACTTTGAAAAGTTTGCCTCTCATAACTTCATTTTGCTTGCTCACCTAGTCACTTTACCTGTTGTGTTTCATGGCCCTGCTCCCCCAGCATAGGCCGGTATTTGCAAGAGATCCATGGTCCCCAAGTCCTGAAAGGTACATTGGAATGAATTGAGCCTTATGGCTATTGATTATGTTAATAAACTCTATCCTTTCTAGTTTTAGTATTCTAAAGAGCAAAAGATAGGAATGAATGAATCCTGGAGAAGCAGTACTTTTCTGTTAGTGGAAAAAATGTTTAGAAATGTGTTCCCACCACCCATGAAAATCCATTTACCACAAGAGCACTCTATTCATATATTTTCTTCACCTCCACACTTTGTTATTTAACAAAATTTATTAAAAGCCTGGTAGGTGATAGAGTTTGTGCTAAGTATCAGGTACAATTTAAAAATAAAGTCTGTTGATTTAGTTTTTCTCATTCAGATTGTCACTAGTAGTGTTATGAGGTATATCAGGAGTGGAACTGTTGTAGGAGATCAAGGAAAGCAATTTTAAGACCTGTCACTTCAAGGTTTTTATGTTTTGGCACTTTTTATCTCCTAATGTTTTGCTGCAGTATCTATCTTACTAAGTGGAGAGTTACAAATCCCACTGGGACCTTGATGAGAAATCATTCAGGATGGCTAAGAGCCCAGATCATGCCGTCTTTTGAGTCCGAGTCCAGTCAGCTGGGCTCAGTTCATGCCTTCTTTTTTTTAAGATTTGATTTATTTATTAATGAGAGGCACAGAGAGAGAGAGAGAGAGGCAGAGACACAGGCAGAGGGAGAAGCAGGCTCCACGCAGGGAGCCGGACATGGAACTCAATCTTGGGTCTCCAGGATCAGGCCCTGGGCTGAAGGTGGCGGTAAACCACTGAGCCACCGGGCTGCCCAGTTCATGCCTTCTTGCTGCTGTGTGCGGCCCAGAGTGTACTAGGGCTGGTTGCTCTGGGCTCTTTGTGAGCTTGTGGTATTATTAGAAGGATGACAGTTCATCAGCACTTCCTGCATCCTAGGTACTGGAGATACAATGATGAATAATATAAAACTCTTACCCTCAGGGAACTCAGATTAAATGCCTTTTTTTTTTTTTTTTTTTTACCATCCTCCCTGTGACAAGCACAATTTTGGGGTGGGAGATGGGGGCGGGGGGGGGGGAAGCATAGTGATTGAATTGAAAGGAATAAGTAATATAATAAAAAAATCAAGTAATAAATAGGTTCTAACTCTGAAAAGTGGGCCAATAATGAAGAAATATTCCTTCCATCTTAAAAATGTTTTCCTTTAGTGTTCCTAAGTAAATTTGGCATGTTCTGCATGGAACAGTATATAGAATTAAAGTATTTACTAAAATGCATGCCAGTCATTGTCTTAACCCTTAGAAGTGAAATATTTTTTACAAATAGGTTTTTTTTTATTTTTGTGCTGCTGTTTCATACACAGAATTATTTTAACAGATACTAAGTATAATACCTTCAAAAGGCTTTTCATATTTTTGAGAAATAACAAACCATATGCCATCTTGCAGAAGCCTTGATTTGGAAAGAATGTGGCTCTTGGCCAGCAATTAATTAAGCATCTCTTTTGTTTTGGCCATCTTGTGGTGTTGCATAGGTGTGAAATTTTCTGTCTTCATCAGATAGGAATAATTCTATGTATCGACCATAGTCACTAGGGAAAGCAGGTAACTTCAGTGTTACTTTCCTACAAAATAATAGGAATTGCAAATACACGTAATTGAAGCACAAGAAGAAGGGGGAAAGCTATTGGGATAAAATGTAAATGTGAATTTGGCACTGGATAGCTAAAACTGACTCCTGTCACTTTTGGTCCATTTAGAATTGTCTCACTGTTGACAGGAAGACGAAAGCCGAACATCTGTAGCAGATGTCTGTTGCTAGAGAATCTAGATTGAGAAAAAATTACTTAACTCTGTGTTGTGTATGTAGTGGATACCCTGCTGTCGAAAAGAGAAAATAATTAGCCTGACTAATCCATTTCCGGTATTTTTCCTGAATCCAGTTTAGAAATTCTTAAATTACCTTCCAATACAGATCTTCCCTGATATCAGATTGTATAGTCTCAACTAGCTTACTTAGCGTTCCTCTTAGGTAACTTTACTTGCTTCTCACTAGAACAAAATTAACTTTTTATTCAGGATATAGTAGTTAAACAGAGTTATGGGCCTTGGGTCTGAAGATTGCAATCAGGGAAGGCTGGCCACAACAGAGGGCTTCCTTTCACCCATTTTGACCATTGTCACTGCTTCCCCTCATTCATCCTCTTTGCTGTTGATCTTAGCAAGAGACCCAGAGACACTATTGCTTTGCTTACAAATAAGGTTTCATGTTTGATCTTTTCATTTTGTAAAAAAGATAAAGCACCTACATCTTAAAAGGGTGCTTTCTTTTTTTTAATGAACAGCAGTGGCTCTGGGAATTTCAAAAGCTCTATAATGTTTTGTTCATACAGTAAAAAGGATTCACCACACACATTGGGATCAAATACTTGTTTTCTTTTTCTTAATGGAAAATTATTTCCCTAAGATGAAACATGACTAAAATATAGGATTATTTTGCATGCGATTCCAAAGCCTAATAAATAAAATCAGAGTGCACATATATTTTGGAGAGGTTTTCTGAATGCTAGCTTCAGGTATTGAGTTTCTCATCTTTTACAGTGGGTACTGGTAGCAAGTCCTGGACTGTGGGTACCTGCACGCACTCTCTCCCCCCATCGTACATTGGTATAGTCTGGTACAGATCTTTATCTTTGGGAAAAGTGAAAGCATATCAGAGTGCTTTGCAAATAATTATAGGTGGGTGTAGTGCAGAGAGGGTTAACCATCCGGCATTTTCAGTGGCTTAATTAGGCTCTGGCGAAGAGCCAGGATCAGTAGAAAATGGGACAACCACAGAAACCAGTGGGTTTCAGCATCTTGGCAAGGTCTGGAGCATTCAGCAGCAGTCTGTGCTTGTGCCTACCTGTTGTGGGAAAGTGAGAGGCTGTCCAGACAAGGGACAAAGCAGCCAGGCATTTTCCCATCCAGCTTTCCTATTGTATTTGTCTCTTTAAAAAGGAGGCAGGAGTACCTGTCATCAAGCACGACTTCTGTAGTGATTCACTGCTCAGTGCTTTTGCTCCATTCAGGAAGGGCTCGTTTCAACCCACTGAGGAAAGCCCTGTTGTCTCTCTGAGACTGCATCGTGTGGAAAGCAGTATTCCCTGTAAAGCAGGATATTGTCAGGATTTGAGGTTTGGGAATGATCTGTGGGGAGATTTGGCAATGTTGAGAAATTTCAGTCACTCAGTGTTTAGACTCCATGTTTTTTCATGAAAGGAAAGTACTGTAGTTTTATTGTTGCCATTATTGATAATATTGGTCATAAGATTAGGAACCTTTGAAATAAAAATTTATTAACATATTCTTTTTTAAACATCTACACTAGATTTGTGAAGTATACAAATCCCAAAAGGTCAAGGATCATAATTCAGTATTTTCTATGGGTCTTACTAGGTAAAAGTATAAATTGATTTCCTATTTGATGGTTCATAACCCAAGTTTTTAGGAATAAAGCATCTAGAATAACCTTTCTTTATACCAAAAGCCCATATTGTAAACATGCTTGAATATCTGCTGAAAGTTTTTTTAGATAAAATTATTTCATTTTATATTAGAGACCCCCATCTGTCCCATTTATTTAGAGTTGTACTATTTATTTAATCTTTCAGGATAAAATCCAACTTTCAAAGACTGTATATATAACAAAATCTTGGAGTTCTTAGAAGAAGCTTCATTAGTCTTTTTATTTAAAAAAAGCTAATTTTCCCATAACTCTTAAAAATAGGCGGAATATCTCCCTGAGAATATTTTTTTTCATGTTTTATAGCCTTTGTATAACAAAGATTTCTAGCACTTAGCCAGTGACCTGTTTTTTTTTGAAGCATTACTTAATATTGTACTGTTTCACTACCATAAGAAAATTAATAACAGTATTTTGGAGCTGATTTACTGCTACAATTAGTCAGGCTAACAATAGAATATTATTAGTTCAGTAAGGTTTTTTGCACTAAAATAACATGATCCTGTACATTCTGATGTTTTATATGCTCACATATGGAAATAGAAAAGCATTTCATTTGAAAGTCTATTTTGTAGCTGCAGTTGTTAAAGTGGATACTGCTATTGTTCATACCACACATTCATTTTGGTACTCATTTTTAGACAACCTTGTATTATTTTCTTAACTCACATAGTCTCCAAAACTAGATTGTAACCCCATGTTTATGCTGAAGGCAGTGGTTATTAAGACTCACAGTGAACCCTTATTAACTTCAGTTGTGTAATTTGCTTGAATCAAGTGAGCTGAACAAATCCAAACTAGTTTTGGTATGCCCTTGGGGGTTAAATTTGAAACATTTCTTATAAGATCCTAGAAAAATTCACCTGATTCTTTTTACTAACAGGAATCCAGCTTCTGTGGAGTAGAGTACACGTGGCATTTGTTATTAGTTTACTTGTGTGGACAGAGTAGATAAAGTAACAGGGTACCTGTCATTCTCTAAATCAGTTTGTGTTGATATATGCTCATCAGCAAAGTCTCCAGCCTCCCTTTTTTCATTTAAGAAAAACTCAACAAAATCAATTAGTGACTCTTTCTCAGTAAATGTCTTTTAAAAACTGTTTGGTATAACAAAATTAGTAATACAAATTATTTTTATTCCTATTAAAATTTTAAAATTTTTATTGAAGTACTGTTGACATATAATTGTATTAGTGTTAGGTATACAACAGTAATTTGACAATTATGTACATTATAAAATGCTCATCATCATAAGTGTACACCATACAAAGTTATGACAATGTTGACTATGTTCCCTATGTTGTACTTTTTATCCCCGAGACATATTTATTTTGTAACTGAAAGTTTGTACCTCTTAATCTTCTTCCCCTATTTCACGTATATCCTTTACCCTCCCCCACAGTAAGTACTAGCTTGTTCTATGTATTTACCAGTCTGTTTCTATTTTGTTGTTGTTGTTTTTACTTTTTAGATTCCATGTGTAAGTGAAATCATTTGATATTTGCCCTTCTTTGTCTCACTGACTTCATTTAGCATAATATCCTCTAGGTTTATCCGTGTTAAAAATGGCAAGATCTCATTCTTTTTTATGGCTCATACTCCATTGTGTGTTGATACCACATCTTGTTTACCCATCTATTACTTGGACTCTTAGGTTGCTTCCATATCTTGGCTATTGTAAATAATAACTGCAATAAACATAGGGGTATATATATATTTTTTGAATTAGTGTTTCTGTTTTTGTCAGGGAAATATGTCTTTAGTTTTTAAGGAACTTGCATGCTGTTTTCCATAGTAGCTGCACTAATTTACATTTTTATAACAGTAAAGTTAGTAACTTAATAGAAAAGGGTTTCCTTTTCTTCTCATCCTTGTCAACAGTTGTTACTTACTGTCTTTGGGCTAACCATTTGGACTGGTGTGAGATGGTATTTCATTGTGGTTTTGATTTGCATTTCCCTCATGATTAGTGATGTTGAACATCTTTTCATGTTCCTGTTGGCCATCTGTATGTCTTCTTTGGAAGAATGTTTATTTGGGTCCTCTGTCCATTTTTAATCAGATTATATGTTTTTTTGGTGTTGAGTTATAGGAGTTCTTTATGTATTTTGGATATTAACTCTTATCAGATTATTTACAAATATCCTTCCCTTCATTAGATTGCCTTTTTGTTTTGTTGATGGTTTCCTTTGCTGTGCAAAAGTGTTTTAGTTTGCAGTAGTCCCAACTATTTGTTTTTGTTTCCCTTGCCTGGGGAGACATATCCAGAAAAATACTGCTAAGGCTGATGTCCATGAGTTTACTTCCTATGTTTTCTTTTAGAAATTTTATGGTTTCAGGTCTTACAGTTAGGTCTTTAATCTGTTTTTGAGTTTATTTCTGTGCATGGTAAGAAAGTGGTCCAGTTGTGTTTTTTTTAAGATTTTTATTTTTGGGACACCTGGGTGGCTGTTGTTAAGTGTCTGCCTTTAGCTTAGGTCATGATCCAAGGGTTTTGGGATTGAGCCCCACATTGGGCTCCCTGTTCAGCACGGAGTCTGCTTCTTCCTCTCCTTTGCCCCTCCCCCTGTTCGTGCTCTCTCTCTCTCTAGCTCTGTGCTCTCTCAAATGAATAAAATCTAAAATATATATATATATATGTATGTTTAAATATATATATATATATATATATATATATATATATATATATTTAAATAATCTCTGCACCCAACATGGGGTTTGAATTCAACTCATACTCCCAAGGTCAGGAGTCCCACATTCTACCAACTGCACCAGCCAGGCACCCCAAAAGTGGTCCAGTTTTTAAAAATTATTATTTTTTATTTATTTTTTATTTTATTTTAAATATTTATTTATTTATTTATTTATTTATTTATGATAGTCACACAGAGAGAGAGAGGCAGAGACACAGGCAGAGGGAGAAGCAGGCTCCATGCACCGGGAGCCCGACATGGGATTCGATCCCGGGTCTCCAGGATCACGCCCTGGGCCAAAGGCAGGCGCCAAACCGCTGCGCCACCCAGGGATCCCTAAAAATTATTTTAAAGACAGTTCTTGAGTTCCTCTGAATCTCAACATTTTCTCCTTTACTCAGGGATCTCTTTTCATCTTATGCTAACTGGGGGAGATTTTCAAAAGTGATGACAACAGGTTTCTCTTCTAGATCTTTTGAAAATATTACAAAAGAAAGAAGTTGTAATACAAATGGCGGAACCGTGAAAACATAATGCTAAATAAAAGAAGCCAGTCTTCAAAGACTACATATATGATTTTATTTATATGAAATATCCAGAATAGGCAAATTCATAGAGGTGGAAATTAGATTTGTCATTACTAGGGGGCCAGCAAAGAGGGAAATGGGGAGAGACCATTATAGGGACAGGGTTTTCCTTTTGGGTGATGAAAATGTCTTAAAATTAGGTTGTGGTAATAGTGATATAACTCTGTGAATATACTAAATCACTGAGTTATACATTTTAAATGGGTAATTTTATGATATGTGAATTATATCAAAAAAAATTTAAAAGTTCTAGTAATGGGAAGTACTTTCAGTTAAAGTTTTTAAAAATTACTAATATTCTGTGCTTCTAAACCATTAGCCTAGCTTGATTTTAATCTTATAATAATACCCACAATATAACAATATTGGGGTGCCTGAGTGGCTCAGTCAGTTAAGTATCTGCCTTCAGCTCAGGTCATGATCCCAGGGTCCTGGGACTGAGCCCCACGTAGGGCTCCCTCTGCCTCTATCCCTGCTTGTGCTCTCTTTCTCTCTCTCTCCAATAAATAAATAATAAAATCCATTAAAAAAAAATATCTTAACAGTGTTAATCTGAATAGTCCTGACGGTTGACTGTTTAAAAGACTTTGTGGTTTCTCGGGCTACATTATTAAAAGAGAATGCATTTATTTAGCAAATATTTGTTGCTTTTCTAGATGTTCTGGAACTTTACACTAGAACCAAACCTTTGTCCTGAAATGATTTTATTCCAAGCCACTAAGTTTTAGAGTGGTTTCTTACATAGCAATGGAACTGGCACAGATTTGAGTACCTAGAAGTGGAATGGTGCTATAAAATAACCTAAAAATATGGCATTCACTTTGGAACCAGCCAGTGGACAGAAGCTGTAAGGACCTTGATATATTAGTAGAAGCCCCAAGAGGATCAAAAAGGCTTAAATGTTATTGGAAGTTGAAGGGAAGGAGGTATATGTTATACATTAGAGGAAAGCTTGGCAGTATAATCATCTACAATAATATGGAAAGTAGAAAATGTATCTTTTGAATCAGATGATCTTGTTAAGGAGATTTCCAGGCAGAGGAGACAAGCTCCACCTGGCTCTTCTACCTATCTATAATAAAATGAGGAGAGAAGGGAGATGAACTGAAAAAACAAGATGTTAAATATAAATGAGCTAGGACTCGCTGGGTTCAAATAGAAGTTCATTTTCTCGTTCCAAGCCTCTCTGGATGGTAAATGATTCTAATATTAAGAGATGGCTATGGGTGAAGGCGAAATCCAAGGATGCTATCAGGAAAACATGGTCTAAAGATGAAGTTAAAGATGTTACTGTAAAACCCTTTGTCAAGACCTCAGAGTGATTTAAGGTGGTGTCTTACAGACTCTTTCAAACAGATGAAAGATCTTAGAAATCTTACGGATGTGCCTCACAGATTGTCTTTCATTAGATATTAAATAGAGCTTCTGATGTTTTCAAGGACATTTTTCCATAGCAATTTTAAAGGTAGAGAAGGGCTAATTTCAACAAGATTTGTATATGTTAACTTTGGTATAATGGAGTGAGCTCCTCATATGACTCATAGAAAACTCATGGAGTCTTTAAGAGAATTGCAGTGGAGAAGACAGTGCCAGCTTTGACTAAAAGGTACAGAGATAGTCTTAAAATGAAGATGTATTTGAATCCCTGGATTTCTAAGGAGAGGAGGCAGGCTGAGAGAACTACTACTCAGGTGTATATGCAGGGTGCACTTTTTGAAAAAGGAAGTATAATTCATAGGATGAAACCAAGAACCCAGAGGGCAGAGGAAAGCTTTAGAGAGTCATTCATTCCTAGACAGTAGGACCAAATCCTAAGCAAGCAGCTGGCAACATTGGCTGGATTTCAGAATTGTGGACTAGAATCTGCCATGTGCCTCCTGGTTCCCCCTTTTTAGAACACTGTCTTTAGCAGTTGTCCTCTGTCTGTCCTACCATTGTATGTTGAGTGTTCATGTATGCAGGCATGTAATTTAGTTTTTTAGTTTATAGATCTTCATATCAAGAAGAATAGTAATAAAGGATCCATTCCCATAGAACTGTACTCAGGGAGCCTCATCTGCACCTGGACTTGATTTAAATTATAAGATCTTGGACCTTGAACCTTAGTCTGGTGCCATCATAACAAGGAGACTTTGCAAAGATCTTGGAAGAGGGAATGAGTACATTTTGCTCCTGAGAGGAATAATTTGTGAGCAGTGTCAGGCTGTGGTGATTTAAAAACATGTCTACAAATTCTTTGATGTTCCTCCCATCTACAGGTGGAGTCTAATTTCCTTCCTTTTGAATATCAGCTTGTTTTACTCTTCACAAACAAAATGCAATGGAAGTGACATGATTTCTGATGCCAGGTCATAAGGCAGTGCAGCCTTTGCCTACTTTTTGTCTTCTGTGATTTAGCTACCATGCTGTGAGGAATCCCAGACCACATGGAGAGGCCAAATAAAGGTATTCTGGGTGACAGCCCCAGCTGAGGGCGCAGCCAACATCCAGTATCACCTATCATGAATGTGTCAGAGGAAGCCTTTTAAATGACATTAGGTCCATTAAATCTTGCTAGTCTTTCATTGATAAAATGCTTGGGCAGAGAAGTTACTAGTTTTGTTAGTAGTTATTAGTTCTTGGCAGTTCATCTTTTCTTCCCCTTTTCTGAACATTTTAAGAATATCATACAAACAGAAAAGTGTACCAATCCTAAGTATCTAGCTTACCAAATTATCCCAAAGTGTGAACACACAGATGTTACCACCACCCAGTTTAAAAAATAGGACATAACTAGTACCTCACATGACGTGTATGTGCCCCCTCCCAACCACTACCTCTTTCTCCTTTGCAAAACTCATCCTTATCCTGACATCTAATAACATAGATTAACTTGGCTGGTTTTTAACTTTATTTAAATGGAATCATTATAGTAGTTGTTTTTTATATCTAGCTTATTTTGCTAGCCTGTTGAGATATGCCATATTGGTGTGTATGACAGTAGTATATTCATTTTTATTACTGGATAATATACTATTATATGAATATACCACAACTTGATGAACATTTGGGTTATTTCTTATTTTGATTATTATTGCTGTTGTACATGTTTTTTGGTGAATCTGTAGCCATTTCTATTGAGTATACACACAAATGTGTGCACATACACAGAGTAAAATTGCTGCACCATAGGGTATGTATATATACAACTTTAGAAGATACTGCCAAACAGTTTTTCAAAAAGGCTGTAGCAGTTATACTCCTGGAGTATACTCCTGGAGTGAATGGGAGTCCCAGTTACTTCACATAATTGTTATTATTAGTCTTAAAATTTTTAATCATTCTGATGGATGATAGCGTTATTTCATTTTAGTTTTAATTTGTATTTCCTTGAGGTTGAGAACTTTTCATATGTTTATTGGCCATTTTGAAATTCTTTTTGTGTATATGTGTGTGTGACACTTAAGTCACTTGCCCATTTTTCTATAGGATTTTCTGTCATTTTGAAAAAAAATTGTAGGATTTCTTTGTATATTCTGGATATCATCCCTTTGTTGGATATGTAGGTTGAAAATATTTTCTACTCTGTAGCTATCCTATTCACTCTTTTAATGGCATCTTGGTAAATAGAGGTAATAGTTCAATATATTCACCTTCTGTGTGCAGTACTCTTTGTTTTATTTTAAGAATTGTTCCTTACTCTGAAAGATACTATTATATGTTCTAGAAGTTTCATTGTTTAACCATTTACACACAGCTCTGAAATCCACCTGGGATTGATTTGAGTATATGGCGTGAGTTTGAAGTCAAATTTTATTGTTGTATATATTTACCCAGTCACCTCAGAACCAATTTGTTATTTATTTATTTATTTATTTATTTATTTATTTATTTATTTATTTATTTTTTCAGAACCAATTTAAAAACGACTTTCCTTTCTGTAGTTCTATGCAGTGTTGCCTTTTTCAGAAATTAAATGCTGTAGTTGAGTGGGTCTGTTTCTGGATTCTCTAATTTGTGCTGTTGATCTGTTTATATGTCTTTGTACCAATACCATAGTGTCTTAAATATTATAGTTGTATTGGTTGAAACTTACTTTATAGCTTAGCATGTGGTCAACTTTGGAAAATGTTTCATGTACATTTAAAAAATGAATGTGTATTCTTAACTCCTTGGGCATGGTGGCTTGCTTATGTCAATTGGTAAAATATTGTTAATTATGGTTAGATCTTCAAATCCTTAAAAAAGGATTTTTAATTTTAGTTGATTGGTATTTTAGGTACTGATAAAATACCCTTATTTTGTATTTGCACATTTCTCTTTTTATTTGTGTCAGTTTTGATTTACATAGTTTGAGAGTATATTATTAGGTGCCCCAAAATTAGAACATTATCTTTCTGGTAGATTTGGTACTTGTCATTATGAAATATTTCCTTTTATCTCTACTAATGCTTCATATATTAAAGTCTATTTTGTCTTTTATTAATAGGCTAAATCAGTTTTATTTTAGTCAGCATTCTTGTGGTATATCACTTGCCATGCTTTTACTTTCAACCTTTCTGTGTCTTGTATTTATTTAAGCATTTGCTTGGGATTTGTTTATCCAATCTGCCAATCTTTGCCTTTTAATTGGAGTACTTAGACCTTTTACATTTCAAGTAATTACTGATATATTTCTGTTTAAATCAACATTTTACTATTTGCATTTCCCTCCTCCCTTTCTATTTTTAGATATGCTCAACATAGAAATTTGACATTTCCAGTAACCCAGGAAATTCAATTAACTAGAGGGCCCCATCCTTTAAGTTCTTGATACACCCACGGTTTTGCTGCATATATCTTACTATTGTATTTTTAAGAAAGAAAAGACAACGTACTCTGTATGTGTGTATATTTTTTAAAGTAAAAAATATTAAAAAAATACATTTAGTTGACCCTTGAAACAGTGCAGGGTTTAGGTTGCACCTCTGTGCAACTAAAAATTGATGTATAACTTTTTACTCCCTAAAAACTTTACTAGTAATCTATTGTTGACTGGAAGCCTCACTGACAACATAAACTGTCAACACGTATTTTGTATGTTACATGTATTACATACTGTATTCTTACAATAGAGAAAAAATGTAATTCAGAAAGTCATAAGGAAAAGACATATACAATACTATATTGTATTTGTTGAAATAATCCACATAAAAGTGGACCCACATAATTTAAACTGGTGTTGCTCAGTGGGTCATGTGTATATTATATCTATAATATATAGTTAAACTTAAAAATGTATGGGGCATATATATTTTTAGCTTTAATTAGAATCAAATGTAGCAAAGGTTATGGAGGAAAGGGGAAAGCAAAGGCCCTTCTCTGCACTTCTCCAGCCAGGGGGAATCCAGCTGGGATGGCACAGAATGGAAAGCTGCCAGTCAGACTTGAAAGGTTCAAACCTTTGTCAAGCCTTAGGGTAGTGAACTTAGTCCCCATGAGACCAGGAAGCCTGTGTGCTCCCATGTTCCTTACAGCACCCGGAATCAGTATCCCAGCCCTGTCAGGATACCCAGCATAGATTGGAAATTCAGGTTTTCCACTCAGAAAATAGAAAAGTTGGTGTTATCATCTCTACTAGTCAGGGTTCCCCAGCAAAAAAGAACCAATAGGAGATACAGATACAGCTATAGATGATTTATTTTAAGGAATTGGCCCACACAGCTGTGGAGGCTGGTATGTCTAAAATATGCAGAACAGGTCAGCAGGCTGAAAACTGAAGCAGGAGTTGATGCTGCAAAGTTGATCTGGAGGCAGAATTTCTTCAGGAAACCTTGGGTTTGTTCTTACCATCTTCAGCTGATTAGGTGAGGCCCCCTCCCATTATTTTTTTTTTTAAAGATTTCATTTACTTATTCATGAGACACACACACACACACACACACACACACAGAGGCAGAGACACAGGCAGAGGGAGAAGCAGGCTCCATGCAGGGAGCCTGATGCGGGACTCGGTCCTGGGTCTCCAGGATCACACCCCTGGGCTACCCGGCCTCCTCCCATTATTGAGGGTAATTATAAATTGTAGGCTAACCCAGTCTACAGTACTTTCACAGCAACACCTAGATGAGTGTTTGATTAAATAACTGGGTACTAGCGCCTGACCAAGTTGACACCTAAAACTAGCCGTCATACTATATGTAGCACCAATCAGTGTAGAAGAAGTAAAGCCACAGATATTTTTAATAGCATTATTGTTTACAAGATAAGAGAAATGACCACTTGTGGGGAGGCAGCAGTGAAACCTGGGAAGGAGACCCGTGGAGCAGCCACTCTGGGTCAGGCATTTGGAAGGGGTTTGTCAGTAAGAGTTCACAAGCACACTAATTCCATTATTCTTCATCATGACTTTCTCACCTTCAACTGACAAGTACAAAAGGGATGGATCAGAGAGAAACCACTGGAAATGTTGCCAGTGGGGAGATCTTACTCAACCTAGCACTCTTACATAAATGACCATCCCCAAATCAAAAGAATGTATCAGCATGTCTCTCTCATGTTTCTCTAAATTGATGATCTCTGTTTCTGTCTTTATATGTATCGATCTGTCTGGCTCTCTATCTTATATGATCTGTCTTCTCTCCCTCCACCTCCTTTTTTAAAAATTTTATTTCTTTCTTCAGTTGCCCTAAAAGAAATTTTAAAAGTCATTTTGTTTCAGTTGTGTAAATGGGATCAATGACTATTAATTTTGAATTTCCTGGGAAAGGATAGTTCTGTTACTACTCACTATTCTATAACTATATGCATCTGTGCATGCAGATGCAGCTCCAACTCCTGAAGCGATTCTGGTAGACACCCTGTCCTTGAGAGTAATATACCAATGGAATTGAAAACTCACTGTCCTCTGCAGCAGGGAGGAGAACTGTGCACACCCCTTGTATCATGAAATACACACCCAGAGTGGCATTGTATTTTCTAAAAGGGAGCGAAACCGCTGCAGCCCGCTGAGTGCAAGCAGCTGCTGTTCGTTGTCTTCCACTGTGAGAGCACCTTTCTGACAGGTTCTCAGGCTTGACTCTGAGGTCAGAACAGGATTATAACAGGAACCTCCTTTGCACTGACAGCTGCTCTGTTAGTCAGTGCACTGACTTCAGCTCCATGGCTTCTGAAGAATGTTTAATAATTCTCTCACTACCAGAAGTTCTGTCTTAGAAAGCTGTAATCATGAGTTTTAACTGGTTTGGTTTTTGCAACAGATTATAATCCCCTTCCTCATCAGATGAATTTTTGTCCCTGGCCTGCTCTTGTGTGCTTTACCTAACAAATTTATCAATTTACCTAATTGTAACTATTACTATTTAGTCTTCTTTTTATTCTTCTCCTGGAATAGATAATTTGCTTTACAGAACCAGGCAGGTCTCAAGAGAGGCCTAATCATTGTATCCAACAGCTGGTTCCTATAGTGAGAAACTCCCCATGGGAGATAAGGAACTCTGTTGAAGGTGTAAGACCCTTCCTCATGTCAAGGACTCTGATGCAAAGAGATAGGAAAAAATCCACTAGTGAGAACTGAGATGTCGCTTGGTGTGCTTTCTCTGATGGTTATTTTGCCATGAGGTGATTAGGTTCCAGCCCATTTGGATTTTTTTTTTTTTTTTTTACTTTCTTGAGATTTTATTTATTTATTTTGGGAAAGAGAGAGAGAATGCAATCATGCAAGTGTGAGAGAGAGAGAATTCCAGACTCCATGTGGAGCGTAAAGCCCAACTCAGGGCTGGATCTCACGACCAGAGGTCATGACCTGAGCCAAAATCAAGAGTCGGGTGCTCAACTAACTGAGCCAACCAAGCTCCACCAAGCTCATTTGAATCTTGAAACCAGAATATGCCATAGGGAAAACATTTCTACCTCTCCATGAAAACTATTTAATGTCATTCTGTTGCCAAATAGAGTATGATGACATTTATATTTCCAGTGGAAATATATTTGTTCCTATTCTCCGTTTACATGGTATTTAGCTCATATATGATGAGCTGGATATTGGAAGTCCAGGTAGGACAAGAAAGAAAGTAGATTTCCTAGAAATGTAGTTTTCTTTCTTATATTCAATGTTTATCATGACAATATATCTCAATTTGTATGAATAAAATTTTTTCTGTGATCATGGGAACTACTGAAAATAATCTTTTGTATTTATTTTTTACTACTGAAAATAATCTTAAGTTTTGAAAGGGTATAAAATGGGCTATGTAATATATAACATTCATTTGGGGAAAGGGAAGCCAGGAACATGTCAAAGGGATGGACAGTTGTTCAATTTGCCAATATATAGCATAACATCCAGTGCTCATCCTGTCAAGTGCCCCCACCTCAGTGTCTGTCACCAAGTCACCCCAACCCCCCGCCCACCTCCCTTTCCACTACCCTTGTTTGTTTCCCAGAGTTAGGAGTCTCTCATGTCCTGTCATCCTCACTGATATTTTCACTCATTTTCTCTCCTTTCCCCTTTAATCCCTTTCCCTATTTTTTATATTCCCCGAATGAATGAAACCATATAATGTTTGTGCTTCTCCAGTGGACTTACTGCACTCAGCATAATACCCTCCAGTTCCATCCACGTTGGACCAAATGGTGGGTATTCATCGTTTCTAATGGCTGAGGAATATTAATATTCCATTGTATATATAGACCACATCTTCTTTATCCATTCATCTTTCAGTGGACACCAAGCTCCTTCCCCAGTTTGACTGTTGTGGACATTGCTGCTATGAACATTGGGGTCCAGGTGTTTTGGTTTTCCACTGCATCTGTAGCAAAGATAAATTTCTTAAGAATTTCGGGTCAATGACTACAGAGCTTTAAACTCCAAAGCATAGGGCCCTTTGGCACATGACACCCAAAGTGACTGCGCTGGTCATACTCCTCTTAAACTAGTGCTAAAATCTAAGGGAGATTTTTCATCAATCTCCTTTACTCTTATTGTAAAATGGGGCTTTATATTAATGTATCTTATGGAGTTGTTTTAAGGAATTAATGACTTGGTACTAAAAATACTGACTTATAATTGGCATATATTAAGTCCTCAGTAAATGTTAGCCATTTTTCTTCTAAATTGCAGAGGATTGCATGCATGGACTTGTTCTTTCTTTTATTCTCACATACCTTTTTTAGACCATATGGTTTTTTCCTATGTAGTTTTGAAAAATATTGAGTCACTCATTATTTTTACAATTAATGTGGTCTTTACATTTAGTCAGATAAACAGAAGTAAAGGAGGAAAGTTCTGGAGCTGCATAGGTGCATTGAGTTGAATCCTTTACAATCTGGGGAAAACTGGTTTAGCTACAGCAAAGAACAGAACTTCTAGGATTATGCAGCACTGCAAATGTAAACTGCAATAAAAATACAGTGTTTCTATAAAATATTAGAGGAACGGCTAACTCTGTTAAATCTTTCTTAATAAAATTTCTTTTTAGTTGCAAAACTACAGGAAATAGTGTAACAGCTTACTGAGTGTCTACCTCCTAGAATTAAACTCTGACATTTGGTGGAGGTGGTTGTGGTAGTGGTGATGATTTTACTTCGGACTTCTTTTAAATCTACAGAAACAGGTATCAGTAGATTTAAAAAAAAAAATAAAAGGAATCCCCCTTTTATATAGTTGGATGAAGTTAACTGAAACAAATCCGAGAATTCTAATGGCTTACCACTATTTCTCGCTAACATAACACTGCCACGCAACTATTTCTGGCTGGTAGCTGGGATTCCATGTGGGGATATAAAGATCCATACTCTTCCTTTTTAGGACTTTACCATCTTCAGCACATAGTTTCCAAGGTCACAGTGCTTGTGTATAATAAGCAGATGGAAAAGGAAAGATTGTGGAAGGCATTCCCACTGTTTAAGGTCCATGGTCTTCATGTGACTTGCCTCATTTCTGTTCATACTCCATTGGTGAGACAAAGTCACATGACCCTATCTAGATGTAAGGGTGCTTGGAAATAGAATTCTTGGCCACCAATCAACAACTTATAAAGAAGGCACACTAAACTTTGATGAACAGCGAGTTTTCTCTGGTATCTTTACTTGGTTCAGCTTCCTGTACTATTTGCTTTTCTCTCCAGAGGCAACTACCATCTTGTATATATAGCATATACTCCAAGTACTATGTGTATACATAACCATATTCTTTATGGTTATTCATTATTGCTTTGTTTGTGTTTACTTTTATGTAACTTTGTAACATTTTGATCAACATTTTGTTTTTGTGATGAATACCCACCATTTGCTTCGACGTGGATGGAACTGGAGGGTATTATGCTGAGTGAAATAAGTCAATCGGAGAAGGACAAACATTATATGGTCTCATTCATTTGGGGAATATAAAAAGTAGTGAAAGGGAATAAAGGGGAAAGGAGAAAAAATGAGTGGGAAATATCAGAAAGGGAGACAGAACATGAGAGACTCCTAACTCTGGGAAACAAACTAGGGGTGGTAGAAAGGGAAGTGGGTGGGGGGTGGAGGTGACTGGGTGACAGGCACTGAGTGGGGCACTTGATGGGATGAGCACTGGGTGTTATTCGATATTTGGCAAATTGAACACCAATAAAAAATAAATTTATATAAAAAAATTTTGTTTTTGAAATCTGTTTAAGAATCTACACTGAGATCTTAGACCTTCACTGTAACTGCAATATAAATTCCATTCTATAAACATACTCCAATTATTTTTTATACTTTTCCCTATTGATGAACTTTTAGGTGGTTTCTAGTTTTTAATTATTACGAATATTATGAGCATTAGCATTCTTTTTATATACATCTCCAGGGACAAATGCATTTGTTGCCTCATATTACCCGAAAGCTTAAATGTTGGGTTGATGACTGTGTATACATATTTTATTTTATTAGATATTGCCAAATTGCTCTCATAATGTTTTTACTCCATTTTACACTCAAAGTTTATGGCAGTCCCAGATTTTCTCACATATTCACCAAACTTGGAGAAATTTTTAGACTTTATTTTAATAGTATCATATGTGAGATACTTTGATTTGCTTTTTTCTAATCACTATAAAGTGATATTGAACATATTTTTTCATATATCGGCCATTTAGGTCTCTCTCCCATGAACTGACTGTTCATATTCTTCATGCATTTTTTTATTTGATTGTTTTCCTTTTTCATACTGATTTATAGTTCTTTATGTATTCTGTATTCTTTCCTACATGTGTTAGAAATTCCCTCTTTTCAATTTATCTCATGTTTTTCCTTTTTCATGGTAACTTATGCAAAGGTTTTAAGTTTCGATATGGTCAGCTAAGCCTATTTTTTCTTTTATGAGTTGCTACGTATTCTTAAAACATGGCCCCCAAACTCTTTGACATTCCTCCATCAAGGGGGTCTGTATCTTAAATCTGGGTTAAATGATTCCTTGAACAATAAAATATAGCAGAGGTGACATTGTGCCAGATACAGGGGCCCGCCCAGGCTTGCCCAGGCTTTAAGAAACCGGCCCCTTCCACTTCCTGCCTCTGAGGATGTTTTTAGAATATAGCCATCATCCTGTGAGGGAGCCCAAAACCTTTAGAAAGGTACACATAGACAGCAGCCAACAGTGAATACTAACTTACCATGTACATGAGTGAGCCACCTTGGAAATGAATTCTCTGGTTCCAGTCAAACCACCCTAGCAGAAACAGCATGGAACAGAGATGAGGTGTCCCTGCTGAGCCTTGCCCATATTTCAGATTCTTGAACAAAATTAATGATAATTATTCTTTGAAGTCACCAAGTTTTAGGGTAACATTATCATGCAACTGGATTAATAGTATTTTGTGTCTTATCTGGAAAAGCTTTTCCTACTCCGAGGTCAAACAGATATTTCCCCTGTTTTTGTATGTTACATTCGAAGCTTGATTTTTCATTTTGTAATGTATCTGCAGCTTATTTTTATTGTAATAAAAATATAATAGAATTTAACATTTTAATCATTGCAAAGTATACAATTTAGTGGCATTTAATGTATTCACAATGTTATGCAGCCATTTCCACTGTCTAATTCCAGAATTTTTCATCACCCCAGAAGGAAACCCTGTACCGATTATGTAACTTGTTTTTAAGGATGGTTTGATATAGGGATCTAATTTTTTTCCAGATATATAGCCAGTTTTCCTCATATAATTTATTGAATTAGCCCATTCTTTTTTTTCACAACTGTAAAATACTTTCTCAAAAATTTTAAAAGATTTTATTTATTTATTCATTTAGAGAGAGGGGGAGAGTGTGAGCAGAGAGAGAAGGAGAGAGAATCTCAGGCAGACTCTACGCTGAGCATGGAGCCCATTGCAGGGCTCCATCCCACAATCCTGAGATCATGAGAGCTGAAATCAAGAATTGGATTCCCAACAGACTGAGCCACCCAAATGCTTTCTCTGTTATATATGAAGTTTCCTACATAAACATAGGTGGCTTTTTAAGAGCTATTTTTTTCTCAGTTCTCCAATATTTATAAACATACTGCCTTATTGGCCAGGCTTTATCACTTTATCATCCATTAAGTTCTATGTGTATGTATGTGTGTACACACACACTCACACACACACATACACACACACACACATCTCTCTCCCCCTCCTCCTCCGAAAAACTAAGATCTCTGAATGGCCTTCCACTTGACCAGGATGCTAGGACTTCCAAATTTACATAACTGGCTTCATTGAAATATATTATGCTTAACATGTTTTGGTGTAAAGTCATATGTTCCTATGCAGATCAATCTAATTATATTATTAATAAATGTACTTTGATAGTAATAATCATATATTGATTTGAAATTTTGTATTTGGCAAGATCATGGCTTTAAGTAGGATTATTTTTAAGCATTTAATATATATCTTACTACTGTTCTACACTGACCTGAGCAAGTGTGGTCATGCCTGTTTTTAGCAAAATCTCAGACAAATTCTAAAAAGAAATCTCAGACAAATTCTGTTGCATATATGGACACATATACATATATAGAGATTTATTTTTTTAAAGATTTTATTTATTTATTCATGATAATCACACAGAGAGAGAGAGAGAGAGAGAGAGAGAGAAGGGGGCAGCGACACAGGCAGAGGGAGAAGCAGGCTCCATGCAGGGAGCCCGACGTGGGATTCGATCCTGGGTCTCCAGGATCGCGCCCTGGGCCAAAGGCAGGCGCCAAACCGCTGCGCCACCCAGGGATCCCCATATATAGAGATTTATTAACTAAATGTTAACAAGCAGGCACAAAGCAGTTTTTGGAACCTGAGAAAACCCCATCTCTGAGTCCTCGGAGAGGCTCTGACCAACACGTGGCAGAAAAGGAGTTACATAAGGGAAAACTCTGCCCGCTTCATACCAGCAACTGACAAATAAAATTCTCCACATTCATGGCTGGTTAGAGAAGTATTTCATTAAAGGGGGGACAGCATCCATAAGGGAAAAGTATCTATGCCCCAGTGTATTCCTGTGCTTTTTTCATGAAAGGCTAGGGCAATGGTTAAAATACTGTTTAGCCAGTGCATATTTCTTAAATGCTTTTTTATTCAAAAAATGGGGCCCTATTTTTAATATTCATGCTAGTTATAGCCCACTATTTTCACTAGTGAAACCTTCTCTGACTTTTAATGTAGTGATTAGCCAAGGGTCAGTTGTCTACCAAAATACCGACAATAGTGGCACTTATAGTAGCCATCCCTAGAATATGGATTTTTTTATTATGACTACAATTGACTACCCTCTGAAATGTATATATTTTAATATTTCAAAGTAAGTCACAGACATCATGATAAAAATAATATTTTTTCAGTAAAAATATTTCCTAAAAGAAATATAAATATCAGCTCTGCCTACAAACTTTATTTAAACTTTTAACCCATTCTGAATGTATGCAAAGAGGTCCATTTTAATGAGACAGAAACAGTCTTAGAAATGTTAGTTCCCACCAAATCATTGTCAGTGTCAAATTCTGTTGTATCTTGTTATGATTCTCAGATTTTTGAAGCTTTATAACAATGCTAATGTTAGAAAAATCAATTGCTGTTGGTAACTTAAAATTTTGGATACAAAACCTCTAGATGCTTTTCCTTAGTTTGTTAAAGTAGAAATTAGGACATACGTAACAATGTTTATAGTGAGGTTTTGCTTCTGTGCATAGAATGCTGAGGAATCTAAAAATAAAATCATCAAAAATAATGTAATATCTCATAAATAAAATAATTTTGAAATGTGTTATCCATAAAAATTAGTTGTATTCATACATTCCTTCATTTCTTGTAGCTATTGTCACATAGCACACTCTATAGCAGTATGACAGGCAAGCAGCTGCCTTCACAGCTATTGCCAGTACTGGAGACTTTTCTAGGCCCTTAGCACTCTTCTTTCATCTGTAAGGACAGGCAAGGCAGCTGTCCTTATGTACTGGTGTAGTGTTGGCATGGTTTGCTAAGGCAGCTGCTGGTCTGACTTCACAGCTGGGGAAATAACACTTGGTATTAGCAACAAAATTTAACAGAAGTATGAAAAAGACAATTTGCAGGAGGAAGTCTTTTAATCTTAGAGCTTGGCCAGTTCAAATGAAATAGGGTTATTGATTCTTCCTAAAAATATAGACAATTAATGGAAGGGTATTGAAGTAGTTTTAATTGAGTTTCCTGGTTAACCTTCTTTTCTTTTTCTTTTCCTTTTTTTTTTCCCCCCCCAGAATCTCCCCTTCCTGACTAATTTAGAACAGGGACATACAACTCGGGATTTTTTTGTTTGTTTTATTCAAAAGTGGGCTACACAGTCAAAATTCCTTTTATCTACAGACAGCATATGAGGAGTTTTTCATATATTAACCATGTTTATAATAGCTTATTAGAAAATTTGAACATAATTATTCTTTAATGTTTTAAGAGATCAGTGTAATTAACTTTAAATTATAAAAGTGCATAAATACAGGTCTAGTGTTAACCAGAGATCAGTTCTGATGAAATCTCTGAACATATTTGAGAACTGTTGGATAAACAGTTCACATTGACCCTGTAACAGCTCTGACTTTAGGCTTCTAGGACTGGTCCTCTCTCAGCTTTGTTTACAGAAATTTCATGAGAGAACCGGACAGATGCAGGCATTGCCTGCAGTTGGTCATTTAGCCAGAAACTTGGGTATAATTCTGGGATTTTGAGACTCCTCAGAATACCAGAGATGTCAGTCATGGTTTTACTTTGAGTGGAGTCAGGTCAGGTCTTAGAAACTGAGCTATCCTGAGGTAGGTATAAAGCACTGTCCCTCCTGTTGACAACTTGTGAATGTCTTGAAATGGGCTTGATTTGCATTCTTTTTCTACCACACTTCCTTGAGTGTGCAGCCTGGATCAGCCAGGGAGTCAGTCTGGACTCTTGGCCATCTATTTATCAACTTCCTGTAGGGTTAAAATATAGTCCCTGAACTTCCATAAGCAAATCAAATATGTTCTAGTTTTTACCCTGCAATTTTAGGTTCACTGTGCTCAGATATCTTGTCACCTCAGTAGGAAGCTGTGTGCACTAGTTGAGTCTTAGATCTCCACGTGATTTATCCAATTTAGCTTACATATTAACCTCCTCCACAAATTTCCTTGCCAGCTGACCACATTAAAATAAGTTAAATGGGGATCCCTGGGTGGTGCAGCGGTTTGGCACCTGCCTTTGGCCCAGGGCGCGATCCTGGAGACCTGGGATTGAGTCCCACATCGGGCTCCCGGTGCGTGGAGCCTGCTTCTCCCTCTGCCTATGTCTCTGCCTCTCTCTCTCTCTCTCTCTCTCTGTGACTATCATAAATAAATAAAAATTAAAAAAATAAACTTGTTTAAAAAAAATAAGTTAAATGCGCATACTATGCTTTACCTTCTTCTAAAAAATTATTTATTTATTTATTTATTTATTTATTTATTTATTTATTTATCTATCTATTTATTTATTGAGTGTGCACACATGGGGGGGCAAAGGGAGAGAGAATCTCAAGTGGACACTTCACTGAGAATGCGGAGCCCATCCCATTCTGGACTAGATCTCCCAACCCTGAGATCATGACTCTGAGACCATAACCTGAGCTGAAACCAAGAGTTGGATGTTTCACCAGCTGAGCCACCCAGGCTCCCCATATGCTTTACCTTCTTCTGTGGAAGCTGGTCAAAGTAATCAGCATGAGCATGAACATGCAAAATGTTTTTCATCTTAATCTCTTTCTCTCTAATTTATAATATTCAAGTCATACATTTTTATACTGGGTAGTAAAATGGAAGATATATGTATCTGTCTCCTCTTTAGATCTGATTAAATTGTTGAAAACATTTTCTCTTTCATTCCAAGTGACTTGTCTTTCATAATGAACTTTTAACACTTAAAACTAATACTTTCAAAATCATACTAGCTAATTTAACTTAAAAAATTTGAGTCTAAAATCTTGGGGGGATGGATAAAATCTTGGAAGAGCTGCATTTCATTATAAGCAGCATGCTGATTTGAGAGGACTAGGGGCAGGAGGTTTGACTAGGTGACTTCTCAGAGAGACCCAAGAATGTAATTTTTATACTCCATTAAGTTCGTTTTGTTCCGCAGATGTCATTCTTAACAATTGTTCAGTGTGGGGAAGTGAATGTTGAAGGTCTCTGGCTTTAAGTTTATACAAACACAATGTGTTATATACAGAGAAAATAGAATAGTAGTTATATCTTTGTACTATTGGAGCATCTTTTTTCAATTGGTAATCTGAAGAATAGAGGAAGTAATGGATCAAGATGTTATATTGCCACATTTAGGATTGTGGAAGGACTAGAAGATTTGAGGATTTTCGTGTGGTTTTTTTAAAGATTATATTTATTTAGATGGAGAGAGAGCAATTGTACGAGCAGGGGAGGGTTGGATGGGTGGAGGAGAGAAAGAATCTCCAGCAGACTCCATTCTGAGTGTGGAGTGTGATGTGGAACCTGATGTGGGGCTCAGTCTCACGACCTTGAGATCCTTACCTGAGCTGAAATCAAGAGTCTGAGGCTCAACTGACCTACCTACCCAGGCACGCCCCTTTCATGTATTTCTCTAAATGATTAAATGTATAGATTAATTACCAGAGATTATATGTCTTGCTTTTTCTTAAAGACAAATTTTTTCTAGCATTTCATTAATCTGATTTAAAATTTAAATTAAAAAAAATTTTTTTAAGTTTTATTTTTAAGCATAGGTTTATATCACTGATTTGTCTATTACTAGGAAAAAGGGATTATACATATTTATAAACTATGGCTTCTTTTCAGGTATTTCAATACCAGGTCCAAAAAAATCAGGAAATATAATCAATGTTGTGAGCTTCATTGCTTTTTCATGTGTGAGAAAACTCTTTTCAACAATTCTTTCTACCCCAAGGGTACTATAGATTGCTTGTACTGTCAATACTTTCCTCCATTTCTTTTGTCCAGTACAATGCACCTCCTTGTCCCCCTTTTTTTGAGAGTGGTGGTAGAATTTCACCTACCATTTAAAATGTAGATGATGCATTGTTTAGAAAAGTCGGCTTTGAAAAAAGTAGTTTAAATCTAAGTGAATTATCACCTAGGTTGTGTGTGTACCTAGACCAGCAATCCGATACTGTGGGAAAACTACCCCACAACTTTGGAGATGGTGCAGAAAGAAAGGCTCTGCTGTATAGTTTCTTTTGCTGTGAAATAAAGGCAGGGCTTCTTAATCACTTGTCCGTTGTTCTTTCAGAATTTGTAGTATATAACCCATCCTGCAAGACTGCTGTCAAAAGCATAATATATGAGAAACCTCAGAAATCATTTGCCTAGAATAAGAGTCTTATAATGACAGCTCTCCAAAACAGAGGAAAGAATCTGAAAATAACGTGGCGTTCTAAAAATAGTGGCCACAGAACCTCTGAATTAAAACCTGCTATCTTCTTACCAGACATTTCTGCTTGATATCCAATCCGTTAATCTCACTCCAAATGTAAAGAATCAGAATATCTGCAGAAGAGTCCCCAAAATCAGCCTTTAGTACATCCCCCAACTACTTCACGTATGTACTAAAAATGAAGAATGGATGTTTCTGGCCTTATAAAGAGCTTCATAAGCCCTCATTCCAATGTATTCCAATGTATTTCTTAATAAGATTATTTGGTTTCCCAGCAAAGAGGTGATTAGAAGTGGTTTACTTCTAAAAACGATGTAGCAAATTGAGGCAGATTCTAGTGTGGCAGGAGGAATTGATAACATTGTGGAAAGAGACCAGAAAACTAAAAGGTGCAGGCACTTCTTAAAAGAAATTTCCTTAACAGAATACTTAGTTTCTTTTTTTTTTTTTTTTTTTTTAAGATTTTTAATTTATTTATTTGAGAGAGAGAGAGAGAGAAAGGAGCAGGGGGAGGGGCAGAGGGAAAGGAAGAAGCAGACTCTCCCTAAGCAGGGAGCATAATCTGGGACTTGATCCCAGGACTCCGGGGTCATGACCTGAGCTGAAGGTTGATGCTTAACCAGCTGAGTCACCCAGGTGCCCCTAGTAACAGTTTCTTAATGATGATGGAGACAAGGCTGATTTTTAAAATTTTTATTACAGTAATAATTTATTGCTTGAGCAATAAATTTTTACACACATTTATGGTCACAATGCTCTAAAAGGGCAAGTAAGTATGTGTATCTCTGATTAGGTATACTTTCTATCTTAAAACCTTCATGTAGGCAAAGGGATTAAAAAAAATAATGGGTGGGATGCCTGGGTGGCTCAGAGGTTGAGTGTCTGCCTTTGGCTCAGGGCGGGATCAAGTCCCATGTCGGGCTCCCTGCATGGAACCTGCTTCTCCCTCTGCCTGTGTCTCTGCCTTTCTCTCTCACTGTGTCTCTCATGAATAAATAAATAAAATCTTTAAAAAAAATAATAATGGGCTGATTGATGACATAGAAAATGTTTGATTGCATGATACTCAAGGAATCAATATGCCTCTCAGCCAGCAACAACTTTGTCAGAAGAGCATGTCCTGCTTCCAAATGTGTAAGAATGTGGTGTGACCACAAAAAAGGTTTTGTTTTTTTCAGTCTGAGCAAAATTTTCTTGAAAGGAAGGATAAAAGTCATTAGTGAAATTGGGTGAGGTAAATGAATCCATTCTTAGGAATTTGTAGAAAAACTGCCCTGATCTTGGAATAAGTGTCTCTGAAACTGTGATTGCTAGTGCATGTGGATAGAAACTGAAAGTCAAAGCAGTAACCAACACAAAATACCCCAGCACCCTCCTCCTCACTCTCAGAGCCAGATCAGCATATCCCAAGAGTCCTCCACTCATAGATTTTATGTCAAATGTTTGGTTTCACTTAATAAATATTCACAAATTTTTTAAAACATTATTTTCTTTTTTAATTTATGTATGTGATCAAATCAGAGTTCTCTGAACAGAAAACCCACTTATATCACTGAACTAATAGTCTAGCTTCTCTAGAAATCAATTAGGTCATAACTTGACAGTCTGATATACCTTTTTGACATATTTGTAAAAAAAAAAACTGTCCAGCTTTCTACCAATTCTCTTCATTAAGTTATTAAAATAAAAAAATTATTTAAATTTTAGTCTAGAGTTAATACCGGTTTCGGGAGTATAATTTAGTGATTCACCACTTAAATACAGTACCCAGTGTTCATCACAACGAGTGCCCTCCTTAATGCCCATCACCCATTTAGCCCATCCCCCCCATCCCCCTCCCACTGTCTACCCTCAGTTTGTTCTCTATAGTTAAGAGTCTCTTATGGTTTGCCTCCCTCTCTCTTTTTTTTTTTTTTTCCATGCCCCCTACTAGTTTTCTTATGTCAAACAGTTTGGATCTAACTTGTCTGAATAAATGGACATTCAGTGTCTTTAAGGAGAGAGGAAACACAACAAGTAGAGTATTTGTAGTCTGGTGGCATTCACTGCTAAAACTTCAATCCTTAATGTATCTTGTAATTTTAACTTCAGTCATTTTACTTCTCTTGACCCAATAACATAGTGAAAAGAACACAGATTGGAATCAAAGAGATCAAGGTTTGAATCTGAGCTGTACTATTTTTTAACTATATGACTTTGGGAAAGTTTTTTCACTTGGAGAGTGGTGATATTGACATCTACCTTTGAAGTTGTGAGAATAAATGGAATAACATGTAAATAGTAGGAGTTAAATAAGCTCCATTTAAAAAAAAAAAATCCAGTCTTCAGTGCAGGCATATGTGTTTCTGTGGCATATCTCCCACCTGGGTCTTGGTAATATGGCATTCACATTTCACTTAATAGACAAGCATTCCCCCCCACACACACACACATACATGCAGTACATTTATTTAGTGATTAAATCATAAGAACACTCTTAAAAATTGTATAATTTTTGATAGGCCTTCATTTATCTAGTTTGCTAGTTTGCCTTTAATCTTATTTAAGAACATGATTTAGTGATACAATGCTGAATACAAAAAACATTAATTGGTTTCTATAATAATAAAATATAAAAATATAATATGAACTCTGTATACAGTGAGAAGAAATCCAGATTTTTAAAAAAAACA
Organism: Canis aureus; assembly: GCF_053574225.1. Classification (NCBI taxonomy): domain Eukaryota; kingdom Metazoa; phylum Chordata; class Mammalia; order Carnivora; family Canidae; genus Canis; species Canis aureus. The sequence goes on from NC_135638.1 coordinate 14,534,158, forward strand.
GGCTTTTTTTAATCACTTCTGGGGATAGGGTTTGTTTTGTTTTGTTTTGTTTTGTTTTTTGAAAGAGAGAATGAGTGTGTGTGAGCAGGGGCAGAAGGAAAGGGAGAGAATCTCAAATAGGCTACCCACTGAGCATAGAGCCCAACAAGGAGCTCAGTCGCAGGATCCTGAGATCATGACCTGAGTCAAAATCAAGAGTCAGACGCTTAACTCAGGTGCCCCTCTGGTGATGGTTTTTAAACACCATGTAGTAAACCTGTATCACTTAATAGAGTACAACTCTGTCTCTCTCATTTGGAAACACTTTTGAAAGGGGAGATTTTAAACTAATTATTTTTTACAAAAGAAATACATGGACCAGTTAGCAGAATCACAAATAGCTATGTGGTTTAAAACTAGTTTACAAAATGTGTCATGGAAAAAGAATAATGTAACTCAAGGAATGGAATCCATACTTTACATAGAAGGACTCTGGGATCATGACCCAAGCTGAAGGCAGACACTTAACTAACTGAGCCACCCAGGTGCCCCAAACACATAATATATCTAAGAAATGAGTTCCCCTTTATTTCCTTAATGATAATAAATTAAATATTGGCATCATTTAAGAAACAATAACTTACAAGCTTTTTACTGATTCTGAAACTAAGAACATATTTGTTATAAAATAGAGAAATTTGTCATATCACCATAATACTATTATTAACATTTTAATTTTTTCTAGGTAAGGATATTATTTTTATAAGATTTTTAAATTTAGGGAGAGAGTGTGTGAGTAGGGGGAGGGGCAGAAGAGGAGGGAGAAGGAATGGATCCCAAATGGACCCCCTGCTGAGCATGGAGCCTGATGTGGGGCTTGATCTTGTAACCCTGAGATCATAACCTGAGCTGAAATCAAGAGTCAGATGCTTAACCAACTAACTGAACCACCCAGGCACCTTGGCAAGCATATTTTTTAAAAAGTCAGTTGCCATCCTATCTCAAATTTTATAGCCTATTAACTTTACAGTAAAAATATTTTATTATTTAGTCTCTCAAACTATATTTTTCTTGGCTGTATAGTACTCTTTGTAGAGATGTATCCTAATTTATTTAACAAATCCTGTATGATTAGATATTTGGCTGTTTCTAAATTGTTTGTTTTAAATACAGCTATAGTAAACATCTTGATGCCCATCTCTTCTCACATTTATTTATTTATTTATGATTTTATTTATTTATGAGAGACAGAGAGAGGGGCAGAGACACAGGCAGAGGGAGAAGCAGGCTCCACACAGGGAGCCCGATGCGGAACTCGATCCCAGGACCCCAGGACCATGCCCTGGGTCGAAGGCAGACGCTAAGCCGCCGAGCCACCCAGGGATCCCCTCTTCTCACTTGTTTTAGGTAAAATCCTAAAAGTAAAATTGCTGGGCCAACTGGTATAAACACTTACATTGCCAGATTGCTCTCTAGAAAGGTAGTACTAGTTTAAAATCCCAGCTAGTCTATTCCTTTGTAAACATAGGTACTCTGTTTTCAAATATTAATCATATTAATAAGAAAAGTATCTAGGTTTAATTCGCATCTATTTGATCATTAATAAAATTGAACATTTTTTCTTTTGTTTGAGGAGCAGATAGATGTTGTGGGCCTAACATGTCATTTATCTCTGGGAAATTCCTAGTTACATTCTCTGTTCATTTGTCTCTCAGTGTGCCTTAATTTTTTTTTAACTTCTTTAAGCCCAAATATTGATTTGAGATAAATGTAAACAAAAAAGTCTTTCATGGTATAAAATACCAAAATGTAATATTCTTATAGAACTAATAGCTTATACTGTAAATTTTCTATAGGGAATGTATAGTTTACAGGTTTTTTATTCTTGAGAGTATATAGCCATTCTTGAGTATTTTATTTGAATGTATGACTTCCTAAATACAAATAAAGTTCTAGAATATTCTGAGAATTGAATAGCTTCTTTTTCTTAGTGAATCTCATCTTTAAAGTCAGCAATTTTCAGATGATCACAAGTCTGAGATCAAGTGAATCAAAAAACAAATTAACTTTACTATGTGCTCAGGATTTGGACTCCAAGTAATAATAGATGGCAGATGTAGTTGTTTGACTGTCATGTTAAACAAACAAACAAACAAATAAAAGGGAAGAGGAAAGGAATGAAAGACAATTTCCTTACCAAGCAATCACACAGTTTATTGTCTAGGAAATAAAAAAGGAGAAAACAGAGAAAAAAGAGCCAGTTTTGTGTACTGTTGAGCACACAGATGTTCCTCTTGGCAGCCATACAGTACTAGTCAGGATTGGGGTTTTTGCAGACATAGAATGTGAGCCTTCTTTGTTGGAGACAAAGTGTTGCCTGTGGTGGGAATTGCTGCAGTGATGGGAAAGTATCGTCATGTATTGTTGGATTGCTGTGATTTTCAATAGAGACAGTACATTAAAGTAGCTTTGTGGGCAGTGGATTGTTTCAGCCAAGCCTGGCTAATAACACACTCATCTTGGCAAACTCTATTTAAAAGGTAGAACTGGCATAGTTTTGTGGTCATGGAGCCTGTCCCATACTTGGACATCAGAGTTACTTTTTGCTAGCCCTATTTTTTGACAACCAATTTATTTAATGTGATCTAACAAAGGAGTTTGCCACTATAAAGTTAGAACTGTAACCACTTTTCAAGTGGACCTATTTCTTTTTTAAAAAAATTTCTTTCATTTTTACAATTACTAAATTAGTCTATTTCAGAATTGTTGGAGAAAATATCTTTTTAGTTGAGTTATTTCTTCGTAGCCCTCCTGTTTGTTTAGGATAGTGTTTTGTTACAAAATAGAAGGTGCAAAACTTACATGTTTTACATTAGCATTGGAGTATTTTTTGTTAATACATAAATACTATATTGTGAAATGTTTAAACCATATGTTTAAATCTAATCACTAGAAAGCAGAAGTGAGTGTTTTTTAATTTGCTTGCCAGTGTTACCTGTCCTAGTCTTCCATATAGTTTACTTGAAGTAAAACAACTAGATGTTAACATAGATTTTAACTATTTTAAGGTTAAAATTTAAACTTACAAGGATTGATCATTGAATTCTTTTTAGTTATCCCTCTCTTTTCCCTTTTTATGTTAAATACAATATTGAGTGACTTTTTATGGCCTTCTAGTTGCTTATATAATGTCTGAACAAGAAAGGAGACTAACAAAAGTAGTAGAGACTAGAGCCTTTATAGTCACCCCTAATTTGATGGGGTTGTTAAAGATTGAACTAGTATGTTCATGGAGGCTTAGAGCTTCTAAGAGCCAGAGTTATCTAGTCAACTCTCTCTTTTGACAGAGATAAGTGAGACCCAGAGAAATTAACCAGTAATACTCTTTTCATTAGTGAGGAGTCAGACCCTGATTAATTATAAAGCTCTTGATTCTCATATTTAAACTCTCTTCTGTATCCTTTAGTCTCATCAAATCAAAGCAACATTCATTTATTAGGCTCCTAATCTGCACGATTCATCAGATGTAATCCTTACCTTAAAGAAACCTACATTCTAGTTAGAAAACAAGGAATGCACTCATTCAAAGTTGTTGGTAATGAAAGATTTAAATAGTTCAGGACAATAGTAGAAGTCATACCTCAGAGCACCACTTCTTTAATGGCCGAATGAACTATGTAAATAATAATTATTCTTGAAACTTGGTGAAAGGATGTATATCTTTAGGCTGGGGTAGTCAGAGAGAGACCCTTTCCATAGAAATTGGGTTTTGCGGTAGGTCTGGATTTTGTCTGCCTCACTGGTGAATTTCCACTTTATAAAATTTAACATAAATATCAGTTATCCCTAGGGTCCCCTGACATTTTTTGCCTAATAAAACTATTTGCATTTACATATAAGTCTAGTATAGTATTCCACATTTCGTTATAGTTGTTTATCTCTCTTGCTAGACTTCTAAACTGCTTAAGATCACACTTATTCTTCACATCCTGAGTATGTGTGTGGTACGTAATTATCACAAATATGTTTTCAAGTAACTTAATATTTGCATGTACTTAGACAAATAGGAATTCATATGACAGTAACACACTGTTATGGACTTAATTGTATTCCGCCAAAGTTTATATTTGAAGCTCTTGGCAATAGGACCTATAAGAAGGTAAAAAAGGGTAAGTGAGGTCATTGAGGTGGGATCCTAATCCAACGGGATCGGTGTCCTTGTAGAAGAAGGAAGAGACACGAGACTACTCTCTTGCGCTTCTCACTATGTCCTTACAGGGCCATGTAAGGACATAGTGAGAAGACAGCTGTCTGCAAGCTAGGAGCAAAATTAGCCAAACATCTCTCCCAGGAGCCAAATTAGCCATAACATCAGTCTTGGACTTGTAGCTTCTCAAACTGTGAGAAAATAGATTTCTGATTCTTAAGACACCCAGCCTGTGGTATTTTGTTATAGCAGCCCTAGCAGACTAATACACATATATATAAACAAATAAATGCAGGAGTAAATACTGCTTTAGAAAATTTTAAAAGTCCTGCATCCCAAGATTCTACTGCACATCTTTGAAAACTGTCAGCTGCGGTCTGTCTTCATAAGGATACAACTCTATTGTCAATTTGCCTGCCCCAGAGAACCTTACAGCCAGGCTTATGTCCATTATGATAGGAAATAGGTAGTTCAACACCTGCCTAAATTGTTTGTCAAACCAAGAAGAATACAAGCAGCGTATTAAAGAATTGGCTCAGTTCTACTGTGATCCTGAATGACTTATAATCAAGACAGACAGTATTATCAGCAGAGTTAGATCTGGCTGCTGTAAGTTTGCAATTTGGTATGCCAACACAGCCTATATCTCACTGTAATGCAACTGCCCATGGATAAGGTCCCAATTAGCCCTTGAGTCCTCCCTACCCAGCATCTTTCCATCCCTGTCCCCTACAATTCATTTTCCACAGAGTGGCCAGAGTGGTCTTAAATTTGATCATGCATTTCCCTTCTACTTAGGCTTTCCATGAACATCTAATATAAATCCCAAATCTTTTACATTGGTGTATGAAGCACTATGTGGCCTACCTCCTACCTTCCTCTCTGCTTCTCGTGCCTACCCATCCCCCTGTTACCCAGGGCTCTCCAGCCATGCTGGCTTCCTCTTGCTTGTTCAATCGTACCAACTTTGTCTTAGCTTTGAGCCTTTGAACCAATTGTGCCTCTGCCTGAAATGCTCTTGCCCCCATCTTTACACAGCTGGCTCTTTTGTCATTCAAGGCTCCACTTAAATGTTACTTCTTCAGAGATTCCTTCCTTCACCTCGCAGTCTAATGTCATCCCTCTCCATCATATCATTTTATTTTAATTTTCTATACAGCACTTACTCCTATGTAGTTTGTTTATTGTCATTTTCTCCCTATTGCAGTGGAAACTCTGTGAGTGATGGAACCCTGTCTTTCTTATACATTGGTTACTCCAGCACCTAGAAGAGTACTGCCACAGATGCGCTCTTAAGAAATATTTGTTGAATGAATAAACCAGTGAACAGAGTGACAGGTTGGAGCCCCAGATCCAGAGCAAGCAGTCACACCAGGCCCATCTCCCTCAGTGCTCATACACTGTTCCCATATGCTTAGTCACTTGGGTCCTGCTCTCAACAGGCCCTTCAGGGTCTAGAAACACACTTCTTCACAAGTACAGCTGCTGGGGCACCTGGTTAGCTCAGTCAGTTAAGTGTCTGCCTTCAGCTTAAGTCATGATTTTAGGGTCCTGGGATCGAGCCCCATATCTGGCTCCCTGCTCTGCGGGGAGCCTGCTTCTCCCTTTCCTTCTCTCTGCTTGTCTTCTCTTTCTCTCTCTCTCTTAATAAATAAAATCTTAAAAAAAATAGTCCAACTGCTATTGCTTATCTAGTAGATTAGCTAATTGACATCCATCAAAAGTTAAACCCAATTTCTGTGAACAGGGCATCTTTGGAAACTTTTGTCAATTGCTCTCTTCCCCAACAGACATCAACCCCCTGCCATGTCAATTTGTCAGCCGCAGTAAACCTTATAGCCAGACCTACATGAATTGTGACAGAAAATAGCTAGTTATAGGCCTGTACCATTTACTTGTTAAATCAAAGTGTGTCCTGACTTTGCATTCTCTTGTACAGTCTTGCCAGAAATCTAGGAGATAGTACTATGGTGATTCCCATTTTACAAAAGATAACCTTATCCAAGATTGTATAATGATCATAGAATTGGTCATATAAAATGAGAAAATTGGGAGACGGAGTTGTTCTTAGACACTTTTGTTTTTTGTCAGTTTGTTATCCAAGGTTTTAGTTTACCTGGTCAGTAAATCATGGCTTTCTTTAGCTTTCTTTCTTTCATCATATGACATAATACTTGTTCTTTGAACAGAATTTAGCTGTTCATTCATCTTTTCTTGGCAAGTTAAGAGCTCTAGGATCTTGGGATTTTTTTTCCACCTGTTTTATAGGCAATGATTTAGGAAGTCCATTTACATGGGCAAGGGAAGCTAGATGCAGGTAAATAGAATCTGAGAAGGAAAGTTAAGAATTTCTTATTAAGGACACTAATCCCTTTTTGTTGTAAAGGACAAAATTAAATCACTATTCTATCCTATTTTTCTTTACTTTAAAAGCTAAGAACTTATTTAGAGATACTTGTATTAGTCAAAATGCTAAACTAACACTGTTCTTTGGGAATTTTAGTACGTTTTGAATGTTGTTTTCTAGGTAGTAAGAGCTTTAAAATAATATCAGTATCTAACCCCAAGGAAATAGCCATAGCCTTCTACTAAATCAAAGCAAAAGCAAACAAAAAGCTTTTATTTATAATTTTAATCATAAGTAGATGTTTTGATTTTGATTCTGAGACCATAAAGTATGTAATTTTTTTTCATCATTTCATTCCCAAGATTTTTTTTTACTCTTGACAATATTTTACTCTATTAGTATTTAGAGCAAAGTCACTCTAGCGATACCAATGGTCTCAGAAACAATTTCTTTTCTTTTTTTAAAGATTGTTATTTATTTATTCATGAGAGACACACACAGAGAGTGAGAGAGAGAGAGGCAGAGAACCAGGCAGAGGGAGAAGCAGGGTCCACGCAGGGAGCCCAATGTGGGACTCGATCCCGGGTCTCCAGGATCAGGCCCTGGGCTGAAGGCGGCGCTAAACCACTGACCCACCCAGGCTGCCCACAATTTCTTTTCTTAAACCAGAAGGAAAACGTTCTGGATTGTATGATGTCTGCAGCATGGATCCGATTCTCTTATGGAAGATTTTTCTCTCTCACCCTTGCCAGTCCACATAAGCTATTGCAATAACAATCTCTTAAGTATTTGACTTTCCAAAAGGCATCTGATAGTCTCCTCTCTTGTTGAAAGGGTACAGAAATCAGGACCAACCTGCTAAAGTAGGTCCTATGTCCCACCAAGGTGGAATATGGCTCTTCACTCCATTTTTTACTCTGTGGGTTAGGGGGACAAGATAGTTTCTCTCTTTCTTTTTGGTATGCCCTTACTTCATACAGATGTAGAATAGGTGTTTGTTGAAAATTCAACAATATTTATTTAATAAGCAATTAATATAGAGCGATAGAAATAAGACTAAAAGAAAAGAAACTCTGAAAATGGGTTGGTACAATGAATTTAGAAGTCTTCTGTTCTCTTAATGTGGTCGAAAGTGCAGGGAATTAGGAATCTGGAGACAGAGGTTCTACCAGTAGAGGAAATAATCAAAGACATTTAGAGCTGAGGTAATGAGGAGATAACATCTGCCGTAAGGTAATTTTCAAGCTAAATTTGATTCTTGTTGCCTAGGCTAGGAAGTGTTAGGTTTTCAATCACTGTGGAAGTGACTTTGGAAATATCTTGGTCATGAAAATGCATCCTTAACTGCGGTAAATCTTATATAGCCAACATAAAATGATTTAGCTCTTTGTTTAGATGAAAATATATATTAATCTCTTGAGTATTCATAATGGAAAAACAACTTTGCTCATCTCATATTTGACATTTAAAAGTACAGTTATAATTTTGACCTTCTACTCAGTGTCTGTACTGCATGCACTTGTTAGGAAATTAAAGCTTGAATTGGGCAAGATTCAGCTTAGCCCCAGAAACTACCGTGAACAATTGATTTAGAATTTGATTGAGACAAAGACTCAGAGAATCTAACTTAGGAACAAGCTTTTTGACCAAGGTTAGGGGATCAGACCCATTTAAGGAGCATTTTCCCAAATGTACAGGAGTCTCCAGCTCTACCCCCACTGATTTTTATGGAGTAGGTCTGGTTTGGACCCCTGGTATCAGTATTTTTAAGAAAAGTGAGAAGAGAAGAAAAAAAAATTGTAAAAAGCTTCCACAAGCAATTCTGTTACAACTTCCAGTTCTGACTCCCTATAGAGTCAACATATCTATTCCTATATATTATAAAGTAATTTCTGGATTTTATTAGCTCCCTCCCTCAGCTCCAAATTCAAACTCAAAAGAATCCCTTCAGTGAGTTTTGTTTTCCTTTTGTTTCTTTCATATATACTGGAGATTGCTACTAGACTTGTTCATTTGAACAGTGTTCTAATGTCTTTTTTTTCTAATGTCTTTGATAAAACCATATTTGAAGTTACTATCCTTTCAGTTATCTGTTATATAAAGTGTGAATGTGGTGAATTCATAGTAACTAGTATTTACTGAGTATGTATTATCACTTTCCATACCTTATAATGTGTGAAGCTTCACATCAGCCTTGCCAGGTGGTATTTATTACCCTCCTGTTAATTCAAAGTAAGTTTCTTGCTCTCAATCACAGTCAAATCTAGATCTTTCTATAATGATTTAAAGCTCATACTCCTTCCTCTGTTCTACACTGGCAAAACTGTTCTCTGACAATAAATACATATATTTGCTTTAAAATTATATACCTCAAAATATATCCCCTTTTGTTTTGATGCCATAATACCAGCTCCAAGTTTGATCCCAGTGCATCTCAGGTGTCTCATATTTGATACATCTTATTTTTTAGCTCTGAGAAAAGATTTTAACTGTCATTATTGATTCTGTGTGTACTATATTACATTATATGCATATTCCACATTATTAAAATGAAGCTATTATATATTTTTAAATGTGTCATTTTCACATTTCATAAATCAGTGCTTGAATGAGACAAAACTTCAGTTTATCATGACACAAAATATTAACTAACACAGTAAAGGCTAAAAAGAACTTGGTTTAAGGGAAAAACAAAATCATACATTTATATTAGAATTACAGGAAAAAAAAAGAAAATCAATATCTAGGATGATTGCAACTTGAGCAAGGAATGCAGTTTGGCATTATGAACAATATCCAGTGGCTCATTGCCGCAATGGCCTGTAGGTTTCCAGCTGCCAGTTGATTTGCATAGTTTATTTTGGCCTATTGGATAAGTACTCTCTCTCTAGTGTTTTTAAAGATATAATCATTAGGTTTTTTTCAAAAGGCTTTTGATAATAATTCAGGTAGCAGAAGTTATGGATATAATTTTGTTTCCCATTTACATCTTCTAATGACCTAGGATAATAAATTAGAACTTAAGATTTGTGCTGCATTTTACATTTTAATGAGTGTAAGTATTGGAGAGCTATAGAACGTTATGAACACTTTCTACCTTTATTTTGTTAACTATGGCTGCTGTGCTTGGTAACACAGTATGGATAGTATGGTGGTGAGAAAATCTTGAAAGACATCTGACAGATTGGACAGAAAGAAGCAAGAGACCAGATAGGTCAGGGAAACATGGCAGATGGTATTTTGAAAAAGTGAGACAAATCCAGAGTGCATCAAGTAGTTTGCATAGGGTTCATTTGTTAATTGACTATTTAAGGCTATAATAACATTTTATATATTTTATATAGCTAATAAAAGTTATTAAGATCTTTCATTTCATATATATTTAATCAGCTTTGCACTTAAAATCATTTTACATTATATCAGTTTTCAAATACTTAACATTGTATAAAAGTAGAACAAAATCATAGGACTGCAAAAGACCTTAGGTCTTTTCTAACACTGTGCTTTTTTAAAGACGAAGAAATTGATGTTCAGACAATTCATTTGAAGAAAAAAGTACACACATTTCCACATGTGCTCTCACGTTTGCGTGTATGCTCTTGTGCTCTCTGCACACACGCACGCACTCATGCACATACACACACACATGGACAAGTTGCTGGATTTACATATAGATCAACATTGTGAACACTTGTATAAATTAGAAAAAATCAAATAGATGTTAATTGAACTGTTAGAAACATTTTAACTTTTTCTCTTCAAAAAGGAGAAGAAAAATTTACTTCTAAAGTCTTAAAACTTTAAATGAAGAATTGTATGAAAATCAGAATTTGAACATACAAAAGTTCTAAACCATTTTAACTCATTGGGGTAAAAACATAGATGTCTAATGATTTGAGGGAAAAGAACTATTTTTAAACCTCTGAGAATTATGATTACAGCAAGATAGCTAAATTGACTAGCAAAGTCAGAATTCCTCCCAATATTCTTTAGATATTGAGGTTTAATCCATGCCTTATATTTGTCAGCTTTGGATTATTGATATATTTATATCAAAGAACTAGTCAGAGGGATTCTCTCTATTTTAAGTCTATGAGAACCATCACTAGCATGCCCTGACAGATGTTAAAGAACGTCTGTGGAAAGAATGTCAAAAACCTCTCCTAAGGAAAGTCTTTAAACCATGTCTTTAATAAAGAAATGCAAAACCAGATTTAATTGCCCTTTTCCTAAACAGCTCAGCCATGCAGGCTCATTTACTGCAGCATATGGTCCGAGAAAGCACACAGTGGAAGAGAGCAGTCATGGTGAAGGCTGGGATTGGATCCGTTTAGCCTGGAGTTCACAAAGATCACAAGGAGGCAAGCACTTGAAGTTAAAAGAAAGAAACGTACCAAGCAGTAGAAACACAGGCTATTTTTATTTTGAATGCGCTCATTGGAGACATCCTATTTGCCTTTCAAGACAGCAGTATTCAGTGGTTTTCATATGAAATATAAGATTTCTAAAAAACTACTACCTGGAATGTTCTTCCTAATTAAAAAAGTAAAAAAAAAAAAAAAAAAAAAGAGAGAGAGAATTGTATAAAGCCATGGAGATTTTTTTTTCTGATGTTGCTATTTGTTACCACTGAAAGTAATCATTTTTCTAATGAGAGAACAGTTAAAATAATGAGTTGGATGACAGCAATGTGGCCTACATTTTATTTAAAAGGAAAGATAGTATAAAATTATATGAAGTGGTAAATTCTTACCACCCCTAGGGGATTAAGTTTATAGTTCTTGCAAGAAGTCACAGGTAATTGAGAACTTGAGAAAAGGAAGAGGTAAAAGAATCTGTGACTCCTTTCTTACCACTTTGCAGCATTAGGCAAGTTATTTCACTTCCATGTATCTTAATTTTATGCCTGTAATAATGGGGAAGCTATCTTTCCAGAGAACTTAATTATAACCTCAAAATATCTAATAAGACAGTTCAGTTGCTATAGATCTAGTACAATGTCCCAATAGAATTGAGGAAGAGCACCAAAGGTAACAGGAAAGAAATGTTTGAAGGGTTAGTAATGGCAAAGAAGTATCAGACTTTATCATTGCTAGATGTAATTAGTGATATTTGTTATAACATATTATTTTTTTAAATATTTTGTTTATTCATGAGAGACACAGAGAGAGAGAGGCAGAGACACAGGCAGAGGGAGAAACAGGCTCCATGCAGGGAGCCCGACGTGGGACTCGATCCCGGGTCCCTCAGGATCAGGCCCTGGACTGAAGGTGGTGCTAAACCGCTGAGCCGCCCGGGCTGCCCAACATATTATTTCAAATTGCTATTTTTCCTGCAAAACTAGCCTTTCTGCCACAATGTATATTTATGTATTGTAGGACAGGTATGCTTACTTGTCAATTTGAAATTGTCTAGAGCTGCACTTTGATGTGGCTTTTTAAATTTTAAATTTAAATTAATTAAGTATAATTTAGAAGTTTAGGGGACGCCTGGGTGGCTCAGTGGTTTAGCGCCTGCCTTTGACCCAGGGCATGATCCTGGAGTCCCAGGATCGAGTCCTGCGTTGGGCTTCCTGCGTAGAGCCTACTTCTCCCTCTGCCTGTGTCTCTGCCTGTCTTTCTGTGTCTCTCATGAATAAATAAATAATAAAAATCTTTTAAAAAAATTTTAGAAGTTTAGTTACTCACACTAGCCATATTTCAAGTGTTCAAACCTTATCTAAAGTTATTTGTTATCATAGAAAGTTATGTTGGGCTGTGGTGTTTGGTATTACTGATTTTTTTTTTTGAGATCTTATTTATTTATTCACCACACACACACACACACACACACACACACACACACACAGAGAGGCAGAGACATAGGCAGAGGGAGAAGCAGGCTCCATGTAGGGGGCCCGATGTGGGGCTCAATCCTGGGAATCTGGAATCGTGCCCTGAGCCAAAGGTAGATGCTCAACCACTGAGCCACCCAGGCGTCCCGGTATTACTGATATTTTAGTTAAGCTTTTATCAGTGCATTTCATTGAAAGGTAAGAACATAAATCATGTATTTTATTTATTCATGAGAGACACAGAGAGAGAGAGAAGCAGAGACATAGGCAGAGAGAGAGAGAAGCAGGCTCCATGCAGGAAGCCCAATGTGGGACTTGATCCCTGGACTCCAGGATCACACCCTGGGCCAAGTCAGGTGCTAAACCGCTAAGCCACTCAGGCGTCCCAAAAATCATGTATTTTAGATGACAAGTATAAAGAGGACTGATCTTCTACCAATGCAAGGAGTAGGCCAAAGGTTAAATTATAAAGAAGATACACTTACCACATGGAGCAGAACACAAAAATGAAATGGTGGTATTGTTTATGGTGATGTGATTTTTCTGAGACAGTGAACATTCTGAACAAAGTCAGTCTTCCATTCATTTACATAGTAATCACATTTTTGGAAATTTAGTGTATACTTTAACTTTTATTTAAAAAAACAACTTTTTATCTTTAGCAGAGCTAGTTCTAGGCTTAGATTAGTAGGTTTTCCACCCACATGGGTGTCTAGCACAGATGTAGGGCAACTTTGTTGTGCAGAAGAGTTCTATATCTTACAGAATATCTGCATTCTACCCACCCTCTGCTAAATGTCAGCCTGATCATTGTGACCATCAAAAAGTACCTGTAAGCATTTCCAACACATTTTAGAAAAGCTGTGCTGAGCTGGGAGAGCCACTCTGGAAAACAGTATAGAAGTTCCTCAAAAAGTTGAAAATAGAGCTACCCTCTGACCCAGCAATTGGTATTTACCCCAGAGATACAAATGTAGTGATCCAAAGTGGCACCTGCACCCCAATGTTTATAGCAGCAATGTCCACAATAGCTAAACTATGGAAAGAGCCACAATGTCCATCAACAGATGAATGGATAAAGAAGATATAGTATAATAGAATATGATTCAGCCATGAAAGAAAGAAAGAAAGAAAGAAAGAAAGAAAGAAAGAAAGAAAGAAAGAAAGAAAGAAAGAAAGAAAGAAAGAAAAGAAAAGAAAAGAAAAGAAAAGAAAAGAAAAGAAAAGAAAAGAAAGAAGGAAGAAAGGGAGGGAGGGAGGAAGGGAGGGAGGAAGGAAGGAGAAATGAAAAGAAAAGGAAAGGAAAGGAAAGGAAAGAAAAGGAATCCTGCCATTTGCAACAATGTGGATGGAACTAGAGGATATTATGCTGAGTGAAATAAATCAATCAGATAAAGACAGTTATCATACGATTTTACTCATATGTGGAATTTAAGAAGCAAAACAGAAGAGCATAGGAGAAGGGAAGGAAAAATAAAACAAGATGAAATCAGAGAAGGAGACAAACCATAAGAGACTCTTAATCATAGGAAACAAACGGTTGCTAGAGGGAATGGGGTAACAGGGTGATGGACATTAAGGAAGGCGTGAGATGTAATCAGCACTGGGTGTTACAGAAGACTGATGAATCACTGACTTCTACTTCTGAAACTAATAATACATTATATGTTAATTAATTGAATTTAAATTAAAAAAAAAAAAAACCTGTGCTTTATGCTGGGCCCAATATTCAAGACTATGGGCCCATCCATCCTCTTAAAATAATCATCTTAAGCCTGTTTCTTTGTTGGATACTTTTTGTTGATTTATCTTTTTCTTCCATATTTTTAAAATTGAAAACATAATGCTACTGTGGATATGATTCTTCTTTTAACACCTGTCCTTATTCATTCCTAATAGGGTAGACTTAATTTAAGTGACCATAGATAATATTATTATTTTCTTTACTAATTTATTATGGACTTTTATATCCATGAGAAAATGAAGCTTTATGGCTTTGAGCATTAGCTCAGTGACCTTGTTCAGTGAAGTCCTGGGTTTCCTTAAGAAGCACTTTGGAAATAAATCAGAAGTAATTATTACAAGGCCATGATGTGTCCATAAAATGAGAACTCATTTCTTTTACTTCAAGAAAGATAAACAGACTTAAAATCTAGAGTGGGGCTGCTTAATCTCAGAGGTCCATGGATAGCCTTCATGTAATCTGTGAACCCCTTTCACATTGTAGCAAAATTTTGTTACAGGTATTTGTGCAATTTTGGAAGAGTTCATTGATACAGTCAAAGGAATGAGGAAAAACTAGATAAATAAAAGAATAATAAAACCCCATTATAAAAAGAAGAAATAGATTCAGGTTTAGAGAATCATGAGGGACGCCTGGGTGGCTCAACAATTAAGCATTTGCCTTCGGCTCTTGGCGTGATCCTGAAGTCCTGGGTTTGAGTCCCACATCAGGCATCCTGCATGGAGCCTGCTTCTCCCTCTGCCTCTCTCTTTGTGTCTCTCATAAATAAATAAAATCTTTAAAAATAAATAAATAAATAAAAAAGAAAATCATGAAAGGGGGCAGTTGATTAGGTTAGAGGTTAAGGCTGCTATTGAATTTAAAATGAAGCTAAAGATTGCTTCTTGGAAGAACAAATTATGAATCCATAGAAATTGTTATCTTCCTCTTCTAAGAAATGGTGTGTGCTAAATATATAAGTAGATTTGTCAGAGGCTTACTTCCATCAAAAGTTAATGAAGCAAGAGGGATAGCAGACAGGCAAAATGAGACACCTTTCCCTGCACCTCAGTCTTCCTGAGCCCCTGCCAAAAAGAGTATGAGAGTAGATAAATCACTGTGACCCTTTGTGACTGATGGTATACGTGGCTTTCTTGTTTCTAGTTATGTTGTGGTCAGTGCTGGGAAATGCGGACCACTCAGTGTGTAGTTCTCTGAATTTCACTTGCTTTTGTTTGGAGCTGTTTTGTCTCACATCCTCATTGGAAATTCAACATTCATTTCAAAAGAAATGGTTTTCATTTTTGTAGAATATTTTTGTTATATTTTAAGAGAAGAGTGTTTATACCATGAAAATAAATAAAATTTGAATCATAACAAATATGGGAAGAACCCCCCCACCCCAATTTTCCTTCTGTCGGCATCTTTTATTGATTCAATTGTAACTGGATTAGAACTGAAAGTGCTCTTGTACTCTCCATCACCCAACGTAGAGTATCAATTTTTACTGGATTTGTGTTTATGATGATGATGGTGAGCGACAGTGATAGCTAACATTTATGAGTACTTATAAGGGCTTGGCATGAGTTGATTTCTTTCATGCTCATAAGAACCTAAGTCATGGGTATTCCCATTTTACAAATAAGGACACTGAAACAGAGATAAAGTAGCTCAGAGTTGTATATTTATGTGATAAAACTGCACATGTCTAGTCATCTGGCTCCAGAGCCCACATTCTCAATCACTACATTGCCTTCTCTGGATTTTTATACCTAGGCCAAAATCTTTGAATAAAGTGACCATTTAAAGGCTGCATAAACAATCTGGGAAAAGAGTTTACTGGCATATTCATTTTAAATCTTGTTATGTGGAACAATGGAAACCCAAATGAGAAGACTAAGCAGTATTACTGATTATCAAAGAAGTTTCACCTAGAATTATATTGGAAGAAATGGACTTCTCAGAAATACATTAGTTATTTCTTCTTCTTTTTTTAATTTAATAAAGTATTTCAAAGTTAAAGCAAGAATAAACTCCATGTTAATTGTATGGCTGCTATTTCTGTTGGAGAAGTATGCTAACCTTTCCATGTCCTGGATATTCAGTGCAAGCAAGGCAGCCTCACCCCAGACTATCAGTGAGCTTTATTCAAGCGATTCTTTTTAGATGCATTTGTCCATGATATATTCCTAACTTTTTCTTTTTTCTATCTAAATTACCCTCAGAGGCTGTTGTCACTTAGGAAAACATCTGTTACTCTTGAAGCTTGTTAATGGTGCCCACAAAGTTTTGTCAGAGGTCCTCATTTCACGGGCCTTTTGTATTTATGTAGACTATCCTGTCCTCCTGCACTTGATTGTATATTAACAAAGATAATTCTAAGCCAGATTTTTTCAAGTGGTGACGAGAGGAGCCTGAGTCAGAATCACCTAGGAAGCTTGCTAAAAAGGTTAATTCCTAAGTCCCACCCCAGATTTGCTAGCTCACTCTCAGGGTTGCTTCCCTCCATTTGCCTTTTTTATCAGTACCCCAAGGTGTTTCTGATATACTGGAAAGTGTGATATACTGTTCAGAAGGCTATATTATGTGAAGTGTGTACATGGTACTATAAGAGACAGATATGAAATCCCTGCCCCTAAGGATCTTACAGTCTGATAAAGGAGATAACACTTATATGGAATTAGCTGTACTAATACAAAGTAAAAATGAAGTACCGTAAAAGTAGAAATAGCTACTCAAGATAGCAGAAGTAAGAATTTTTTAAAGGTTCTGTTTCGTTTTATGTAGTACACAATGTGTATATTTGGATAATTCTTCTTTCAACACACATAAAGGCCTGCAGTTTGCTTTTCATCTCCATTTCCATCTCACTGGGTAATTCTCAGAATTTCCATACTTTTTAGAGATGAAGGCAAAGCTTTCATACTATTAAAAGCTACTGTATCTGAGGGACATAGTTGGTTAAACCATCTGGCTCTTGGTTTCAGCTCAGGTGGTGATCTCAGGGTTGTGAGATTGAGCCCTGCGTCCAGCTCCATCCTTATTGTGGAGTCTGCTTGAGATTCTCTTTCCCTCTCCCTCCCCCTCTCCCACTAGTTTTTTTCTTTTTCTCTTTCTCTCTAAATAAGTAAGTTTTTTTTTTAAAAAAAGCTACTGCATATAAAAATGGGGACAAACTTTTGCCTTCCATAAATTACCAACCATACTGGTCACTCATGATGTTTCTGTTTTTATTTTTTAATTGGACACTTTCATCATTAATATGACACAGAACCACTTAAACTGAGAACTTCCTTTCACTATGATACACCCAGAATTTTTGCCTCTAGTATTTGTGACATGTTCAGCTGTATTTATGAAAAGTCACCGTTCATCTCCTCATGATTAGTTTATAATCTACCTATAAATACTCCTAAAAATAAGTAAAAAGAAATAAGCCAACAATTAACAATGGAAAAAAGAAAGCTAACTTTTATTAACTGCTATATGCTAGGCACAGTGCCAGGCAGATTTCAGAGAGGTTAAGTAAATGTACCAGTCTACACAGCTGCTAAAGCCAAGAAAATAGAAATTCTAGATAATCTGTGACCTGGTAGCTTTTATCAGCAAGTGTCATGTTAATTTATTGACAGATGTTTGAGTACCTGCTGCATTGGTTCTAGAAGGATAGAGAGAGAAATAATAGTGCCAGATCTTGGGGGAGCATACAGGCTAATGAGAAATCAGAGACTTATATAGATAACCAATACAAGTATGTGAGGGGCACTAACATTTCCAGTCACGTGGTAAGCATTTTCAACATATTATTTCATTTAACCTTCACAGTGAACCTGGAATCACCATTGTTGTAGATGAGGAAATTGTGGTTCAGAGAAAGCAAGTTACACAGGGTTACCCAACTAGTAAATAGTAGGGCTCAGATTTGCATCCAAGACTCTTCATTCCGACAAGGAGAATGTCAAGGTTCTCAGGAGCTGCATTTGATGTATTCATTCTATCTGGACCTTAAGATTATCTATCAATGGATAGATGATAAGTTCAAGCAGTGCTGGCAATAGAAGCAAAGGTACAGAGGGAATGAAGTATGTGGGAATGAACATTAGGCCAAGATATGGAACCCATCCTGAGAAGCAAGTAGAAACATGAGCTCTGAGAAGATCACGTTGGACCTCAAGCTTCAGCTAAGGGGTAACGAGACTTGAAGGGTTAAGTTCAAGAAATATCTGTTAAAGAAATGAACTAAACTTGCTAAGTGGATGTTGCAGGAAAGGCGGGGAGGAGAGGTCAACACAAATCAAAGCTGATTTAATGAATTAACTGTGTGTCATGCTGTGAGGACAAATGAAAGAATCTATTAGAACATAGGTTACAGCTCCAAGTAATACAGAAAATAGTGTAAGGGCAGCCCGGGTGGTGCAGCAGTTTAGCATGGCATTCGGCCCCGGGGCGCGTGATCCTGGAGACCTGGGATCAAGTCCCACGTTGGGCTCCCTGTGTGGACCCTGCTTCTCCCTCTGCCTGTGTCTCTCTTTCTCTCATGAATGGATAAGTAAAATCTTTAATAAAAAAAAGTGGGGAAAAAAAAGAATAGTGTTTAGCTTTATCTTGTTGATGCACTAACCTCCTTTTCCGAGTGGTTAATTCATATAGGGTATGTCCTATAATTACTGTTTTCTAAGACTATACAGCTATGCCTCAATATTCTAAGATATCCCTTTATTTTTTAAACAAAGATATAAGATCTGTGCTGTCAAATACACACTCATGTCTATGTACATGTAAATACACATGTAGAAGGACAAGAAAATATGACTGATTTCATTATTCTGCAGTTTTACAAAAGAAAGTTTACTTCTGTAATCAGAAAGAAAAATATGTTTTTTAAGAAATGAAATAGCCTTCATGTTTACTTGATGGAGCATATGTAAATTCCTTTAGAATACCTAGTCAAACATTGTGTGGAGACTGTTCATCAGATGATCTACAAAAATCCTTTTCCAGTGACTTTTTTTGAGAACTGTGTTTCTTTACCTTCCATTTATATAAAATTACTTAATCTTAAAATTAACTTAGAATACTCAAAAGTGCACAGGCATACCTCAGAGATAGTGCAGACTTAGTTCCAGACCACCACAATGAAGCAAATATTGCAATAAAGCAAGTCAAATGAACTCTTTGGTTTCCCAGCACATATAAAAGTTATGTTTACACTGTAAACACTTTAGCCCATTAAGGGTGCAACAATAGCATTATTTCTAAAAGAGCAAGGTACAATTCTCCCTTGAACGATGCGGTGGTTAGAAGCATTAACCCCCATGTAGTCGAAAATCTTGTATAATTTTTGACTCCCCAGAAACTTAGCTACAAATAGCCCGTGGTTGGCAGGAAGCCTCAATGATAATATAGTTAATTAATGTGTATTTGAATGTTATGTGTATTATATACTATATTCTTATAAAGTAAGCTAAAGAAAATGTCATTGGGATGCATGGGTGGCTCAGTCGATTAAGTGTCGAACTCTTGATTTTCGCTTGGGTGGTAATTACAGGGAGGTGAGATTGCAGAGCCCCACCTCTGGCTCCTTTCTGGGTATGGAGTCTACTTAAGATTCTTTCTCTTCCTCTATCTCTGCCCCTCCCCTGCTTGCACTAGCACTTTCTCTAAAAAAGCAAAACAAAATAAAAGGAAAATGTTATTGAGAAAATCATAAGGAAGAGAAAATACATTTATAGTACTGTACTATATATATTGGGGAAAAATCCACATATAAGTGAACCTGGGGAGTTCAAACCCTACCCAAAGGTTATTAACTGCATATACTTTGATTAAAAAATACTTTATGGCTATTGGGACTACAGCAAAATAAAAAGCTTTTGCATGGTGAAGGAAATCATCAACAAAACAAAAAGACAACCTTGTGACTGGGAAAAGACATTTGCAAATGATATATCTGAGAAGGGTTAATATCCAGAACATGTAAAGAACTTAACAACTCAACACCAAACCAAACCAAACAAAACAAAAAATCCAAGATAATTTGATTTTAAAATGGGTAGAGGACCTGAACAGACATTTTTCCAAAGAAGGCATAGAAGTGATAAACAGATCATCAGGAAAATGTAAATCAAAACCATAATAAGATGTCAGTTGATACTTGTCACGGCTTGTATCAAAAAGATAAAAAATGACAAGTAATTTTGGTGAGGATGTGGAGAAAAAGGAGCCCTCATATGATAGAAATGTAGAAAACAATATGGAGTTTCCAACATTAAATATAGAAGTACCATATAATCCAGTAATTCCACTACTGGATGTTTACCCAAAGAAAATGAAAACCCTAATTGGAAAAAAAATATATACACCTACCTGTATGTTTATTGCAGCATTATTTACAGTGGCCATGATATGGAAGCAGCCCAAGTGTCCATCAATAAAGCAATGGATAAAGAAGATGTGGTGGGTGTATGTATTAATGGATGGACCCAAATATGGACAGACCTAGAAAGTATTATGCTAAATTCAGTAAGTCAGAGAGACAAATACCACATGATTTCACTTATACTTGGAATCTAGAAAACAATACAAATGAAGATAAAGCAGAAACAAACCCGTAATACAGAGAACAAACTCATGGTTGCCAGAGTGGAGGTGGTGGGAACGGGCAAAATGGGTAAAAGGGAGTGAAAGGTACAGGCTTCCAGTTATGGAATGAATGAGTCCTGGAGATAAAAGACATAGGGAATATAGCCAAAGGTATGTAGCATTGTATGATGACAGATGGTAGCTACACGTCTTGGGAGTTAGCATTGTCAAATCACTATGTTGTACACCTGAAACTAATGTGACATTGTGTGTCAACTACACTTCAATTAAAAAAAAATTGTTTAATAAAAAAAATACTTTATTGCTAAAAACTGCTAACCATCATCTCAGCTTTCAACAAGTTGTAATCACTAATCACAGATCACTATAACAAATATAATAATAGTGACAAAGTTTGAAATATTGTGCAAATTATCTAAACGTGACAAAGAGACACAAAGTGAGCAAATGCTGTTGGAAAGATGGTGGCAATACACTCATTTGACACAGGGTTGCCACAAAACTTCAATTTGTAAAAAACATAAAATTTGCAAAGTACAAAGTGAAGCACAATGAAACAAAGTATGCCTTGTATATTTAGATCTTTAAAGATTTTTGGATTTCTATCTATAGCAATATTTGCACTCTCCTGCACCCTTTCATAATTTTGGTATTACACTCTTAAAATACTTGATTGAGGAAGAAGGCAAATGAGTCTAAGTTTTCATTTGGTATTATAAAATACGACTTTATTGACCAAGTGAACCATCAGGCGTGTTATGGCTATCATTATACTTAATTACAGGGCAGTCAAGCCCCAACACTAAACATTTAGACTTTTTTCCATTTTGCTTTTGTAAAATTTCCTTTACTTTAAAAGAAGATTCTAACTTTTGAAGAAAAAATATGTATCTGAAAATCGTTTTTTCCCTTGATATCACTCTCTGATTTAAAAAAAAAAAAAATGAATGACATATTAAAATAAATGTCAGTTTCAAGAATTGACTTGTTTGCATTTTAGTTTGGGCTATGTTTTTATTTTGGTTATAAAATCTTTAAAAGTCCCCTTAAGATGAAAATTCTGATACAACTAAATTATTTTTCTGTCAAAAACAACTATATCTCAGATACTACTATAAAGTTCTTTTTAATAAATGATGTATTAACTTCTTTATTTTGAGCCACCACATTTAAAATTAGAATTTGAGTTTTCCTTTAAACTAGTTGTTCATACTGTGATATGCCAAATTCATGGAATTGTTTTTCTTACTATTTAGGAAATACCAGAAAGGAACCAGAGTCCGGCTGCGACTGTTAGATCTCGAACTTACGTCTAGGTTCCTGGGAGCGACCACAGATACAACTATACTTGAGGCGGATGCGATTCTCTTAGGAATCCAGGAGAGTAAAGACACAAAATCATAAGAGGAACATCATGAATAAGAAACAGACTTTGCTTAGTGCATTCCTTTTTGTTGTTGTTGAACCTACATATTCATCGAGAATGCAATTAGAAAATTGTGAATAAATGATTGAAAGAAGACATAATAAAGGAAAGCCATAATTACAGCTGTTATTCATTAGAATTTTCTTTAGTTGTTTCTCCCCTCCTCCCTCCTTTTACACCCACTTTCCTTTGTTGAGGTAATATAAACTGTTCCTAGGAATTCTGTTTTTCAATAAATATGTTTTTTTGTTTTTTTTTAAAGATTTTATTTATTTATTCATGAGAGAGAGAGAGGCAGAGGTAGAAGCAGGCCCCCACACAGGGAGCCTGACATGGGACTCGATCCCGGGACTCCAGGATCACGCCCTGGTCCGAAGGCAGGTGCTAAACTGCTGACCCGCCCAGGGATCCTCTCAATAAATGTTTTGAGTGCTTGCTGTGTGCATGGCACGATTCGGAACAGGAGTATACAGACTAGACAAAATTGCTTGCTTTGGGGAAATAGAAAATAAATGGGTAAAATATCTAGTATGTTAGACAGTGATATGTGCTAGGGACAAAGTAAAATAAAGCAGGGAAAGCAGAGGATCTGAATAGACATCTTTCCAAAAAAGCCATACAGGTGGCCGAGCAGGTACATGAGAAGATGCTCGGCATCACTAATCATTAGAGAAATGTAAGGTGTAACCCACAGTGAGATCACCTCAAACCTATTAAAATGGCTGTTATCAAGAAGATAAGAAATAACAAGTGCTGGTGAGGATGTGGAGAAAAGGGAATCTTCCTGCATGTTTGGTGGGAATTTAAATTGCTGCAACTACTATGGAAAGCAGTATGGGGTTCCCTCAAAAGTTTAGAAGTGGAAATACCATATGATCTAGTGATTTCTCTTCTGGGTATTTACCTGAAGAAAACAAAACTACTAAATTGAAAAGGTAGCTGAACCCCCATGTTCTTTGCAACAGTATTTACAGTAGTCAAGATGTGGAAGCAACATAAGTGTCCATCAATGGATGAATAAAGAAAATGTGGTGTGTGTTTACATATATAAAAAAATTAAGCCGGGATCCCTGGGTGGTGCAGCGGTTTGGTGCCTGCCTTTGGCCCAGGGCGCGATCCTGGAGACCCGGGATCGAATCCCACGTCGGGCTCCCGGTGAATGGAGCCTGCTTCTCCCTCTGCCTGTGTCTCTGCCTCTCTCTCTCTCTCTGTGACTATCATGAATAAATAAATTTAAAAAAAATAAAAATAAAAATATTAAGCCATAAAAAAGGAAATCTTGGTATTTGCAACAACATGGATGGACCTTGGAGGTATGCTAAAGAAATAATAAGAAAAATAAGAGGGACGCCTGGGTGGCTCAGTGATTAAGTGTCTGCCTTCTGCTCAGGGAGTGATCCTGGAGTCCCCGGGGTCGAGTCCCACATTGGGCTCCCTGCATGGAGCCTGCTTCTCCCTCTGCCTGTGCCTGTGCCTGCCTGCCTTTCTCTCTCTCTCTCTCTCTCTCTCTCTGTCTCTCATGAATACATAAATAAAGTTTTAAAAAAAGATAGTATTTTATCTTATATGTGGAATCTGGAAAAAAAAAAAAAAACACTGATGGATACAGAGAACAGATTAGTGGTTGCCAGAGGTGAGAGTAGGGTGTGCAGAATGAGTGAAGGGAGTGGAAAAAATACGTACTTCACACTTTAAGCTATAGAATAAGTCATGGGATGTAATATTCAGCACGGTGGCTCCAGTTAGTAATATTGTATGTTTGAAAGTTGCTAAGAGAGTAGATCTCAAAACTTTTCATCACAGACAAGAGATTTTGTAGCTATGGTGATATTAACTAGACTTATTTACTGATCATTTTGCAGGAAATATCTATATTGTACACTTGAAACTAATATGTTAACTGTATCTCTAAAAAAGTAAAGTAGTGGGATTGTGAGGTGTCAGTGAGAAACTGAAATTTAAGTTTAGTGTCAATGGAAATCCTCACAGAAAAATCTGCTTTTTTGTAATATATAATTTCTATTTTAACACTGATAGACTATTTAGAAAAAGCTCTTGGGGCACCTGAGTGGTTCAGTCATTTAGGCATCCAACTCTTGGTTTCAACTCAGGTCATGGTCTCAGGGTTCTGGGATTGAGCCCCGCCATCGGGCTCCATGCTCAGTGAGGAGTCTACTTGAGATTCTCTCCCTCTCCCCGTCCCTATGCTCACATGTGCGCCCGCACTCTCTCTCAAATATAAAATCTTAAAAGAAAAAGCTCTTCTAAAAACTTACCTTTTTGACACATGACATTGTATCAATTTCAAATGCACAACATAATGATTCAATATTTGTGTATGTTGAGACATGACCACCACAATAAGTCTGGTTAATATCTGTCACCTTACATAGTTTCTAGGAATTCACTTTTGAATAATATTTGAAGGAAATGGAACTAGCACATGAATCTCTGGGAAAGAGAATTCTGATAGAGGAAATGGCTAGTGCAAAGGCCCTGAAGCAGGACTGTGCCTGTACAGCTTAAGGAACAGGGAGGAAGTCATTGTAGCTGAGTGTAAGAGGAGTAGGAGACGAACCTGGAGGGTAGAAGAGACCTTGTAGGTCTTGGTATGGACTTTGGCCTTTATTTACTCTGAGCTGAAGGGTCTTTGAGAAGTCTAAGCAGAGGAAGGATATACTCTCACATAATAGCAGGATACTGAGTAGAATGAAGATGAACAGCAACAGCAAGATCTATGGGGAGACTTGCGGGTAATCCAGATGAGAGGTGATGGCAGCTTGCGTGAGTGTGGTAGCAATCTGGATGTATTTTGAAAGTGGAGACCGTGGTATTTCCTAACACTGGATATGGATTATGAGATAAAGAGAGCAGTGAGGGATGATAGCAACATGTTTGGCCTGGGCAACTGGAAGAATGGAATTGCTGATAAACAAGATAGGGAAAAAGCAGGAGGGACTATCAAGAGCTCAGTTTTGAATATTTTTTAAAAATATTTTATCTATTTATTAGAGTAAGAGAGCATGAGTGGGGTAGGGGGATTGGAGAGGAAAGGCAGAGAGAGAAGCAGACTCCCCACTGAGAAGACAGCCAGACTTGAGGCTCAACCCCAGGACCCTGAGATCATGACCTGAGCAGAAGGCAGCCATTTGACCAACTGGTGCCCCCAGTTTTGAATAGGTGCCTCCAGTACCTATTCGGTACTATTAGGTACCGATTACCTAATCGGTAAATCCGAGTTACCTATTAGTCATCTAAGTGGAGATGTTCTGAGGCAGTTGGCTATATGGGTTTGGAGTTCATGGGAGAGGTCTGGATGGAAAATAGAAACTTATACATCACAAACATTCTCTCATATTTCACAATCTGTGTAGCTCAAGAATCCAGGCGCTCTGACCAGGCACTTTTGTGCTTTGTGGCATCAATTGAGTCCCTCAGAGGTATCTAGCTGGCTGGTCTAGGAGGGTCCAGACAGATTGACTCCCTCATCTGGTATTTTGGCAAGGTTGGCTCTGTGACCAGAGCACCTATGTGCAGCTTTTATAGCATGGTATGTGTCAGGGTAGTCAGCCAGTGGTGGCTGGCTTTTCCCAAAGTGAACATTCCAGAAGAGTTGGAAAGAAACTACATGGCCTTTTCTACCTAGCCTGGGAAATCATGCCTCGTCACTTCACTCGCTGGGTTATAAACAAGTTAATAGGCCAGCCTGGATTCAAGAGGGAAGGAATGAGCTTCCACTTCTTAATGGATGCACGGGGGTGTCACACTGTAGGAAGCCACACAGGATGAGAGAGATCTTTGGAAGATGATTGACCACATCCCTCTATGGCTCACACCCAATAATAACCACCACCTCCAAAAAGGTCAGATCCGAATTATAAATGCCTTTTACTCTTTGTCCTCCCTGCTCGCTTCACTTGTATGCTCAATTGAACACTTTTTCAAAATCTTTGAGGCTTCAGTCCAGTGACCTTCAGTTTTTCACTCTTACCATCTCCTTCATGTTCACACTATCCTAGCTTTAAAGTCCAGGGTGCATGCCATGATTATTTCCTTGCAAATCAAGTCTTCTTAAGTCCTGTCACCTTGCTCCCTCCTTTTCTTAGCTGGCAAAACTCTAACCTTAATTCAATCTGTCAACCTCACATCTGCACCTGAGGAGTTCACCGTTTCAGGAGAAATGTGCAACCATATTGATTGGTATTGCTTTAAATCTGGAATTCCAGATTTACATACCAAACGAACATACACATCTTCACTCCCAACGCCTCACTAGGACTGCAATAAGGAGTGGTGGTTGGGTGGGTGACAGAAGGACAGGCACATGAGAACACCTCACACACAAAAACCTCAAGTAGAAAATCAGGGAAAGACAACAGCAATAAAACTTTGCAGTCTAGAAAGTAAATGGATGAAAAGCAATTAATTTAGAACAGAGAGAGACAAATTCTGTGCTGGCAGTGGGGAAGGTGGAGAACCAACCTGCTTTACTGCAGAATCCTCAGGATGTTCAGTAAGTGGCAGTCCTGGGTACTTACAGATCTGGGAGTGAATTGGGGGAGGGGCAAATGACAAAATAAGGAAGACTGGGTAAAAGCTATTTGCGAAATAACGCAGATTCCTTTTTCACTCTCTTCCAATGATGCAACCGCCTGCCTCCACCCAAAGTGACTTTCTCCAATGTCAACAGAAGTCTGGCAATTTCGTGTTTAGATTCTGCTGTCTTTATGGGAGAGGATGAAGGTGAATGTGTGTTACAGAGGCAGGCAGAGTTGGGTGTAAAGGAGTAAGGTGAATGCACATCTGCGAACGCACCAAACCAGACTATTTCACTGTACCCTGAGATGTGAAAGGCAAGAGGAGTGTTGTCTCAGTTGTAGAGGAGGTATGGTCAAGAAAGAAGCTATACCCTCTGATGCTTCTGATCCTACAACCAGACCCTATATTCATTCCTGTTTTCAAAGGCTCATCACCAGAAAATGCCTTCTCATCTCTTATGACTACCAGTCTAAAAGCTAGTTGTTGGTTTTTTAAAGATTATATTTATTCATGAGAGACACACAGAGAGAGGCAGAGACACAGGCAGAGGGAGAAGCAGGCTCCCTATGGGGATCCTGATCCAGAACTTGATCCCAGGACCCCAGGATCACAACCTGAGTCAGAGGCAAATGCTCAACCACTGAGCCACTCAGGTGCCCCTAAAGGCTAGTTTTTAATCACTTAAGTTCCCAGTTATACCGGGTTGAATGGTGCCTCCCCCAAAATTCATGTCTGTTCAAGACCTGCTCATGAAGGTGATATTTTTTGAAATAGTCTGTGGATGTAATCAAGTTAAGATGAGGTCATGCTGGATTAAAAGTGGGTCCTAAATGTAATATGACCGTTCTTCTTATAAGAAGAGGCAAATTTGGACACAGAGACACAGAAACACGGGGAGAATGTCATGTGACAACTAAGGCAGAGATTGTAGTTAGGCTATCACCAGCTAAGGAATGCCAAGAATTCCTGGCAACCACTAGAAACTAGGAGAAAGGTATGAAAACAGATTCTCCGGCTGAGGTCCCAAAAAGGGAACAACCCAATGACACCTTGATTTCAGACTTCTGACCTCCCAAACTGTGAGAGAATGAAGTTCTGTTGTTTTAAGTCACCCAATTTGCGGTAACATGTAATGGCAGCCCTAGGAAACTGATACTCCAAGCACATATGAGAAGCTGGATGCCAGGCACTAATTTCCCAGCCTCACTCAGAGAAAGCTATACAGTGCTCCTATGCTTTGACCCCACGATCCTATTGACAGCCTGTATTGTACCTCTAGTTGCTCTGCTCCATGTAATATTCTTTCTTGCTTCACTCCTTTATAGAGCATGTCCTCCATTTGCAGCCTTGATGAAAATCTCCATGAGGATCTTAACCTAGAGAATCAGTCCCCGCCACCATCAGTCACCTAATTAAAATCACCCAGGTTGAGATGTCCAAGAAAATCAGTTTTCAGTGGACAATCTTTGTTCCTTCCATATTAAAGTAAGTATTTGAATCAAGTCAATGCTCTTTTTATAAGTCAGCTAACCGTGCCAAACAAGTGAACAGAAAAACTCTCTCATAGCATTTGTGTCGGCTCAGGTCCTCTGGGAAGCAGACGCTAAGAGTAGGAAGGGAAAAAGGCCCTGTGAGGGATAAAGGGTGAAGAGGCAAGATTTGGTTGTGTAGACATCTATATATTCCTTAGCAGCTGATATCTCTCTGATTAATCGAGAGATTATGTCTTTGATCAATAAAACTTTAAAAGAATTTTCTCTAATATCGACCATGGTACATCCTTAGCAAAATAGTAGATTATATTTTCTGTTTTCCTGAAATTCTTTTTAAATACTAAACCTGACCTATACTGGGGAAAGCATTTTGTGTAGAATTTATATAGATGGAGAGATGCGAGGGAGAAAGGTGACAGCAATAGAAACAGTATGCAGAATATGTGGTGATTTGGCATGTTTGCTAATGCTGGTGTGAACTGACTGCACAGAGATTTTGTGGTGGAAGGGGGAGGCAAGACACCACAGGAGAGGCCATGGGCACGGAGGGGTTTGGAGAACGTAGGAGAATAACTTTGTGCCTCTGTCTATCGCTCTGCGATAGAAGTGAAGACTAGTGTTTTGTCCCAATATGCAAGTAAATCCTGCTCAGACCCTAGGACAGGCCCTGTCTTTCATCTGGAGGGACACGGAGTTGGAATAGGAAATCGACCCTACAAACAGGACCTTACAGAGGGGAGGGAGAAAACCTAACTTTGTCTGGACCTTGACTTGGAGCCATCTAGATATGCTTGAGGGAACACTGGGGAAAGCAGAAACTGATCTCTGCCTTGAGGCAGGAGGGCAGAAACAAAGTCAAAACAGACCCTAGGGTCCTGGAAGGATAAGCAAGCCCTATCTAATTAGCCAAAGCTCTGTGTCTGTTTCCCTTAAAAACCATGGAAACCATAGAGTCTTCCTTGCACATGACAGTCTTTTCTCAAGTGGTCATCCAGTCCACACTATAAACACCCATGACAGGTTACTTCCTACCTCCTGAGGCAGGCTTATAGAGAATGATTTAGAAGACAACCAGTGTAAAGTTCATTCACCTCACATCAGTAAGTCTTTAATTTCTGTTCTGCCAGAGGATCAAACTTTATAATCACTCTCCTTTTTGCTTTTTGTGGGATGTCTTCTCTGGTTTTTCTAGTTCTTGCTCCCTACCTATCAAGTAACATTTAAGTTAGAGTATGTGGAAGCTGATTATAATATCCATTTGATAGATTTTCCAGGACCTTTTTTGGTCCATCGGTCATTTCAAATTTCATTAACACCTGCACCAGAGGGTGAATGGGAAAGGGAAAGGTGTTAAACAAAGATAGAAATGACTAATGGACCAGACTTCTTCTTTTTTTCTTTTTAAACAAAATTACAGGCATGGAATTACCCTAAATTGTCATCCATTTTGTGGTTCTGTTTGGAAATTTACTAGTATATTGGGCATCACTAAATATATCTAAAAGATAGTTAGGCAGTAACATAACTCAGACATACCATTATTCCTGAGCAATAAGCTTGCAGCATTTACCCACAGTCCTTGTCTCAGCTGCCTGCCTGAGTGGAATTCCCACTCCTTTTGGTATGGTTTTGAGAGTTGGGACATCATCTTTATCTATTGGCTTCTGTGGTATTTACTGCATCTAAAATGAAAGATTTTGCATTTAAATGTTGCCTGGAAAAGACACAATATCTTGCTTTCTTGTATTCATTCATTCAAAGTAATTATTGCTGTCACGGTCTCATGTGCATTGTTTCCAAACCATAATGATTTGAGACTTATAGAGCATGGTAAAAGAGTTGAATTGTTTTTTCAAGCAGGCAATTTTGTGAAGCAAATGGTAGTAATCTGAGCCACTTCTTGGTTTCTAAAGATTTCATCTGTCCGCAGGATGATTTCAGGATCCATACAGTTCCTTACCTGGAGGTTAAAATCCTATGTTCAAAATCCCATTTTTCCATTTCCCACATGTAGAATGCAGGTGTGAGAATGTAAAATAAGTCCGGTTCATTCACAGAGTTTCCTACATCCTTTGGCTCAGAGCATCTCTGAGTTCTTTGTAATTAGTTTAAAAGAAACATGGGGGGAAAGTTAAAGTCTTTTCAAATAAACTGTATGTTTCCCTTAGGAATTTATACTAAAATGTGTATTTATTTTTAAAAACCAAATGATATGAATATAAGAAATGCAATACTGGGTCAGCCCAATGGTCTAACCAGCTGTGGTTTCAAAGTTTCATAGTATTCCATTAATGTTGGCCTCAGAAGTTTGGGGATTTGTTTCAAACTCCCTGGGCTATTTTTAATATGCAAATCTGTATTTACCATTCATAGGTTAATCTAAACCTTTCCTGAATTTACTTATATCTTCAATGTACATCAACTAAAGAAACAAGCTCCCCAATGGCAAGGGTACTACACCTTATCAATCCTGAGCTGATAGCAAGGGTTTTACTACAGGGCAGTGAAGAAATGAGATGAGTAATGCAATCTATCACAGTTATCTTCTTGGTCATACCTATTTACATCCCTGCCACATGCAAAATTCACTCAGTCCCATCCTATGACACTGTCTTCCACCCCCTAAATGCTCATTTAATCATGATATCTGCCAGAAGTCCAGGATCCTGTGATCCTTTTTTCCCTAAGGATTTTATTTATTTATTTGCAGAGAGAGA
Source organism: Canis aureus (assembly GCF_053574225.1). Classification (NCBI taxonomy): domain Eukaryota; kingdom Metazoa; phylum Chordata; class Mammalia; order Carnivora; family Canidae; genus Canis; species Canis aureus. The sequence continues at coordinate 14,565,025 of NC_135638.1, forward strand.
GAGAGAGAGAGAGAGAGAGCACAGCAGGGGGAGTGGGAGAAGCAGGCTCCTCAGAACAAGGAGTTCCACACAGAGCTCCATCTAAGGACCCTGGGATCATGACCTGAGTTGAAGGCAGACGTGCCTTCAGATGCCCCACCAAGAAAGAAAACTCTTAAATTGATTGCTTAACCAACTGAGCCACCGAGGCACCCATTGGATCTTGTGATCCTCATCAGTATAGGTCAGCTTCGTATTTAAAAATAATTATAGGGGGCACCTGGGTGGCTCAGTGGTTGAGCATCTGCCTTTGACTCAGGTCGTGATCCCGGAGTTCTGGGATTGAGTCCCGCATCGGGCTCCCCACAGGGAGCCTGCTTCTCCCTCTGCCCATGTCTCTGCCTCTCTGTGTGTCTCTCATGAATAAATAGATAAAGCTTTATAAATAAATAAATAGATAAATAAAATTATAGGGATATATGGAAATATAATCTACTATTTTTCTTTTTAAGATTTTATTTATTTATTCATGAGAGACACACACACAGAGAGAGAGAGGTAGAGACACAGGCAGAGGGAGAAGCAGGCTCCATGCAGGGAGCCCGACATGGGACTCGATCCTGGGACTCCAGGATCACACCCCGGGCCGAAGGCAGGCACTAAACCACTGAGCCACCCAGGGATCCCCAATCTACTATTTTTCTAATGATATAGCATAAGCCGGTATCTATTAGAGAAAATTCTTTAAAAATTTTATCTATCAAAAACATTGCAAACTCTTGAATAATTAGAGCAAGCTCAGCTGCTAGGGAATATGCAAATGTCTACCCAACCAAATCTTGCCTATAAAACTCTAAAATGTATTACTCAGTTGCCTGTCCTCAAAACATTTCCTGCTTTTTAAAATAGAGAATACCGAACAGGATTTAAAGCTTTCCTTGATGACTCAGGGCTACTATTATGGAAAACAATTTCATAATGATGTGATTTCCTAAAGATTTTTAAGGTGGGTAGAGCGGCTTGCTCCTTTGAATGGCCCCAGAACTTGGCAAAATTTTTTTTTAACTCGTTACCTATCACCTCCCTTTGCATATCAGCTGATACTTTTTGCTTCTGTTGTACCTGCTTCTAGTACTTCCCTTGCTGCTCTTAATTGGTGTTACTCTAATTTGGGATTATATCCTAATTGACTCTCAACAAGTCTTCTTTTTTAGTTTTTCTGCCTTAAACATTTCTACCACCTCTTTTCTCTGCTGTCAGCTGCCACTTTTATTGGTGTCTGTATGCTTTTCTGTGCCTAACTTAAAAGCTTGTTTTATACTAGCTTCTGGGAGAGAATTGAGAATCATTGGGTAAATCTGTAGAAATGTGCATGAATTTTGCGATATCTGCTTTCTATTTTGGAGCCTTTTGTCCATTATTCTCAGAACTATGGCCGAGTTTCAGATGTTAAAAGTTGTGTTCAATCTATCACTGAAATGAAAGGTTTTAGAAAGAAAAATAAGAAAATAGACTATTTAAAAAATCAGTTTTAAGACTGTCCTGATAAAATTTCCTAGACCTTGAGTATCTAAACAAAATGATAGATGAAAGGATGGTGGGATTCATTGATTGTTTCTGCTTTGAAGCCAATGAGTGCTCTTTCCTATTCAATTGTAAGTATCTCCAAGAAAGGAATTGTTTTTTTACTCATTTTTGTATCTTCTGTGCCCAACAGTGTCCAACACATAGAAAATATTCATCAATATTTGTTGGGAGTAATTTGCTTGATCCAGCGGCCATAATTACAAAAGATTATCTGTCAGTAAGAGAAAGATTAATTGTTCTGCAATTCTGCTGCCTCAGGTAGAAAGCAGACGTCTTTAGCAATGAGATAAGCCCAAATCTCCTAAATGACTTCCCATTTCTCTCTTCCTGTCTTCCAGTCTTCACACCCAACTCCTCATCTCTACCGCCACCCCAGGATTTCTGAGTAATGGTGTTTCACCACTTTGGTTTAGAGCTTTGAACAAAAATTAAAAAGTTGTGCTACATGAACAGATTTTATGCATACAGATTTCAAATATCTGAGTCTGGTTCATATCTCCTGGTAATTTTATAGCAAAAAGCTGGTTGCTGAGCCCGTGTCTACACGTTTAGCATTTTGCTGACCTACAGGGAAGGAGCAGGAGGTGACTATGTGTATGACTTGAAAGGATGCCTCATTATTTTATGTTAACTGTGCTCTTTTATTTCTCTGTTCGTACAAACATTAGAGTATTCACTATATTCACTGCAGCCAAGAAAGAATTTCTTGAGTCTAAAGACTGTGGGCAGTTTGAGGAAACCAAAGAAGGGAATGCACAGAATTCCATTTTCCTTCTTTTAGCCTTCTGGTTTTTTCACAAACTGCGTGCAGGTTTTACAGCCTACCAGTGCCCACTGCTTTCCTGCCTCTGAGTTCTTTTCCTTCCATCACTCATAGATATTGTTCACCCAAATGTTAATAGGCAGCTTTTTCCTCAAGGATGCTGGAAAGATGGTTATATTGAAGCTAAACATTTAGCTCCCTGTCCAGTACCACAAAGAGTAGACCAGGGGTGCATCTTAATCAAATTTGTCCTCACAAAGAGAGAATCTCTGCATTTTGGCTTGAGAACCACTCATATGCCCCCGTTCTCATAGTAAATCATGGCTTGTTAAACTTTTTTTTCCATGTATATACACAAAACAATGTCACTCAAACAGAGTGAAAAATCACATTGTCCACTCAGTAAAACTTCCATCAATTTCATCTGTTTCTTCTAGCCCAAGCCCCACAGATTAAACTGTGACATCACAGGTGAAATATTTCTATTTACCTAAGGATGAAAACACAAGCAATGGAAACTATGACAGAGGCCCAGCTAGACTCAAGCTCCTAACATTGGGCAGCCCTCTTATGTATGTTTTCATGGGAAAGTTCTAGGGATTTATTCGTTTAGTTACTTATTAGGACTTAAGAATAGACAAGTAGAACTGCTATTTGCTCTGTCCACTCCCAGTTATAGTTAAAACAGCAGCAGTGATTTAAAAAACATTTTCAACAGTCATCTATACTTTATTAGCACCAATATAAGCTCTATGCTGGAAGCTACTCATTTTTCTGACCTCCAGTTCAGCTTAATGAGGCTGATTCCCCAAATAATAGATAAGTGAAGGCACCGGTACACCTTGTTTTTGTGGACTTGAAAGTGACATTAATTATAAGTCATCACTTTCAGATGGATATTCTGGCCTCAGAATTTTTTTTTCCAGTGGAATAGCATTCAAAGATAAAATTTCTGTCTGGCAAAGGTAACACCTATCTAGATCTAAACCTATTACCCTTGTTATCGTGACACACAAAGTACAAAAGTATATAATTATCTTAGATTTATTAACTCCATGTTTCTGATATTTTTTAGTCCTTTGTTTTTTCTTTTAAACGTTTTTTATAAAAGATATTTGTTTATTTATTTAGAGAGTGAGCATGAGCAGAGGGAAGGACAGAGAGAGAGGGAGAGAGAATCTCAGCAATGTGGGGCTCGACCTCGAGATCTGGAGATCATGACTTGAGTATAAATCAAGAGTCGGATGCTTAACCAACTGAGCCACTGAGGTGCCCCTAGTTAGTTCTTTATGATGCGTTGCCTCTGTGTAACCTTTCAAAGATCTTGTCTAAAAGGCACGAGAAGTATTATGAATTTTTTAAAAATGACATTTTTTGCAGTACTTTTAGTATATTGAGGTTATATTAAAAGCCAGGAATATATATATATATATATATATATATATATATATATATATATTACATTCCCCCATCCTTAAACCAGGTATTTCTCAAATAATGACTAAAGGATTGTTAAGTTCATTTGTATCCTATCGCAGTCTACTTTTATATGAATTTTATTTACTAATTTAAAATATTCATTTTTAAGGATTTATATCCTAACTCCAGGAGAAAACGAGTAACTTATAAAAGCTCTACTTTCAATTAAATCAACTGCTGAGTCAGAGATTTATTTGTGCAATAGAAACCCTTCTACCTGACTCCTTTGGGACCCGAGTAATCTGGGTATATAAGCACCCAGATATTCCAGAAACCTTGTCTCCACTGACCTCATGTTACTGAGACTGCAGAATATCCCAGTGTAGCCTGTGCCTGGAAATGCTTCTAGCCAACCTCTCTCTACCTCCCCACCTCTCTTATCCCACTTCCTGCCTCCATGTCATTCAAGCCCCAGACAGTCTGGCTTAACCAGCTTTCCGGGTAGGCAAGACTCACTACAGGCATTTCCATTGTAAGAAGTGCTTAAAGGAAACAAATAGAATAAGCAGCAAACCGTAATATATTTCACAAGCGGGTATTATATTTTCGATTTTTCTTCTGACTTGTTGGATTTCTTTCCAGTTTGTCCTGGTTTTTTCATTTTGGTTTGCCCATGTTTTAATAGTCTCAAAATAGCTTATCTTGAAATCTTGCCTTCCGTTTTGTATAGAACTCAGAAGGAGAATGGCGCCTTTCTGAAAAGCCAAATAGCTTTGTGTCATATTGTAACAAACAGAACCTTTACTTGGGAGCAAAGTATCACCATAGTTAAATGCTCTCCAGATGCCTGCTTTGCCACCAGAGTGTAAACAGATATTTTCCAGTCTGTATTTACCTCTTCAAAATGCAGCCCTTAAAAAAAGGGGTGGAGCATGAAGAGGCTCTCGCCTCTAAATATGGACAATCTGTATATCCCTCTATTTAAGGTGACTAAGAAGGATTAGAATCTGACCTGTCATTCTGGAAACTCTATTGATCGGCTTGACAGTGTGAAAGTTTGTCTGGACTGTGTGGGGGGAGGTTGCAATCCCTGGATGCATTCTTGCTCCCGAGAGGCTTCCAGGGAGAGAGAATGACAAGTGAGAAACAAGTAGAAGAGCGTTTAAATGTTTAAATTAGCATAATTAAGTATTGGGGATCATCTCTGATAATATGTCAATTCTATAAATCCTTAGAGCTCTCCACTATGGACTTTCCAGGAGCTCCTTTAAAGACACTGTGGACGTAACATTTCATCTAGCACCATTTCGGGGCTGAGGAGTAAAAGGGTGAACACAGCCCTGGTCTCCCTGAGCTTACACTTCAGTGGGGAAACAGATACTATACACTTACTCTCAAAAATAAATACATAAGCAAAAATTTGCTAAAGTTCCAGAAAGAAAAAGCTCAGTCTACATGGGAATGTAACTTGGTTTAGATCAGAGGAATCAGGGGGAAGTTGGGGATGGAACAAGCAGAGGGGTCAGACATCTAGTTAGAAACACTGACATGATGTGAAGACCCAGAAGTGTGTGATAATTTGGGCAGTTGCAAGGACTAAAGAAAATGCTAATATGCAGAGGTGTCAGGACCATCATGGGGCTAAGTCAACAATGATGGTTTTACAAATTGGACAACTTTGAAACTGCTTCTTTGAAGACAATGAAAAAATTTTAAATTTAATTTTTTAATTTGTTAGTTAAATTAATTTAAATCAGTGCAATAAAATTACCACTTGGTTAGAGATAACCTAAAAATACTTGTGTGAGCTATGTTCCCTAGGGATTGAGTTCAAGTGCAAGTAAGAGAAAAGCCAAAAACAGTGGCTAAAGCCACAGAGTGGCTTCCTTTTCTCACACAAGGATGAAGCTAACCAGTGGCTGACTGTGGATGACCCAGAGTCTCTGCGATTTTCTTGGCCCTTGCCTCATGACGACAAGGTGGCTACTTGGGCTCCAGTGTCAGTCACTATCTCAACTTCACAGGGAGTGACAGGAGTCAGGTGTGTGTCAGGAAAGCAAAATCTTGGAATTCGTTAACAGACTTCACATGAATATTATTGGTCAGAAGAGTGTCATATGGCCATTCCAAGTTGCCAGAAAAGAGGAAAGTGTTTTTCAAGCTGGGAATGAAAATTGCTTACTGTTAATAAGGAAAAAGGGTGAGTATGGATGTTGGATGGGCAATTCGTTGTCCTTGCAACTTAAAGTTTTTTAGCCTATTCTGTGGTTGAAAATGCTTTTTCCCCTTGTCCGTGCAAATGATTTTGTTACATGTGTTTTCTTTTTTACTTATTTTTTCAAAGATTTTTAAAAAGATTTATTTATTTTAGAGAAAGACAGAGAGTGCATGGAGGGGCAGAGGGAGAGGGAGAAGAAGAGAAACAGACTCCCCACTGAGCAGGAAGCCCAACGCCAGGCTCCATCCCACAACCCATGAGATCATGGCCTGCACCAAAATCAAGAATAGGATGCTCAACCGACTGAGCCACCCAGATGCCCCTTGTTGCATATGTTTTAATAAATCATGACTTTGGGGAACGTGTCCTTCATCCCTTATATGCTGAAGAAGTCTGTTGTAATATTAACTGCAGTTAAACCAAAATGAATCTTCTTATGATGAATGCATTTGATTGACATTTGTGTTTAACACAGATTTGTTTCACTTAGGGCTGTATCTTGCCTATTCCATAAAACTGGAGCATCTGATCTGTTCTGCTCCCCTGTTAAAAGGGAGACAGTCATGTGTTGGCTTCTGTAGCCTGTCTGTTGTGGTTTGGGGGTGAAAGAAAACCAAGAAATAAACTTTCTAAATGATTTAATCAGTCCAAGATGTATACCACTTTCAGATCATCTATTGTACTTGTGTTTTAGAACTCTAGATTAGCTTTTCCCATCAGTATTTTCTGAGATCCTCATTATTTAACATCCTCCTAGATTGAACTTAAGGAGCCAAGGAAATGATTGGGTATGAATGGTAAAAAGCATGAAGTGGGTGTAGCTCAACCAGGCATCTGGATTGCCATGACTTACATCTTCATGTATTATTATAGCTATTGTTGGCGTACATAGTTCTGTATGGTTTTTGGCACATTTTGTGCTGACAGTGCCCCTTTAGCACATACCCACATATGGGTATGTGTGATAGCTAGCCTATATGATAGCCCCCAATTATCTCTACTTTCTTATATTCCCATTCTCATATAGTCCCTTCCCACATTGTGTCAAAGGTTGGTTTAAGTGACCAATAGCATAGATACTATTGCCTAGGACATAAAAGACAATTGTGGCTTCTGCTTGCTATCTTGGATGGATCACTCATTCTGGGAAAAGCTGGCTGCCATGCTGTAAAGACACATAGGCAACCCTGTGTGGAGGCCCATGTGATGAGTGAATAAAGCCTAGTGTGAACCTCAGCAAAGAACCAAGATGTTCTGCTATCAGCCGTGGGAATGGGCCAGCTGGGAAGCAGACCCCCAGCCCCAGTCAAGCCATCAGATGACAGAAGCTCAGGTTCATATGTCATGAGTGAACCCTGAGCTAAAATTACCCAGCTGTTCCTATATCCCTGATGATCCATGGGAACTGGGAAATACTTGTTTGTGGTTTTAAGCCACTAACCTTAGGGTTATCTTTTATGTAGCAATACATAGTATATCACATGTTTGTGCTTCCTACCCTGTGCTACCTCAGATACTGATGAGTGTTGGCTTGGTCCAAGCATCTGCATAGATCAGGAAGTTAACACTCCTGAGGATGACCTTGACCAATAAGAGAGAAGTCAATGGATATATGGACTTGCTTCCTAGCTTTCAAGAAGACAATTCTGGAAGGCATTAAGTGGGCTTCTCAGATGGCCCTTGAGAAGCATCAAGCCCCTGCTTCCCATAGTTAGGGTGTTTCTTTCCTTTGCTGTCCTACTCTCTCTGACCTCTCTTCTCCTCCCAAGAATTGCCAGATGATCTCATCTGCACACAAGGCCTGATATCAGCCCTTCCTTCAGGGAAACCCAAGCTAAAACCGTGAGTGTGAATAAATACTACATGCCCCCAGGACTGCGCCAAATGAGAATGTGAACATTTAACTTAATAGATGAGAGCAACGGGCTCAGCCTAGCTCAAGTGGAATGTACAAAAAAGAAGCTCGTTTTATTGGAAGACTTCTTTAGCAGTATAATGCTAAATTCTTTCTTTCTTTTTCTTCTTTTTTTTTAAAAAAAATGTGAGCATTTTAGATGATGTCAGCTTTGAAAGTTTCCTAATTAGACGTTTACATGTCAAGGGCCCTTATAAGCCCTTTTCTCTTGCCATTAATGAGGAATAAAATAGCTCGTGAAGAAAAAAGGTAAATTGTTCATATTGCATTCCTTGGTCCTCAGAAAAGAAAGCTCATTCACAATAGGCATGATTGCCAAGTTCAGGCACAGTTAAGAAGTTCTTTAGGGCTTTGGTGTTCACAAAGGAAGCACCCCCACCTGCCAGCCTGCATGGTGGTCTGCTGAAAGAATGAGGGCTCATTCGAGAAGTATTTTAAGGATAAGGAATTCAAGCTTGTTTCACTGGATAGGGGTATCTTTCTTAGTCTCTGTCCACATACAGTCATTCTGTATATGGCATGTTTTGGGGTAACAGTGGAATGAGTTCTTTGAGTTTCACACCAGCCATAGAATTCTAACATGGTGGGAGACAAAGGCAGGTCTCTTAATGGGTGTTTCAATCCATTCGTCCCTTTCTGATGAAAAGAATTGTTATTATGCAGTAGGATTTCTTTTTCTTAACTAAAAGAGTTCTCTTGCATTAATCTAATTTCACCAACGATCTGAAGCCTGAAGGAGTACCTTAAAGCCATTTGACTTCAAAAATTAAGGAAGCTTTAAGGGCTGGATTCTTTTGGCCAAGACCGCATTCTTCACCTGCATGAGAGATGGTCTGCAAGTAGAGGACAGAACTTCAGTCCAAGTCCATTTCCACCTGACTCAAGCCCAAGCTTACGTAGCAACCATTTACTTTTCTTATTCTTTTTTTTTTTTTAAGATTTTATTTATTCATTCATGAGAGTCAGAGAGAGAGAGAGGCAGAGACCTAGGCGGAGGGAGAAGCAAGCTCCCTACAAGGAGCCCGATGTGGGACTCAATCACAGGACCCCGGGACCATGACCTGAGCCAAAGGCAGACGCTCAACCACTGAGCCAGCCAGTGTCCCTCCATTTACTTTTCTTAACCCTAACCAACCTTACAAGTTCAAATTTAGAGCTGTGATGAAGCTAAAAGCTATTGTGGCCATGAGCAAAGTTTTACCATAAATTTGGGTTTCAACATGAAGATGTCAGAATGAGGGACCATCAAGTGGGAATGAGACACAAGTGAGGACCACAACAGAGGATCGTGGACTTTGGGATTACAGAAACTGAAAACTTACCGAAGAAGGGCTATTGGTCATTCATTGAACATTTATGAGTGCCACTCAGTGCCTGATGCTAACCATGTAAAGATGACAAAGGCATGGACCCTAGCCTCAAGAAGTTCATCCCAGCAAAAATAGGACTTTGTTTTTTAGAAAAATAAATGATTCTCAGTTCGTATCATATGCGAAAAATTTTCAACGGGGTATTTGTAGACAAAGGACCCTCAGTAGAGTTAGAGATCCATATGTTCCTATTTCATACTCCTCTTGCCTCGTGAAATAATTGTATAAGATAATGTAATTGAAAGCTTTTTGGAGAGTGTCTGGCAAATGTGAAGACTCCACCAAGTTAGGTGCATATAATGGCTCAAGGTCACGAATTACAACTCAGTTATTTTCCCTCAAAACACAAAGCCTAGTTTCCTAGGACTTACTTGCTCTCTTCTCCTTATCATTCAGTGTTGTCATCATGACCCCCACCTTTACTTGTTTCTTCTGCCAGCAGGGGACGGGGGGCTGCACTGGAGCTTGCCCATGAGCCGAGACCCATTGAGAGCTGATCTTTTTGACCAAAGTATCAAAGCAATCCAGCTGCGGATTAAGGAAACAGAAGGCTCTGAAGCTTTGGTTTAAGAGTCAGGTCATGGAACTCTTTGAAGAGCTTGAGTTTTTGGAGAAAAAGTGCCGAGCAAGTTCCAAATGCACATTCATATTTAGATAGAAGACACAGAAATATAAAGCCACGTGACAGATTCCTTAGCAAATATAACAGCATACACATCTTAATGAGCAGTATATCCCTTGATGCAAGTTTCCATGGTAGACAAATGCTTATTTCAATTGCTTGAAGCAATTTCCTTTAGGAATTTCCTTGAAAGTTGGCAGAGCATTCTTTTGAATATCCTCAATAGAAGGAATTTTATCCTTTAAGAGAGGACTTAAGTTTTTGTTTAAGGAGTCAAAAAGCCATTTAAAGCCAAAAATGATGACCCCCCCCCCCACACACACACACACACAAATGATCAAGCAGAGAAGTATTGTTTGTGACTATAAAGTAATGAGGCTGGTTTTGGTGCATGGCCTTAAACTGATGCTGAGGCCATTCCACAAAAGCACCCCAAATGTTTTTTTTTTTTTTTAACATTTTAAAAAAAAATTTTTAAATTTATTTATGATAGAGAGAGAGAGAGAGAGAGAGAGAGAGGCAGAGACATAGGCAGAGGGAGAAGCAGGCTCCACGCACTGGGAGCCCGATGTGGGATTCGATCCCGGGTCTCCAGGATCGCGCCCTGGGCCAAAGGCAGGCGCTAAACAGCTGCGCCACCCAGGGATCCCCCCAAATGTTTTTTATAGCAAGTTACATTAGTTTGCTAAGGCTGCCATAACAAAATATCACAGACTAGATAGATGGCTTAAACAACAGAAGTTTATTTTCCCACACTTCTGGAAGCCAAAAGTCCTAGATCAAGGTGTTGGCAGGGTTGGTTTCTCCTGAAACCTGTCTCTTGGCTTGCAGATGGTCATCTTCTTGCTGTGTCCTCACATGGCCTTTTCTTGGTGTGTACATCCCTGGTCAGAGACATCCCTGGAGTCTCTTTGTGTCCTGTTTTTTTTTAATTCTTATGAGGATAGCAGTCAAATTAGATTAGGCCCACTCTGACACCTCATCTTAACCTAATCACCACATTAAAAGCTCTGTCTCCAAACACAGTCACATTCTGAGGTACTTGGAGTCAGGGCTTCAACATATGAATTTGGGGGAAACATGATTTAGCTCATAATACAACTCATCTCTGAGAAAGTGTATAATCTTCCAAGTGCCCTCTTCTGAAAGACAGCATCATTTTTATGTGTAAGTACTGGTGCACTTGTTAAAAGGTAATTTACTTCCAACCTATGGATGAATGGATAAACAAAACGTATATATGTACAATATCGCGCAGCCTTAAAAAGGAAGGAAATTCTGACACCGGTTACATCATGGATAAAACTTAAAGATACTGTGCCAAGTGAAAGAAGACAGACACAAAAGGACAATATTACATTATTCCATCTATATAAGGTACCTAAAATAATAAAATACATAGAGGCAGAAGGGAAACCAGTGGTCACCAAAGGCCAGGGAAGAGGAGAATAAGGAATTATTGTCTAAGCGGTACGAGCTTCTGTTTGGGAGGATGAAAAAGTTCTGGAGATGAATGGTGGATGGTTGCACAACAATTTGAGTGTCCTGGCATCCCTGGCTGGCTCAGCGGTTGAGCGCCTGCCTTTGGCCCAGGGCATGATCCTGGAGCCCCAGGGTTGAGTCTCTCATCGGGCTCCCTGAATGGAGCCTGCTTTTCCCTCTGCCTCTGTCTCTGCCTCTCTCTATGTGTCTCTCATGAATAAATAAATAAAATCTTTAAAAAAAATTTTTGAGTGTACTTAATGCCACTGAACTGTTCCCTTAAAAATGGTTAAAATGGCAAATTTTATGATGTTATGTATATTTCACCACAATAAAAAACATTAAAAAATTAATCTGTAGTTGCTGGTCAAGAAATAGAGCCTAGGCTTTTCAGGAATAAATGTGGCTTAAAGGGCCTATCCAATGAAACAAAGGGTAAATGTATTGACCGAGGGGTATGGCTAACCCAGAGCTGCAAGAAGTGGAATCGTTGTAATTTAGTGTGCAGTGCTTTAATTCTTTCTGAGCAATAGTTATCTCAATCATGCATAATAATAGCATTTTAGTGACTTCTATTTCTTTTTTTTTAAAGATTTTATTTATTCATGAGACACACAGAGAGAGGCAGAGACATGGGCAGAAGGAGATGCAGGCTCCCTGCAGGGAGCCTGATGTGGGACTCAATCCCAGGACCCTGGAATCATGCCCTGAGTCAAAGGCAGACATTCAACTGCTAAACCACCCAAGTGTCCTCAATTTCTGACTCAGTCAGAAAAAGTCACATGAACCTTCCTACCAGGAGTTGGCCACATCTCAGGTTTGTTGTATGACATTGCTGCCCACACCCAAGACCTAATCTGGTTACACCATAAAGCAAATTAAATCTACTTCCCAATTCCCTTTTCGTGCTCCTTATCCATTGGCTGAAATCTTATTTCCCCTTCCCACTGGGCAGTAAGTGCCTTCCAGTCCTGAAATTTTGAAGCTTTAATCCTTCTGCCATCAATCTCCCACCCCACCCTCATGCTTGCTATCCAGGGAGCCAGGCACAATCAACCAGAATCATCCCTACTTTCTACCTCTTCCCTAACCCATCAAACCTTCCAGTGATCTAATGACAGTTTTCAGAGGGGCTGTGTGTGGATCGTGGAAAGAAATCCTAACTACCAAAGAACATACAGTGATTTGTAAAACAAAAACAAAAACAAAAACAAAAACAAAAAAAAACTGTGGGAAAACGCAATTATTCCATCCCTCACTTAAAAGGAAAACCAATTCATACTAAGATGTAAATGACTATTTACTGGAAGATTCTTTAGGCCAGTACTATAGTTATCATTTCTTGTGCGTGGCTGCTTTGGGTCTTGTGCATCATTTTTCTTTTTGAGAAACGAAGGTCAGAGAGGAATTTTATTAGAACTTGGCAGTCCTCAGTTCTTAGCTCTTTACCACAATCAACTAAACCCACACAAATGTTACTAGAAAACGAATAGGAAATCATTGCTTCTGTTGTCCATATGTTTGACCAAGATAAGGCTTCTCAATAGGATTATTCTTTCATATATGGAGAAATGTAATCAAGTTCCTGATCAATCTGGACTCCCTGAACTTATTTTTCAAGTAAATGAAAACCATACCAAAATGGCATTCTTCTGACACATTAAACAAAAATGTTCTCTTAAAGAAATGATTAACTTTACAAAAATATTTGTATAAGTTGCTTTTAGTTATGAGAGAAACTTACTCTTTTTAAAAATATTTCATTTATTTATTCATGAGGGGTACAGAGAGAGAGGCAGAGACACAAGCAGAGAGAGAAGCAGACTCCCTGCAGGGGATATGGGACTCAATCCCCGGACCCTGGGATCACGACCTGAGCCAAAGGCAGATGCTCAGCCACTGAGCCACCTAGGTGCCCGAAAGGAATTTTTCGAATACAGTTCTCTATAAAGTAAATCTTTGACTTTCCTGAAGAAAGTTTTGATTTTTGAAGTGTCCAAGGCATTGCGATACAGCAATTCCATTCTGAAGGGGGTCTCATGGTATCAGACCCAGAAGATGGGACCAAGCTTCAGTTAAGGTATATGCAAAATAATGAATACTAAGTCAGACATTCTAAAATATGAAATTATTCTATAGCAGCCACAAGGGCTTGGTTTTTGTTCTCTCCTTTTGACTCCTACCCCATTTCCATTAATATCAATGCATTAATCAATATCTGTTTGTTGCTGTTGAAGGTACCACAGCTCTGGATTTCAGAACTGTGCTGAATTTTTCACCTTTCCCATATTACTAGTGGACCTTGGACCACATTGTGTCTTCTCTTTTCCAATTCATACCCCCAGCGGGACTGGACCTAGAGATAGGGTCTTTAGAGGGTAAGGTTAAATGAGGTCATAAGGGTGTGGTCCTAATCTGAGGTCCAGGAGTGGGACCTCATGAGAAGAGGAAGACGGAGTTCTCTTCCTGCCTTGCAAGGACACAAGAATATAGCTGTCAGCAAGCCAGGAAGAGAGTTCGCAGCAGAACCCAGCAATGCCGAATCCTGATCTGCTGATCCGGCCTCCATAGCCGCACGTTTCTGTTGTTCCAGCCACCCAATCTATGATATTTTGCCCCGGCACTCGAGCTGACTAACACAACTAGTTTTACCCTTTTTTCACTAGCTTCTCTGAATTTTGGGTGAATTTTGGGATCTTCCCTGTTGAGCACTTAAGAAACAGAAGCGCCTCTGATGAGGGTTAAACCCTCAAGCCTTTGAGAGACTCCTTTAGAGGAAAAAGCTAATGCAGGGTCCCTCTAGTGAGAATGTAAATATTGCTTCTACAAGCTGGGTTTCTAAAGGAATAGCTAACAAAAAGTAACATGCCTTCTCCCTTCTTGCCTCCCGTTCTGGTTTCTCTGCTGCTTTACCACATGCAAGATTGATTCTACTTTATCCGGCCGGGTTGGTGGAACCCTTTGGAGCACGGAGTCAAACTTGACACCTACCAGCTGCAGCTTGGGCAACTCTCTGAACCTCCAGAAGCTTGCTTTACCATCCTAAGGTAGATTGTGCTGAGGAAGAAATAACATAATAATAGTATATGCTCGCGGCTCGGTAACTAAGTAAGAGGTGTTGCCCTGTGCTTATTACTAGATGTTGCTCCTTACTAGGTGCTGCTCCTTACTAGGTGTTGCTCCTTACTGGGTGCTGCTCCTTACTGGGTGTTGCTCCTTACTAGGTGTTGCTCCTTACTGGGTGCTGCTCCTTACTGGGTGTTGCTCCTTACTGGGTGCTGCTCCTTACTGGGTGCTGCTCCTTACTGGATGTTGCTCCTTACTGGGTGCTGCTCCTTACTGGGTGCTCCTTACTAGGTGTTGCTCCTTACTGGGTGCTGCTCCTTACTGGGTGCTGCTCCTTACTAGGTGTTGCTCCTTATTGGGTGCTGCTCCTTACTGCGTGTTGCTCCTTACTGGGTGGTGCAGAGTCTGGGGCCTCTCTTTGGGAGGAGCCACGGTGTACCCAGGCCCACCAGCTCTGCCCTGTTCCCGGGGTCATCTCACAGGTCAGCAAGCCCAGACACCACGCAGCAATTAGTCGTGACCCCTGGAGCCCCAAAGAGTGAGTGACGTTGAGAGGGGCGAGGATCTCGAGTCTCTCCCAAGAGCTCAAGCCTCCGGGTCCTGGAGCCCCACGAGGACGAAGGTGAAGGCAGTTTGCCGGTGCGGGGGCCGCCGGGGGTCCTGGCAGCTCCCTAGTCCGTGCCCGGGGAGCAGCAGGGGGGCCCCGGCGGGCCGGGCTCGGTCAAGGTGCCCCTGCTCGGCTGTTGCCCACGAAGGGCCGCAGGAGGAGCGCGGCGTCCGACAGGGCGAAGGCTGCCCGTCGAGGCGCGCGTCCCAGGGAGAGGCTAGTGGCCGCGGAGGCTGCTGTCCTGCTGTCCGCGGGGCGTCCTCGGGGCCCGGGGTCCGAGCTGCGGGTCGGGCGCGGCGGCCCCGGGGCGGGCACCCCAGGCGGCGGGGGGCAAGGGCTGCGCAGCGCCGGCTGTGAAAGAGCAGCGGCGGCCGGCGGGCCTCGCTCCCGCTCCCGGCTCGGCAGCCGCCGCCCCGCACACGCGGGATCACAGGGGAGCTGACGTTTCATTTACCGACTGAGCGACTCTGAAAAAGGCCCCTGTGCCCAATTACCGCGGCGCGCAGCCTGCTCGGCGGCGGGCGCCCTCGCGGGGAGGGGGGCGTGGGGCCCTCTGAGGGCAGCTGCCGCCCGCCCGCTCCGCCGCCCCCCGCCGCCCCCCGCCGCGGGGAAGCGCCGGCCGCGCGCCCCCGAGCCCCCCCGCGGCCCGCACTCCCCGAGCCCCTCCTGCGGCCCGCGCGCCCCCCGAGCTCCCCGCAGCGGCCCGCGCCCCCCGGCGCCCCCTCGCGGCCCGCGCGCCCCCCCGAGCCCCCCTCCGCGGCCCGCGCCCCCGGGGTTCCCCACCGCGGCCCGCGCACCCCCCACCTCCTCGCGGCCCCCCAGCCCCCCCAGCGGCCCACGCCCCCCGAAGTCACCCCCCGGCGGCCCGTGCGCCCCCCACCTGCCCGCGCGCCCCCCCGAGCCTCCCCGGCCCGCGCCCCCCCGAGGCTCCCCTCCAGGCTCCCCTCCACCCCCCCAGGCCCGCGCGCCTGCCCCCGCCCCCCCCCGCCCCCCCGCGCCCTCTGAGGGCACCGTCTCCCTCCGCGGGCCCGAGTGCAAGCGCCAGCCGTCTCCCGGGACCTCTTCTTCCCTTTCCTTTTTAATTTTTTTCCCTTTCCTTTTCCTTTTCCTTTTTCTCTTTTCCTTTTCTCTTTTTCTTGTTTTCTTTTCTTTCTTCTTTTCTTTCCTTTTTCTTAAAGGAATGCGCCAGTAGCCTATGAGACTACCAAAAAAAAAAAAAAGAGAGAGAGATGTATGAAATGAGGCTGGGTTTTGTATTTCGGCCGCCCCCGCCCCCGCCCCCGGGCTCCGGCCTCGCCCCACGCCTGCCCCCTCCCGCCCGCCGCCCGCCGGCTCCCACCGCCCCGGCTGCGGCTGCGGCTGCGGCTGCGTTGGGCCAGTTTCCTTTTCTCCGCTTGGAGACGATATTTGAGCCCGGAGCCGCGCTGCTGTGTATTTGCGAATTTATAACAAGGAAATGCTGCCTGCCACAGGTCACTGCACGTAAGCAGGCGGCCGCGTAATCAGCAGATCGGTTAACCTGTTTACCAGGCACCTGACAGGAAGGTGGCGTGGTCCAGGGGAAGGGACAATGGCCTGTATGTCGGGGCCCCGGGTTAGGTTTCCAGCCTTAGCGCGGACTTAACCAGCTCTGCTCGCGGTGCCTCACTTTCTCCATTCACCGGAGCCTGGATAAAGCCGCTTTGAGAAAGCTCCACTGAGGATTAGTGAGATGATATCTGTGCAGGGCTCTGCGGTTCTTGAAGGAAGGCGCTGTGCAAATACAACTTGCCGAGCTTGTTGTAATCATCACCGTCCTCGTGGCTATTAATCTCGACTTCCCTTCCTTGTCTGTTTTGGCATCATTATATAACCCGCTGTGTCTGTGCGTGTGCCTTGTGTGTGCGTGTGTGTGTGTGTGTTTGGGGACGTGGGAGTAGGATTTAGACTCAGAATAAGAGTCAACCCCTCCAAAACTAGTAAAGCCAGGTGAATTCCAAGCTGGGAAACCCCTAAAGTTTGACAGATTACAGTAATGTCTTAGTTTCAACCCGGCTGCTCCATATTTCACATTTTTTCCCCTTCTGTGCTACCTAAGGAGACTTCACTGCACGATCCAGAGCGTCAGAGTGAAGTCTTTGTGCTTGCTTGCCCATATCCAAACACATAGGTCTATGTTTAAATAATTGTAAGAGACTTGAGTGGAATTCTTTTTTTTTTTAATTTTTTTTTAAATTTTTATTTATGATAGTTACAGAGAGAGAGAGAGGGAGGCAGAGACACAGGCAGAGGAGAAGCAGGCTCCATGCACCAGGAGCCCGACGTGGGATTCGATCCGGGGTCTCCAGGATCACACCCTGGGCCAAAGGCAGGCGCCAAACCGCTGCGCCACCCAGGGATCCCTGGAATTCTTTTAAAAAGTTTTATTTATTCACTCATGAGAGACACAGAGACATAGGCAGAGGGAAAAGCGGGCTCTCCAGAGGAGCTCTATGTGGGATTCCATACCAGGACCCCAGGATTATGACCTAAACCAAAGGCAAACGCTCAGGCACTGAGCCACCCAGGCGTCTGGAGAGCAGAATTTAATGTTGAGATAAATAATTGCACTGAGTGAAGCTAACAGTTCACTGGGGACAGTGTTCTTTGGGGACAACAAAGAGTTCACCAGTTCTCTCTGTCCAGGACCAAAAGTTTAGAATGGGGCTGAGGGCAAGGAGATCCTCTTATCCAGAAAGTGTTCCACTCAGCCCCCTGGGGGATCTCTGACCGGGCTCTCAGTAGTCACTTTGCTTTCAGCTCCCCTCCCACTCATGGAACCTGGTGTTTTCCTGCCCACCCACACTCTAAAGCTCCCAGGTCAGAGTGGTGAAGGGCAAGGAAGAAACCTCTGGATTGATAATGTCTTTAATGCATATTCCTGTTGTGGCCTAAGTGGTTGGTGCTGGCATTTAAAATAAGTTTTAAAAGAAAATATATATATATACACACACACACATATATATACATACACACGTACATACACAAGCAACCTGATAAATCTATATAATCTTATATTAATACTGCTTCATTTCTAACAAAAACCGTTGTGTCCTAAAGATTTGGGCTAAAAGGACTGTTGAGGGCGTCTGGATGGCTCAGCTGGTTAAGCATCTGCCTTCAGCTCAGGTTATGATCTTGAGATCGGTCCTGAGATCCTGAGATCTCAGAGGTCCTGAGATCAAGCCACGCATCCAGGTCCCTGCTTCTCCTTTCCCTCTGACCCCTCCTACTGCTCTCCCTCATGGGCACTCTTTCTCTCAAATGAATAAATAAAGTCTTTAAAAAAATTTTTTTTTTGAACTAAAGGGGCTGTTGGTTTTTGTGATGGACTTTATCCTCCTAAAAATCAAATAAATCAACTTAATGCCTTCTATGTATCAGGTGAATTATAGGCAGCTGACAAGAAATAGATCTCTTTTTACTTTAATACATATTTTTGAAGAGCCACATGATTAGCAGTAACTCTCACTTTTAAAAAGTCTAAGTTGGGTTCAGATCCCTGAGTCCCAAGTGGCAGAAACAGGCACCATTGAGGCATCCAGTCCATCAACTCGACTGAAAAAGTTCTATCCTCTCTTCTTGCAAAGCCTCCTTCAGCCTTTCCATTTATGAAAATTAAACATTTAGGGAAATCCTTGAATACAGCGACATGAACAAGTACCATTCTATCCATAGCATTTGATTTACCCAAAATACTCAATTGAAATTTGAGGTGAGTCGTATCAATTATTTTGGGCTTACTGAATTGATCAGAAAAGTTAAAAGATAACATTGTTGTATCTAGTTCTGTCCCTAGCATTACCAGTCTTGTACAAGTTGCCTCACTGGTCTGTTCTCAGTAATAAATACAAAAAAGCAGGGCTTGTCAAGAACCTGGCTGCAGGTGATGAGGACTAAATTCTTTATGTTCTTTTATAAGGAAATGTTCTGCTGCAGTAACACCTCATTCAAACAATGATGCCAACCTTAACTCTCAGACACACAACTATCAAATTAGGAGGCATTAAAAAAAGGAAGAAAAGCTCAAGAAGGCTGAGCACTAAAGGTTACATACCTTATTATTAGGAGATTCACATAGGCTTCTGCTTAGAGACTATTTGCTTTTTCTTGAAGCATGATTCTAATGGTCTTGGGTTTTTTTGATTACCTACCACACAATAAACAGAATGGGGAAGGTACAATACTGACTGGAATTGAATTCTGAAGGGACATTTTAAGATGCAAGAAAGAAGTGATAAGTAATTTAAAATGCAAATAGTCATCTAGAGCCTTTGTGAATGTGAGAAAACTTTTCAGCACAAAAGATATGGAGTTCATCAGTATATATCAATAAAAAAAACTTTAATAATTATGTAAGACAAGGTGAGATGATGCCTATTGCACTCTGTTTAGAAAGACAGGGAAGTAGATCGTAATTTTCCATGATGGTTTTGATTTAAAATACAAAGTTTTAGCACTTAAAGGAATAAGCTTCAGTTGGTCGTGAAATATATTAGTAGAATTCCTCATTTTTCAAGAATGTGAGACAAAAGAAGCATTGCAACAGGGAAAACTAATAGTATCTTAGGTTTACATGTTATTCCAAGGGATGCCCTCCAGATAAACTTCAGACTACAAGGGGTGATTGGTTCAGTGATGATTTCAGGAAAGATTATCATCTACTAAATAATTCAGCTCACATCCTTTTCCCCTCTGGTTTTCTATCCAAGAAGCATCAGGCCTGGTTTTGCTTAGTTTGTGAGATCTCAATCCAGAGGAGGTTGGCTAAAGACCATGAGTGCTAGGCATGTTAAATGTGGGTCACCAAGTTGTCTGTGCAAGCCATTAAGGGTTGGGAGGCAGTTTGACAAAACTAAAGAAAGCATCTGGAAAATGCAAATTAAGATCTACCCACAAGAATTACCTGGATAGTTACCCTAGAGGTACATAGAACACATCAGACCATTACTGGTCATGTTCCAACAAATATGAAAAAAGCATATCTGGGTTTCTCTAGAGAACACAAAAATAAGGAAACAAGATCAGAAGAAGTTGATATTCCTGAATTCATGTGAATGGAAAAGAGGAAAATGATTTATGTGAATGGAAATATGGCTTCAGAAATGAAATTCTGAGATTAAGATTTTATTTGGATTAGTTCAGTTGTACGCATAGCTGATGGATGTTTCTAAAATCGATTCTAATATTTGAATTAGGAACTTTTTGTTGTTGTTTTTACTTGACATCTAGTTTAGAAGGGAAAGAAAGCTTATAGTTTGCCCTGGAGCAATAATCACAAAGCTATTAGTTTCACTAATGCCAAAGGTTTCCTTACTTAAGAAAAGATAGATGCAAACCACAATCTATAGTCACTTAAAAAATTATTTTGAGCTTTCTCTTTAGTAGGTGATGTCTGTTTCAAAACATACTCAGAGGGCAGCCCTGATGGCTGAGTGGTTTAGTGCCGCCTCCAGCCCAGAGCGTGATCCTGGAGACCCTGGATCGAGTCCCACGTCGGGCTCCCTGCATGGAGCCTGCTTCTCCCTCTGCCTGTGTCTCTAATAAATAAAATCTTAAAAAAAAAAAAAATACTCAGAATATCTCCTTTCTCCAGTAACTATGGCTGAGTTGATTTCTCCTCATTGCTAAAGTGGTAAGGGTTATCACATTTGTTGAGCACCAGCCCTGTTATAGATGCTCATCTGAGCTGGTTAATATTCACAATATTCTAATGAGAAAGGCATTATCTTTTTTTCTTTTTGACAAAGAAGCTAAGGCTTAAAGAGAAAGGTAACTTGTCCTCGTTCACTTGGGTAGTAAAGTGTTGGAGTTAGTCTTCAAACTTAGGTCTGTGTTTTTTCAAAGCCAGCGTTCCACCATCTGCCTTACTGTTAGAATGAGACTCCATTTGCTTGCACTGGCTTATTCATTCCCAGGTCTGGATGCATACAAGTCTTGAAGCATCTAAAACTAATGGAATATGTTTTGAGACTCTGAATATCAGTGAAGTGTCAGAAATTTGGAATGCTGTTTTTCCTCCTTTTCCAGCAAAGATTCCAACTTTTCAAAGCAAAGCTCAACCCAGAAGTTAAGCCAGGTGTCTGCTTCCTATTTATTATTGCTAAGATGCTTAAAATGCAGTTAGATTTGCCTGATGAACATAAGCACAAGTTAAGAAACGTGATTGTGTTCTTTCTACGACTCAAAGAGGAACAGTCCCATGTAATTGGACTAGTGGTTGGTATTGTATTCTGACATAGAAAAAGGATTTGGAGTCTTTTGTAGTTGTGTACTTTCTACTCCTTTGTTTCGAGGTTTGAGAAATTCTGAGAGGTACAATAAGGTAATAACACAAAGTTTAGGTTTGCGAAAAAGAAAATTAGGAAACACTTAACACACCGTATCAAATTTCCTTTTTCAAAAAATAAAAACAAAAAAAAACCCCCCACTACATTCCTCATGATTTCTTTCTAGATAATAGTTTTTGTTCTTCAATGAGCTAACATTTTAACTATTCATACCTCAAAAATAAATAGGGCTCCTTTTCTTTCCACCTCTCTTTCCTTGTGGTGTGTGATGAGGAGGAGGGAGCAATCAAAAAATAGCTTACACATTTTATTTAATGTAATTTTTATATGTAAGAAACTATCTCATAGTTAAAACTGCAAGAGTCAAGCATAAAACACATTCATGAACAAATACATTTGAAAAGGCCTCCTTTGGAATAAGAGAATTTCTGGTTTGGTTAGGAGCTTATTTTTTAGTAGGAATATTGATATCTATAATACTACATGGGGAAATAAATACTTAAAAAAAAAAAGGCATGACAATATATAGCTCTGAGAGTAGAGTGGATAAAGAAAATGCTCCCCCTAACAATGGCCAAGAAAAGCTTTATGTGAGAACAGACATTTGAGATGAGCCTTGATACATGGTGAGGATTTGATAGGTAGAAACAGATAATGAGGTACAGAAAAGCTATTAGCTGAATTTGTGAAAGTTTATCATCTTTAGAAAGTTTTTCTTTGGTGGGGAGCAGGGAAGAGTAGCTTTGTTATGTTATAGCCATCTTTGCTTTATCATAAGTTCAATTGGCCACAAAGGATTATCTTTCCTGAAAAGTAAGTTTTTCAGTAAGAGACATAGGGTTACTTTCAATAACATAAAATATAAAATAATTCTTGGATAATCAAAAACTCAACTCTACAAATGCTTGTGCAGTGCCTAATCTTCACAGGGCTCTGTACAGAACAATTCTTCCAGGAGCCATGGGATTAGTTTACTCTGAGAAGAGGAAGTCGCCTATTATAGAGAGGTAAGTGTGCAAGACAAAGCAATTAAGGTGCAAGGGAATGGTGTAGAGGGAGAGACAAGGCAGGCAGACTGGCTTTCCCCAGACTTACATGAGTGATGGGAAAAAATTGGTTTAAGACAAAGTAATAGGTGGAGAAGTTAGCTGGCTTGATTGGGAGCATTTTCCCGGAACTATCCTATATATACATCTATCAATCTATTTATCAGTCATTCTATCTATCTATCTATCTATCTATCTATCTATCTATCCATCCATCTAGCTGTCAAGATAGGAGAGGAAGGAAGAGTGAGGATGGGGGAATGAAAAATGCAGTGTCAGAGTATCTGATCTTAGAGGTTTTCTACATTCCCCGGAGGCTAATACAAGTCACTGCCAAGACCAGAGAGCAGAGCAGAGCGGTGGTAATATATGTCAGAAGCTACGACTATATAAGAATAGTTTTCATCCCTTCCCTGTGGAGTCATCATCAGAACATGTTAAGACTAGAAGAGATATTAGAGAACATCTACTCCAGTCTCCTTCCCATAAATAGGGAAATGGAAGCCAGTAGTAAAGCCAAATGGCCACCTTGCTGGAAAGGACTTGGGTGTCTGGCTATAATTGCTGCTGTTTCCCCTGCACTGTTTCACAAAAGCTGTAAGCCTCACTTCATATTTTTCAGTCATGAGAGTTTTGCCTTCTGCTTCCCAGCATACACATTTTTGTTTTAATATTAAAATATTTTAAGTTACTTTAGTCAGTAAAACTGTTGTTCATAAAGATCGTGTGGTTTCACATAATTCTAACACATTGCTGCTGCTTTGCACCCCTGTTTGAGAAGCCTCGCTCTACACCAAGACACTACTTCCTGTTCTGCAACTGGAGTTCTTACTTAGGCTCTTACGCTGTCCATGAAAATGAAGAATTCTTCTCTTGTTGGTGAAATTTCAGTTTTCATAAAGGCCTAACCTTGCCTTTGAGAGAAAGAGAGGTTCCTATTCTCTCTGTATGGCATCTGTTCCCAAACATTCACTCTTCCATTCAACATTTATTGAGAAACCAGTAGGTAACAGGCACTGTGTAGTGGTAAACAAGATAGTCAGGGTCCCTGCTTTTGGGGAGTCTTCATCCTTGTCAAGGGAGAAATAATAAACTATAAGCAGACATTCCTGCCTTCTCATCTCATTCTGCATGAACTCCACATCATGAAAATTTTATGAATCCTTCTGTTTTTGCAATTTAGTTGGAAGGCAAGATATCATAAAATGAAACCCTCAAAAGTAACACATTGATCTGGATGTAATTTTTACTGTCAAGACAATTGAAGCTTTGAGGACTTTGAGATAAACTATGAGAGGAGACGGTACACTCCATTTCATTCCGTGTTTGGAAAGATGAGACCCATGGCTTCGTAACTTACTCAAGGTCACTTGGCCTATCAGAACTAGGACTAGAACACGGGTAGAGTCTTCTCACTCTATCTCCCTTTGGAATTCTATGGCCAACATTAGGCTTGGGGCCCTCTAAACACTCTCTGAGTCTCAGGCTTACAGTTGAGGATATGCTGATTCTGTAGGTGGGGGTTGGCGAAGAGTGGGCCATTGCCTTGATTTCTTTAAGCAGCAGGAAGACTTCCTCCTTACGACTAGAATCTGAGCTGCTCCTTTGAATCTTGAATCCCTGCCTTTTCCTTTTAACACTGTGTTAGGTGTCAAACCCATCACCAGGAGTAAACAGCTACAGTAGGTGAAGAGGGATTAAGATAGCCCAGGCAAATCCTGAGGCCGGCACTTTTCATGGCTGAACAGAAAAGTAGAAGGGAAAACACATTGCCTAATGCTGCAGGAGCTGCCTAATGCATTATCTATAGACTGGATGCTTATCTTTTCATCGAAGTGTGGAAGATAAGTGTCTCCAAGCACAGAGTACAGCCTGTGCCTGGATACTCAAAGGCTGGTTATTGTTGAGGATTATGTAAAATGGCTGTTGGGAGTTCAAAAAAAAAAAAAAAAAAAAAAAAAGAAATCATAGAGTTCTGTTTGTTCCCGGTGTCAGACTGAGATATGAGTCAGGGAAAGAAGGAAGGAAAGGCTAACACCCTGCCAGGTAGCACTTGAGTACGCATATGAGTCAAAGTGCTTGACCTTTTAATTACCACAGACCCAGCTACTGTCAGTGTTTGTACCTGAGGAAGCAGTGTTCTCACTGTGCTACGCAGGGCTGGATTGGGGAACTGGCCTAAGATTTTCGGATTCATGCTTAGTTACTTCGTAGCTGGAGAAGGAGTTCCTCCTCCCATGTTTCTGTCTAAACTGATGGCATGTTGTGCACTCACTCACCTATTGCCACCTGCTTCTTGCTCCTCTCCCCAACGTGCCCATTAACTGATCCTGTCAGTCTCCCTGCCAAACTTCTCCCAAGCCCATCTGCTTTTCTCCATCTCCAGGGCCACATCCAGTCCAAGCCACCCTCATTGCTCATGCCCAGTTTCTACAATATCCTCCCAATTGGTCTTCCAGCGTCCAATCTTGACTGCATGTCAAATGCATTCTCCACTCTGCAGAGTTACCTTTTAAAAGTGCAACCTAATCTGTTTAAAGCCATCAGTGACTTTTCACTGCTCTTAAGATAAAATCCAAACCCCTAATGTGGCTCACAGAGCTCCCCATCAGGTCAATCCTCATCCTGCTGTCACTGCCCATGCTGTAGGTATGCCAGCTACTACTCTGGCATCCACTCATTTTTCTCAATTGTCCTACTCTTTACTGTTTCAGAGCCTTGGGCATGGACTTCTCTCTGCCTAGGAGGCCTATCTCACTATCTATGTGGCCTAAGTAATTCCTTTATATCCTTTAATTCCCTAGAAAGTATCTCTGACTGCCTCGCTAGGCCTATTACATGCTTTCCTAGCACTCAATTTTTTTCTTTTTCTTTGTGAGTTTATGAGTTTATAATTAAATAATTGGTTGGTATTTGTTTAGTGTCTTTCATCTAAGAGACTTGCACTCACAGTGAGGACACATACTATCTCTGATACTATGTCCGTTGCAGACAAGATGTTGCATCAAGGGCAACATGCTTGGCACATAGTAGCATGCAGATTTAGTTGAATTAATGGAAAGCTATCTCTTTCAGTATGCATCAGTAGTTTTTATACTTTTAAGGTTGGAAGGCCCCTTCTATCCTAGGCCACCACAGGACCTAGTATATCAGAAGCACTAGATAAAATTTCCCTAATTGATTTTAGGTCATCAGGTACTGATTCGGAAGCTTCTCCCAGAGGGCTGCTTATATTTTAGGAAAACTAACTTAGTAAGTGAAACTTCATAGTGACTTTTTCATAATTACTGGTTCAACCTGAGTCTATGGGTTCTAGGTCTTAAAGTTGTCTCTTTAGCTAGTTTTGTTCTTTATTTGGGATTGTGTAATTAATATGGGCTGGGGGAGTGTTTCTGGGGAGGATAGTTGAGAAGGACCTCACAAGGTCACTTAACCTCTGTGCAATCCTTTCCTGCTCCACTGACTGCTCCAAATTCCGCCCCTCCCCCCCTTAAGCCCTCTAGGACTTCTCGTGACTTTTCTACTTCCAGTTGAGGCTGCTTATTAAGAAAGTATATTATTTCCACTCAGTTGTATTTTCACTATTCTCTTCTTTCTTCCTCTTCATTTCTTCATCCTCTCCTTCCTCCTACTATTCTGAACAAGTGGCATTTTATTTTTTTCCAAAATTTTCCCTCCAGCCATACTCTTAATCCCAGCTCCTCTATCTGGGTTAAGACTTTGATCTCTTCACTGTGACTTTTCTCTTTTATCTTCAGTCTTTCTCCACTGGTCCCCCTTCAGAGCCTACATACATGCTCAGTCCTCAAAAATCCCTCAAGCCTTTACTTTTATCCAAATTCCTTCCTCCACTTCTCTTTAGTCTTCCATCTCTCTCTCTTTTTTTTTTTAACAATGAATTTCTCAAAAGAGTCGTCCCCCATTACCATTGCTACTTTCTTTACACCTGCTACTCTTGTACTCATTTTGTTTATGATTTATGATACTCAATATTGTTTCAGACTTCTCTACTTCAGAGAAAAACAAAACAATGTCCATAATGACCTCCAAAAAGATAAGTTCAATGAATGTGTGTGTGGTATGTACTGTATACTCCATGTAAAGGGTTGTATTGAGTATGCAATGGGGCAGAGACATCATTCTTGCTCTCCCAGAGACCAGAGACAGGAGCAAATAAGTATCTATAAGAAAATAATTGCTTTATGGAGATATCCATGAAGTATGATGAAATTACAGGACAGTCTACCTAGAAGAGGTATATATGTGATATATGCTTCACTGAGAAGTCAGTCCTTCAACTGAGAGTTGCAGGAAGAAAAGGTGATTGATAAAGTTGAACATGTGAAGTGTTCTCAGAGAGTAGAGCCCAAATGTAATGATAAGAAAAGCAAGAAAACGTTCAAGATGTGCAAACAAAAGGGGCCGGTCTTGAGTGAGGTGATACTGGATCAAGAATCCTGAGGCATGGGTAGAATGTGGACATTTTGGAAATAGGTGGCTAAAAAGCTTGAAGGATTTCATCTCTAAAAGACCAAAATATGGAAGGCAAGAACAGAACTGATCTCCCAGCAAGAAGACCCCATTGGTTTTAAGGAATCAGGGTGGATGGTTACAGCAGCTGTACCAAAGGTGTTACAGGGGATTATCAATTAGGTTGTTGTCTACCTTTAATCACACTTGTTTTTACTGAATGGGGAGCACACACCAAAGGTTAGAGTGGTGTTCTCAGTGTTAGCTCTTCCCTTGCAAACTGTTTCCATCTGCTCCATGTGATTTAATCTGCCCTAAATGAGGGAGGAACAATGTAACTGAACAGGCTTCCCCCCCCTTCTATGTATTTTAACACATAAAACAAACCATTTTATAAACCCTTCCCCTGCCCCATTTCTTAAACTCTCTGTCTCCTCTCCCCTTTGGGTTTGTTGGCAGACAGAAAGGGAACAATATTCCATTTGTGAGTGAAAAGAGGACACCGATAGAATGGTTTAGAAATGGAAACAATGCCCCAAATAAAGGACTTGTTCTTGGCTTCTCCCTTTCTGCACCCCACAGAGTATTTTTTTTTAACTGTGTCAGGACACTTCCCTTCATCCACTGACCCAGGGAGCCAGGAATGGTTTCTGATGAGTGGTTTTTAAGTTTCGGCCAATGTCACTATCAATTAGAACATCACAAATTAGAAGAGCAGGATTGCCCTGAGATACAAATACAGAAAGCTAATATAAGAGTAAAACCGAGGGGCGGGGGGGCAAGAAACGATTTGGATTTTTGTTTTCTGGGCCCAGGACGAAGAGTGTGAAGCATTGGGGAGGGTGGCTGTTTTTATTAGCCATATTGTGACCATGCTAGGATCAGTAGTGAAAACATGACAGAGTGTTGAGTGAGGGCTAATCCCTGGGGGGAGTAGAGGGAGGACAGAGCCTGCCTTGGGCTGGCAGCCACAGATAAACAAGACAAAACAATAAACAGTAGAGGTGAACAGGGCCGGAGGAGGAAGAATTTAATAACCTAGGGCTCTTTTGCCCAGAGGAGAATGGCCCCCTTCACAGGCACCTGCCAAGTCCTTTTCAGTAAACCACAAGAAATAGCGGGAGTGAAGGCCAAAAGAGGTTCTTTATGCACTAAAGCCCCTTCCAGATCACACCCTTTACTGGCTTCACAGGAAACATTTTGTTGTGTGTCATGCAACATGCTGTTTGAATGGACTAGACTTCACAGATACTTTATAAATGTAATTTAATTTCTTTGATAATCTAAATGGAGCAATACCTTTTGTCCTCAGCACGGGTGCAAACTCTGGGAGGTCAGGGACTCAGTCACTTGGCCTTGTGTGTGAATCTGTGTTGAGATGAGATACTAACATACAGAGATCTTCAGTGCCCAGTCTGTCGAGTTTTGACAATGGTGTACACTCATGTGACAACCACTCAAAACAAGATATAGAGCATTTCCATTATTCCAGAAGTTCCCTAAACCCCTTTTCGGCCTTTCCACATGCCCCCATTCCCAACAAAACCACCGCTTTCTGACTTCTGTCACCATGATCAGTGTTGCGTATTCTTGGGTTTCATATACATGGAATCAGATGGCACACAGCCTTTTGTATCTGGCTTCTTTCCATTCATATGATGTTTTAGAGATTCATCCACACTGTGCGTGTGTGTGTGTAGCAATAGTTTGTTCTTTTGTGAGTAGTATTCGGTTGTATGAGTATATCACAGTTTATTCATTCTCCCGCCGATGGTCATTTGGGTTGATATGCCAATGACGAGAAAAGCTCTTTTTGTGGATATATGTTTTCATTTCTCTTGGGTAAATACCTAAGAGTGAAACTGCTAGTACATAAGGTAACTTTAAAGTCATAAACTTCCAAACAGCTCTTTAAAGTGGTTGTAACATTTTGATTCCCACTAGCAATGCATGAGAGTTTCAAGGGGTTCGCATCCTCAACAGCATGAATTGTTGGTCTGTTTTGTTCTGGCCTTTAGTGGCTGTGACATGGTATCTCAGTCTGGTTTTAATTTGCATTGCCCTGATGACTGTTGACATGCACTTTTACATGTGCTGATTGGACAACCATATTTCTTACTTTGTGAAGTGTCTGTTCAAATCTTTTACCCCTTTTAAAATAGATTGCTAAAAAAGATAATAATAAAATAAAATAAAATAGATTGCTAATTTACAGGGGTTCATTATATATTCTAGGTATGTCTTTTATCAGATATGTGTATAGTTACTTTTGCTCTTCTGTGGCTTGTCTGTTAATTTTCTTAATGGTATAGAAAATTTTAATTTCAATGTAGCCTGATTTATTATAGTCAGTACTTTTTATATGCAGTCTAGGACATCTTTGCCTACCTCAGAGTTATAAGGATATTCAGTGTTTTCTTCTAGATGCTTAAGGGTTCTAGGTTTTATGGGTAGGTCTATGATCCAGATCAAATTAATTTTTGCTTATAGAATGAAACAGATTTAATTATTTTCATATGGATATTCAGCTCTTCCAACAACATTTATTAAAAAGGCTTTCCCCATTGGATTCACTTGGCACCTTAATTTGGAAATCAAATGTCCATATATATGTGGATCTATTTTGGGACTATCTTCCCTGGTGCCTTGATCCTTCTACCTATCCCTGTGCTATTACTTGTGTGTTTCTAAATTCAGAATTGCATTGCCTACACGCCAAACCCAAACATATGATCATCGATAATATTTTACATTTGTCTAGGGCTTGAGACTTTTCAAAGCCCTTGGTGTACTTGCAATAGTATATTAGTAGTAGTAATAGTTATTAAATGCCTATTATGTGCTAGGATTGCTGTCTACTCCTATACATTTTTGTTCATTTAATTCTTATGAACCCTATTACATAGGTATTATCTCCATTTTATTGAAGAAAATACTGAGGCATGGATAAGCTGCTCTAACTTACCTAAGATCACATAGCCACTAAGTCTTAAAGCTGGATTTCAAACCAACTCTGACAGTCTTAAGAGTTTTTGGTACTACTCTCCACTGGGGGCACAATGAAGTATCAGAATTTGCTTTTAGCCAAAATGGGTTTCTTGTAGACCACTTAGCGTATTGGTTTTAGGTAGACTCTCAACTATATATTTACTTATTTTGGCAAGTGCAAATGCTGTTGTTTCCATCTATACATTGGTAGAACCTTTGAATTCATGAGTAAAACTATTAGGCATGAAATCTAATTGTTTACTATGTAGCGAAGAATAAACAGAGCAGCAAATGGGAATTGGTGAAAAAGTGAGAACTGCCTGCATTTCTCAGGAATCTTGCTGATGTTAGAGAGTTGGAATAGTTTCCTGGGGGATCCTTGTTCAGCCTGGTTGAGGTCCTTGTTCCACTACCCCCCACTACCAGTCTGCACTTAGGTTGCCCAATAAAATGAATAAGTGCTCTGAGATCTCCCTGGCTTTCTTGGGTTTACAAATGCCTCTAGTGAGGTAGAGAGTGAGGATCTTAATCGTCTCCCCTTGGAGATACTGATTTTCAAGTTTTCATAAAAACAAAATACAAATAGAGCACCAAAGACACTTTCAAGAGAAGCCTTCTGTAGTTACGGGAAGTACCATAATGAAGAGTTTGCCTCCTTGCGTTCTTTGTGACTTTGGTTGCCTAGAGAAAGAGTTTGGCTGCCTTGGGGTTCATCGCTGTGAACAAACAGCAGCTAGGGTAGGATTGCTCGCACCTCTTAATCAGTTCCAGCAGCCAAGGAGAGCAGGGGTCAAGTGCACAGGAGGGGAAAAACCAACCTGGTCGAACTAGTTTGACTTTTTAAAGGAACCTGAATCATATGTTTCTTTTCACTTTGAAAATTATTTCTGGACTGTCATTTAAATGCCACCTTAGAGTGAGGAAAGTCTCCTGAGCTACCAGATTTGGGGGGAGGGGGTGAGGGAAGAAAAGATTAGGTACTGGTTTAGAATTTTTTTTAGTAACAATCACAACAGTTGGATTGTCATCCATTCATTTATTTATTCACCCATTTATAATTCAACAAGCATTTAATGAATAGTTTGGTGCTAAATGCTGTCCAGTAAATAGGATCTCTGTATTATTGTCCAAGTTATTTTCTTCTATTCTTAGGGAAATAACATTATCACCTTGAATGGAATTCAACTGGGGGATGGAGGAAGGACAGATTGGTCAGGATGTTTGAACTATAAAATATATCTCAGAAGCAGAATGTAATTCTTATGGTTCTATTTCTTTTCTTATTTTTTTATGGTTCTATTTCAATGTTAAGTTACCTTAGAGTAGTATCTCATAGGTTTCGATGATATCTTGATGATAGAAAGTTGCTTTATAACTCATCAATATTTTTTCACTAAATAGATTGTTACAGTACATTTTGGCTAAATTTGAGTACATCATAATTTACTGTTTATGATATGGTGAGTAGTTGAGGGTACTGCAAGGCGAATATTTGCAGACACTTCATTTTCTAGTTTAAGTATTGACAGTATTCTCAATTTTATATGCTGGTCAACTGTATATATATGAATGTAAGCCTAGCAAATAAAAATACCTGATTTTTTTTTTTTTTTTTTGGCAGAGAAGAGGCAGGAACAGACTTAAAAACTTGTGCAAAGTTTCTCCTAAGTTTCATCAAATAACAGTATGCCAGGTCTGTGGGTCAGCATCGCTGGTTTGTGGAACTGGCTCTACTCTTTCATATCAGCTCACAGTCATTTTCCAAAATACTTTTAGGTTTCTAGTTAAAGGACTGTTGCCATGCCAGGACCCTGAATTGTGGCAGATACCGGAGGCCAGGACCAAGGACTGCCAAGGCTAGGCCGGGAATGGAATAAGGGAGAGCCAGACCCAGGAGCTGGCAAGACGTGGGAGTGCTTAGAAACTAGCAGTTAAAAATGGAGCCTGGGGAGCAGGGATGAGTCGGGGAACCCACGAATGTTAGAGGTGCCCCGGCCTGTGCCAATGACGAGGAGAACAGAGAACTGGCTGCAAGGAGCCCTGGCAACGGAGCCGATGTCTTCCTCTGCCAGCAAGCGTTTCCTGCACTTCTCACTGTGCTGAGGCTGTTCTCAGGTGGACAGCACGGGGGCTGGGGGTGGGGGGACGGCCAGCCCGTGAACCCCTGGGGAAGGGACACGTAGGAACCTGCCTGGGGCCACAGGGCAGGTGTAGGGTGGGCAGCAGCTCAAGTCCTTTACCTTCTGCTCCTGGCGCCTTTCAGTATACGGTGCAGGCTGCAGCATCCGACCTGGAAATGTTTTTTTCTGGTACAATAGTGCCCCTCATCTTCGTCCAACTCTAAGTAGATTAGTTAGTTACAGGGCAGGAAGCTGAATAGCTTCGGGCTTTAATCTCCTGGTTATTCTGGGGCCGTTTGATGTTAGCCCTTCCTTCAGACCAGGCTTTGAAAAGGCCTTATTCTTCTTCTGTGACAGAGAAATGACCAGGACACAACCATATTTTCAGTTCCAAGGGCTCTCATGTCTGTTTGCTTCATGCATTCTCTATACAAATACACAGAATGATTTTTTAAAAGAACATTTCTCTTTATGCTCTCTCTTTAGTGTATTTTTGTGTTGTTGTTGTTTCTTCCTCCTATTCCCTCGGAGCTCATTTTTATTCCATTAGGATGTCATTGGGCTGATACTTCAAGTGTGCTTACTCAGCCTGAGGGGTGAATATAGGATTAAGAACCCAGGCAGAGCCTGACAGCCACATTAATTGTTTACGTATTTATTACTTAACACATAGTATCGGTCGGCTTGCTATACTTAGTGGGAGCTGGCATCACACATCCTCTAGCTCCACTGGAAAACCTGCCTGACTTGGGCAAATCCAGTTGCAATTGTAGAATCTTAAAAAAAAAAAAAAGTGCAAATTTAATACTTTGAAGAGTATCCAGCTACAGTAATAAAATATTATTTGGGACAAGTTCTTAGGGGATCTATTTTACTAAAAGGAGAACAAACTTCTTAATCAGCCTATCAATAGTACTTCCATGGCACATCAAAGACGTTCACAGCATTGAGAATTTCATGCTTTTACTTGTTTTACAAATTCTGTGATCAATTTTATATTACTCGTTTGCTTAGTAAATTCTTTTCTCATCCATCATACAAAAGTAAAATTCACTTCTATTGCTATGCACATCCCACATAACTTGATTATAAATGTGATTGTGTCTTCAGTTCCCGTATGTGTGCTATACCCAAGGTTTTCTTTACAAACATGACCTTTTCGTGGGCGGTCATACTCTCCTAAATAATCAGTTGTATCTTTGCACCATGCAACAAAGACAAACACCAAGGAACTTCGCTTGGCTGAGTAGACGCAGTAGGATGTTTGTCTCATGGGCTTCCAAGTTTCAACTTGATATTAATTTCAAAAGAGGTGATGGGTATACGGTTCTGGGCTTCACCACCTCTATCTTGCAACATTTCCCTTAGGTTGTCGGAGAGCTCCAATCTGTTTTTTCAATGGGGGACCCGAAGGAATGTCAGCCCGTCAGCCTCGGGCTTAAATCTGAATAAGACATTTTAGAAGGAGAGGAAAGAAAAAGTCGTACAAGAATGCAGATTCAGAAGAGGAAGAGTGACGTGCGAGTTGGGGGCAGTGCTGGGGGAACCCTGAAAGTCCCACCACAAAAGCACGCTTCCCCAAAGCCTCCAATTAAGCCTCAAAGCACAATCAATTTCCCTCTTACCCAGAGACAATATTATGTCGTTCTAAGGAGGTGGCATATGGGAGCTACTGGGAAGGCCGTCCAGTCCAATTAAAAGGCAGATAGATCAGAGAACCCGGGGCTCCTAAAGCTGTCTGATCTTTTGCCTATGATTTGTCTCAAGTGCAACTGACAGCCCCCACTTGCAATTACAATGCGGAGCCTGGGATAGCCGGAGACTGGTCCAGCAGCGAGGGAGGGGTCGACCATTTACATGCAGTTAATTATTAAGGGCTGTCAGATGTCAGAATGGGAATTGGTAATATTGTGGTTAAACGCCCACCACATGTCTAATTTGAGTTGTGCCCACTACCTCCAGCACCAGTTCAAATTAAGTCCACATTAATGTCTGATGACTCACAGCTGTGCAGCACACAACTTTGTGCCTGGGGCGGGTGGTGAGGGTGGGTGCAAGGGGGGATTTGCATATCAGTGCCAGATAATGATTATGAAAGATGTGGCATTTCTCTTTGTTGAAATAGGCATCCGGTAAGCTCGAGCCGTAGTCATTATTACTACTTTTGAAAACCGTCATCCCGCTTCCAAAAATCCTGCTCTAAGTCAGCTTCTCGGGGCACTTAATCAAGTTTTAAAAAGGCGGATCCAGGTGAAACCATACGCATGTTGTCATTGGGTCCCAAATAGGCCCTAAAGAGATCAGAATCTGGCCAAATGAGAAGTGAAGGACAGCCTGTCTTTATAATCATTCTCTATTAAACTTGATGAGAGTTTATATATTGGGCTGCCAAAATGCTTTTTTTTTTTAGGATTATGATTTTGAATATAGTGCTCCAAGTCAGCCCCTGGAGCGATGGCCTTGATGCCCACCTGCCTACCATTTGGTTAAGGGAGTTCTCCGGGGGTCTTCCACTGTGCCAGTGATCTCACAGCAGGCTTCCATCCATCCAGACAGGCAGAGAGCAGGTGTCACTCGGCTTGGAGGGACACTCTGATGGTGTCCAGGGACTTCGGAAGCTTTGAGAGTGATGGCCGACTTCCAGCAATCCAGAGGGCTGTGCAGGGAACCCCTCATGCAGAAATATTTTGGGGTCCTGGGCATACATATGGTTTTGTGATACGTGGTAAGCGGTAAGCAGAAGGAAATGGAAACTGGGGGTTGTGGTAGGGAGCCAGGTGGGCATATTGGCATCCTCGCCCTTGGCCATTCCATGGGCTGGCTTGCAAGAAATGGCACGCTTAGAGTGAGGCTAGGGTTAGGCACTCTTTCTTGACTTCCGAGAAGAACCAGAACATGAATGCTTTATTTACAAAACAGATGGTATAGACTCTTTAATCAGAAATCATACAATCTCACCATTTATAAGCAAATCAGCATGAGATCATTCCGTAGAAACAAAGCAAAGCTTAAAAAAAAAAAAATCATGCTCATTCTTGGCACCAGAGGTGTTTCGTTTCACTGCAAGAAAAAAAAAAAAAGATACTGTGAAAGACAGATGAAGGGAAAACAGGACTTTGATAATATTTAAGCATTTTCAACACTGGCCGGAGAAGCATTTAGGAAACACAAGTGGATGTGAGCGTGTCACCCACTTGGGTTTCTTGCTAAACCGATAGCAGTAGCTGTGGAATGGAGACCTCGCTAGGGGCCAAGAGACTATCAGACTTGTTTCCATTTGGAGTGCCTAAAAAAAGGCCTGTGTGGGGAGGCGGCCTCCGAACAGGAGCAGGGGGCCAAGTGCAGGCCACAGCCTGGTCACTCTGGTTAGTGTTCTCTTTCTGTCCTCCAAGTGGCCGGTTGGGAAGCCCAAACATAATGATCTGTTAAGGACAGAGATCACAGCTTCTGCGGTTTCCAGAAGCTGCTGCTGACATCGTTTTGACAAGAGCCCCGGCTCAGGGGTCACTTGAGTTGGAGCTGTGGGCTTTGTGTCCTGAGAAAACTTCAGAACCCGGGACCGGTGGGGGTGATGCAGAGTGTGAGGTTGCTTGCTTTCATCAGGTTTTTGTGTCTGAGCCCCGGGCCCGTGCTTCCCTGGTCGTCACTTACTGAAAGCAAAGTTATTTTGCGCCGGTGCCGGGAGAGTCGGTCGTGACTGTGCAAACTGCAGTGCTCCCTGAGCACTAACCGGGCGGAATGACTGTACAGTCATAACTCTGCCACTGGGGGCTCGTCTGAAATCACCCGGGCGTGGGATGACTAACACTCGGCTGACGGCACATCTGGGTGCGAGGTCTTTTTTCTTTTCCGTCTATTTCTCTGGTTTCCTGTTTTCAGAAACCTTCAAAAGCCCGGCCTTTCTGCTTTGATAGCAGTTTCTCTGCCTTTTGAAACCCTAAGTTCGACGAATTTTTCTGTACTCGGGATCACATTTCTTAAAAGGCCTGGAAGGTAGTGCCGTGGACGGATTGGGATAGAAATTTGTTGTTATGACATCTACTGGGTCTTATGAAAAGGGTCTTGTGCCTGAGAAAGTGTTATAAGTCTTCTCGCCCAGTGATAGAAGCCAATAACTCTAAGTGGAGAGGTAGTCCGCAGGAGCCCCAGAACCTTCGGTCAGGTTTGTTCTGGTTCTAGGCCTGGCCAGGAGCTAGTTCCCTAGTCCTGAAAAATGAAGTCTGCGGACGGGCTGATGCACATGCCCATGGGGTTGTGTTCTTGGCGGGCGGAGATGGAGTGAAGCTGTCACCCTCAGCCCGGGCCTAACCATTCCCCCTCTTTAGTGAGTTAATTTTAACTCTAGCATCTCAGTACTTCTTTGGCAAAATAGGGGAAATGATGATACCCTCATAAGTTCATTATGAGACACCATTGACAGGGTGCATGTAAGGCACTAGCCCGGTGGCAGACGGACAGCAAGAGCTCAACCCCGGTGCCCTTCTTTCCTGTCTTTTCCTCCCATGACTTCACTTCACAAATATCTTCATGACAGTATCTTTCATTTCAGACGTTATATATAGCTTTCAACAGTTTCATGCCGATGATTTTTGATACTGCACTTCCTAATTGATTAGCACTTACTGCACGACATTGATTTTTTTTATATAACCGTCGGTTTCATATCTGTCTTCTTAGAATATACTAGCTCTTCGAAGGCAGGGGCCATGCCTGCCTTGTTCACTTCGGTATCCTTGGTGCCTCCCATCACCTGGCACAGAGGACACACTCAACATTTGTTAGATAAATAAATTCATCCTTACGAAAACCCAGACTCACATGTGGTGGGGGGAAAGGGAGTCCCATTGGAGAGCGAGATAGTTGGTGGCAAACAATTGTCCTTGTCTACTGTCCCAGGTCTTCTGATTGCTGCTCTCATATCCAGTAACCATATGGCAGTTTCCCTGGCATGGTCTTGTCCAGTGCTTAGGTACCTGGTGTAAGGTCCTGTAGGATGATAGGGAGAGCAAGGATGAATAACAAAATGTCCATTAAACTAGAAGCCTTATGCTTTTTTACTTGGAAACCCTTGGGATGAATTAACCATCAGCCTTAAATATCGGCCTCATCTGGGTCGTGCCGACTCTAGGGTTCAACACTGCTGAATGCTTTCCCACATTAGGCTTGGGGTACATGACATTTCCTTTATCTTTTCTATTGTCCACTGTTACCCCCTCCCTCCTGTGCCTGCCTACATCCTGTTTATTCAGATCTCAGCCTGGAAGTCACTTTCCATACCACGCAAATGTAGGTCAGGTCCTCCTTCAGGTGAGATCTTGTATTTCACCATAACTAACGTGGAGCATGCTATGCTGTAATTTCCTTCCTTATCTGTGTCACTCTCCAATGCTTAAGCTTTCTAAGAGCAAGAAACGTGTCTATCTCATATGTCCAGAACCCAGCACAGTGCCTAGCATAAAATAAAAGGTGCTCAAGGGGCGCCTGGGTGGCTCCGTCATTGATTGAGTTAAGCATTGACTCTTGATATTGGCTCAGGTCATGATCTCAGGGTCATAAGATCAAGCCCCACAGAGAGATTCTCTCTCTCCCTTTCCCTCTGCCCCTGCTCCCCACCTCCCACTCGTGTGCATGCCTATGTGCGCTCTCTCTTACTCTAAGAAAAATAAAATATGCTCAAAACATGTTTGTTGACTGAAAGTAGAAAGGGAAAGTCCTATATAAATCGTTCTCCCCCGTTAATAATCACTTTTATTATTGGCAAGGCAGATCCAATCAGCAACTTTAAGACAGTATGCCTGTGTGGGTCACTTACTATAGAGATTTATGAATATTAGAATATTTTAAAATAAGTTAAGGCAGCA
This sequence comes from Canis aureus, assembly GCF_053574225.1. NCBI lineage: Eukaryota > Metazoa > Chordata > Mammalia > Carnivora > Canidae > Canis > Canis aureus. The sequence goes on from NC_135638.1 coordinate 14,602,846, forward strand.
CGCTTTTGAGTCCATTTACTGACCTTCCCCACTGTGAACTGGCTTTTTGAAAGCGAGGTGAATAAAGTTGGTTTGCCCTTCTTAAAATCCCCTCTTGTACCTACATTGGTTATTTGGATTTCCCATGACTCGGTCATTTTGGCTCCATTTTCACCAGGAAATAAGCCCCACCCTCTGCGATATCTTTGTCTTTGGTCTCCAGCACAGTGAGGGGCACAAAATACCTGTGTTGGGTCTTAGGACATTTAGGAACCTTTCTCGGGGTATGAGAACCTTCACAGTTTCTGGGATCTAAGCAACCAGGAACAATTCCCCACTGTTTTCAACTAGGACAAACAGAAAAAAAAAAAAAAAAAAGATTGGAGGGAGGAGAAGAAAACCCTGGTCTCTGATATATAACCCTTCCATATGAAGTGCACGTCAGTCTGACATAAGTAATTAGCTGTCAGGTGCTGGGCTTTGCCATCAGAGGCCAATTTTCAGATTAGTGTTAATTGCAGGGGGGCCTGATGGCCTTTGCTCCCACCCCCTCACCCCTTCAGTGGGCTCCCTTCCCCAGCTTGCTGCCAGTTTGACTGGAGCCTGGAGTAATGGAGCTGGCAGGGTGGAATCAATTACTGGCCAATGAAGATTTTCCCACAGGTCTGGGCTTGGGAAAGGAGGGCTATTCCTGCTGCCTAGACAGCTGGCCTGACTGTCCACTGGGAAAGGAGCCTGCAGAAGGAGAGGGAGGGGCCACGCTCGGTGATCAACTGCTGACACCCCATACATTATTGACAGGGTTTGGCAGAGGTGCCGTTGCTCCTTCTCTACTTGTCCTCTCTCCCCGTGTTGTGCCTGTACTGACTCCCAGTTTGTCCCAACACCCTGCTGTCCGAGTGAAAGCACAGACAGACAAAATCCAAGTCCAATTTGTTTATGGGTCTCCACGCAAGAGGAAAAAGAAAAATGAAGATGGCATAGCATTATTATAGTCTAACGGCAACGTTTGGACATCAATGTTGTTAGCGTGATTTTTTTTTAAATTTGAAATTTTTATTTATTAGGGTTGCGCTTTGTATGATATGATTTTGGTTCAGTGGTGGTCACCACAGATGATTCACGATGGCACCTGGGTTTTATCGTCACTTCCAAAGTTTCGTGACAATTTCAGGCTTTGGTCAACATAGGGACACATTCTGAAAATCCATTCCCCACTTCCGCATCTGAGGTTTTCTGCTCTGCAACAATAATAAAAGCTACATAAAGATGTTTTGCTCTCAGAGACCTACTATGGTTTATGCCTTTAGCTGAAATTTTGAACAAAAATAACCCTTTGAATGCTGGCAAATTGTGCTTTGTCTTTTTTCTTCTGCTAATGGTTTTTTAGTATGCAGGGTTAATCAAACAAAAAAATCCAACATTGTCTTAATGGTATTATTGACTTTTCAAAAGCAAAGAATTTGTATTAGATAATTGTGCCAAAATCCATTAGCCATTGATGTAAACATTTCAGAGAAATTTTGGCATTTGAAAGATGCATTTAACTATTCAACTTTCTGAAAAAAGGCATTAAAACAAGACAAGTACACTGGAAGAGTGATGTAGAAACTAGTGCCACACTATACAAAATCAAAATATTTATGCACGAAAATATTTTAAGAACCTTCCACTTAATTTTCCTTTTCTTGTTTTTCTTTTCCTTTTATGAAACTAACGTTCGGACTAAATTCTTTTTCTCTGTGTGTTTTGTATGTAAAACTTATGCGGATTTTAGAGGGAGTTTAGCTGTATAATTAAAATAGTATTTGGTGACTATTACTCAGTTTAAAATTAAATAAGACGTGGATATTACAGTTAAACAGGTTCCATAATAGCCTTTGGATGACAAGTTTCGGATACTAGGCCTGAAAGGTCTCTTGGAAACATAACAGTTGGGATGAGAAATACAAGTCTGAGATCCACCTGGCCATACTTCCTGTAATCACAGGAATGTGATCGTGGGAGACTTTCCTTTCTCCCTATTAGGATAAGTGGTTCCCTGCTCTTTGCCCTAGAGGAAGGCTAGAGGCTGGGGCATAGGAGGTGGAGACGAGAATCACAAATCCTCCCTCCTATTTTCTATTTGGGGCTGAGATGGGAGGGCAAGCATGCGACTTCTTTTAAACCACACCTGTGACAATGTTAAAGGGTTCTAAATTTCACAATGACTGATTTGTGACCAAAGTCCTGTGGCGAAATGTCCTGGTCAACCTCTATGGAATCTTGAATTGCTGGTCGCTGAAATGTAAAATAATATCAATACTCATTTTGTCGGAGCCACTACCAAATTATCTCGCCCTATCTCTAGCATGGAGAAGTCTCATATTAATTAGGGCAAAGTAGTTCTGTGATGTGATTCACTAATCTGATTTCTGCTTTTAGAACATTCACCAAGTTTGTCTTCTGATTTTGTTGCCTGGAAAATATTATTCTCTTTATTTTGAAGAATGGAGTTAAAAGGCTGGGCTAAGGGTTGCTCCTTTGTGCTGTCATGGTGTCCTGATGCATTTATCACATTCTAAGTTCTTTTTCTTCCTATATCTCTGGTTTGTAGGGTCCCTAAGACTAGAGATTTCCTATTTTATTTTTCTTTTTAAGATCTAGCACATAGAAGGCTTTCAATAAATGTTCAGCAAATTTTTAAAAAGAGGGAAGAATGAGGAGTGAAGACAAAATGACATCGAAAGGTAGAACTCGCCTGTTCATCAATGATTGCAACTTGCAATGTGTAGACCAAGTCATCATGAAGATTGAGATTCTTAATGGTCTTTGTACTCCCAGTGTTGCCATTCGACAAAGAATTTAAGCTTAGCTCAGAGAGACTCATATCACATATTTAAAAGACAATAAAGATGGGACACTGGGTGGCTCAGTCTGGTGAGCTTCTGACTCTTGGTTTTAGCTCAGGGAAGAGCCTCCCAGTCTTCAGCTTAACATGTTTGTCATTATTTAGGCCCTTCATCTTCTCAAAGAAAGTTGACTCTCCTTATGTGGGGCCAAGTAAGAGTCTCAGATATGAACCACAGCTCCCAAAGCCAGGAGCTCAGTGTTGGGTTCCCAGCCATTCATCCACTCTGTCAGAGGTACTTCTCCCTCCTGTGGCCACTGTTTGAGGTGTGCCCAGTATCCATCAAACTAGCCATTGGACAATTTGTCCTCTAAATTTCAGATGATATTGGGGGACATTTTTCTTCCCCCCACCCCTTTCTGAGATCAAGAGCTATTACCTCTTGGGCTCTTCTTTCAATAAAGAAGGAGAAATTAACTTTCATTCACATATTTAAAAAAATCCTTTGACATGCCAAGTACTCTAAACTTTGATTCAAATGATATGGTCCTGTACAGAGAAAAGCTAAGTGAAGGAAAGAGCTGGTCTCCAGAAATATTGGGTAATTGTGGTAACTGGGATGCATTTTGAAGCAGAAACTGTCTCTGATGGAGATTTATGTAGGTCATTTACAGTGTGGCCATTCAGCACCATGAACTCATCTACATACAAGGGAAATATTTTCATAAATATTAAATGGATGCATCTCAATTTTCCTCTTTGCATTTCCCACTATCTGATAGCTTCCCAACCTGTTAGAAACCAAGCCAGGAGGGTAGATTAAGGTGAGACTTCAACAACAAATTTTACAACCAACAGGAAAGAAAGGTCGTTCTAGGTTCTTCTATCAGTCGGGTTATCCAGAGAAACAAAATGATCGGTTATCTATCTATCCATCTATCTATGATAAAGAATCAGCTCACACAATTATGGAGACTTTAAACCCCAGAATCTGCAAGGTGAGTCAGCAGGTGGGAGATCCAGGAGAATCAATGGTTTAGTTCTAGTCCAAGTCTGGGGACCAGGAGAACAGATGGTGTAGTTCAGTGTGAAAGCCAGCAAGGTTGGGGACCCAGGAAGAGTCAATGTTAAAGTTCAAGTTCAAGGAGGAGTAAACCTGATGTTCCAATCCAAAAGCTGTAAGGCAGGAAGAATTATTTCTTATTGGGAGAATTGGCCTTTTTGTTCTATTCAGGTCTTCCACAGACTAGAGGAGGCCACCTGCACGCATTAGGAAGGGCAATTTGCTTTACCCAATCTACTGATTAAATGTTAATCTCATCCAAAAACTCCCTCCCAGAAACATTAAAATAATATTCAGTCAACTATCTGGGACCCTTGTAGTCCAGGTGCAATTCTTGGCCCCCATATGCATCTTCTCAAACCATGCTTAATCTCCAAAAAAAGGCAATGACATCATAATCCTGCCCAACATGACAAAACTATCCCACATACAACCGAAAGCATACTAACTTCTTTCTCAAAAGAGGAAGTAAAGTTCTTGAGTGATGTTTATTCTTCTCCTTAATATCCCATAACTTAAATACTATGACATAAAGTTAATGAGACTTAAATACTATGATATAAAGTTAATACATCTTGTTACATGATAGGGGATAAAAGAGAGAGGAAAAACCCCAAAGATATTATTTGTAACAAAACGAGAAGGAAATACCCATGCAAATTATAGTCCTCAATTCTGTAGCTGGCCTCAAAGTTGTAGCTGGTATTTATAACTATCTTCTACTACCCATTCTATATTCTCTTTGCCTTCAGCAAGCACCTCAGTTGATCATGGCTCTTTACATGGTGGAATGACCATAGCCTTTATTCCTAAAAGTTCTAGGCCATTAGTAGTGTGGATTGGATTACTATAGTTTTCCATTGACCTTAATCACAGGGCGTGATGATACTAAGAGATTTCCTAGGAGATCTCCTGTATTCTAAACACGCTCTTCTTTGTGGAAGTGTGGAATAGTGGTCCAATACCACTTCCATTTGATGATGGAGCACTGCTGTGCATGCCCAACTTTATGGCGTAATGTTCAGATAACACCCCGTTCATGATGGGCAGCTCGGCTTGCCTGGTAACTTTGCAGCCCATGGTCAAGTGTTCAGTCTCTCTGCAGGCTCAGTAGCAGGCCAAAATCTGTTTTTCAAAAGGAGAGCAATTGGCTTTGCTGCAGAATCCTAAGGGCCTGCACTGAACTTCCTACGAGGGCTTCCCAAAGGCCCTAAACAGCATCCCTATCTGCCACTCCCACTTGGTTCGGCTGGCCTGTGTAGCAGAGCAGCTGGCACAGAAGTGTGGACCTTTTGTGGAACCTTCCCTTGTTCTGGGCCCCACTTAGAACTAGCACCTTTTTTGGGGGGTCACTCAGTGGTTGGGCTGAAGTAACACAACCAAATGAGGAGTATGTTGCCTCCAAAATCCAAAAAGGCCTAGTAGGTGTTGTACTTCTTTTTTGATTATAAGATGGGCTAGCTAGATACAACAGCTTATCCTTCATCTTAGAAGGGATATCTTGACATGCCCCATGCCACTGGACCCCTAGGAATTTCACTGAGGTAGAAGGCCCTGAACTTTTGTCTAATTCAATTCCTATTCTTCAACATGCAAATGTCTCTCCAATAAGTCTAGAGTAGTTGCTACTTCTTGCTCACTAGGTCCATTCAGCATAATTTCATCCATGTAATGAACCAGTGTGATAGCCTATGGAAAAGAAAGGCAATCGAGACCCTTGTGAACTAAATTATGGCATAGAACTGGAGAATTGCTGTACCCCTGAGGCAGGACAGTGAAGGTGTGTTGCTGGCCTTGCCAGCTGAAAGCCCACTGCTTCTGGTGGGCCTCATGGACAGGCATGAAGAAAAAGACATTTGCCAGATCAATAGCTGCATACTAGAAAGTTTGTTACTGTGTTAATTTGCTCAATCAGCAAAACCACATTATTGTAGCAGCTGCAATTGGAGTCATCACCTGGTTAAGCTTATGATAATCACTTGTTACTGTCTATGATCCATCTGTCTTCTGCATAGGTCAGTTGGTGAGTTGAATGGGGATGTGGTGGGGGTTTTAAATCTTTGATGGTGGCACCAATCTCTACAGTCCTTCCAGGAATGTGGTATAGCTTTTGGTTTACTATTTCCTTATGTTGAGGTAGTTCTAATGGCTTCCACTTGGTATTTCCCACAGTGCCACTCCACAGGTCAGGGGACCAATGTGAGGATTCTGCTAGCTGCCGAGGAGGTCTACTCCAATTACATATTCCAGAACTCAGGAAATAGCCACAGGATAGCTTCAGAGACCCACTGGGTCTATTGTGAGACTCCATTGATCTGACCTCCATAAGCTTTTATTCTGACCAAGAGACCACAGCAACACTTTGGGTCTCCTGGAACTAGGGTCCAGAGCCAGCATTCAGTACCTGGAAGTTCTGATTATTTCCTTTCCCTCAATTCACAGTGACCCTAATAAAAGGCATAGGTCCTGCTGGGGAAGAGTGTGAGAAACATTAATGGTCTACATTTTTGGCAGTGTATTGGGATCCTTTTTTAAGGAACCCTGGCTTCTCCTTCATTCAAGGGGCTTTGGGCCTGTATAGCAGCTCAAGTCTGGAAATTGATTGAAGGGCTGTGACTCTCTGTTTTGATGACTCAGGTTAGTCTTTTGTTTACTTGGCCTAGAACTTTTCCACTCTTACAGATCAAGTAGGAATTTCGTAGCCTTCTGTATTAGGCAGGGTTCTCCAGAGCAACAGAACTCAGTGTGGTTAGAGTCTGCGGTACACCCTGGAGCTGCCCTTGGCTCGCACATCACATGGATGTTGGGAGTTAGTGCATTCGCACGGAGCCTGCTATGAGAGGGTGAGGTGGCCTTGCAGCAAAGAGTTGGTGGGGCCAAGGACTGCAGGGCTAGAAGACCAGATGGAGGATGGGGCAGAAACTCAGAGGGGTCAATCGCCAGTGAAAGCCAAGGGGAGGCCAAGCCAGCAGGGAGGGCCCCACACTCTGAGCTGACAAAGAATAGACCACAAGTTGATCAGCTGCAGGATGTTAGCAACAGACACCAGCTGAACGCTCAGGAACCACTCGAGCCAAAGATTCCCCGGTGGAGTTCAGAAGAGCCACTCTGCAGCTGGTCCAGAGAACAGCAGGCCAGTCCTAAGACCCAGTCATCCTGCCTCTACGAGGTCACTGGGCCACTCGGAATACCTAGCTAACCTTCTGGAGAGGATCGAGGGAGGAGAAATATAAAGGGAGAGACTGAGCATCTCCTAAAGACCTGTTTGAGGACATCGCATTGGATTAAAAGTTTAAAACAGAGACTTGCTTCTTGCCTTCTCACTTCTTGGCTGATAGAGCCAAATTAAACGCAGAGCAAAAAAATAAACTCATTTTCTCTGCATAACTGAGTTGAGTGTGAGCATCTGTGGTCCCTCTACGCCTGTGATTGTTTTCTCTCAGTAACTTACATCCTCTAAGCTGTGATCAGGCCCATAGGCTGTGGTTGGAGAATGCGGAATCACTGCTGTGGGAACGTGAGCGTGGCCCTTCACTTCTTGGGGCCTCTGTTTCTTCATTTGTAAAATGACAGCGGGGGTTAAGATTTTCTCTAATGTTTCTTCCACCCCCACAATTCCATGACTCAATAAGAAAGGGAAAACAAGCTCATGGTACTCTATGGACTATGCTAGTGCTTTTCAGATCTCTCCACTACAGTTTTCTAGTGGCAGAGAAGAGAGAGCTTGCACCTCCCAGGGTTGTGATGGGTTTGGCTTAAAGCATCCCATCGCAGGTTGCAAAGTTCCATAGAGTCCTGTGTGTTTTTTTTTTTTAATGCACATAAATTTTATGTTTCATAATATATCCATGTTTGTTTTAATATAAAAAGAGTGCTTTAAATTACTTATCATTGACTAAAACTTAGGGACTAGAAGACATACCATGTTTCCTTTATGGCTTGAACTACTCCCTAAGAAGCCCAGGATGGGATTTACTGAGGCTGGCATACTTGCCAGTATAGACATTCAAATCGTAGACTTAGTGACCAGGAAGTCCCACCTGCCTGCTCCAATGAGGGCTTTAGTTTCTTCCCGTGAAATAGAGTGTCCTAACCAAAACCACAATGAGATATCACCTTGCACACATCAGAATGGCCACTAACAAAAGAACAGAAAATAGAGGTACTTGGGTTGGTTAAGCGTCCAACTCTTGATCTCAGCTCAGGTCCTGATCTCAGGGTCATGAGTTTAAGCCCTGCACTGGGGCTCCACGCTGGGTGTGGAACCTACTTTAAAAAAAAAAAAAAAGAACAGGAAATAACATGTGTTGATGAGGATGTGAAAAAGTTGGAATTCTCGTGCACTATTAATGAGAGTCTAAGATGATGCAATCACTATGGAAAACAGTATGGAGGCTCCTCCAAAAAAATTAAAAATAGAATTACGATAAGACCCAGCAATCCAGTTTCTGGGCATATATCCAGAAGAACCCAAAAGCAGGATCTCAAAGAGATATTTACACAGCTACGTTCATCACGACATCATTCACAACAGCCAAGAGGTAGAAATAACCCAGGTGCCCACTGACGTACAACTGGATAAAGAATATGTAGTATATATATGACAATGGAATGTTACATGGTCTTTAAAAAGATGGACATCCTGTCACGTGCTGCAGCATGGCTGAATCTGGAGGACATTGGGCTAAGCCAAATAAGTCAGACACAAAAGGGCAAATGCTCTATGATTCCAATCCCACGAGGTATCTAAAATAGCCAAAATCAGAGAAACAGAAGGAAGAAAGGCAGTTACCAAGGGCCAGTTGGGGGAGGGCAGAGGGATTAGTGTTTAGTGGGTTTCAGTATCATGTGATGGAATAGTCTGGAGATCTGTTGCACCACAATATGAATACATTTAACACTACTGAACTGTATACTTAAAAAGAGTTCAGACGGTAAATTTAAATTCTGTTTTTTTTTTTTTTTTTTACTGCAGGAGGAAAAAAAAGAGTCTCTTTCTTTAAGTGGTAGGGTTACCTTTGAAAAAAAAACAAGCACAAGACGGGATACTGGCCCACACATGGCAATGGCCATCCTCTCCCATCCAAACCCGCTTTTCGTCCCCGCAACCGCATCCTCAAGAAGCCAGAGGACGTGGTCTTCAGCCCTTTGACTACTGTGCGCTCTCCAAAGGTTAGAAAGTATGTGCGTGCAGGCAAGGGAGGCTGGGTTACTGCCTTGTGGGAATTCGCTGCCAATTTTGCCCTTGCATTTCACATTTTCCAATTCGTTATTTTTGTTGATCAAATTCCAGTCACTTCAAAGGATATACTGAGGATGTGTATCATTTTCCAGAATTATTTTAGGTAGTGTCAATGTGACTTTACTAAGGATGTTAGGGAATCAGCGGGGCTATGCGTGTGCACGTGCGTGTGCGTGCACACAACACCCTGACACAGTCCCTCTCACATGTGCCCTTCCCGCCGCCCCAGTCTCACCCCACAGCAAACACGATGAATTCACATCCTGGGGAGGGGGGGTGCACCACCAACAAACTCCGACCGGAGGAAACAATTTCAATTCAATCAGAGGCCTCCTGCGGTTGGAGTTTACGAGGACTGCTGCCAAATCCCCCTCTCTTGGCGGACAAACTGTGCAGACTTCAAGCCTGTTGGGAGGGTGAGGCGAGTTTCTTACTTTCAAAAGAGGGTCGATCCAAGATGTTTGTATTATTTCAACACTGTTTTTCCTATGGAGCCGGGGGTTGGCGGGGTGGGGGTGGGAAGTTCTTTCCTTGTTCCTGATATTTTCCAGAGATCAAAATTAAAACACAATGCGCTGAGGGTAATCAGCAAGGCTTCAGAAGAATTGCGTGTACTTTTGATTTCTATAACAACCCACACAACACGTTTTTAACCTCCAATTATGTGCAGAGGTACACAGCTGAGCAGGGAGGTCTAGGTCTCAGCCCCAGAGTTCTGCTTCCGAATCCTTCCACGTGGTTGGCAGGTGTTTTGGAGGCTCATCGACACCAGTGAGGGTTTTTCCTTCACCCATTTGCATTGGGTTCTCAACCAGACACGGCCCTGAGGAGTTAACGAAAGTCATTTCTTGCCCTTCCAGAAGTTCCATGGGAGATCCACAACATAGACCCCCCCACACACATTTGTGACACATTTAATTCATCATGAATCCTTTTTGCTTAACTCAAACAGTAAGTATTGGGTTCTGCTCTGGCCCAAGCAGTGTGCCTGGTAGGAGGCACAGCGAGTTGTACCAGCAAATGGTGCCAGCAGCGAGCTTGTAGGCCCAGAGGGGGAGAACTACAAGCGAGAATGGCAATGCGTGGTGGTAGGTGCTGGGAGAGCTTGTGTCTGTTAGGCTTTCTTCCAAGGAACAGAGCATCCCTCCTGTATCTCATCAGGACGCTAGGGACGCTAGGTATGACAACAGCTCTACCTGCCAGCCTCTGGGAAGTTGGGACAGTAGGTAAATGTGGGACAGGAACCCTGGGCAGCTTTCATAACCACTCCGCTCAGCAACACCTGCTGGGGTGACTCAGTTCCTCTGTGCTCCTCCCACTCCTGCTCCGTAATCTCCCTCCCCTCGTGTAGCTTTTCTCCACCTCAGGGCTCCTACTGACTCATCAAGGCTGCCTACCAGTGACTTCCCACTGACTGCCTCAGGAAGTCTAAATCTCCTCTCTTGTCTTTCAGCTTCTTCCCCTCCTGCCAAGTGCCCAATCGGATGTTTCAATTAGGAGGATGCTATAGTCTCGTAAAGCCCCTCTATTTCTCTCACCTTACCAGTCTATACCCACTTCTAGACCACCTACAGATTGGATCTCCTTGGCCTGATGCTTCTGTGGTCTTGTTCACCGTGGCCAAGGGGCAGGGCATCCGGCATGTCAAGCTTTGTGTGAGAGGCACCCAGGGAAACTCCCTGCAGGGGGCTCCTGGGCAGACAATCAGAGGGGACTGTCATCAGAACAGTCACTGGGGATGAGGGCATAAAGACACAGGGTTATGGGAACACAGACGGGGACAACCAGCCCAGCCAGCAGGCTCCAAAGAGACTTCACAGAGGAGGCTACTTTTAAGCAGAGCTTGAAGGGGGAGACAGAGGTTCTCCGGAAAGGCTCTTGGGGTCCTGGGGACAGAGATTGAACAACAGTATCCCAGATAGAGGAAACTTTAGTGTAAAGGTCACCAAGTGTGTGTGTGTGTGTGTGTGTGTGTGGTATTATAGTTGTTGGATTGTTTTGTTTTGATTCAGTTTTAACTCAAGCTAAGAATCTCTGCCTTTACTTTGTGACATCAGTAACCTTGATTGACTATGATACTGATACCTTTGGATTTATCCCTACCTATTATTCTATAATTTCCATTTTAAGTCAATTTGGACATTTTCAGATACAATAGGGGAAAATCAGACTATAACTCATCCTCGTCCTCACCCTCATTTTGAAATGGTCCATCTTTTACTAGAAACCACTCTGGAACAAAGCAAAGATTATGACAAGCCATGGTATAACCCAGGGAAATGCTGGGGTTGCTGTCCCTGGGTCTCTGTAAGCCATTAAGAAATTAACTTGTAGGGGCGCCTGGGTGGCTCAGTCGGTTCGGCGTCTGCCTTTGGCTCAGGTCGTGATCCCGGGGTCTCCAAGCTCCACGCTGAGCCGTGGGGAGTCTGCTTGTCTCTGCCCGTCCCCCTGCTTGTGCTCTCTCTCTCTCAAATAAATAAAATCTTAAGAAAAAAAAAAAAAAGAAATCAGCTTGTAGCGTAGGAGTGAAAGACTTGGATGTTTGGTTACGAAAGCACAAACATTAAGCTTTTATTTTTATCAAAGTTATACATATGCATAGTTTAAAAAGTCACCTAGCTCTGTACGGTTTGCTAAGAGAAACAGCTGTCCTCCAACCTCACCCCCCACCCCTTCCCCAAAGGCGACCACTGCCCTCTCCGGCCTACTCTTGCTGTGCTTGCCTCCGTGTCCCCAAACAGCATGATGCCAGAGCCACACCTTGGTTCTCCCTTCAGTTTGAGGTATTATTTGTGAACTTCCTAGTACAGAAGATGAGAGTTTAGTTCTCTTTCCTCCTCTTTACCCTCAGAAACATTTCCTAGTCCCCATGCCCACCTTTCAAAATGGTTATATGGCCATACAATGAGTTCATAGTTGGGACCATTTAAGATGAATTTCCTGTTTTCACGGGTTGACAAGTATTTTGCTTTTCTCCTTTGCTTAGGTTTTAATTTTTTTTGGGGGGAGGAGATGGATTTAGGAATTCAACCCCAGAATCTCCATCATTTGACTAGTTGCCTCCCCAAAATATTCATTCACATTATTCTATGGAGTTTAGGTTCTCAGAGAAGTTTCTCAGGAAGCCTGATCTGATCGATCCCATCTGGACAGTGCTCTCTGCTGCTGGTGCACAGTGATCATCCTAGATCTCCTTCCTTCCAGAGTCTTCGTTACCTCTCCTACATTGAGACTCCTGTTTCCCGACTGCTGTTTCTTCCTCTTCCTCATTTTTGCTCTCTTGCTTTGCTACAGCACATTTTCTAGTAGCTTCCAGAGAAAGGGTGAGTGGGAGGTAAATTTTAGTGTTGTATTAGTCAGCTCGGGCTGCCACAACAAAATATCACAGACTGGTGGGCTTAAATAATAGAAATTTATTTCTCACAGTTTTGCAGGCCGCAAGTGTCATATCAAAGTGTCAGTCAATTCTGTTCCCGGTGAGAGCTCTCTTCCTGGCGTGTAGATCGCTGCCTTCTTGCTCTGTCCCCACATGCCTTCCTCCCTGTGTGTGCAGAGAGTGCAAAGGAGCTCTCTGGTGTCTCTTCTTATAAGGACACTAATCCTATCAGATAAGAGCCCCACTCTTATGACCTCATTTTGCCTTAATAATGTCCTTAGAGATCCCCTCTTAAATATAGCTATTTTGGGAATTAGGGCTTCAGCATATAAATTTGGATGTTGGAAGTATAAAGGGTATATTTTAAAACATATTTCTTTTAGTTTCACATTTGGTATTTGACACGGTGGGAGGTAATTTAGAAGCCATTATTGTTTGGGGTTCCTCCCATGGTTGCTGGTGAGAAGTCTGACGTCATTCTGATTTGTGATCATTAATACGTGAACTGTTCTCTCGCTTCTCTCTCTCTCTCACTCTCTTTCCCATTTGTAATATCTTTGTCCTCAGACTAAATTTAAGTATGATATGTCTGTATGGTGGTTTCTTTTCATTTATTGTGCTGGACCCTTAGCAAACCCTCCCTATCTAGAAAAACAGGTAAATTTTTTTGAATTATTTCTTTGTTTTCTGGTCTCTATTTCTGGTGTTCTATTCTAGAACGTTTATTTTTCACATTATACCTCCTGAACTAACCTTCTAATTATCTAGTCTTTCCCTTCTATCTTCCATTTCTTAGTATTTTTGCACTACTGTTTGAGAGATTTGCACAGTTTATCGCTTAAACTTTCTGTAGATTTCTTCAATCTGCATTAAATATTTTTTAAGACACACCTAAAATTTTTTTCAAAGATTGTATTTATTTATTTGAGAGAGAGAGCAAGTGAGAGAGAACATGAGCAGAGGGAGAGGGAGAAGCAGACCCCCCGATGAGGAGGGAGCCTGACACTTGGGGAGATCATGGCTCAAGCTCAGTGGAAGCAGACACCTGACTGACTGAGCCACCAAGATGCCCCTAAGGGCATTTTTTAAGGCTTCTTTTTTTTTTTTTTAATCATTCCTTCCTGTTTTGCAAATGTGATACCTTAATTTTTAATTCTCAGAAGGTTTGTTACCTTGAAATATAGTTGACATACAATATTATATTAGTTGCAGGTGTACAACATACTGATTCAACATTTATATACACTATGAAGTGATCACCATGAAGTCTAGTTACTGTCTGTCACCAGACAAAGCTATTACAATATTATTGCCTATATTCCCTAGGCTGCAGTTTACATCCATGATTTATTTGTTTCTCAGAAGATTTTAATGATAATTTTTAAAGGTTGTTTCTGGTTTGTTTCCTTTTCTTCTTTTTTTCTTTTCCCCCTTCCCATATGTTCATCTGTTTTCTTTCTTAAATTCCATATATGATAGAGAACAAACTGAGGGTTGATGGAGGGAGGTGAGTGGGGAATGGGCTAGATGGGTGATGGGTCTTAAGGAGGGGACTTGTGATGAGCACTGGGTATTGTATGTAAGTGATGAATCACGGAATTCTACTTCTACTCCTGAAACCAATATGGCACTGTATGTTAAGTAACAAAATTTAAATAAATAACTAAAAGTTGTTTCTGCAGTTTTTCTTTTCTACAATCATTAATTGCTTTATTATTATTATTAAATTATTTAATGGCAGTCTTGAATTATTTTAATTGCTTTTCTGTTTGCAGACTCTCTGAAAGGATCTAGCCCTGGGTCCCCTTCCCCACTTCCTTCTAGGGTTTGCACACTTTTAGAACAGCTGGTCTTATATCATTGGTGATTTCAGGGAGGGAAATTTTAGTAGAATGAGGAGGTGGAAGGAGGCAAGAGGGCAGAGGATGAGGACTACATGGGAAGGTGAAGAAGTGAAGGAGAGCAAGGCAGGCCTTTTAGTGCCCTTGTCTATAGCTGATAGTAATTGGCAACTGGCATTATATAATTAATGACAAATTATAAACGTTCATGAGCAAATAACTCCATTTAGAACAAAGTATAGGGAGAAAGACACAATTTGATACCTGCCTGAAATCCAACTGTGAGTTAACCCTGCCTGACCTAACTCTACCTTCATCTCAGACACTGAGTAAACAACCTTCCTTGTGCCTTATGGGCATTTCAAATATGCTGTGAGCATCCTTGGCTCACTCTGGGAACTTGCCTTTCCTTTTTCATAAAGGAGGCTCCATGTTCTGCTATACGGTCTATGTCACATGAAAAATTAGAAGGGAAAACTACTTTGTGCTTGTTCGTTATCTGCTATCTCACTTAATCCTTATACAACTCTATGAGATAAGTATTATCACCATGTTTTTTTTAAGACAGGGAACTGAAACTCAGAGAGGCCAAATTAATTGAATAAGATCATACAGCTAGTTGATCCCACACCAAGTGTAAAGCAGATTCGTCTATCAAGGAAGTTAATGCTCCTCTAGCGCCTCGGCCTTCGCACAGCTGGAAGGAATAAACTAGGACTGTCCCTATGTTTTTATGTCCCTAATCCTCTTAACTCTCAATTTTCCCCAGTCTTTTCCTTCTAAACTATTCTGTTTTAAAACTTGATTTTATCTAGAAATTAAAGTTGAGTTGCTTAATCATAGTCTTTAACCATGTCAGGTAGGTTTTTATTTATTTTTTATTTTTATTTTTTATTATTTTTAAAAGATTTTATTTATTTATTCATGAGAGACACAGAATGAAAAACAGAGACACAGGCAGAGGGAGAAGCAAGCTCCCCATGGGGAACCCGATGTGGGACTCGATCCCAGGACCCTGGGATCAGGACCTGAGCCAAAGGCAGATGCTCAATCACTGAGCCACCCAGGCACCCCAGATAGGTTTTTAATATAGTGTTTTTCAAGCTGAAGATCATCACCCGTTAGTGGGTTGTGACATAAATATAAAGGGTTGAAACTAGCATTTCAAAAAAGATAAAATAGGAAATATTCCTACTCCTATGAATGCTTGTGTTCCTATGAATTCACTGCATGTAGAGAGGGATAAGCCTGTTATATATGTGGGTATTTGTGTAGTGGGTCATGAGGTAGAATGTTCTTCCTATGCTGGGTCGTGCTCAGAAAAGGATTCCTGATTTATTACACATTGTCTTCCATAAATAGCCTGAGCCATTTTTTGGTATATACATTTTAAAACATATTTTAAACAAAATATACAATTTGTGTGGGATGAGAAAAACATCATGGATCCACTTGCTGCCACCCTATAGAGCCTTCTTTGGTGACCATTTTGTCCATGAACATTTTATATTTTAGCCACACCAAGTTAATTTAACCAAATAACTTTATTCATTTATAACATGTATCTAATAAAATGTGCTCATTCTAAGTGCATGGCTGGATGTGTTTTGTATACACTCGTTTAACCACTGTCATAAATCAATACGTACAGCACTTCCATCAAGCTAAAAGTTCCCTTCTTCACCCCTACTCCTCAGTCTCAGCCCCAGGCAACCACTGAACTGCTTTCCAGAACTTCACATATATCATATAACATATGTAATCTTTGTGTCTGATTTTGTTCACTTAGCATAATGCCTTTGAGACAATGTTCCTTTTTTTTTTTTAAAGACTTATTTAGCTTTTATTTTAGAGAGAAAGAGACAGAGAGTGTGGGGGGTGAGCAGAGGGACAGGAGAGATAGCATCTCAAGTAGACTCCGTGCTGGGCATGGAGTGGGTCTCGACCTCAGGATGCTGAGATTGTGACCTGAGCCGAAATCAAGAGGAGGACACTTAATCAATTGAGCTTACCCAGGAGCCCCGAGACAACAGTAGGCCATTCTTTTCATTGATGAGTAGTATTCTGTTGTATGAATGTAGTACAACTTGTTTATTCATCTGAAGGTCAGAGTTTGGTTTGTCTCCAGTTTTTTTTAAAAAAGATTTTATTCAGGGCAGCCCGGGTGGCTCAGCAGTTTAGCACCTGCATTCAGCCCAGGGTGTGATCCTGGGGTCCCAGGATCGAGTCCCGCGTTGGACTCCCTGCGTGAAGCCTACTTCTCCCTCTGCCAGTGTCTCTGCCTCTCTCTCTCTGTGTTCCCATGAATAAATAAAATCTTAAAAAAATTATTCATTTATTCATGAGAGACACAGAGGGAGAAGCAGAGACATAGGAAGAGGGAGAAGCAGGCTCCCTACAGGGGGGCCTAATGCTGGACTTGATCCCAGAACCCTGGGATCACGCGCTGAGCCAAAGGCAGACGCTCAACCACTAAGCCACATGGGCGCCCCTCCAGTTTTTGATTATTATTAATCAACTGCTATGAACATTTGGGTAAAATTTTTTGTGTGATCATTTACTGGAGGGGTGGTTAAATACCTCAGACTGTACTTGCTACATTCATGATACATCTATGTTTAACTGAATAAGAAATTGGCAACCTGTTTTTCAAAGTGGTCTACTATCACAATGCCTGAGTGTTCAAGCTGCTCCATGTCTTTGGTTGTGTTAAACTTCTAAATTTTAGCTATTCTAGTAGAAGGTGTATAGTAGTATCTCATTATGGTTTTAATTTGCATTTCTCTATTAAGAACCTTGAACATCTTTTCATGTACTTATTGGCCATTTGTTTATTTTCTTTTGTGAAGTGTCTGTTCAAATCTTTTGCCCATTTTTTGTCTAGGGTGTTACCTTTTTGTTACTGGATTGTGTTTTTATATTCCGAATAGAAATTCTTTGTTAGATACATGCAATTGCAAATATTTCCTTATGGTCTTTGGCTTGTTGATTCATTTTCTTGATAGCACATTTGGAGGGGAAAACATTTCGAACCTTAAGGAAGACGATTATGTGGATTTTTATGATTAGTGTTTTTTGTATCCTCAGAAATCTTTTTTTTTTTAAATTGAGGTATAGTTGACACACATTGTCATATTAGCTTCAGGTGTATAATACAGTGATTGGACAACTCTACAAAAGGCTATGCTCACCACAAGCTACCACCTGTCACCATATGAACAGCATGAAAATACCATTGACTATATTCCCAATGCTCTACCTTTTATCTCTGTATGTGTCCTCAGAAATCTTGCCTATCCCAAGATCAAGAAGGTTTTCTTGTATGCTTTTTCCTAGACATTTTATAATTTTAGATATTACATTTAGGTCTCTGATCCATTTCAAGTTTATTTTTATATTTAACAGAGGATGTGAATTGAGGTACTATTCCCCCTCCCCCATATGGATATGTAGTTGTCCCAGAACCATTCACGGCAAAGACCGTCTTTATCTCCATTGAATTACTTGTGCACCTTTGTCAAAAATCAATTGACCATATGTATGTTGATCTATTCCTGGACTTTCTTTTCTATTCCAGGGATTTATATGTCTATCCTTAAACAAACACCATACTACCCTGATTACTGTAGATTTAGAGGAGGTTTCAAATCAGGTAATATAAATTCCTAATTTTGCTGTTCTTTTTAAAATTTGTTTTGAGCATTCTAGGACCTTTCCATTACTATATACATTTTACAATCTGTCTGTCAATTTCTACCAAAAACTTGCTAGGATTTTAGCTAGAATGATTGATCTGAAACTGCAAGTCAATGAAAGGAAAATTGATCTCTTATTCATATTGATTATTCAGTTTGTGAACAGGGTATATCTCTTGATTAATTTAGTACTTTCTCAAAAATGTTTTCTAGTTTTCAGAACACAAATATTGCACTTATTGCACTAGATTTATTCCTAAATATTTCATTTCTTTATGCTTTTACAGATAGTGACTTTAAAATTTATCACTTACCAATTCTTAAAATAGGCTTTATATTTTAGGGAAGTTTATGTTCATAGCAAAATTGAGGGGAAGGTATGGATGTATTTCCCATATATCCTCTACCCCTACATTTGTACAGCTTCCTTCACTATCAAAATCCAGTAGTACCAGAGTGGTATTGTTCTTACAACAATAAACCTACATTATCATTACATCATTATCACCCCTACTCCCCCTCCCTGGCCCTGCCCAGTCCACAGTTTACATTATGTTTCACTCTTGGTATTGTGCATGACAAGTGTACAAAGATGTGTATCCACATTATTGTGTCATACAGAACAGCTAAAAGTCCTTTGACCTTTGCTTATTTATTCCTACCTTCCTCCTTAACCCCTGGCCACCACAGATCTTTTCACTGCCTCCATAGTTTTGCCTTTTCCAAAAGGTCATATAAGTTGGAATCATATCAGCCATTGTAGCCTTTTCTTTGCTTAGAAATATGAAGTCAAGTTTCCTCTCTATCATTTCATGGCTTGATAGTTCATTTCTTTTTAGTGCTGGATAATACTACATGTCTGAATGTACCACAGTTTTAAAAAATCTATTCAACTACTGAAGAACCTCTAGGTTGCTTCCATGTTTTCACAATTATCAATAAGGCTGCTATAAATATACATGTGCAGGTTTTTGTATAAAGATAAGTTTTCGGGATGCCTGGGTGGCTCAGCAGTTGAGCGCCTGCCTTTGGCTCAGGGTGTGATCCTGGGGTCCTGGATTGAGTCCCACATCGGGCTCCCTGCATGGAGCCGTTTCTCTCTCTGCCTGTGTTTGTGCCTCTCTCTCTGTGTGTCTCTCATGAATAAATAAATAAAATATATAAAAAAGAGATAAGTTTTCAACTTATCTGATTAATACCAAGTTGCATAATTGCTGGATCTTATAAGAGTATCTTTAGTTCTGTAAGAAATAGCCCAATTGTCTTCCAAACTGACTGTACCATTCCATATTCCACCAGCAGTGAATGAGAGCTCCAGTTGCTTCTCCTTCTCATCAGCATTTGGTAGTATCAGTGTTTTGGCTTTTGGCTATTTTAATAGGTATGTCGTGGTAGCTCGTTGTTGTTGTATTTTGCAATGGTTATTGATTTTTTTCAAGTGACTATATTGTTTATCTCTCTTAGTTTGTTAATACATTAAATCATACTGACTGATTTCCAAATGTCAAAATAGCCTGGAATATCCCCCCCCAAAATAAATCCCCCTTGGACATGAAGTATTACCCTTTTTATATGTTGCCAGATTGAATTTGACTTATTTTGCTAAGGATTTTTGTGTCTATATTCATGAGAATATTGGTCTATAGCTTTTTGTGTGTGATATTGGCCTAGTTTTGGTGTCAGGGTAATTGTGAACTCATAAAATGAACTGTTAAAAGTTGTCCTCCATTATTTTCTGAAAGAGTTTGTACACACGGATATTCTTTCTTTCCTAGATGTTTGATAGAATTCACTGGTGGAGCCTGTGGACCTGGAGTTTTATCTTTAAGGAAATCCTGAAATATTAATCCAATTTACTTAATAGATACAGAGCTTTCAGATTAACTATTTTGTCTTCAGGAAGCTGTGGTAGTTTGTGTCCTTCAAGGACTTGTCTATTTCATCTAAGTTGTGATATTTATGGATATGACACTATTCATTATATTCTGATATTATTCTTTTAATGTCTACAGGCTCTATTCACGCATCTATTCCTGACATTGGTGATTTGTGTTATCGCAGTTCTTTCCTTGTTTTCAATATTATTGGTCATTTTAAAGAATTTGCTTTTGATTTGATTGATTTTCTCTATTGCTTTTGTGTTTTAGATTTCATCAGGTTCTACTGTTACCTTTATTATTTCCACCCTCTGAATGATTTGAATTTATTTGCTTTTTTTTTTCAAATTTCTTATGATGGGAATTCTGCATTCTGCACTTTTGATATGTTGTACTGTTATTTTCATCCATTTCAAAATATTTTTAAATTTTGCTTATGTTTTTTTTTCTTTGACCCACTAATTATCTAGAAGTACACTGCTTAATTTCTAAATATTTGGTAGCATGTATATAGCTTCTTGTTATTGACTTCTAATTAATTCCACTTTGGTAAGAAAAATATTTTTTAACTTATTTATTGCTGCTTTATTTCTCTTTTAAAGTGATTTTGGGGCAGCCCAGGTGGCTCAGCAGTTTAGTGCCGCCTTCAGCCCAGGGCCTGATCCTGGAGACCCAGGATGGAGTCCCATGTCGGGCTCCCTGCATGGGGCCTGCTTCTCCCTCTGCCTGTGTCTCTGCCTCTCATTAATAAATAAATAAAATCTTTAAAAAAATAAAATAAAATGATTTTGCTTAAGAGGTGCCTCAGTTAAGTGTCTGGCTCTTGACTGAGGCTCAGGTCATGATTTGAGATTCTCTCTCTCTCTCCCTCTCCCTTTGTCCCTCCCCTGGCTCACATGAATGCTCACACACTCTTTCTCTCTCAAATAAATACATAAATAAATAAATATTTTTAAAAATGATATTGCGTAATTCTTCTCTTTCTCTCTCTTGACCAGCTTGCTCTACTTCCGAATGTTTATGGCATAAAAAAACTGCCCCAGCCCTGGCTCTATATGACCTCTCAGCTCCAGGACCCAACACTGGGTAATTGCTGGGACCCAATTCTAAATTCTCAGGAGAGTGTCTGATTGAGTCAGCTTGGGTCAGGTCTGATTAGCTATGGTCAGGGCAGTTGCTGGCACATGGAATGAACAAGACAGACTAGTCTATCTCTTTAGCAGGACTATGGATAAAAACATCATAGAAAGGATGGCACATGGACTGGATAGCATTCCAAAAGTTCTAGTATACATATTGAACAGAAGCATTTCTCAGATTTTAGAGTTGATGGGGGAAAAAGGTTAAGAATAAAATTGGAAACCAAACCTCCAAAGAGCATGAGTCTTTCAATGGTTCTCTTGATGGCTAAGTTTGATTTCTTTTATTGGAGTAGGTAGTAGTATTATAGGGGCTGTTAAGAATCACAGAATAAACATGGTGCATCTTCTTAAAGTGTCCGTTTCATTAGAACTTGTGGGAGGATTTTATATTTAAAAAACATGAATGTTTGATGGAGTAAAGTGAAAACCATCAAGATTTTTAAAGACATGAAACGGAACTTGAATTTCATGCTGGTGAATGGATCCTTTGTGGAAAAGATCCTGTAGGTCCTTTAATAGAAGCTGTGGAAAACTCCATGAATAATGTCAAGAATCCTATCTGGAATCATAATCCTCACCCTTGTTAGCATTTTTTAAAGATTTATATATTTGAGAGAGAGAAAGAAAGAGAGATTATGTGCAAGTGGGGGAAGGGCAGAGGAAGAAAGAGAATCACAGACTCCCCACTGAGCGCAAAGCCAGACACAGGACACAGGGCTTGGTCTCAGGACCCCAAGATCATGACCTGAGCTGAAATCAAGAGTTGGACCCTAAACCAACTGAGCCACCCTGGTGCCCCACCCTCCTTAGCTTTTAAGCAATATTTCCATGTATGACCTACATGAAAATCTGACAGATTTCCCAAGATTTCTTGATTCATAGGCACAGAAGAAAGGATTAACCTCAGCGTGCTTATTGCATACCTGTGACATGCTAGGTTAAATATGTATTCCAAAAAGTTTCTTTGGCATTTACCTTGGTAAGATAAATGGGAAGGAAGTGAGGAAGACGGGGATAGAGATAAATAGAAATGGCAAAACGATTTCCAGTTCTTAAAGAAGAAAGGATGGGGATGTGAGAAGAGAGTGAGCTGGTGTTCAAGAAGCAGTGCTTACTACTAGGCATGCTGACTCTCTTGCAATCTAATTAGGCTGCCCATAGGAAATGGCTTGACAATCACCAAGGTGAGTAAACACAGACATCTCCTGGGTCCAAGCTCACATCCACGATTTCACCCACACCTTTAGTCCCTCCTCCTGCTCAAACTTGAAGCTGAGCAATCACTAAATTGGCAACAAAATACCAAGAGCCACTGGAAAGTGATATAAGAATCTCTTATTAGCCTCACTTTTCTCTGGGGGGAAATAATGTAGATGATTGCACATATAAGAGGTAGGATCAGGTTATATGATGGATTTAATTATGACATGTAGACTGTGCAGCAGGACAGCATAGTTTCTGTGTGTGTTTTCCTCTCCATCTAGGACAGCATCGTATTTCACAGAGTTTAAGAGACAACGAAGCCATGTATAAATGTTAGACCTCTGTGATAGTAAAAGAGATGCATTCATGAGGGTCCCTTCATGAATAGCTAGCCCGTAAACACATGCTCTGCTTCGTCATCGATCCCTGATAGTCGACCCTAAGGACTGGGTTAACTTGATTCCTTGAACCCTGTTAAAGTGTAACCATCTCTGGGAAGGATATCAATTTTTCTTCATCGTTGTGTGGTTGTGAAAGCAGAAAGGAGGGTGAAACGCCACAGATGATCTTGGTTCTAGTATGGCTCTGCCACTGGATTTCTGTGACCAAGGACTAGCACTCTTTGAATTTCCATGACCTCATCTGTACTTAAAGGGCTGACTTAGAAGACCTCCAATGTTCCTTTCAGGTTCCACTTTCTATGAGTCTATACGGAAAGACTATGTGGGCAGGAACATTTTCAGAATAGGGATCTGAGTGAGCAGGTTTCTATCTTCAGGGGGAAGGGCCCAGAATGAAGAGGCAGGCAATCAAGGCCAAACTTCCCTTAATCATGTTTTTGTCAAGGAAAATCCATGGGGCCATGACCATAACAGTAACAAAAACTATTATTAGTGCCTATTCTATACTCCTGCTGTCTTGGTGTCCTTTATCTCAAGTACAGTTGACCCTTGGACAACACAGGGGATTACTCCTGTGCGGTTGAAAACCTATGTGTAACTTTGACCCCCTCCCAAACTTATCTGCCTACTGTTGACGGGAAGCTTTACTGAAAACACACACAGTCAATTGACACATATTTTATATGTTATATATATATTATATACTGTATTCTTAAAGTGAGCCAGAGAAAAGAAAATCTTGTTACAAAAATCAGAAGGAAGAGACATTTACAGCACTGTGCTGTATTTATTGAGAAAAAAATCCACATATAAGTGGACCTGTGCAGTTCAAACCTGTGTTGTTCAAGGGTCAGCTGTACCCCTGACTCAGGACAAGTGCTGATGCGGGACCATGGCACACACATCTCTGAGTCGGTCTGCACTGTGACCTGAATTCTAAGTCCTATCAACATCCTTGAGAATCAGCCAATGTGCATCTGTCTCCATGGTGTGATGGGACAGATGTGTTTCTGATTAGCCAGCCTCCTAGTCTTCCTCATCTCAAGAACTTACCAGGAAGAAAAGGTGACAACAGACATTCATTGGGAGGAAAGCAAATTCAAGAACAAGGAGTTGACAAGTTAGGGGATACCCCGGTGGAGATGTCCAGTAGGCAATTGGAAATATGGGGCCAGGGCTGAGGAGAGATCTGGATCTAGGAGCTATTTATAGGTAGTTGTTGATGGCCATGGCCTCCCAGCTTGTTTTTTTGTTTGTTTGTTTGTTTTTACATTTCTTTTTTTTTTTTTTTTTTTTTTTTTTTAATTTTTTATTTATTTATGATAGGCACACAGTGAGAGAGAGAGAGAGGCAGAGACACAGGCAGAGGGAGAAGCAGGCTCCATGCACCGGAAGCCCGACGTGGGATTCGATCCCGGGTCTCCAGGATCGTGCCCTGGGCCAAAGGCAGGCGCCAAACTGCTGCGCCACCCAGGGATCCCTGTTTTTACATTTCTTAAATTTGTTTCTTATTTTAGGATCTAGATTCTTTTTTATAATAAATTTATTTTTTATTGGTGTTCAATTTGCCAACATACAGGGTAACACCCAGTGCTCATCCCGTCAAGTGCCCCCTTCAGTGCCCGTCACCCATTCACCCCCACCCCCCACCCTCCTCCCTTTCTACCACCCCTAGTTCATTTCCCAGAGTTAGGAGTCTTCATGTTCTGTCTCCCTTTCTGATATTTCCTACCCATTTCTTCTCCCTTCCCTTCTATTCCCTTTCACTATTATTTATATTCCGCAAATGAATGAGACCATATAATGTTTGTCCTTCTCCGATTGACTTATTTCACTCAGCATAATACCTTCCAGTTCCATCCACGTCGAAGCAAATGGTGGGTATTTGTCGTTTCTAATGGCTGAGGAATATTCCATTCTCTATCCATTCATCGTTCGATGGACACCGAGGCTCCTTCCACAGTTTGGCTATTGTGGCCATTGCTGCTAGAAACATCGGGGTGCAGGTGTCCCAACGTTTCATTGCATCTGCATCTTTGGGGTAAATCCCCAACAGTGCAATTTCCCAGCTTGTTTTTTAAGAACCTAATAATTATACTTTTGTATTTCCTATAATCTATAGCATAAATCAGATAATGTGATGCAGAACGAGAAAAAACAAACAATTTTTTAAAGGATTTCTGTGTTTCAAAGCCCTAAACATGGCTACTTCTTGTCAAGTGGTTTAGGAGAAGGTAAGGGCTGAAATCAGGGTTGTGCCCTGGTGAGAGCAGTTTCGATTCTGTGTTCCTTGTACAGGTCTCCACTTCTCAAATGGAGATAGTTTAGTTTCGGTCTCCTTTCAGTTGAGACAGAGTTCCCCTGTCAGTAGGAGGTTTTCAGGGTCTCTGGCATGCAGGTGCAGGGGTGAGAGGCAAGCAGGATGAGGGGGTGAGGGGACCTGATGCCAATTTCTCTCCTCTCCTCGGGAAGGTCAGTGCTGGGAATCCTCCTTCACATTCCTGGCCTTTTCCAGCCCAGCACCAGTAAGCTCCAGGGTCTCCTTGCAGAAAGGCTGGAGCTCTCTGACTTAGAGAGGCGTCCTGCTGGCTTAGAGACACGCGGAGATAATTAACTGGTAGTTTCTGCCACGACCCGCTGACCCCTTATAGGAACCACTGTAAAGATAAAATGACTTACTGGCTTGTTTTCCTGAGTGTCTCTGGTGCCTGTATCGTTCATAGTAATCATGGCATTTTGTGTTTATCCTTAATATTCCAGCTGAAACCACCCTCTTTTCTCCCCTCTTGTCCCTGCCACGATCCATCTGCCATCAAGTTATCACCTTTCTCAGAAAATAAAGCCGGAACGTTGGCAAGTCACACGGGGCCGTTTTCAGCACCCAGCGCCTGTGCCCTGCGGTCTACTTCCCATTCCAGCTTGGGACCGAAGGTTCGAGAAGGATGGGTTTTTTGCCACAGATACCTCATTCATCAGCGCTGTCTTCTGAATCTCCATCCTCACGTCTGTTATCACAGACCCTGAATAATTGTTTTCATTCAACCATTTAGCACATGACTTTTTTGACCGGCAGCTAAACCTGAGTATCTTCCTGCCTCCCGCGCTGTCATTAACATGCTTCTTGTTTAACTCAAAACAGCTGTTCCTCCCCCACCCCTAATCTTGCCTCCTTAGACAAACCTTGCTTATCCAGAAATTTTGGGAAAGAAGTATTTTTGAATAAATGAGATAAGGATTCCTCACTTCCAGTACAGAAACTCCTCTCATTTTAACCATTTTAATGGAAATCTTTCCAAAATGCATTGTGGAGTACCTTCATCAACAGAGCATGGACGATGATTGAGCTTTTTCTTGAGGTGTTGGCATCATTGCAGTGAACAAAGGTTTTGTACTCTGCTGTTGCACACAGGAGCCCAGGAGGCCTTTGGCCTTTTTTTTCTTTTTTCTTTTTTTTTTTTTTTGGTTTGGGGTTTTACTGGGTTTTTTTCCCTGTTTTAAGTCATGACACTTGGCGGTATTGCCTTTTTCAATGAGCCCATAGAAGCACTTGGTTTTGAGCAAGGAATGTAAAGGGCTGAGTTTCGCACATTTCGCCAAGGCAGGAGTACAGAGTTGGCCAGATGGTCACACACCCCTCTTTGGTCACTCAGAAAAGACGGTGAAGGGGAGGATTCAGAGTCAGGAAAGGATTTTCCTCACTCCTGTGCCAAGCTTGCCAGAAACACCGAAGGGTCCTAGATTTTGGTGATTCTGAAGTTATCTTGTAAACTTTTCAATAGACTGTCTTCCTGATTTTTATCAGGCCATTACCTGCCACTTCTGGTTATCGATGTACCCGACTTCAGAAATGCTTCTACCCTGATTTTCTAATTCTCGGTGTTTACTGTGAGCACAGAAACCCAATATGCACACTCGCATATGTGCATGTGCTCCCATGTGGGTGGAGGTAGTGAAGATGGACCTGAGAGTTTTCTATGAGTAAAGTGAATAGATTGTGAGTTCTTTTTTTGTTTTGTTTTGTTTTTGTTTTCTTTTTAATTTTTTTTTTTTTCTGATTTTAGAAATGGAAAGTTGCAAGACAAAGGAGTTTAACATTGGTAAAGAGTCACTCTTAGAAGGGTGCCTGGGTGGCTCAGTTGGTTGAACAGTTGGCTCTTGATTTCGGCTCAGGTTGTGATCTTGGGGTCCTGGGATGGGGCCCCATGTCGGGCTCCCTGCTCATAGGGAAGTCTGCTTCTGCTTCTCTCTCTCCCTCTGCCCCTTCCCCCATGTGCTCTCTCTCTCTCTCTCTCAAATAAATCTTTTTAAAATAGTTACTCTTAGATTTCTAGGAGCCACCTCTAGAAACTTCTTCCTCAGTTTCATTCTTTGTTTTCACTTAATTCTAGAGTAGATACTCTTTCCTGAAAAGGGATTCTTTTTAGGAGAGGTCCTCCATTTCATTATCCTAACTTCACTTGTGAACTCTGTCACTGATTATCTTTAGAAATATTATCATGATGCTCTCAAACTATTGTCATTAAAAAAAAAACACAAAAACAAAAAACCACAGGTGCAAAAACAAACTGCAAGCACAAGAGCTAGATCTCTCTCTCTCTCTCATTGTCCTCTTTTGTCACAGTTCTATGGAAAGCTGAGTAAATGAACAGGGCCATTTGACAGAGTGTAACCCATACCAGCCCCATTGTGCAATGCCTTGAACGTAAGTCCTTTTCAACTAAACAGAGGTATATTTTCTTTTATATTGTTGACTTTGACCCTGCAGCTTAGCAAAGAACACTTGTGCAACATTTTCTGGATCAATTTATCATCTGCTCAGAGCAGACATGCATTTTTCTCATCATTAAAGGGAAACCAAACCCATCTACATAATCCCCCATTCTGCTTTATTTCTTTCCAGTACTTCATGTCGTAGATTCTGAAATATTGATGAAGGGATGTGAAAGTAATGTGCTCTCTTCTCACACCCAGGCCCAGTGGGAGCATGGGCATGGTTAGGAAGTGGGAGGTTGAGAAATGTCCCCATTTTGCAAAATGAAGTGTTTCTCAAAGTTGGGTTGCTGATCTGTCTTCCACTCTCCAAGGGGCTTATTTAAAATGCAGATTCCTGGGAAGACTCTACACCTACTGAATCAGAGTTTCTGGAGGATGGGGCTTTGCAATATGCATTTTCTTTATTTTTATTTTTTTTGCAATATGCATTTGTAAATCATCTAGATAATGTTTAAGTTTTTTGCTTACCTACCAAATGTGTCTGACTCTTATGTGAAGACTAGCAATAGTTAAAATTAATGAAATACTTACAGGGTACTGATCATAGTTAAACTTTATTATTGTAAGGATAATACCTTTCATTTGTATAGCAGCACTTTTAACCTTTCAAAGTGTTTTCCTAAATACAACCCTTCGAGTTGGGCAGTGGGGGACAGGCATATCTCATTGTATTGTGGTTGGCTTTATTGCACTTCGCACATATTGTGGTTTTGTTTTTTCTTGCAAACTGAAGGTTTGTGGCGACCCTACGTCAAGTCTATTGGTGACATTTTTCCAGCAGTATTTGTTCACTTCATGTGCCTGTGTCACATTTCAGTAATTCTTGCAATATTTCAAACTCTTTCATCATTGTATATGTTATGGAGCTCTGTGATCAGGGATTATGACTCACTGAGACCTCAGATGACGGTTAGTATTTTTTCAGCAATGAAGTATTTTTAAATTAAGATATATATACATATATATATATTATTGTTGTAGACATAATGCTATCATACACTTAATAGATTATGGTACAGTGTAAACGTAACTTTTACATTTCATTTACATTATGCACTTCATTATGATACTCACTTTATTGAGATCATCTGGAACCGAACTCACTATCTCGGAGGTGTGCCTGTATTATTACCTCCATTCTAGAGGTGTAATCGGGACCCTGTAAGCCGTCCAAGAGGGGAATGATTAATATAGGCTGAAGTGATTGGGGGAGGCTTCCTGGATGCTTTAGGATTTAAACTGACTTTGAAGGTAGCTCGAATTCAAATGGGCAGAGAGTGGGATTTGATGAGTGGTAAGCAGCTTAATGACTTGGACCAACCGCACTATACCTTAGTAGGCAGGAGTTAGGAGGGATGGGCAGGTCTTCTAGCCTCATTTCACTGCACATTGATTTCTAGGACCTGAGACCCAAGAGAAAGCTTTATCCAGGTGCCCCTTAAAAATAGACCTGAGTTGGGGATCCCTGGTGGCTCAGCGGTTTAGTGCCTGCCTTTGGCCCAGGGCGCGATCCTGGAGGCCCCGGGATTGAGTCCCGCCTCATGCTCCTGGTGTGGAGCCTGCTTCTCCCTCTGCCTGTGTCTCTGTCTCTCTCTCTGTGTGTCTATCATGAATAAATAAATAAATAAATAAATAAATAAATAAATCTTAAAAAAAAAATAGACCTGAGTTGAAATCAGTACCTTCCGAGCTATTCCATATGCTGTTGAATGTGCTGTGCATTTGCTCCCAAAAGATGAAAGCATAGACAGGAGCCCTGGGCGTGGGGCTGGGGGGCGGGGTAGGATGGGGGGGTGTGGAACGGGAATCTTCAAAACAAAGAAAATCTCATTCCTCTTCTGCTCATCCCCTTCAATTTTCTGATCTTTTTCCTCCACTCCCTCTTTCTTGTAAAGACTCAAACTCTGAAATAATTATATGAAATTAAGTCGGTAAAAGCCAGGCTTGTTTCCTTAAGATTGATGTGTTAACATTTTGGGCAGTTTTCTCAGGACTCAGGCAGACTATTATTTCTGAGCCTGGCTGTAGGAATCTTCCTCTTCTCTGGGCAGGGAAAAATCTCCTCCTCCAGCACCATGTTTCTTTATTCCATGGCACCTCCCTTCATGATGCAGCCTGTGCGCAGAATAAGTTAAAAAAAAAAAAAAGAATTGCTAATGCTCAAGATTTCTCTTACTCTGGTCATCTCCACCTCTCTTCCCAAGAAAGAGAAGGGAGGTGGGTTGGGAAACAGAGACCCAGGAGTCTCTAAACTTGCTCCCAAAAGATTGTGTTCAAATAGAGTGTCTTTCTTCCTATGTAGGACATTAAATTTTGGCGTTCCAGGATAGCACGACCCAGACTCTGGGAGTCTGGAGGAGGTGAGGGAAACACTTTCCAGCATCACCTGCCTGTTCTTATCCATATATCAAGATAAGCAAGGCGGTGTGTGATTACCCAAGAGAGATCCTTTCATGTAAATTGTGTTGCTCTTAAAAAAAAAAAAAAAAAGTAATAGTAAAAATAAGCAAAATACAAAGGTGTGACTTTGCCTGTCACTCTTCCCACTGTGTGCAGTACAGTGAATGAAGGACTGAAAGGTCAGCGGGCTTCTTTGCCTGGAAAATAGCTTGGTGGCCCCGTGCTGAAGAATGTTCCCGAGGCCGCCTGTGCAGAGAGGGGCAGGGTCAGGTTCAGGAGGCGCTTGCTTGCCTTGACACATCATTCCTAATTAGGACGCCTTTATAAACCCCTTCCCTTTAGCTTCATAAGGCTTGTAAAAGGTGCCCGCAAACTTCTGCCTTCCTGTGACTCTCTGCCCCGAGGTAGAAATCCTCTTCTTGCAGGAAGTGCAAAGCAAAGTTCAAAGCCTTCTCCATCAAAAGAAAGTGCGCTTGATCCAGTATAATGTGATTACGTGACAATTAAAGGGGGGGGGGGGGATGCCAGGGCCACTGCCTCCCTGGCCAGCGCTGGCCCCTTGCAATCTCCACCTTTTCTAAAAGAGGTTTATGATTTCCCTGCTCAGGATAGAGACGCACACGGAACCTGAACGCCGTTTAGGGTCCAAGGCACTGGTCGCTTGGGGCCACCTGGGGTTGGGACGATATGAAGGGGTTGTGGTGGGGTTGTCCCCATGAAATGCGGAGGCTAAGGGATCAGGGTGCGGGGACAGAGGGTGAAGAAAGGAAGCTAAGGGTTCACAGACCCCGTGGCTCCGGCGATCTGCGCCTGTGACTGCCAGGCTGGTTCCCTCGCTCTAAAAGCAGCCCGGCTCCCCCTCCGTTAAAAGAGGGTTAAAAGGGCCCATAAATCTTTCCGGGCCTTGAAGATGCACGGGAGGCTCAGCCTGATGGCTTTCACATCTGTTTCGGGTTCTCTGCCTCCCCGGGCTCAGCTGCCTCTTTTCTGCGGCGATAACTCCCGCGCCCCCAGCGAGGCTGCCGAGCTGCAGGTACAGGGTGGCTCCTCCTGGGGGGTGGGGGGGGCCGGGCTGCAGGTACAGGGTGGCTCCTCCTGGGGGTGGGGGGGGGCCGGGCTGCAGGTACAGGGTGGCTCCTCCTGGGGGTGGGGGGGGGCCGGGCTGCAGGTACAGGGTGGCTCCTCCTGGGGGGGTGGGGGGGCCGGGCTGCAGGTACAGGGTGGCTCCTCCTGGGGGGTGGGGGGGGGCCGGGCTGCAGGTACAGGGTGGCTCCTCCTGGGGGGTGGGGGGGGGCCGGGCTGCAGGTACAGGGTGGCTCCTCCTGGGGGGTGGGGGGGGGGCCGGGCTGCAGGTACAGGGTGGCTCCTCCTGGGGGGGTGGGGGCGGCCGGGCTGCAGGTACAGGGTGGCTCCTCCTGGGGGGGTGGGGAGGGCCGAGCTGCAGGTACAGGGTGGCCCTCCTGGGGGGGGTGGGGAGGGGGCGGCCGGGCTGCAGGTACAGGGTGGCTCCTCCTGGGGGGTGGGGGGGCCGGGCTGCAGGTACAGGGTGGCTCCTCCTGGGGGGGGTGGGGGCGGCCGGGCTGCAGGTACAGGGTGGCTCCTCCTGGGCGGGGGTGGGGGCGGCCGGGCTGCAGGTACAGGGTGGCCCTCCTGGGGGGGTGGGGAGGGGGCGGCCGGGCTGCAGGTACAGGGTGGCTCCTCCTGGGGGGTGGGGGGGCCGGGCTGCAGGTACAGGGTGGCTCCTCCTGGGGGGGGTGGGGGGGCCGGGCTGCAGGTACAGGGTGGCTCCTCCTGGGGGGGTGGGGGCGGCCGGGCTGCAGGTACAGGGTGGCTCCTCCTGGGGGTGGGGGGGGGGCGGGCTGCAGGTACAGGGTGGCTCCTCCTGGGGGGGTGGGGAGGGCCGAGCTGCAGGTATAGGGTGGCCCTCCTGGGGGGGTGGGGAGGGGGCGGCCGGGCTGCAGGTACAGGGTGGCTCCTCCTGGGGGGTGGGGGGGCCGGGCTGCAGGTACAGGGTGGCTCCTCCTGGGGGGGGTGGGGGGGCCGGGCTGCAGGTACAGGGTGGCTCCTCCTGGGGGGTGGGGGGGCCGGGCTGCAGGTACAGGGTGGCTCCTCCTGGGGGGGGTGGGGGGGCCGGGCTGCAGGTACAGGGTGGCTCCTCCTGGGGGTTGGGGGGGCCGGGCTGCAGGTACAGGGTGGCTCCTCCTGGGGGGGTGGGGGCGGCCGGGCTGCAGGGGAGCCCCCCCCCGCCAAGGCCAGCCCACCGGCTCCGCGGGTCCGTCCGCAGGGGCGGGGGCGGAGGGGCCGGGAGCGCGGGCTGACGTCGGTCACACGGAGATTGAATTTCAGCCGAGTGAGATCAGAGCTGTGGGAACCGGCACCTCCTTCGCGCACCGCCGGCCTCCCGAGGACGAGGTGGGAGGGCGGGCAGCTGCCGGCGGCCCCGGGCCGCGAACCCGCGGCGTCTCCCCGCGCGGAGGGGGCGCAGAGGCGGCGGCCGGCAGGTGCACGCCCCCCGCGGCGGGGCGCCGGGGCAGGGCAGGGCAGGGGCCGGCAGCCGCAGCGGCAGCCGCGCGGGCGCACCCCGAAGGGGCCTGGGTGGCTCTGCCCGCCGCCTTCGGGTCGGCCGCCAGCCCTCCGCCCGCTCCGCCTGCTCGCCGCGGGAGCCCGCAGGACGCCGTGGGCCCGGGAGGGAGGCTGTGCTCGGGCAAGCGCGGAAACGGGGCGGGGGGGGGGGGTTCAGAATTGAAACGGGAGCACTTGCAGTCCTAGCAAAAAAAAAAAAAAAAAAAGGGCGAGAAGTCAGCTGCTTTGAAATCCACCCCTCAGCAGGGGAGGGGAAGGCCTTTCCAGGAGACAGTGGGGACACATTTGTTCCTAAGCTGGCACCAGAGCGGCTTTCTCCGGGGCAGCGAGGGCCTGGCATTCTGTCCGCGCCGTTTGAATGGGGGGAGCCTTCAAATGATCCTTTTTTTCTTTTCCTGTCACTCAGCGAGAGGCTGGAGGCAAAAAATTCCTCCAGCGGCTTCCCTTGAACCAGACAGAAAACAACCCTCGAGGCTGCCCGGCGCGCCCTAATCTTTGGGTTTGCACATCAGTTCTGAGTCTGGCTAGAAAATGCCCCGAGCAACTGCTCACCAAAGGGCCCCGCTGACTGTAAGGCCGTGTGCTTTCTGCACAACGCGCCTGTTCTTGGACGCAGAAGCTTCTGGAGTTGGCACCAGGTCTGGGCCTGAGGAAACCCCCGCCAGGATGTCCCCAGTGGGATGAATGATCACCCCTCTGTAAAAGAGAGGGACACCCAGAACAGAGACAGTCGGCTGCGCAGGATCCCACTCCCTGTTTGAATTCTTTAGGGGCTCACCACTTTGGTGGCTTTCTTGAGATTCACAAGAAAGAGACAATTAGAATCCTGAGCTCTATTTGGGATTCTATTTGGTATTCTCCTAGATTAGGGGGTTACCCCAAAGGGTGCATGGAAGGACTGCAGGGAGTCTGTGAATCCTCTGAAACTGTATTAAAAATTTATACGTGGGCAGCCCGGATGGTTCAGCGGTTTAGCGCGGCCTTCGGCCCAGGGCCTGATCCTGGAGACCCGGGATCGAGTCCCTTGTTGGGCTCCCTGCATGGAGCCTGCTTCTCCCCCTGCCTGTGTCTCTGCCTCTTTCTCTCTCTCTCTCTCTCTGTGTCTTTCATGAATAAATAAATAAAACTTAAAAAAAATGTATATGCAAAAGCGTTCTATGTTCCACAGCCCCGGGAAGCCAGCTCTGTGTATTTAACAGATTTTTCAAGAGTCCAAGACTCCCTGAGATTTAAGAACTACAGTTTTAAAGGTTTTCCAAAGGTGATTTTATTTATTGGCCAGGGGGTGGGGGAGGTACTTGGCTTCCCTCAACCACAGGCCTTGTGAAATCAAATGCCTTGTCTTCTGTGTGCTGGGCTGT
The DNA here is from genome assembly GCF_053574225.1 of Canis aureus. Taxonomy (NCBI): domain Eukaryota; kingdom Metazoa; phylum Chordata; class Mammalia; order Carnivora; family Canidae; genus Canis; species Canis aureus. Next base: position 14,636,612 of record NC_135638.1, read on the forward strand.
CGTGCATCCTGGGCGCCTGATTCATGCAGCTGAATGCAAACAGGAACCCAGAGAGGACACACAGAGGCAGGTGGGGGTGCCCGCATGGCGCTTGCCCGGAGTACCTGGCAGTGCAGTACAGATCTCCCTGGGGCAGGTCTAGCCGGGGGGTACGCCGGGCCCAGAAGCTATACTCCCAAGGCGGTGGTCTGGGAGGACAGATGAACAAAGAGAGAAGGCATGAGAACCTGAAAGAGCGTCCATTCTAGTGCAGGCCTGATGAACCACTTGGATGAGGAAGTTAGAGCAGGATTTGGTTCCATCACTTGGGAAGAGTGTACATGGGCAGGTGGTGGTACAAACTCCTTCTGTAGGGCAGGACAGGACTCCTGGGGGACAGGTGGCCTTCTTAATACACATCTTGAAAAATGACCAAGTTGCCAGAACTCCACGGTCTTCCACTCTGGATTTGCTGTTTCGTTGCAAATCATAGGCATGTTTTGTCTTAAGAAAATCTCTTTTTATAAATAAGCTGATCCCCCAAAGCAGATAAATTGGGGCTGCTAATTATTGACAGTAAATAATACCTACTGTTGATGCCAGGCTCTTGTGAAAATGGCTTTAAATACATTATCTCCAGTAATCTTACATCTCAACGTGAGATGTACTACTTCTCCGATTTTTCCGACGAGGAGCATAAGGTTGAGAGTGCTTGAGCAACTTTCTTGCCATCACTGCTTTACTGAGTGGCAGAGAGAACCTGTGCAGAAGCCAGATGAGGCCATCTCCAAAGGCCATGGTTTTATTTTATTTGTTAAAGATTTTATTTATTTATTCATGAGAGAGAGAGAGAGAGAGGCAGAGACACAGGCAGAGGGAGAAGCAGGCTCCATGCAGGGAGCCCGACGTGGGACTCGAACCCGGTCTCCAGGATCACACCCTGGGCTGAAGGCAGCGCTGAACCGCTGAGCCACCCAGGCTGCCCATAAAGACCATGGTTTTATATTCCACTAGACAGCTTCTCAGAGAAGTAAGATTTCATGCTTTGCCAGAAATATCGAGACCCCAAATTCTTCTTAAACAGGACTTGATTTTCAAAGGTAGAAAAAAAAAGGATGTTTACAGAGCACCTGCTATATTCTAGATACAATGCCACGGAGTGGGAGCGTCTCGTTTTGCCAAAAATTAAATTTTATTAAAAATTCAAGTCTTGTGAAACTTTTTCAAAAGTACTCTTTTCATTTAAAGGTAGGCACATACATGCAAATCGTCTCCCACCAGGAAATCACCAACTAGTCAAAACTTTCCCAGGGCACAGGGCAGATTGTGCTTTTGTATTTTATCCCCCTTTGCTTAGTTGAATGTCTGCCCTAGGTCAATAAATAATTACTGAATGAATAAGCAAGTATGAGAATGAACCTATTTTAAGGACAGTGATCAGAAAGTCTTATTCCTGAAAATGGAAGCAGATCGCCCTGGGCCGCAGACATCAAGATATGGGTATAGCTCATTACACGCCCCAAGCGAGTTCACATGAGGGAGACGAAGAAAGGTAAGAGAGGAAAATAAGAGGATATGGAGATCTCAGTTTTGAAACTTGAAAAACTATACTTTGTTTTTCTAACATTTAATTGTTTCTATTCAGATTGGGGAAATTAAAAGCTCTTGCTAGTTGAAATTTCTATGCCAATGAGCACAATGCTTGCCCTTTTCAGAGATCTCAGTGAACGAGTTCTCAGTGATTTTTGTTTTATCGTAGACCTCTAGTCCATATGATATTCAAACAGAGTATTTCCCCTCTCCCCTCTTGGCACGTGAGTGTTTAGAAAATGTTGACATGCCTGGGGTCTTTGGTGTTGGGAAGTTTTTTGGGGTTTTTTGTTTCTGTGTTTTTTTTTTTTTTTTTTTTTTGGTTGGGAGTGTGAACAGCTCATCAAAATGTTGTACTGTTGGTGAACCAGAAATTGGGAAGTGAACTAATTTTGAGGACAGCAATCATGGGCTTAAATTGCACCTTAAGAAAGGTCACTTCTGTTGAGGAGTATCCCAAAGCAAGTGCTAACCAAGGGGAAATGTGCACTTTCCAGACTTGAAAAAAGCGAAGGGTAACCATCCCTCCTGAGAAATGCAGGGATTCATGTGCTTAAAGACAGAGGGTTGGTGCAGATGCTATCTTAAGACTGCCTGTAGGTCTCTGGTGTGGTCAGAGTTCGTGGAGGGTAAAGCCATATAAAAAGTTAGCTACTTTCTGTTTTTAGCTCTATCTCTGGTTGCCTTATGTCTTCAGGCCAACAGCAGAGCACTGTAGTCTGGAGGAGGCAATAATCATCAGGCTCCGAGGTTTTCAGGGAGCTTATCTCACTGCCTGCTCCAAATGTTACAAGGTCTCGATTAAGTTATTGTCCTTCCTTCCTCCCTTGCTCTCTTCTTCCCTCCCTTCCTTCCTCCATCAGCTTACTTACTAATTCATTTGCTCATTTTTTAAAAAGATCGATTTATTTATTTGAGAGAGACAGAGTGCGCAAGCAGGGGGAGGCAGAGGGAGAGAAGCTCAAGCCAACTCCAAACTGAGTGTGGAGCCCGACGCGGGGCCCCATCCCGCAACACTGAGATCATGACCTGAGCCAAACTCAAGAGTCGGATGCTCAACTGACTTAGCCCCCAGCTGGCCCCTCATTTGTTCATTTAACAAACATTGACTGAGTCTCTCCTACGGCTTCACAGCAGCCCCCATCTGGTGGGATGGAACACACAAGCACTTCAAGTCCAGCGTGCATCAGAGAATTAGAATTATGCACAGCTGTTTGTTGCGCAGAGCAGAGGGGCACCCAACCGCTGGCAGTCAGGGTAAGGAGACTTTCCCAGAGGAAGTGAGCTTGAGCTGAGTCTTGGAGAACACAAGAAAGGTCTTTTGCTGGGAACAAAAGACACACTAAGGTTCCCCCGGCTGATGGAATACCACATGTACAAGCATGGAGGAGTTGTAGGGAGACGGCAGATGAGGGAAATTGGGCAGATGTCAAGGATGGAAGTAATCCTGCCTGGACCCCAGGCTGTGTGTGGAGCCCTGACAGGAGATGAGGTCAGATATGAATAACAATTGCTAGCATTTATTGAGCACCTGCTCTTTTCCAGGCACTGTTCTAACCGCTTTATATGTTTTGACTTAATCATTAAAATAGCCCTATGAGGGGGGTATTAATATGGCTCCTACTTCACAGATTTACAGGGAGATCAAGTATCTTGCCAAAGAGCACACAACTAGAGAGTGGAGGCCAATATTCAACCCAGACAGTTTGACTCCAGAGCCTGTGCTCTTAATGGTTATGGCAGGCTGCTGCTCTGACAGCCTTAGATTTGCTTTTGACGAGTGACAGAGTAGACTCGTTCCTACCTATTGGCCCAATGTAAGGTGCAAGTTACATGAGTGTGAAGATAATTTTTTTTAATACTAGTCTCTCTTTCCTTAGACCAAAAGGAGTGAGGCTGCACATGCTGTCGTAATATCAGTAGGCCAATGCTGAGGGCTCGGACCAAGTCTGTACACGCACAGCACTTGGTATACTGTAAGCGCTCACTAAATACTTACGGAATGAACGATAAGTGGATGCACTGATTTTTTACTCACTAACCTTATGAGAAAGTGCACTCAGACTTCTTCAGGGTTACGCATGCTTATTTTCTCATTTGAGATGTAAACGAACTTAACAAAAGCAATACGTTCCACTAAACCCTTGTCACATACATTATACGTACTTGGAAATTTGAACTATTTAACCCCAAGTCAAAATTTACAGAGATTAGCTTCTTTTAAAATCATTAACCATGGGTTGTGGGGTGTGCGTGTATCCCATTAATATCATCTGTATTTGTTGTATCGAATATGTGCAGTCTTCAATTCACAGATTGTTCAGACTTCTCCCTTTCCAGTGAAATCGAAAAAAGGGGCCTGTGTGCCTACGATTTTCATAAAAGCTATGCCATTTCTTTTGAAGATGATCAAAAGTTGACTGTGTTAGGCTTTGCAGCTCCTAAGAATCGAGTAAGTAATTAGGTTAGTGAGGTCCAGGGCTGGAATTTGCCCATTGACATTAATGCATTGATCGTGTCCTTCTTCAGTGTCATAAATGGAATTGCTCTTTCCTTGGCAAGAAGAGAAGAGCCCGGTAGAAATCGAGAAGTGTGTTTTCTGTTTGGTCAGCGAGGCAGGCAGGGCCTTATGTATTCTATCCGTCAACACTGATAAGCTGTGACACCAGGAGGCTGCGAGGATCTCCAGCTGTTCCACCTACGCTGGACCCCAGAGTGCCATAGTCTCTTTCAGGAAGCCAAGGGAGCCCAGAGAAAGATGAGTGCCATGAACACAAGTTAATTAATGGAGTTTCATAAATTATTTGGGTGTCCATATATTTTGAACTTCAAGAGACCTTCCTTTTCTGGATCTCTTCCCTGTAGCTCAAGAGCACGTGCTTTGATCATCTCAGTTGGCACAACTTCTCTAGAAAAGCCTTCCCCAGAAGGAGTAAAAATTTCAAGAAAACCAATCAAAACTAGAACCAGATAGCAATAGAATTGCTTTCTAAGAAATATTTTTCTTTGATCTCTGCAGTATGTTTGTGGTTTCAGCAGTGTTCAATGTATTGTGTTCAATTGTGAGGAAACTAATGATTATAATTAACAAGATTTATGTGCTTTACAGTTTATAAATATACAGATGCCTATTACAAGACTTACATTGTTCCTTAGGCTCTCATCAGCCTTTCTGAAATGAGGAGAGATATCTTTATCCTCTCTTTATAGATGAGGAGACTGAGATTAAGGGAAGACGCCAGGCGAAGGGATTTGTCAGGGGACACCTCATGAAAAGGAAGGCAGCCAGAATTTGAACCCCGTTCAGATTCTAAAGCCTGTGCACCTCCTCTCCATTCTGTGGATAAATCCAATAGAGCAGGGAACTTGTTGCATGTCCAGCATGGGAGAGGTAATTTCGCACACACTATTTTTCATTTGCAAACTGCAGGGTAGGGAACGAGTATTAAAGCTAAAGAAATTAAGGTGTGAAGAGGACCAACAACTTATTAGATGCATAGTAAAGGCCTGAGCCCCGTCAGGGAGAAATAATAGATCGCTCTGGGAAGAGACGTGTTGTCAGGTTACGGAAATTTCTTGAGTGTGCAAAAGCAGGCAGAGTATCTCACAAAAGGAAGCTCATTTGTAAAAGGAGAGTTTTGGAGGCTTGTTTGCTATTCTGAGGAATATTTTCTTTTCCTTTTCAGCAAATCTTTATCAGCAACCGAATCTTTGCTCTGTCACCTGCAAACAGACATTAGAACAATGAAAACCACCCTCTGCAGGATATTGATTCTGATGGAGCAAATGTTGATTAAGCAGAATGGTGGGCTTTTTTTAACTGGAGGAATTCCAGATCTTTCCTTAGGCCTGTCTCTCCAGGGAAATGAGCTCTATCCTAAAAAATCTTAAAAAAAAAAAAAAAAAAAACAACCCAAGTAAGAATGCAGATTTACGATGGGAGACGCTGGGCGGAAGGTGGCTATCTTGGCGGCCTATCTAGAAGCTCATCTTCGTGTTATTGGAGAAACACTCTCTCTCTTGACAGGATATAGTCTGGTTATCACATAATCTTCTCGGGTTTCATTCCCATTCTGCTTACAAATGCCCCAAATATAAAGAGATGCATTGCATTAAGACAGCCTTTTAAGAGGCAGTTTATCCCAGCTGTTGCAGTCCGTCTTAAACACCTACCTTTTCACCCTCGTGTGGAGTTTACACGTCGATAAGGGACGTAAAAAGAAAAAAGGGAACTTTAGAAATCTCAGCAAAGGCAAAACACCAAGGCTGCCTTTGGGAATCCGAGTCCCTGAGCCCGGGAAGCTGAGAGTTCCAGAAGGCCGGCCCCTCCTGCTCGGCTGCCTTGGGGCTTGGGGCTGACCCCAAACACCGGGGACTGTAAACCCTTCTCCAGTCACCCAAGCGGCTGGATTCTGTGCCTGCTACTTTGGCATTTTCTCATTAAGGGCCAGTGGCAAAACAAGTGAAAAATAGGGGGTTGGGGAAGGCACTGGAGAGCCAGACCCCTGGGCTCAGGGCCCCCCCAAGCGGTTTCCCTGCTGGCATCGAGCACATTCTCCAGGCCCCAAGTCACTGCAGGCGCGTGCGGACCTGCTGTGTGCTCCCCCCCTGGCCCCCGGGGATTTGCTGGCAAGTGACCTGTGAACTGTCCCCCACTCCTGTGTCTGCCAGCAGACCCAGAGGCTCCTGGAGGCGACAGAGATGAGTCTGGAAGGCTTTTCATGGAGGGATGGGGAGAGGTTGGAATGAAGTGTGAAATGGGGAAGACAGGGGGAGTGGCCCCCAGGCCCAGCCAGCAGGGGTGGGGTGAGGGGGTAAGCTCATTTTCACTGATGGGGGCTGGGGTGGGGGCGGGGAGGTCCTCTTGTGGGAGAGGAAATAAACCTGTGACCCCCCCTTCCTGGTCCCACAGGCCGGGCTGCCTGTGTTTGAAGTCAGGACTGGCGGGTTGCAGGAAGCTGGCTGCATCAGGTTCCCATTAGCTCAGGCAGCGACACGGTGGCTTCACACCACGACATGGTAACAATTAAGCCTTCTGCTACTGGTCCTTACCCTGGGGTGAGGCTCTTTTCTTCCTTACCAATGTGGCTTCAAGTCGCCCTGGTTTCCTTATGGCTCGATTTCCTGCAGATTCCCATTACTTCATGTCTAATCTTCTGAGACCGCTTATTAGACCACACAAATTGTAGCAATTGTCTCCAGCATGCAGACCCCGTCCCAGACCCCCAGTGTGCCTAGGAGAACTACAGTATCTGTAGCTCTCTGAAATGTGAGAGTTACTTCCTATGTAAATCGTCGGATTACCAAAAATCAGAGTCATAAATATTGGGAGAACATAAACTAATTATACACGTCTACCCTGAGGCATGCTAAATTACTTACTTTCTTTTTTTTTCTTAAAGAGTGGTTTAGAAGAATTATCGCCATCTTCGACGATGAGAGAGATAAGATGCAAATGAATGACTGTAATATGAAGCAAAAAAAAAAAAAGATATAAAGTTATGGTTTTTCCAAGGAAGGAAAATACTATACACAGAGAAGTTCATTGAAAATGCTATTTAAGCCGAACCTTGAAAAAATAGGTACAAGGAAGTTGATGGGATAAAGAAAAGGGCATGAGCACGGGCAAGTACTAAAATAAATAAAATAAGTAAAATAAGACATAGTTCCTGCCTTCAAGAGGCTTTCAATTGAGGTGAAATGATACAACAGACATGGGTAAGAAAAAATTTAGAGGCCAGCATAAGACACAGCATGCTCAAATCACATCAGATATAGCTAACACTTAATTGTGGTATGGAAAGGTTAAATGCTATTTCAAGTAAGGAATTTGTCAATGTTTGATGAGGTACTGGGCCAGCCTTGAGGAGGACTAGGATTTATGGCGTTAGCAGGAAGGAAAAATGAGTGGAGTGAGAGCATCAGGTCGTGTGCTGAAGACAGTTCTCAAACTGCAGAGAGCATCAGAACCACCCAGAGGACTTGTCACAATACGGGTCCCTGGGCACCTCACCCGCATCTCTGATTTAGTAGGTCTGGTGTAAGAGTGGCAAGTGGTATTCTAGCAAATTCCCTAGTCATGATGCTGATGGTCCTGGTCCAGGAAATCACACTTCGAGAACCACTGCTGTGAATCCGTCAGCATGCCCGCAGCACTAGCATTTACTTGGGGGAAATACTGGAAAGTCAGATTGGCCAGGGAAGGCTACTGGAAAATATTAAAAATGAGTACACGTTAACTCTCTTTGTTTTCCTCGCTGAGGAGTCTCCATCTGAGTAGAACAATGAACATTCTTGGGTTTTTGTTGGGTTTTCTTTTTTTCCTATTCACCAACGGCTTCCTGGTTTAGAATAAATTATTGTGAAAGAACAAACTAATGCTTTTTTGACTCCAGAAGAAACTACTATGGTTAAAGCTGGATATCCTTTCAAGAGATGGGTTCTGTTGATCCCTTCTGCAAGCATATTTCTTAACGGCTTTGCCCCTGCCGTCTACTGTGGGATTAGTGTTATGGAGTTTTATGTAGTGGATGGCCACCATCACAGCCAACCCTCCTTAGAATCCAAGTATTAAAAACATGGACCAAAGCTACTTTGCAAAATAATATATTTTCTGATGGCTTTGATTCTCAAAGATTCACATCATTTATTGTCTCAAATATTATTTAAACAGAAGCTATAATCTTCATTCCATGATCCTTTTGCTTTTGCATGTTTAAATGAAAACTTACCACCATTGTTTCCTCGCATGTTAACAGAAAATAGTTTAATCCAGTTAATGTGAAAAAAGAACTCTACATTTAAAAATGTTTTAAAAATATCCTCATTCTGTCTGAAATGAAACAAATTCATAATCTTCTTTCTAATGCATGAGGTTATTTATGAGTTTCTCCTGGAGTTTGTAGGCTTGACTGAGGTGGGAATGGCTAGAAAGTGGAAAGTCTCTCCTACATATGTTCAGGATCGAGTTACATATGTTAAAGGATCGGGTTGTAGCATGCTGGACTCTGCAGCCAGAAATATGCAGTGTACTTTCCAAAATTCCCTTTAATCTTTTGACTTATTTAAGAGTGGTGTAGTATGCAAATGACAGTAATTAGACAACATTACAATACACACAGTTAATAGCATGATTCATATTTATGAAGTACTAATTTTATGTGAATACCAAAAATATAAGCTGATTATACTGTTCAAATTTTGAATTGAGCAAATAGACAAAAGAGCTCGGAAGGGAGTTTATTTTATAATGGTGAACCAAATTCATTATCGTTTCTCATGATTTAATACACGAAGGACAACTAAGGTATATAACTTTTAAGGTATTTCTTTATGTAACAAGAAATGACAGACTTTCATGTAATTAGAGGCTAAACGTGCTCATTTCTCCTTAAAGCTCAGAAAAGGGAATTTTTTGTTTTTTGTTTTTTGGTTTTTTTTTTTAGAGAAGGGAATCTTTGCAGCACAGTTGAGAGAGAGGTAAGGAGGGGTGCCGGGCTGGCTCAGTTGATAGAGCATGGGACTCTTGGACTGATCTCAGGGTTGTAAGTTCAAGCCCCACATTGGGTGTAGAGATTACTTGAAATTAAAAACAAAGAGAGAAAGAGGTAAGGAAACATTAGGTGAGTTGAAAGCTGAAGAGGGTCTCTGAGGAACATGCCTAAGAATACACGATGACTTAGTAACCAGGAAAGACCAAACTTTTGGATGTGTCAAACGTCCTGACTCCCTGACCAGGACTCTCATCATACTTTGATAAGAAGGAGCTCCTTCTTAGTGGAGTAACTTTACCTTAGACTTATTTCCTATTAGCTTTTATTCTCCTCTCCCCTATGCTTTAAGCAACTTAGTAAAAAGGTATCTTGAATGAAAATGAGTTGAACATAAGAAAGAACATTTTCTTTCTCCTCTAATATTCAAGATGGAATTTTAAAGGTTTTTTTTTTTTTTCGTGGTCAGATGTATTTTTCTGTGAAGAATATTTATTAAATTGAGATCATGTTTCCCTTCATCTCTGACATCTGGTGCATATTGTCATTCGTGTTTTGCTGTTAGTGCATTTGTACATTGTGGTTGTCAGCTATAGACACGGGCTTCTCCAGTCTGATGTGTGAGGTTGTCGATGCAGCATGTCGTGTGTCACTTTGAAGAAAAGGAGACGAGGTTCTAAGCAGAAACAATAGTTAATGTATTTAAACGAATGTTGTCTCTTCCCACCCTCGCCCTGGGAGAGCAGACTCCTACTTCACCCTGTCCTGCTCAGAACTGTTCCAGAATCCCTCCAGTATTCGTCCTCAAGTAGTTGGTGAGTCCTCTCACCCCGAATTTGGTCCCATTATTTTATTCTCACTTTGATTTTGACCAAGAGTACAATACTCATCTTGGTCAATGACCTCATCTGTCAGATGCTGCTTAAAAGATTGTTGATGATTTCTTAAAAATGAAACCCACCCAAGTCAAATCTACAGAGAAAGAATGTTGGTGGGGTACAGCTGAGAGAGGACAGTGCAGGGAGAAGGTAACAAGGACCGTGGGCAGCCGCAGCAGCACCCAGGGGCAGGCGTGGCCCCCCCAGGAGACTGCCTTGACCATAGGAGTTCTCATGTCTGTGAAATCCACGCACCCCCATCGCACCTTGTACCATTGGTGCCCACCACGTATTCTCAGCATGGTTCTCAGCTAAGCACGGCCACAGACCAAAATCTGGCCTGTGCTTCAGGTGCCTGTGAGTCTCACTTTTAAATATCTGTGTAAAATAACACAAGAGAAATGCCCAGTGAGTGATTATTTTTTAAAGATTTTATTTATTTATTCATGATAGTCACAGAGAGAGAAAGAGAGAGAGAGGCAGAGACACAGGCAGAGGGAGAAGCAGGCTCCATGCAGGGAGCCCAACATGGGATTCGATCCCGGGACTCCAGGATCATGCCCTGGGCTGAAGGCAGGCGCCAAACCGCTGTGCCACCCAGGGATCCCCCCAGTGAGTGATTAACGGGGACATTGGCGTGGCTATTGCTTAGTTCTGGAAACTCTCCTGCTTTTCTGATGCCATCTTTTGCTTCCTTACTCTCCTCACTTCCCTAGCCTGGGTCCCTCACTCAATCCCATCAGCCTCTCCCCTCCTGACTCAGTTCCCTGGTCCCCTTGACTTTGCCCCCCTACGCCCCTCCTTCCCATGTGCTCCCTCCGCCCCTGCACCTGGGCTGGGAGCCCTCAGCACAGTCACACTTTCTGTGCGGGGCTGACTTCTCTGCACCCTTTTTCTGGTGCTCGGCCTCTCTGAGGTCTCCCCCCCCCCCACCCCCCGGCCACCTCCCCAGGCCTTGTGCTTCACAGAAAACTGAACCTCAGCCCCCCTCCCCAGACTTCATAACTCCTCTGAGGTCTCCCCCTCCCCTATCACGTCTCCAGGCCTTGTGCTTCACAGAGAACAACACCAAATATGAAAATATATACTAAAAGCAATTTTTAACAGAGGAAGGAAGGAAGGAAGGAAGGAAGGAAGGAAGGAAGGAAGGAAGGAAGGAAGGAAGGAAGGAAAGGAAAAAAGGCAGGCAGGTATGAAGGTGGGAGGGCAGACGCACCATGAACCCTTTGCCCCCCTAACTTCTAATCTCCTCCTTTGAGCTCTTCCTCACTTTCACTTCGGAGGAAACCGTGTCCCCTATTTCTTTCCAAGGCTGGCCTCGCTACCCCCAAACTCCCCCCAGCCCCGCACATGCAGGTAAATCTGAGCCTTCTGCTCTCCTTCCAGAACTTTCTTTGCTAACGACCTCCTTCCTATCTATCTTCAGTATCTCCTTCCTCTTTCACTTGCAATTTCTAATCTTCCCTCTTCTCACAAGTAACACCAACGTCCTTCCCCTCTCTTTCCTTCTCGAGCTTCTGTGTCGCTCTGCCCTTTGCATTCCACACACCTGTCTCCAAAGGGGAATCTCATTCTCCCCCTGTGCATTCTTCACGGGCTCCTCCTGCACCCGCGCTGCTCCTCCACTGAGCCTGGTGTCACTTACACGACCGGCGGAGGGGGAGGACCGCCGGGGGTGGGTCTGGCTCCACCATTCCCTGGGTGTGGGGCTGGCCCGGCTTCACCCGCCCGTGCCTCAGTGTCCTCACCGGTAGAATGGGCCACAAGGCTTTGGCCCCTTAATGAACGTCACAATACGGGAGTGCCAGCACGCTGATTTGGACAGAAACTGGTAAGGATAACACATAAGAGGGACAAAGAGAGTGACCTAAAAATAGAAGAAGAGTGATCCGTGCTGGCCCACTTCCCTGGGATGCTTTGGAGTTCCCCAGACTGAACCCCTAGTTCCGCTTTGCGGCCTAACTTTTCCTGGGGTCTTCCCCACTGTCCCCCATGCTGAGAGAAATGGGGGGGCGTCATCTGTGGTGTCCAGGAACTTAACCTGAGCACTTCTCACTCGGCCCAGTCTTGCCGTGTGTCGCATGGCACTTAGTGTGAACTTGCCCGCCCTCAAAATGCTTCCAGGCCTTGCACGCCAGCGGTGTTTCCCTCAGTGTGTTAGTGTGCCAGGGCCACTCTGACGGCCACACCCACAGACTGGGGGGTTTGGCGACAGAAAGTTATCTTCTCACGATTCTAGAGGCCGCAGGTCTGAGAGCAAGCTGAGGACCGGGCTGGTCTTTTCTGACTGAGGCCTCTCTGCTTGGCTTGCAGATGGCCACCTTCTGGCGGTCTTCACGTGGTCCTCCCTCTGGACCTATCTGTGTCCTGATCTCCTCTTGTTTTTTGTTTGTTTGTTTGTTTTAAGATTTTGTTTATTTATTTTGAGATAGGGAGAGCATGAGCAGGGGAAGGGGAGAGGGAGAGGGAGAGAATCTCAAGCAGACTCCACACTGAGTGAGCAGCCCGACGTGCGGCTCGATCTCGTGACCCTGCGATCACGACCTGAGTGGGAATCAACAGTTGGACGCTCAACTGACTGAGCCACCCAGGTGTCCCCTAATCTCCTCTTCTTATAAGGACCCCAGACACATTGGAGTAGGGCCATCCTACTGACCTCATTTTAACCTAATTACCTCCATAAAGGCCCTATCTCCAAACGCAGTCATTTTCTGAGATTCTGGGGCTTAGGACTTCAACCCTGTGAATTTTGAGGGGGCCACAATTCAGCCCACAGCACTCATGTTTGGTACCCACAATGAGCTAACATGGGGCCTGTCACATTTGTGTCTTTGGTTAAACAAAGGAAGAAACCAGGGAAGGGGACACAGGGCAGGATGCAGAGAAAAACAATCCTCACAACCTGTTTCTGATAGCATCTTGGGGAAGTGGTGGAGAAAGCAAGGAAGGTTAGTCATCACCTCTAATGTTTTCCTTTCAATAACATGTCCTCACACCCCAGGATTATGTCACTAGAGTTGGGTTTCTTTCTCCTTGCAAAATGATACCGCTGGGAAGGATGACATAATAGAACTACAAATTGGAGTAAGACAGATTCTGCTTTTGTTATTTACTGCTATGAAGCCTCCAGAGTCTGGCATGTTGTAAATACATGTTGGCTACTGTTGGTTTTATTATTATTATTATTATTATTATTATTATTATTATTATTATTATCATCATCATCATCATCAACTTTAAGCTCTATGAAGACAAGAACATTTTGTATCTTGTCCATGGCTCTACTCCCTGGCCTCACGTGGTGCTGAGCAAATCGTAGAAGCTCAATATATTATTTGTTCAATAAATGAAGATAGTTAACCTCAGAGGCTCTCTTTTCTCATCTCTGAAAGGAACTAATATTTACTGAGCACTCACTATGTGTGATGCTTGTGTACCTGTTTGATGTGGATGATTACACTTTCCTCCTCACACCAATCATTTGAGGCAAGTACTTTTTTTTTTTATCCTCATTTTTCAGATGAGGAAACAGAGGCAGAGAGAGTTCAATAACTGGTCAAGGTTCCAGCAGAGCTCAGATTCTCTTGGACTCAAACCAGAAATGCCAATCAGTGTACTCTACCGTGTCCCTCGTGTCCAGAAAGAGGGTGGAAAATAGCTACTTGACAGGCTCGGTGGGAGGACTGACTGAAATTTGTAGGGGGAGCTCAATAAATATCACACACACCCTGGCACTTCACTCCATTTACCTTGCTGTCCAGATAGAACCTGTCTTCTAACCAACAGCTCTTCCCAGACCGTCCATTGACCCTAACACCCTGTGGCTACTGCTCCCTTTTCCACTTCCCTTCATCGCAGAACTACTCTGGACTCCAGCGAGGTCTGTACCTGGTGTTCTCACCACCCATGTTGTCTTGACCCCACTCAAGTCAGGCAGAAGCCTCTCCTCTCTTCTGCAACGGCTCTGAGCAAGATGACCAAACACATCCGATGAACAAATCCAACTGTGTCACTTTCCCAGGCTCTTGGCATCATTCAGCAGAGCTAATGATAGGTCCTCAAAACACCCTTTTCTCACAGCTTCCTGGCTTCTGTCTCAATCTTCTGGATTCTCCTTCTGGGTACCCCCCGCCCCCCAGCTGGCCTACCCACCTCCATTTTGCATGTTGATTTACCCCAGGCTGAAATTTCCTTCTTTATCTGCATTCTCTGGCCAGGAAATCACATCCAGAGCCATGACTTAAATGCCATCTGTACGTGGATGGTTCCAAATTTCTAACTCCAGCCCTGACTCCTCCCTGGAGTTTCATATTTATGGATTCAGCTTCCCATACAACATTGCCACTTGCAGCTCTAACGGGCATCTCTAACTTAACATGCACACCGTCCTCCGTACTGCATTTCCTTCCTTTCTCACCCAGACCTTTCACATTCTCCCTATTCATTGTTCAGTATAAAAATCTAGGAGTCACCCTTAATTCCTTATTTTCTCTCATCATACTTTGAATCCATCAAGCCCTGTGGAAGGCTTTACCTCCAAAACATAGATCATACTCATCTATCTTAAATCCCCTTGGAATTCAAGTAGAGCTTTGACATGACTTACAAGGCTCTGTGTGGTCTAGCTTCTGCCTGCCTCTAAGACCTCCAGTATGGCCACAACCCCCATTGTTTGGACACATTGAAATCTCGTCCTTGAACACAACAGGCTTATTTATGTCTCAGGGCCTTTGCACTTGCTATTTCTTCTGCTTGGATTTCTTTCTCCCAGATCTTCACATGACTGTCACCTTCTTATCACTCAGGTCTCAACTAAAATATCACCTTCTCAGAGAAGATTTTCATGAGGACCTTGGTTAAGATATCTTCCCAACCACAACTTCATGTCCCGCTATTAGTTAGGAAAGTGGCTTCAAATAAGAATAAACCTGGGGCAGCCCAGGGTAGCCCAGCGGTTTAGCGCCACCTTCAGACCAGGGTGTGATCCTGGAGACCCGGGATCGAGTCCCACGTTGGGCTCCCTGCATGGGGCCTGCTTCTCCCTCTGCCTGTGTTTCTGCCTCTCTCTCTGTTTCTCTCTCTCTCTGTGTCTCTCATGAATAAATAAATAAAATCTTAAAAAAACAAAAAAAGAAAAAGAATAAACCTGGTACAGGCCTAAGCTGGTAGACCTTTGTCTCATATATTAAGATATCCAGGGTAGTTAGGTCAAGGCTGTTCAAGCCTCAGTGGTGCTATCAGGGACTCTGGTTCTTTCTCACATTTCTGCTCTGCCCCCCTTAACATCTCAACTTTCTTCCTTGTGATTTCACTTCAAGGTCACAAGACAGCTGCTGCACCTCTGGGCATTATATCTGTGTCCCAAACAAGGAGAAGGGAGAGTTCAAAGGATCAAAGTAATTTCTTATGTGGCTCTGCATTTTATTGGACCCGAAGGCCTCCTCAGAGGGTTCCTCAGAGGGTTCAACCTGGAGTCTTGGACTTGGGTCCCACAGTCCCTAGCACCTAGCAGTAAGTGATGGTGGAGACACAAGCATTTTATCTTCCCACCATGTATACTAGAGAATGCAAGGCAGAGGGGGGTATAAATGATTGGGGTCAGCTAATCCCAGTCACCTTTTATGCCATATTGTCCTGTGTACCTTTTTCATAGAACTTATGATCTGAAATCACCTTGTTTTATTTATCTGTTTTCTTACTGTGTCCTCTGATTTCGAGTAAGCTGCATGAGACGGGTGACCTTGTATCTTTTCTTTAGGACTATGACTAGAAGCGACTCTAGCACACAGTAGGAAGGCAGTAGCTAGCGGTGGATTCTTGAATAAGCCATCCAAAAACAGCTAAGATTTGCCTCTGTTACAAATGCATTTCTATTATGCACAAAACACTCACAACGCACTAGATCATTAAAGCTTAATTGTTAAGTGTCCTATGCAGATTGACTTGCATGCTGTTGGGACACCAAAAGCTGAGTGAACTGTCCTGATCTGAGGAGTAACAGTGGGTCTGTTCACAGCAGCTGCATTGATAGGATTGATGGTATCGTCTGTTAGGTCCACACTCCCTCTCAAAGCTGCCTTTGCGATGATAGCTCCATTGGCAGACTCTCCACGGGCTAGAGAGAAGCTCAGTGTCCTCCCGCAGCACTCAGCCACTGGCCATATCATGTGGATTTGTGACCTGCTTCACTAAACTTACTGGCCGCACACAAGCTCTGGGATATTAAATAAAATATGAATGGCAAACACACAGGCTTGGTCAGGCTCATGGGAAGTTTCTATGGCAGCCCAAGTTTCTATTTGAAAGAAGAGATTCAGTGGTGGCTCTCAAGCTCAGGGTTGAACATGGTCACTGGAGTCTAGATGTGCCTGGCAGTGCCTGATGGGCTAACCAAGCGGTCCTTTCTGCAGGGGGCACTGAATAGTGATGGAATCCCTCGCCCTTACAAGTTCAGCCCAGTACCAAAGTCTCGAAGCTCTGCAGAAAGAAGAGAAACTGAATACTGCCCCTTGCCTTCAGGTGAGCTCTTCATGGACTCGTGTCTGAATCTAGGGGAAATAAGGGGCTGTAAGTACATATTGATGTGTTTTGTTTTGTTTTGTTTTTTAACAAATCTTCCAAATCTATGGCACAAAGCTACATTGCTTTGGTGTATATGTAATGGAGAGGAAGAGGTGTTTCTTCCTCTTCTTCATGGCTCACAGCTATGGCCCTGGCATGGAGGGCGTAGAGAACACAGAACTCCCTCAGCTTGTGGAGGTCTCTAATGTGGTGGCCACACCTACAGGAACTTATTCCTGAGCACACTACAGACATTTTCGAGAATGCTCAGAAACAAGCAGGAGAGACCTGGTGGGGATAGAGATATTGCAATGGTGGGTAGGAGTGAGGGGGTCTGTTTCATTATTTGTGAGAGGAACTCTTATTTTATTTTATTTTATTTTATTTTATTATTTTATTTTATTTTAATTTAATTTAATTTAATTTAATTTAATTTTATTTTATTTTATTTTATTTTATTTATTTTGTTTCAGGAATTTATTTTAAACATTAGTCCCAGTCCCCACTTTAGTCCAACAAAGCCCAGGGAAAATGAGCCACATACATTTTTTTTGAGCAAACATTTACTGCCAGGTACTGTACTAGACACTGAAGATATGGGAACAAAATAGATAAAGCCCCTACTTTCACAGAGCTTATTTCTTTGTAGAGGAAGAGATGGAGAATAAATGAACCTCAATAATGGAATTGATGGAAGGGCTAAAAGTTGGATATAAAAAGAAAAATCAATTTAGAATATTGAACCGGACTCACAAGAGAAGTTTAGGAAAAATCACTTTTAGGGGGAAGATCCTAAGACTCCATCCCCATTTCCATCTCCAGTAGGTCATACCCAGCGTCACCATGAGCCACAACAGTCCTCCTGAGGCCAACACTTTTTGCTCCTTTCCCATGCACCAAAAAAGTCCAATTGTCTTCATCACACAAGTGACAGCCTGGCCTGGGGATTTATGAGCATGATGTCTCTGTGGCTGGGCTGTGAGCACCTGCACCCTGGGTTCCGGAGAGCCTCGTGCAAGGGTGAGCCCACGGCGGGGGGTTGAAAATATCTGTTGACCGTGTGACAGAGCGAATGAATGAAGTGGAGTCACGTTGCAACAGGTGAGCTTTAGGTCAGACATAAGTGTTTCCTGTCAGGCTCATGAAATGCTCAAACAGCTGTAAGGGGGAGCTTGTGGTTTGCACCATGGCAGGCTTCAGCTCAGGGAGGATTAACCCATTGGCTGCAGCAAAGTTACTGGGAGTGGATCTGTTTCAGCCACTGCACATGCTAGAGAGCCATCAGGTCAGTCCGGCTATGGCCACCGAGGGCCTTTGCAAATGGTTCTGGAAGCCTAAAAACAGTGGGTGCCACAATGCACGGAACTCTCATGAATATCAGGCCAAGTCCTAAAAACATTCTACTATTTGCTACTGTGACCAGAGAAAGGAAAAAAAATTGTGTGTGTGTGTGTGTGTGTATGTGTGTAGTAAGTTTGTTAAGTTCTGCAAAATGTTTGGAATCTTGTGAATGACACTCATTTTCCTAGGCTGATCTCATCTTAAACAGCAAAATATGTCTTGGAATCACCTCTTCAGAGCAGGTAAAAATCCTGACCAGGTAGGCAGAGACTGTTTGACAGTCCTGGGGAATATGAATGCAAGAGAACGAGGAGTGAAGCACACTGTTTGTTCAGCAAAACTGAAAAAACATTTGGAAATAGCAAAGTGGAAAAAAGGAAGGACTCAGTCGTAAAGAGATACGGATCCAGAGAACAGACTGGTGGTTTCCAGAGATGAGAGGTTAGGGGAGAGTGGGCAAAAGGGGTTGAAGAGTTAGAAATTTCCAGTTATAAAACAAGTCCTGGGGATATGATGCACAGCATGGGGTCTACAGTTCATAATACTCTACTGTATACTGGAAAATTGCTAAGAGAGTAAATCTTGAAAGTTCTCATCATAAACAAAAAAAAATTGTAACTGTGTGTGCTGATGGATGTCAGCTATACTTATTGTGGGGATCATTTTGCAGTGCATGTAAACACTGAATCACTATGTTGTACACCTGACACACGATGTTTTATGCTAGTTATATCTTCATTCAAAATAGTAATGAGAGCACACCTTGCCCATCGTCTGTTTACTTTAACCAGGCTTCTCAGTAGAAATGCCCTCTACATTATGACCCAGCCCACAATAATGACGAATCACCTACCTACCTACCTACTGAGACAAGAGTTTCATAAAACAATACTTTCCTTACCATGTGCAATGCACTCTGGTGTCTTCCAATATATTCTTTTTCTTTTTAAAAAATGCTGGTGAGGGGCACCTGGGTGGCTCAGTGGGCTAAGCATCTGCCTTTGGCTCAGGTCATGATCTCAAGGTCCTGGGATCCAGCCCAGAGTTGGGCTCTCTGCTCAGCAGGGAGTCTGCTTCTCCCTCTCCCTCTGGGCTTGCATGCAAATAAAATAAAATAAAAAATAAATAAAATAAAATAAAGATTTAAAAATGCCTATGAAGTTCTGTGGCTTTGGGCCATGGCCCCAGGTAGCTTTGGACTGAGTGAATTATATGGTGAACTGGGGTGGAAACTGCATCTGGCAGTGTGGGGGCCCAGAGCCCGTCAGGGCCTAGCGTCTTGCACGGCGCGTTGATGTCCTGTCTCTGTGCTGCTCCAGGCAGGTGTAACCTGTTAACTCTCTTCCAAAACCACGCTGGGTGAGGGATCAGGAGATGGGGTGAGCGGTCACCTCCTGCAAGTCTCTCAGCCTTAATGAGCCTCTGGCATCCCCCCCTATGAAATGGGAAATTCGGCGAAGCTCATTGATTCAGACTCTGTGACAGAATGGAATTTGTTCTAATTTGTTAGGGGTTATTACAATTGCTTCTCTGAGAAATGTGAATTTAATCAAGTGATGTTTTTTGAGTCTTTCCCAGAAAATGTCAGTATCTTTCCATTGTCCATTAAAATGCTGATGGAAGTCACCCCACTCCCAACTGCTGCTCTTAGCTCCCTTTGGTCAGATAGATAATCTGAATCAAAAATAATTTAATTGGAGTGCCATTTTCTTGGTTATTTAGAGAGGCAACACTTGGCCCCAGGCTAGCAGGAAGGAGCCCCTTGCATCTCCTTGCCCGGAAGGGCAGCCTGGAGTCCTGCTAAATGGAAAAATATTCTATTGTCAGTGTGTTATCGGAGAGTGTTGTGCGGAGAAAAATGAATGATTTTACTGTTCGATGTTAGTGTTCTTAAATAAGAGGTGCCCTTTAAGATTCACAAATGAGGACATGGGGGTTCTAGATCCCTCACTTGTCAGGAAGCTTCACCTTGAGGGGACAGTTCCTCTCACTATGGCTCTGGGACCGGGACAGGCATGAGGTCCTTTTAGTCACTGATATAGGTCTAGAGCCTACAAGGGGCTGGCACATTGTAGATGCTTAAAAAGTAGTTATGGGACAAATGACAAGGGACATGCTGGAGGCGACCCTTTCCTGGGAGGCCTCTGCCTTGAAGTTTTTTCTGTCTATGACAAGAGCCAGCAAGTCCACTGTCCTCTTACACTGTGAGTCTCCTCAGAGATGGCATCAGCTTCTCAGGCCCCAGCTGGGTGCATGCGCTGCTGTGCTGTGTAGCAGGTTGGGGGGCGGGTTCTGCTGGATGGGTGGCCAGAGACGGGGTGATCATGTGCTCTGCCCCTTTCGTTCAGGCCCCGGTGTGGATTCTGGCGTAGAATCCCCTGGAGACTCCCAACTAGAAGAGGCACAGAAAACAGGAGAAAGACTCAGCTCCTTGATGGTGCAGCATTCAGCAAAGGCACCCGTTGGGAAGGAAAGCGGGGTGCATGGCACCTCGGTCGTGGCACCGATGAGGTCTTGGAGAAATCCCAAAGAGATTCTGCTCTCAGTTGTTCAGTTATTTGGCTGGTTTTCCTTCTGGTCGGCTCTAAGTACCCAGGGCACCCAGTCACCTATTGCCTTAAAGATAGAGTAACTGCTGGGATTTCTTTTATAGCATTTCCGTACCTCATGGTTTTTTCTTTTTGTTTCTTCCTCCAAAATGCTGGCTATGCTTTGAGAAATTTAGACTTTCTTTAAAACCTTAACATGTTTAGTTGTTTATGTTGGTGGAGACATGATGTTTGCAACATATCTAGGAGACTGGCTGAGATTTCTGTGCACTTGTATCTATAAGATCAGAGACGGCTGCTTGAAGAAAAAGCTCCTGGGGGGGCAGGGCCATGCTTTCCACCTGTGAGATACACGAGGGTTAGCAAGTGCACTCAACAAAGCAGGTGTGGGCAGTAGGATAGACTGAGTGATCTTGCTAAGGGGACAGGGTCCTTATGATGCACGGGAGGCTCATTTACTGCTAGAAATGATGTAATTACAAGGAATCTAAAATGAAACAGTTGTGTGTTTTTAGGGCAAAACAACCATATTGTCTCAACGGGAGAACACAACAAATGAGTTTTCCTGTTTTCTGTGGATTTAGAAAATCCGTAACAAGGCATAAGGTCCAGAAGAGTTTTAACAGAGTATGAGCTCTAAAGAGGATTTCAGTGCCAAACTGTCAATTGTGAAGATAAAAGAGAGTTTTCCCACGGCTATTGTTTGGCATTTTTTTCACCTATTTTTCATCTCGCCATCCCTAAGAGCTTCATGAGTAGCTTTGAACATTTAACGAACGAGGAAACTGGAATAGGAAAAGTTGAGAATTCCAGATTATCACCTGACATTTTCGGAGACTTCAAAATGTTTCCTCTTGTGCGATCTCATTTAATCATCATCATACTCCTAGAAGACGGCGCTCTTATTAACTAGGAGTAGTTTTGTTGAAGTAGCAAAATTGTCAATTGTCAATATTGTCCTGCCCCTGTTCCTAGATCTATATATGCCGTAGCCAAGTGAGGGCTAATTCAAAGCCTTCGTTAGCACACGCCTTTTGCCCCTGAATACCAGGGCGTCCCCCAGGGAGCCAGGCTGGACAGCCTGGAGGGCTCCTTGTGACCAGGCCGAAGCTGCAATGTGACAAGTAGGCCAAGGCTCTTTCTCAGTGCTTGCCAGCAAGCCGCATTTAATTCTCAGCCCTCTGTTTTCCTGCTCTGCTCCAAGGAGAAGATGGTCCAAGAAAATGGGAGATAAGTAAAGGAGAGGAAAACGAGACTCCTTGTAAGCCTAGAGCAGGCCTGGCTCTTCTCACCTCATCAGAGCAGAACAGCTCCCAGCAGCCTCAGTAGCCTGGACCTGTCCTGGTCTCTGGCCATGAGGGCTTTGAAATGTAAAGATCAGCACCCTTTAGAGAGTGAGGTCTTACTATTCAACACTCAGCCCAGGGATGGGTCCTTGATTCCCCCATATCTGCCCTCCTCCTCCTTGGGGAAGAGGCGGGAAGGGCTAAAGGAAGAGAGCCTCCTTGCGGGATAATAATCACTCCTGTACTGCGGCCGCCAGACTGAGACCCAGAAGGTTAAGTCGCATGTCCTACGTCTGCAGCTGGTAAGAGCTAGAACCAGGTGAGAACTGCATCCATTCAAGCCTTCTGTTTGATGTGCATATTGCCGCATGCCTCACTTCCTGCTGGGACTCACACGTCCAGCGGGCCCTACACAACCGGTGGGCCGCTGCCACTCAAGAGCTGCGAAATGCAACCGAGGGAACCGTGAGCATAGCTCCTTCTATGCAGAGGAATTAAAAGCACTGAAATATTGGGGCGCCTGGTGGCTCAGTGGTTGAGCATCTGCTTTCAGCTTGGGTCGTGATCCTGGCACATCGGGCTCCGCGCAGGGAGCCTGCTTCTCCCTCTGCCTGTGTCTCCACCTCTCTCTGTGTGTGTCTCTCGTGAGTAAGTAAATAAATCTTAAAAAAAAAAAGTACTGAAATATGAAGAAAGATTTAAAGGAGCTAAATACATGGAACTGGGCTACTTGATGATTACTGGGGATGTGATTTCAGGCTGCACATTTTTGAAGGATGGAAACATCTGACAGGATGAGCTATGTAGCAGGGGATATGATGAAGGAATGAATAGTACAAAGTCAAAACCAGAAGTTGGATAATGGAATAATATCTAATAACTCTCTCTTCTTTCGCTTCTTTTCATAGGGAGGAAAGGGATAGACTTTGGGGAACTGATGAGCTTAAAAGTGATTTTTCTTTTCTTTTCCTTTCTTTATTTAAGATGTTATTTATTTATTCATGACAGACTCAGAGAGAGAGCCAGAGACATAGGCAGAGGGAGAAGCAGTCTCTATGCCGGAGCCTGTGCGGGACTAGGTCCCAGGACCCTGGGATCACAACCTGAGCCGAAGGCAGATGCTCAACTACTGAGCCACTCAGGGGCCCCAAAAGTTATTTTTCCAACACAAGCATCCATTGCTGTAGAATGAAATAGAACAAATGATGATTTCAACCCCAGATGAATTTCCTAGCGCATTTTAAATAAACTTTGCATCAATGCCTCTTCTTCCATATCATCTCCCCCTATGTCCACTGTCAGAGCTTTAGTTCTTGCTCCATTAAGTCTCACTGGGCCTCCAGCCATCTCTCTTCCTCGAGATTCTCTAACCACTTTACCCTCCACATGGCCACGGCATGACCTTTCTAAACCACTTCCCAGAATAATACTTTAAAACCACATGACCTAATGAAAAGACTTTATGAGTTAGCCCTCTTTCTATTGCAAATAATAAAAAACCTGACTCAAGCTGCTTAAATAAAAAATTTACTCTTTAGGTTCATGTAATGGGAAGGTCCAGAGATGGGAGGACCAGCTATGGGATGGTTTAATCCCGAGGCTCAGTGATGTAATTCAGGACCCGGTATCTTGCGTCTCCCTGCTGTGCCTCCTGTGGTGGGGCCAGCTGCCTTCTGTACTGGTGTGGGCTGGCCTCGGGCTTGCAAGAAGAAGTCAACAGCTTGTAGGAATGCGAACTTCCCTGCCTACTTTCAAAGGGAGAGAGTGCTGTCCTTGGATGCTGGGCAAGAATCCTGAGATTCCCTTGATCGGGTAGGCTTAGGTCACGGGCCCAACCTGGAACTCATCTTTGTGGCCAGGGGAATGGGAAGTGTAGGTTGGCTTAAATAAGTGAGGGACTACCCTGCACATGGGTATTAGGTAAAGCTCACCTGAAATACTTGGGTTGAATAGCATTGGAAGGTTCCAGAACAAATGAGAGACTGAAAAGAAAGGACGGAAAGCTGGGTGTGCCACTAGCTCTCTCCTCCACAATTGAGCTACTCACCATCTATCCCGTTTCAATCCTCACCATAGCTACCTCCTTTTCACCTCCTATACTCAGCCACGTGGGACTATTTGTTGTTCTTGGAATATACCCTGCAATCTCCACCTCTAAGTCTTTATTCATGCTGTCCTTTAATCCAGAATATACACACACACCCCACCAGGATGTTGAAGACCTACTCATCCCTGAAGATTTGGCTCAAAACCCATTTTTCCATGGGTGCTCTTTCGGAGTCCCAGCTAAATAAATATTTTCCTTCCCTATTCTCCAACTTTTCTTCTTCACGTTACCAGCTGTGTGATTCTGGGCAACTTTCCTGACCTGTCTGAGCTTCGGTTTCTTCCTACGTAAAGTGTGGATAACATGAGAGCCTATGTCAAGAGTTGTGCCGATTATTTTTTTTTTTATATTTTATTTATTCTAAGAGACAATCAGAGGGGGGAGGGTAGAGACATAGGCAGAGGGAGAAACAACTCTCTGTAGGGAGCCTGATGCAGGACTTGGTCCCAGGACCCCAGGATCACGACCTGAGCCAGGAGACACTCAACCACTGAGCCACCCAGGTGCCGCAAGAGTTGTGGAGAGTACATAAGTGAAGACATGTCAGCTCTTAGAACATTGCCTGAGTCTTACTGGACTCATCAGCGTGGGTTATTATTTTTATTTTTGCATTTTATATACCAGTGAGCCTTGTGGTAGCCTGACTTTGGGTTTATCTCTTCAATCAATTGTGAGCTGCTAGAGCGTAGGCTGAAACGTATTCACCATTTTATCTTTATTTGATTCATTTAAATATTTTTGAGCACACCGTGTGTCAAATAGTGAGGAACACAAAGCAGGACATGCTCCCTATCTACCCTTTTAAGACAGAGAAGGCACTCCACAAGTGCTTGTAGAGTTGAACAGAAGTTAGGACTGACAGAAATAACTACATTTCCTGGCTTCATGGCCCTGGTGTCTATGGGTGAACATCCAAGTGAGGCCTGACCATACACTGTTCCTAGTCCAAAGGCTGGCAAGAACCATAACTTGGACTAGCTGAGGTTGTGTCATTTGGGGTTACTACAGCAGACAAACTGTGGACGGGAGATAGCACGGATAAGAATATGAGTGAAGTGATGGGACCAGAGGCAGGTGGTCTTGACACCCACTCAGTGCAAGGCCCACAAGATTAGAGACGCTCAGAATGGAGGGTTACTTCCTTTTATGTCTTTTGGGATGGGCCGAGGCATGGTAGTCTTCAAAGTTCGCTCTATGACCAGATGAGGAAGAATCTCCCTGTGCCTGCCATAGCCTCAACCTTCGCTTTGTCTTCAGGCCTATTCAGATTTTACCAAAATTCAGGATTTTGGTAAAAGGAGGCTTCGCAGTAGTTCAGATGAGACGTCAGTGGTGGCCTGAACAGAATCATTATTAGAAATGGGGGTGGGGAAAAAAAAAGAAATGGGGATGGGAGGGTAGTGGGTTTTGAAATATTGAGGAAGGAGAACAGACTGGACTTGATGGTTTGAATGTGCAAAATAGATCAGTGGGGATGATTTCCATCACAAATAATTGACACCCTTCCTCATGCTGGCAAAAACAAAGGAAACGTGTTCTCTCAACAGAAGACTTAAGATGAGGACCCACTGTAGGGTGAATTCAGCAGCCCAACATTCCTTGCCTTTCCACTCTGCCATCCATAGCATTGGCATCCTATCACATCAACTGGTGGCCATGCCCAGTGATGGGTTTTTGTTCATATGGAATGAGAGGGGAAAGTTGGCTTCTCTTTCTGAGAAGTCTGAAACAAGCCTCTTCTGTTTCTTTGGTCTAGATTAACTTAGACCTGCCCACTCACAACCCAAACAATCACTAGCACGGGGATGAGATGATCACCCCAGTGGACTTATAATCATAGGTGTGGGGGGTGAGGTCAGGTGGAATGGATGTTGGGGGGGGCGCCAAAAATGATGAGGTCCAGTAGCCGAGGCCACCAGGTAATGGTAGTGCCATTTACTGATTAAGAGATCTGAGAGGAAGAACTGGTTTGGAGAGAAGATGATGAACTTATTTTTAGACTTGCATCCTCTGTGTGTTCCACGCAAAACAAACTCATGAATTGAAAGGACAAGAAGCCACTGGGTCCCATGAAATGCAGGCATGGGGATTGAAGGCAGGGGCAAAGCAGAAACCAAAGGAAAATTTAGTCCATTGCTTTCCTTTATCTTCATGTCATGGAAGAGTCTAAAGGATGCTTAGGTCACTGGAGAATTTCCGAGGACACGTTGTTAGCCAAGAAGAATACGGGCTCAGGGAGCTTCTACACTCTTTTAGGAGCCTTCCTTTACTGCCAGCCCAGACTCCATCCTAGCTCTGATAGAAGGGTCTTCCCACACTGTAGCCAAACCATGTGTGAACATTTTTTTTTTTGCTTCCAAAGGGGTGTTTGCTTAATTGCTCCTCACTAAATCCTCTCACTGTCATGCTCAAAGCTCAAATGAGACGGCGCACGGCTAAAGTGTTTGTGACATTTATTGTCACCTGGTAATTTTAGGCTTGCTGATTAGTCTTTAATGGGCTTTTTCACTTCCCAAGTGCTGCTTCTGCAAGTATTATGCTACCATGAGGAGGTAGGAATGTCCTGCAGATGGTTGCTCCAAATGCCAGATCTAGCCTATGGTATGTTTGGAATTCACAATTAATTAGTAAAGCATAACTCGAGCGAGATCTTGAGAAGTAGCATAGTGTAGTGGTTAGGAATGTAGACCGTCTGGGTTCAAGTCCCACCTGTACCACTGCAGGCTGTGTGACCCAGTCAATCTTACTGTGTGCTTCAGTTTCCTCATCTTCAAACTGGGGATGATTATGATGATACTTAACAGAATCTACCCCTCAGGCTTTTTAGTAAGTCAATTATATGTGAAATGCTTAGAAAAGCACTTGGTGTATAGGAAATGCTCTTTACTTGCTTGGTTATTGATTTTTTTTTTAAAGTATTCTTTAAAATGTTTAATTTTATACTTTTCTTCCTTTTATGAACATGTTCTCAACCAAATCGTACACTCAGGATTTGATTGAATGTTTCTTTGTGGCATAGTCTTGAGTAACTTGATATGGAATCAAAAGCCCATCCCAGCTGACCTTAGGGCAGCTCAATGCCAAAGCTGTGGTCTCAGGGGCTCTTCATGACTTGGCTCCATCCCGGCCACAGGTGGTCTATTACCTTGTTTAACCGATTACAGCCAATTAAAGGGAAGGGCTTAATTTGCCTTTCTAGCACTTACAATCAGCTAAAATGTTCGACATCACTTCCTGATGCTAAGATCTCCTGCTTCCTCTTTCCCACACAAGAGCAGCAAAAAGAAAAGGGTATTCAAATGGAGGAGTTTTCAAAGTCTAAGTTTTTACCGGATGATCATTTCTCCTTCCTTTTGGCTTTTGACACATTTATAAATCAGTTATGTAATAATCTCTTGCAGCTTTGCCAATCTATTGCAGCTAAATGCAAATCACCTCTTTTAAGGTTGAAGGAATCAGAAAATTTTGCAGAAAAAAAATAGGGAGATAGAAGATATATAGGTTACTTTCCCATTATAAAAGAGTATATGCTTAATATGGAAATTTGGAAAATATATAAAAGTAGGTGGGGAAAAAATCACCAATGGCCCCAACCAGAAACAGCGACTATAAATATTTTAGTATATTTTCTTCCAAGCTTTTATTCTGTGTATAGATTGTGTCTGACATAGTTGTGATCAAAACACAAATACAATGCTGTGTACCAAATTTTGTTTCATTCAACCCTTATAAGTATTTCCCATGTGGCTGTATATTCTTTGTAAAAAATTTATAACAGTTGTATGGCATTTCACTATGTCTGTTTTTCTATTATTAAATACTTCATTTAAAAATTACGTCTAATATTTTCATATTTTCTTCCAGTATTTTTGGTTTCTTATTTATGACTGATTTCAGACAGTAGAATATGTAGATCATAGGGCATAAGCATTTCTAAGGCTCTTGATTTATATTGTCTATTCTAGAATGTCTGTTTCAACTTGACCTTCCCACCAAGAATGGGCAAGGGTGCACTAGCAGAAGATAACAGGGTTTTAGCCTAGTGCCGTCCAAAGGAAGCTGATAGGGTTGCCATCTCCTTTCCTCTTGAGTCCCTTTTAAAAAACTATTGTGATTAAAAAATACAATGAAGTTTATCACCTTCGTCATTTTTTAAGTGTACGGTCCAGTTGTGGGGAGTATGTTCATTATCGTCATGAAATGGATGTCGAGCACTTTTTCATCTTGCAAATCAGAAACTCTATACCCACTAAAAGACAACTCCCCCTTTCTTCTCTCCCACCTCCCACCAGCCTCCAGCAACTGTCATCTACTTTCTGTTTCTATGAATTTGATACTTTACATGCCTCCTGTAAGTGGGATCATACGGTCCTCCAAAGTCCCTTTTGGAATAGCACATCTAGAAACTACTTGCCGAGAAACTGTGAGTGAGTGTGACCTCTGTGAGTGAGAGGCCAACCATGCTGCCTTCCTGTCCCTTATTGCTACGTCGTCCACCCCGGCCCCAAACTATCCCCTTTGAGCTCCGTAGTCATCATAGAACCATCTGCCCCTCAGATGTCACTACTTGGATACTCCCACAGTCACTTCTCACATAACATGGCCAGAACCAAACTCAACACCTCATTCCATTTTAAGCCTCTTCTTTGTCCTCCCGGTTGCCTGTCCCTGGGGAATCCCACCATCGTTCAGCCAGTCGGATAAGACAGAAACTGAAGAGTTGTCTCAGCTCCTCCTAGGTGCTTATGGCAAAGTAACACTGGTCTCCTTCCAGCTCTTCTAAATATCTCTTGAACTCGACCATCTCCTCCGTCCTGTTCCTCATTTCAGTATCTTATTGTGTCAGTCCCTAACCTCTTCTCCCTGCTTCTAGCCTGACTCCCTTTAATCCACAGTCCAAACTACTGCCCAAGTTATATTCCTAAAGAACAAATCTGATTATCCTATTCCCTTGCTTAAAATTTCCATGGTATTTAGGATAAGGTTCGAAGTCCTCAACCAGACTTTTCATGACCCTCACCCCTCCAGCGTATCCATGCCTACCCCTCCAGCCTTGTGCACACCTGTTTGCAGAGCACCTCATTCTCTGTCAAGACCCCTGGGTCTTTTGCACGTGTTGTTACCTCTTTTGGGAATGCCTTTTTCTGCCTTCTTCTCTTGGCCATGTGTTATTCACCATTTAAGTGTCAGATGAGTCATCCCTTCTCCAGGAAGGCTTCCCAAATTCCCCAGCCTGGATCTGGTGCCCCTCCTCTGGCCCTCACAGTCCCTAATACAGACCTCCACTTCTGAGTCATCCTTAATTACTGGTTTACATACTTATCTGTCTCCTCAACTAGATTTGTAAGCTGCTTAAAGACAGGTTCTGGATGTTTCATCTCTCCATCTCCAGCCCTAGCCCAATGCCTGGCACATATGAGATGCAAAAAAAAAAAAAAAAAAAAAAAAAAAAAAAACAAAAAAAAAAAACCCTTGCTGAATGCATGTTGAATGAAGTCACCCTTGATCTTATTCCTCCACCACGCTGCCGCTTTCCAAGGAAAGGGCTGAACCTTCTCCCTGTTGCTACAGTCTATAAGGTCACACAGGGAGTCCTCATAAAAGGGCAGCTTTCCTCTCATTCACAGGGAAGAAGAATGGATAATATTGTATTTTCAAAGTGGAGACTTCCATGTGAGAATCAAAGCATTACTATATCTTGTAACCCAGTGAAGAGCCAAGAAACATAGAAAGTCCTTTTCTTTTAATTGAGCCCATGTGTTTTGTCCAGCCTCCCCCTGTCCTCTGCCAGTGGTCTCCAACACCTCCCCGCACCCCTTCTAACAGCTCAGTACCCAAGCGCAAAAAACTCAAGAGGTTTCAGTCCAAGGACAGGTTACTGGCTCCAAAGTCATGACTCAACTATATTTCCCCCCTCTTTCCAACTGTACACGGATGCAAGTGCTGGTTTTATTCAGTGGGGACACTTTTAAAATTATTATTATTAAATCAACACTGAAATACCTTTCGTCCAGTATCCCTTTCTGGCAAAGACTCTCTGAACAAAACTGTGAAAGTGATTCTGTAACGCATTTCTTAATCAGGTTAGAAGTCTAAGGAGAATTTCTCCTTCAATCCTTGGTCCACGACTCCCGCCCTTGGTACCCCCCCCCCCCTTGGGTTGCCATTGCAATTCAGCGGCATCTGCTCCACAATCAGCGTTTCTTCCCCTTGCCTTCCCACTCCCGCCCTCCCGGGAGGCAGAGGAGGCGGCGGGGAGAGAAAGAGCCCCAGTACTGTTCAGCGGCCCGGCTCCCTACAGGAAGTGATCTTTCTGCTCTGAGGCCAGCCACACGCCTCCCAGCCAGCCAGCGGCTCTAACTAATTAGCACACGTGATGGGAATTGGAAACAAAGTCGCCAACAATAGGAGCGTGGGAACCAGGACCGCGGCGCAATTACAGCTCCCCTCCCCCGCTGCCCGCCCAGCCCGGCGGCGCGAGGCGCGGGGTCCGCCCCGGGGGGGGGGGGGGGCGGGGCCTGCGGGGTCCCCGGCGTCCCTCCCGGGATTCTGGGGCGTCCGCACACGGTAGGGGGAGTCTCAGCTCTTGCCGGGTCACGGGGCCGGTCAGTTACCCTTTGTTGGGGGAAGAGGGAGGGAAGAAAGAGGCCACTGGAGAGCCTCCCTGCGGCAGCTTAGGGCCGCGCCGACCTCTAAGGGGAGGGGGCGCCCCGGGGTGCCGTCCTGAGTGCCCGCAGCCGCCCCGCCTTTCCCGCCGGTTAGGGTTAGGGTAGGGTTAGGGTTAGGGTAGGGTTAGCGTTAGGGTAGGGTTAGGGTGTGGGTGGTTAGGGTTAGCGTTAGGGTAGGGTTAGGGTGGTTAGGGTAGGGTTAGGGTGTGGGTGGTTAGGGTTAGAGTTAGGGTAGGGTTAGGGTTAGGGTGGTTAGGGTAGGGTTAGGGTTAGGGTGGTTAGGTTTAAGGTTAGGGTAGGGTTAGGGTGTGGGTGGTTAGGGTAGGGTTAGGGTTAGGTTTAAGGTTAGGGTAGGGTTAGGGTGTGGTTGGTTAGGGTTAGGGTTAAGGTTAGGGCTGTTTCAAGGCCCGGCACCTCCAGCTGGTGAGCCGCTCGCCCTGGGAGCTGGCCTCCGGCTCTGCCCGCCTACGCCCGGAGGTTACGTTTAGTGTTAGGGTTAGGGTTGTTAGTGTTACGGTTAGGGTTAGGGTAGGGTTAGGTTTAGGGTGGTTAGGGTTAGGGTTAGGGTGTGGTTAGGGTTAGGATGGTTAGGGTTAGGGCTTTAGGGTTAGGGCTAGGGCTGCTGCAGGGCCCGTACCTCCAGCGGCCGACCCGGCTTCCCGGCGTACTGGCCCCCGTGCTGCCTGCCTGACCCCGGAGGTGTGCTCCCCCGTGTTTTTAGGTACGCCTTGATGGAGATTTGCTTCCGCCTCTCCCTGCACCTGGCATTCCGTGTAATTGCCTTCATGACATAGAATTCACACACCGCACAATTCGCTCATTTAAAGTGGACAGTTGTATGGGTGTCCATATCTGCACCAGAGCCAGTCTGAGAACATTTTCAGGGCCCCGGGGTGGCTCTGTGGGTCTCTCCGTTCAGGTCGAGATTCGGGATCCTGGGACTCAGGCTCAGCCCCTGGTCCGGGCTCCCTGCTCAGTGGAGAGTCGGCTTCTTCCTCTGACCCTCCTCCCTACTGGTGTGCGCACCTCTCTCTCTCTATATCAAACAAATAAGATCTTTAAAAAGAAACAAACATTTCCATTCTCTCAAAAACAAGAAACAGGGGATCCCTGGATGGCTCAGCGGTTTAGCGCCTGCCTTCGGCCCAGGGCATGGTCCTGGAGTCCCGGGATCGAGTCCCACGTCAGGCTCCCTGCCTGGAGCCTGCTTCTCGCTCTGCCTATGTCTCTGCCTCTTTTTCTGTGTCTCTCATGAATAAATAAAGAAAATCTTTAAAAAAACAAACAACAACAACAACAAAAGAAAACAAGAAACAACAGCCCCATCGTTTAGCTTTCACTTCCTCTATATCTATCTCTCCCCTCCTCCCCAGTTCTAAGCAACTCCTAATGCCCATTTTGCCTCCTATAGATTTCCCTATTCTAGACATTTCATCTAAATGGAATCATACCCTGTCCTTTGTGGCTGGTTTTCTTTCGCTTAGCATGTTTTTTAAAGTTCACCTATGCTGTAATACATATAAAGGCTTCCTTTTCCTTGCTGAATAATATTGCGTGAGCTATAAACACGTTTTGTTTATCCATTCACCAGTTGACGCACATTCGAATTGTTCCCACCTTTTAACCATTTGTGAATAATGCTGCTATAAACATTCACATGCAAGTTTTTGTGTGAACATGATTTCATTTCTCTTGGGTGAATACCTGGGTACAGAATTGCTCAGTTATGTGGTCAGTTTGTGTTTAACTTTTAAGGATACTGACAAACAGCTTCCAAATTGGTGGTTAATTCCCAGCCAGTAGTGTATGAGGGTTTTACTTTCTGTAGATCATCCCCAGTACTTGCTATTGTCTTTTTTATTACAGCCACTTTATTTTTTTAAGATTTTATTTATTTATGCATGATAGACATAGAGAGAGAGAGAGAGAGAGAGAGGCAGAGACACAGGCAGAAGGGGAAGCAAGCTCCATGCCAGGAGCCTGACGCAGGACTCGATCCCGGGACTCCAGGATCATACCCTGGGCCAAAGGCAGGAGCTGAACTGCTGAGCCACCCAGGGATCCCCACCACTTTATTTTTAAAAAAGATTTTATTTATTCATCACACACACACACACACACACACACACACACACGAGACATAGGCAAAGGGAGAAGCAGGCTCCATACAGGGAGCCTGATGTGGGACTCGATCTTGGGACTCCAGGATCACACCCTGGGCGGAATGCAGACTCTGAACCGCTGAACCACCCAAGTGTCCCTATTACCGCCATTTTAATTGGTATGAAGTGGCTTCTCAGCCTTTCCTGTGCCAAATTTCTAAAGTCTTTCTGGGTGTTAAGTGTGGACCTTGCATAGTATATCCTAGAAGGGTCCTGAGTGGTAGCTTAGTGAATCAGCTGCTAAAACACAATAGATATTACTGTTTCCAGTGGAAGCTGAAGTAGAAAGTAATTATTTACAAACAGGTATCTGATATCATAAGGCTGGCCAAGAAAGCTCTGCTTAACAGTTGACTCCATCTGCTACTTCTCCATCCACACCCCCACCCCATTTACAAATCTTAGCTTCTACTGTCTGTAACAGACAAGCTATTCTCATACTATATGATTAAGAATGACCCTGTATATCCAAAAACTTCAACTGGCAATAAAACGTTATTCTGGTTTGTGTTGTCCAAACCCAAAGTTATTTTCCTGGAGCCAGGGTGTTTGATCAGGTTTCAAGTTTATTTAGATATAAGCATGAATTCTCATTTATAGGAAACTGCTTTTATAATAACAGTTATAATGTTTCTGTTTACATGACTAGCTACAGATCACCAAAGGGGTGGGTTACCATGTTACATTAAAAAAAATTCAGAAAAAAAAAATTCAGACAGTAGGTTGTATTTATAGCAACCAATGGCGGGGGGGGGGGGGGCGGGGAGGGAATCCCTTCCTGGCTTAACCTAGTTATTTCTCAAATTCAGAAATGACTGTCATAATCTTCCATTTATTTCAATGTAGTATTTTTCTTAAGCAAAGATACAGGCTGCGTATAGTGATTACAGCAGGAATATGTTTTAGTTGGAAGAGGTCATATTTACCCAGATGAGCAGCAAGCGTTGCAGGTGACAGACACATACACTGGTACATCCTCACCTTTGCTTGGTTTAGCAGTGATTCTCAGTCTTGGCTGCACCTTAGAATCACCGGGGAGCATGGACAGCACACTTATGCCAGACACCATCCCAGAAGAATTAAATCTCAATGCTCAGTTTTTGTTGTTTTTTTTTGGGGGGGGGCGGCGGTGGAGGGGAGGCAAACTTCAGTATTCGGTACCATATCCCCTAATAGATTCCAAGTTCAGCCAGGCGAAGTCCATCTACCTCATGGTTCTGAGTATGGTTCTAGGATCAATAGCATCGTCCCCCTGGGAACGTGATTGAAATGCTGATTCTTGGGTGCAACCCAGACTCACTGAATCAGAAAATCTAGAAGAAGGGCCAGTTCTCTGGGATTTAACGAGTCCCCGGGGTGATTCTGACATGCGCCAATCGTTGAGAACTACTGCTTTAACTGGAAGTTCTCCACTTTGGCTACACATTGGAATCACCTGAGAACTTAAAAAAACAAAAACAAAAACAACATACTGATGCCTGGGGTCCATCCGCAGAGATTCTGATTGTGATGGTTTTGAGGTGTGGTATAAGAATTGGAATCTTTAGAACTAGCTTCCCAGAAAATTCTAATATATGGCTAAGTTGGGAACTATGGACCTAAACCAGCAATTCCTAAAGTGTGGTTCTGAACAATCAGCAGCAGCTTTGCCTGAAAACTTGTTTAAAATACAAATTCCTGAGCCCATTCTAGATCTGCCGAACCAGACACTCTGTGGGTGGGGCCCAAGACTTTGTTTTAGTAAGCCCTCCCTGTGATTCTGATGCTTGCTAAAGTTTGAGAACCACTGAGCTAAACATAGATCTGAAGTTGGAATATATATATTTTGGGTGAATCATAATTCAATACAAAATGATGGAGTAGGCCCTGGAGGAGCACAGTTTTCTTTGTTTATATAATTAATATGTATTATTAAGTTTTATTATTACCACTGTAATGTTCACCTAGTTTTTAATTATTTCACCTTTGTGGATTTGAAGGATGATCTCCTGTATGCTTTCATCTTTTATTTGCTCATTTATTTGGGTTTCAGATGCCTGTATATTTCAGTTGACATGGGGGGAACAACAGCTCCCTTTCTTCTCTATGGAGCTCTTCCCATGGGAAATTTATTTTGAGAGACCATGGTTTCTCAAGTAGGCAGTGACTTTCTGAAAACATCAAACCTTTACCACTGCCAACAAAACCATCCCCAAGTCCAAATAGCTCCATTGGGGAGTTTAATGTATACCTGATTAATTAGAAAAGTATATAGTTCTTATCATTTGAAAGAGCCTGGCTGACTTCCGAGACACATTGCTGAATACTGTATATCCCATCGCGATCTTTGGATGGACGAAAACAAGCAAATTTCTCTCCGCCACTGTTCTCTGTTGGAGTCGAGTTTCTTTACTAGCAAAGACAAATGGCTTCTAAATTAGCGGTTCTCAAAGTGTGGTCCTTGGATCAGCAGCAGCAGCAGTAGCACCAGGCCCTCCAGATAACTGTAGTTCGTGCTAAACGTTGGGAATCACCATTTTAGGGCAAGAAACCTGGGACTGGTTCTGGATTCGCTTCCTGGCGGGGCTCTATCATCTCTACCAACTGGCACGCCAAGTATTGCTCCGTGTTATTTCAGAATTCCTTTCTTGAATCCTCTTTCTTGCCCTCCCTGAAACCCTAGCTTTAATCCAGTTTCAGTCCTAGTGGAATCTCCAACTCTAGACTCTCTTTCTTTCTGTATCACCGCAACTATGTGTGATGGAATTCAAAATCCCCCCTTTTGTTTCTGAACCCATCTAGATTATCTTACTCTGTTTCACTTTCTTTGTCCTCCTGGAGTGGTAATCCCATTTCCCTGCACTGTCCCTCTGCCACCCTGTTTCCTTACACGGGAGGCCCTCTTCCCCCCCCTCAGGCACAGACACCACACCCTCTCCTGCTTTCTCTCCTAAACTCCATAAATGCCACAAGCATAGGTAGAGGGAATAAAGGCAGCCAATTGCTCTTGATCCATTGCATTGAGTGTCTACTTCACAATTCTTTCTGTATTCACCATCCACATAGTCTTACTTCCCGGCCTCCACCTGAACATGTTAGTCCTAGAGACCAGATTTCATGAAGAAACAAAAATGAGGAAGCGATATGAGAATTCCTCCTAGAGAACAATATGGATGGCCTTTCACAGAGGACAAAAACTTTTAATTCCTTACCTGTCGATCTTGTTTCCGACAGAAAAAGCTAAAGGAGAGGACACTATGACGTGCTCTTGCACAATCTTCTCTAAGATTTGTACTGTGTTCCCATAGTTTAGTGCTGTGGGCCAGACTGTCCAATTGAAGAAAGAAAAATATTTATAGTTTATAATATGGTGACTTGTGTAGAAAACTTTTTTTTTCCAGAGAGAGGGAGGGAGAAGGGGAAGGGGCAGAGGGAGAGAGAGAATCTTAAGCAGACTCCACATCTAGCATGGAGGCTGACTTGGGTCTTCGTCTTAACAACCCTGAGATCATGACCTGAGCTGAAATCAAGAGTTGGTCGCTTAACCAACTGAGCCACCCAAGTGCCCTGTGTGTAGAAAACTCATAATGTTTAACAACTGTAAAGCAAAATCGCGTGTGTATGTGTGTGTGTGTGTGTGTGTGTGATCTTTTTTTAAAAATTTTTTTTAAAGTTTTTTTATTTATTTATGATAGTCACAGAGAA
Source organism: Canis aureus (assembly GCF_053574225.1). Classification (NCBI taxonomy): domain Eukaryota; kingdom Metazoa; phylum Chordata; class Mammalia; order Carnivora; family Canidae; genus Canis; species Canis aureus. The sequence continues at coordinate 14,672,907 of NC_135638.1, forward strand.
AGAGAGAGAGGCAGAGACATAGGCAGAGGGAGAAGCAGGCTCCATGTACCGGGAGCCCAACGTGGGATTAGATCCCGGGTCTCCAGGATCGCGCCCTGGGCCAAAGGCAGGCGCCAAACCACTGCGCCACCCAGGGATCCCCTAAATTCATAATTATAAGATCCAAAGAACTATTAGTGAAATTTCTCTTTCCAGATACTCTTGTCCTCCCATCTGTACCTCACCATTTAAGCATGTATGTCTACTAGGTATTTACTAGCACTATGTCAACCGCAGGAGCTCCGTGAGATGTCATAGGGATGTGCTGTACTATAAAAGTGCTGTGGGGCAGCCCCAGTGGCCCAGTGGTTTGGCGCTGCCTTCAGCTCAGGGTATGATCCTGGAGACCCGGGATCGAGTCCCACATCGAGCTCCCTGCATGGAGCCTGCTTCTCCCTCTGCCTGTGTCTGTGCCTCTCTCTCTCTCTCTCTCTCTGTGTGTGGGTGTGTGTGTCTGTCATGAATAAATTAAAAAAAAAGTGCTTTGGAGCTTGTCAGTAAGGATTGAGTTTTGGAGAAAGAATAAAAGAAGGTAATATTTAATAGTTAGAGAACATTGATTTAAAAGCTAATTCTTCTAGTCAAGTTTCAAGAAGAGGAACTAGATAAATGTTGCAAATCAGCAATAAGTGATACCAGGAGAGTATGATAAATTTGTGTGTGTGTGTGTGTGTGTGTGTGTGTGTGCATATTTTAAGTCTGTGTTTTGAATGAAAATTTTAGACACTAAGGTGGTATGAATTAAGTACTAAAAAAATTTAACATGGGCTGATTCCGGAAATTTTGGTTAAGCTCACCAGTTAAAGGAATAATTGAAGTGTCTTAGCATTTTGGGTTTGCTTCACCGACATCAGCAAAGTGTTAGATGCACTTTTAAAATTGGGTGTGAACATTTACCGAGAGTCATACATTTCACAGAGGACAAAACCTTTTAACTCAGAGCTGTGGATTCTTAGAAAACTGCATCTGGAGATTGTGTACTTTTTTTTTTTTTAAAGATTTATTTATTTATTTTAGAGAGAGAGAGGGAGAAAGTGAGTGAGTGGTGGAGGGGTGGGGGGAGAGAATCCCAGGCAGACTGCCCGCTGAGCACAGAGCGCAACAGGGGCTTGATCCCAGGACCCTGAGACCACGACCCAAGCCAAAATCAAGAGTGGTCCACCCAACCGACTGAGCCACCCAGGTGCCCTGGAGGTTGTGTACTTTCGATAAAAAGTTTTAAGGACTTCAGTATGTATTATGATAATTGCATATGAACAGAGGTAGTGAAGGGTGACAGCACATAGAAGCAAAGACAAATCAAGCTCCTTAAGAGCTAAATACATTCTGCTTTTCAAAAATTATGGCATATGTTAAACCCTAGGACAAATACTGCCAACTCATCCTTCTATTTCTATTATTTTTTCTCCCAAGTGGAAAAAAAATGCATTAATTTTATCCTACATACTATTATTGTCATTACTGAATACAATGGAACAAGCGTAAACCCCAAACAGCCAAAATAGTTAAATATTTTATAGTGTTTTCTGATGGTAAAAGAAAAGTTCATTCAGTTGTACATTTTATTAAAATCCAAGGAGGCAAGCTCTGTCCTCCAGAGTGTACTCTCAAGGAGCTCAAGCCATCTGCCTGCTGCACTCTGGAATGTTGTTCACAGAGGGGTGGCCACTGTTGCAAGACTGGCCAAAGGAAACTTCCAGACCCCTTCTGGGCATTTCACATGACAGGGAGATGAGGTAGAGGGCTTAAAGATGGGTTCATTTGGGACACCTGGGTGGCTCAGTGCTTGAGCATCTGCCTTTGGCTCAGAGCATGATCCTGGAGTCCGGGGATCGAGTCCCACTTCAGGCTCCCTGCATGGAGCCTGCTTTTCCCTTTGCCTATGTCTCTGCCACTCTCTCTCTCTCTCTCTCTCTCTCTGTCTTTCATAAATTGAAAAAAAAAAAAAAAAACAGGTTCATTTGTCTCATGTGCCAGCGAGAGGGTCAGTAGGGCCAGCTCCCTACAGTGACAGCTTGCAGCAGAGAGACAGTTTCATTGTCATTTGATGAGTATCTCAAAAAGCAGAGGGACAGGAAGGAAGATTCCAGGCTGAAAACCCAAGCTCTTGTTAAATGGTGATACTAACTAACTAAGGTCTTTGCCATTTGTTTGGGGGGTGGGGGGCAACTTGTCCAATTTCATGAACTTACAATTAATAAGGCATTCTATAAAGACAAGATACTGAAAAATAGAAAAATATCTTTGATGCTGTAAAAATGGAGCCTTTTAAGTGGGAAAAATTTGTAAAAAGCTTTTGTTTAGCTTCTTAGATCACTGAAAAGGGAAAATATATTATAAAAACTGTGAAACAGAACACATCTATAACAGAAATGCCTACTTACAGAGATATATTAACATTCTATACGTTTTGAAATAGGAATTTTCTTAGTTTTGGCTGCCGTAGCAAAATACCGTAGGTTGGGTGGCTTAAACAATGCAAATTTATCTTTTCACAGTTCCTGGATGGCAGACGGCTGCCTTCTCAATGTGTCCTCACATAGCAGAGAGACAGAGCAAGCTCTCTGGTGTCTCTTCTTATAAGGGCACTAATCGCATCATGAGGACCCCACTCTATGACCTTATTTAAACCTACCTATATTTTAAACATCTTTATTTATTTGAGAGAGAGCGAGCGAGCAAGAGAGAGCACAAGCAGGGAGAGGGGCAGAGGGAGAGGGAGAAGCAGACTCTCTGCTAAGCAGGAAGCCCGACGTGGGGCTGGACCCCAGGACCCCATGATCACCACCTGAGCCAAAGGCAGATGCATAACCGACTCAGCCACCCAGGCACCCCAACTGTCTGACTTTTGATTTCTGCTCAGGTCATGATCTCAGAATCGTGAGATCGAGCCCCTTGTCGGGCTCTGCACGGGCATGGAGCCTGCTTAAGAGTCTCTCTGCCCCTCCTCCCCCCTCCCTCTCTAACCGCCCCTTCCCCCCCAACAAAACCAACCAAACAAACAAACAAAAAAAAACCCTAATGACTTCCTAAATGCCCCATCTCCCAATACCATCACATTGCGGGTTAGGGTTTCAATATATGAATTTGGGGGTTGGGGACACAATTCAGTACATAGGAGGGATGATATCTGAATACCCGTCACTTCATTCTCCCCCTTGTAATTGGAATGCTGCCTGGCCTCCTTAGGCTTTGAGTACAAAGTCACATGAATTTCCAGATTACAATGTAATCCTTTCTGCCTGTCTGTCAGATTTTGACCCCTTTCTCAATGCTCAGCCCTACCTGGGCAGTGCCTCAGTGATGGTCAGGTCTGAGTTCACCACTGCCAGGTCCTTAAGACCGCTGCTTTGCAAAGCCTCCAGTCTCTCCCTGGTGCATTACCCTGCACCCTCACAGTGCCATTTGGTGGTAGGTGTGAGTGTAGAGGTGGGCCAGGGGTTGCAGAAAGAGGACCCTGTCTGAACCCTGAATCGTGTTATTACTGGGGTGCTTGGTCAGCATTATTTTTTTTCACCAGAATAATCATGCAAACAGCTCCCTCAGCTTCTGGTCCTAATCCTTTGCTCTACTGAGACTCAAAATCTATCCCCTCAACTCTCTTCTTTCTCATATCTGCCCTGGGCTCCTAAATTGAAACGTAACAAAACAAACCAAAAAGCAACAGCATTCTTTTCAATCTAAAACCAAAGCTCTAGGGATGCTTGGGTGGCTCAGGAGGTTGAGCGCCTGCCTTTGGCTCAGGGTGTGACCCCCGGGGTCCTGGGATGGAGTCCCACATCGGGCTCCCTGCATGGAGCCTGCTTCTCTCTCTGCCTGTGTCTCTGCTTCTCTCTCTGTCTCTAATGAATAAATAAATTAAATATTAAAAAAAAATAAATAAAAATAAATAAAACCAAAGCTCCAGTGTATATCAAATCAGACAACCTAGGCGGTTAGCAGCTCGCTATTTTCAGAGACAGAGTCTGTGAGTTTCGGTTTGGGGTTCACCTGGAACCTCCTGCCGCACTTTGCATTTTAATCATTTAAAGTCACTTAGATTTATTCATAATAAATATCTATGAACACAAAGTGCTCAATTATGAAATACTTAGAATCAGGATCTAGGGAAGTTGTGAGACACACACTGTGGCAGTATCGTATGAGCATCTGGGTGACGAGGAAAACAGGCGTTCACTTCCATTGAAGGCAACTCCGTGCACGTTCAGAGGAGTACTGGTTCACCAACTTGCTTTTGTAATACCCTAAGATTTATCTGAATTCTATCCAGAGGTGCCTTGAAAGTTTGGAAATAAAAAGTAGTTGAGTTATTTAAATCGTGAAAAGAATACATACAAACACAAATTTGTATTTGAATTACTTTAATTGAGAAAACAATATCATTTTAATTGGGAAGAGAATACTCTAAATTACTCTTTTTTTTTTCTAAATTACTCTTTGAAAAAAAGAGGGCATCATGGAATCAAGCCACTAGCAGGGATTCAGATATGACTTTGGGCAAATTTCCTACTTTTCTCTGCCTGGTCCTCCTCCTCCTTGGTTTAGTGTGAGGATTCAGTTAATTATATTTAAACTCTTTAAAACTGTGCCTGGCATATAGCAAGCATTGTAAAAATGTTTGTTATTAAAAAGAATTTATACAGAGAAGATTAGCATGGCCCCTGCACAAGGATGACACACAAACTCATGACGTGTTCCATATTAAAAAAAAAAAAAAGTATTTATACATTTCTTAAAGAAAGTGGTCTCTCAGAATAGTTAGCAAAGAGCTTACAAAGCAGAAGTTTTATTACCAGAACTCAACAACGCTTTTTATTAAGTTGCTTTCAACTTAGGCTTAATTTTCTTATGGGTCAAAAGCAAAATGCATCTGTCCTTATGCTAGGACAGAATTTCCCCAAGTCTGTTTTCTGGGGATGCTTTTTCAGTGGCCCATTAGCAGATGTTCTATGAAAAAAGGGTTCTGTGGCCCATGAGTTTGGGAAGTGCAGAGACACATGTAAATGAGGATTCTTTACTACAGACCTCTCGGTGTGCTCTCCAGCGTCCCCACATCTCCAAGAATCTCCCAATGCATTTGAAAACAGATTCTTTTATTTACGGAGTCTTGAGAGATTAATGGTCTGTGAAATGCATTTTAGCATTTTAAATACCCCCTCCCCCCTTTTGAAAGACAGAGTGGCCCATCCTGCAGAAATTCACCGGCAGGAGCAAGAATGCATTACAGAAGCATCCTCCTAGGTGGCCCAGCAAAGCTCAGGCTGAAACAGCCCGTGTTCTTACCATCATCATCATCATCATCATGCACAAGGATAAGACATAACATTTGTGTAGTATTTTATAAAATGCTTGCCTCATCACATTAAAAAAAAACCACCAAAAAACAAAAGCTGAGGGATTATTCTTATTTACAGATGATGAAACAGGCTCAGAGGAGAGGTATGGTCGTGGGCTCCAGGGCCCACAGCGAGGAAAGGGTCCCTCAGAACCAACCCTCCCAGGCAGCTTGGAACCCTCTCCTCCTCCCACTGTACCCACTGCTGCCTGCTGGGTTTCCAATTAAGCGATTCCTCCAGGGCGAGCGCCAAGGCGTCTTACATCTGACCTCAATTAGGGGAGTTGATAGTGGAAGTGCACTTTTGCGTGGCATGACATGCCACAAGGCAATCTGGCGTTTGAGACCGCATCTACGGAAAGCAGCAAGCATGAGGAACGGAGGGTAACTGGCATTTGGTCAAGCTTTTGCTCTGACAGTTTTGGGCGACTCCGTCTTGTGGTGTCTGATTTGGGGTGTTCTCCTAAAGAAGCCGTCTCTGAACTGGTAAGCATGCAACTTATTCATGCCCATATTTAGATCACCGCATGCTCAGGGGATGTTCCTTAATAAGAAACTCAAAAGCGCAACTTTCACTAATAATGAATAGCAGATGCTTATTTTTAAGCTCTACTCAAAATAACCTAGTGCTCTTAGCAAAAAGCCCTGGTTCTCTCTCGTCGTCTTTAAAGGATATGACTTTCTAGAGACTTTTTAATATATCCAGTTTCTAGATCATTATTTTTCCCCCTCCTTTCAACCTCATTAGATGTGTAACAGAGTATCACCAGAAAACGGAGGGGTAACCCAGTGCTCAGTGTATTCATTGGTAAATCAGGTATATTAGTAGCTAGTAACGACAGCTACTGTTTATTAAGTACTTACTCTTGGCCAAGCGCCATTAAAATAAATGCTTTATATAACTGATCTTACGTAATCTGTGACATCAGAAAATCATTAGTATTAACATCCCCATTTTAAGTTTAAAGAGATTGAGAGGCGAGCCCACTGGCATGCAGCTAGGGCTGATCTGACTGCATCGTTGCCACGTGCTCTCGTGAGCAGCTTGATGAAGATTGTGGCTTTTCAGCTCGTTGCTCCAGGCCTGGCTCCGTGCCCAGCACGTAGTGGGGGCTTTACATACCTGTGTCAAGTGAATACATAAACAAGCAAGACTCAGAAGTCTCGAACACGGGCTGGCTTCACCTCTAAGTGGTTTTAACAAAGCTGTTCTGCTTCAGACTGGATAAAACGACTTACGTGAAAGCCCAGAGTGAGGCAGCCCCTCCCTTTTACGGGGGTGCTGTGTGGTCTCTGGCCTTCCTGCATGCCATTTCCAGCACCTCTCACCATGATCACCTGCACTCACTAGCAAGCTGGTGTCCTGGATGACACCAAGGTAGGGACCTTGACAGTGACCAAAGCTCGTGATGGACAGACAGTTGAAGATTCAGGGCTTTATCCTGGGTGGTCCCCTACCCAGCGACTGTTTGTGTCCCTTCCAGCCAATTGGCCACCCTTAACGTTCTTTCATACAGAAATGCTGGAACTGCAGTTTGAGGGCGGGTTCTTTCTCTGGGGGTCTTGCTGGTTCACCTCTGGGAAGGCCTCACCTGGCCCTGGCCCTGTGAGTGAATTCCTTAATAGGAAGTATCTACTGCTTCCAGCGTATCTGGAACATCCTTTCTGCAAGAGAACACAGAGAAAGGCAGCCCACTGGATATGAATGGGTAAATAAACCCAGATTCCACAGGCAGGCAAGGAAACGGGCCTGTATGCAAATCTGAAAAGGCTGGTATCACAGGAAAAACACCCCCTCCCCACCTATGTCTGAAAAAGGCCCTTTCCTACAGGGCTAGGTCTAGGCAGCCCCACTCTGGTTGGAAAAGGGGTTGCTTTAGCAGGTTGGGTCTTGCTCAGGGGACTGCTAAGAAGTCTAAAGCAGTTCTTGACTTAAGGCCTCCAGGGATAAATCCCCTCTACTCTGCAGGTGGTGGAAAATTAGGCCTCATACTCAGTCCAGCTCTCTCCTTGATTCTAGGAGGCCTATGGCAGGGCCTCAGCCCTTTGTTCTGTGGCTCTAACTGAGCCACCTCGTTCTGAAGTGCCTTCCCAAGCTCAGAGAAGTCCTTCCCAGACCTCATGAAGTATCCTTGTTTTTCCCTAGCAAAAGGTACTTCCAAGCTTTAACACATCTATAGTGATTTTATTTTTTTAAGATTTTACTTATTTATTCATGAGAGACACACACAGAGAGAGAGGCAGAGGCACAGGCAGAGGGAGAAGTAGGCTCCATGTAGGGAGCCCGATGTGGGACTTGATCCTGGGTCTCCAGGATCAGGCCCTGGCCTGAAGGCGGTGCTAAACCGCTGAGCCACCTGGGCTGCCCTCTATAGTGATTTTACCTGTGCCTTGTCTAGCTCCCCTGCCAGGATGCGAGTTCTAGGAGAGCAGGGGCCATACCACTTTTGGGTCAACACTGCAACCTCAGGCCCTAGCACAGGGCCGGGCACACCGAAGACACTTGGGTGTTGGATGGATGGATGGATGGGAGTCAAGATTGAGAAGCAGGAGAAATCTAACACTGTAATGTAGATCTCATTTTTGACAGAAAAGTCATACTGAATGTGGAAGAAATAGTTTGCTTAGGTACTGTGGAGTTCGGAGTCCTTGACCCCAACTTTGTGTCTTCTTCTCACCCACCTATCTGCAGCTGGTCCATGCCCCTGCGAGGCAGCAGGGATCGGCCAGAGCAGGACAGGCTCACTCACTGTAGGTTCAAGGCTGGGGAGCACAGAATCACAGAGGGGCAGTGGACACACTAATTTCTGGGGTTGGGTGGACTGTCACCTTGGGGGAAGAAACTGAATGTCAGAGGGACTTCTGGAACGCAGAAGGGAGTGAGGGGAGGGTCTCCTATGTCTGGACTATTAGGTTCTGGGAACCCGGGAAGAGGCAGGTGACAGTGAGTGAAGTGTTTGAAGACTGTGGAGGTTGGAAAGGAGCTTGGGAGGCCGAACCTCTACAACCCCTCAAGAGCTGTTACCTGTGAGTAGGGGCAGAGTAAACAGATAACGGGATTGATCGTGGGTGGACAACTGACACGAGGGGGACAAACAGGGAGCAAAGGCATCTGGTGTGCCAGAAAGGAAAAAAAAAAAAAAAATCCAACCTGGCTTGAGCGAGGGCCTCAGCCTAGACAAGGAAGCAGAGGAGGCCAGAAGGAAGGGCTGAGGGGCTGGAGGTGAAGGTGAAGTGAAGTGTGAGAGCTCAGTGGGAGCCAGGAGGTGGGATAGTGCGTGTGTGGAGGCGAGGGGTTAAAATCGAACGTACACACCAGGCTCAGGCCATTCAGAGGGTGTGGCTGGCGTCAGAAGTGCCTTAAGACTAATGGGAGGGGGGGGGGGGGACAGACACAGAGGCCGCAGTTTGCTAAAGTGAGGACAATTTTGTTATCCTCAATATCTATCAAGGGCTCCCTCACTGACAGGACTGCAAGGTCAGCAGCCAAAGGAGGGACCCGAGAGGAATACCAAGTGCTCTGCTCCTTTGTAAGGGACAGAGAATCCTGGATTTCCAAATTCAAAACACCCATCCGGCTGCTGCTCCTACAAATCCTCGAATAGGGCAGCAAGCCAGGGAGACACAACCACCTCCCCGTCCCCCCCCCCCCCCCCCCGCATCTCCTGGAGGACTGGGGTAACTTCGCGGAGCTCCCAGGACCCGCCGAGAACCCAAGCCAGAGGTGTGCCGTGTGCGCGCGTGTGCGTGCGTGTGCGCGCGTGTGTGCAAGGCCCAGAGACGTGCATTCCCGCAGCGAGGGCAGCCCTGGGACGCAGGGGCCCGGCCCCGCCACCCTGTCGCCCGCTGAGAGGATCTGGCCGCCAAGGCCTGGAAACAAAAAACAAAACAAAACAAAAACCCCATAATGGATATCCCCAGGGGTCTTTTTTTTTTTTTTTTTCCTTCTCCACCTAGTCGGCCGGCCGAGAAAACAAGCGTTCCACTCGCCCGGAAATTAGATGCACGGGGCACTCGGTCCCCGCCGGAGGTGGGAAGCCCTGCGGAGGCGAGACCGGCTGCCCGGGGGGCCGCGGCCCCTGCAGACCACGGAGGCCGTTCCAGGGGCCGCGTGCGCACGGCCCCCCCGCCCCGCCCCCGCCCCGCCAGGTGCGCCGGGCCCGGCCCCGCCAGCCGCGCGCCTCCCGCCGCCGGGCACGGGCGGCCCCGCAGCCGAGCCTTCCCGCCCGGCGCCCGGGCTCCGATTACAGGTTCGCCCGGGGGGCCCGGCCCGCGGCCGCCCAGCCCCCGCCGGCGCGCCCTCGCGCGGCCCCGCCGCCCCGCCTGCCCATTCTTCTCCATTCATGCGGACGCCCAGCGCCGCCGCCGCCGCCGCCAGCGCGCCCGCCGTCGCCGCCGCCGGCTGCCCGGATTGGCTGGCGGCCCCGGCGCCGGCACTTTCCCACGGCCCGCGGCGCGTGCGGCTCACCGGCGGCGCTGCAGGCGCGGCCCTGGCGCGCGGCCAGGCCAATCGGGGCGCGCGGGGCGGGGCGGGGCCGCGGCGGGCGGCGGGCTCGGGGCTCGGGGCTCGGGGCTCGGGGCCCGGCCCGGCCTCCCCCGCCTGCCCGCCGCCGGCCCACAGCCGCCCGCCCCGCCCCGCCCCGCCCGCGGAGCCCCGGCCGAGCCCCCGCGGAGCCCCCGCGGAGCCGACGCACCGCCGCCGGGCAGGGGCCGGCGCGCGGGGCGGGGGCGGGGCGGGGCGGGGCGGGGCGGGGCGGGGGCGGGGCTCGGGGGCCGCGCTCCGGGCCCGCCCCGCGGCGGCTGCCAATCAGCGGAGCGGGAAGCCGGGTTGGCGGAGGGGAGGCCGTTGCCCCGGAGCCGCCACCGCCCCGCCCCCCGCCCCCTCGCCCGCCTCCTCCGCCCCTCCCGCCCTTCCCCCGGGGACCTGAGTAGGGGCGCAGCGTGGGAAAGGGATGGTTGAATTTTAGCCGGAGGCAGAGCGGGAGCGGGCGCAGTGTGCGCGGGACGCGAGCCCCCGAGCGCGCAGAGGCGCCGCCGCTGAGAGCCCCCCGGCCCGCCGCGCCGACCCGCCCGCGGAGCCCCGGCCGCGCAGCCAGCATGAAGCGAGCCCACCCGGACTACAGCTCCTCGGACAGCGAGCTGGACGAGACCGTCGAAGTGGAGAAGGAGAGCGCGGATGAGAATGGGTGAGGCCGCGGGCCGGGCGCGGGGCGCGTCGGTGCCCTCCGCTGACCTCTGCGCATCCCGGGGGCGGGGGGGGGCGGGCACCGTCCGGGCCGAGGCGCCCCCGACGCGCTTTCGGCCCCAAGTTGCCAAAACAGCCTGAGTGCGCGGAGGGCGTGGGGGGGGGGCACCCCTCCTATCACCTCCTCTCGCTTAACAGCGATTCTTGTTCTTTTTTTTTTTTTTTTTTAATCCCCCTCCCCCCTCCTCATTCAGAAACTTGAGTTCGGCTCTAGGTTCCATGTCCCCAACTACATCTTCACAGATCTTGGCCAGGAAAAGACGAAGAGGCGTGAGTCTCTTTACAGTGCTTCTTGGTTTTTGTTTTTTTTTTTTGTTTTTTGTTTTGTTATTAATTAATGGGAAGAACTACCTTGCTTCATTTTGAAATTTACAGCCTTGATGGAAATCTCCTCCTTTGTTTTGCCTGCTTGCCACAGATCATTGAGAAGCGCCGACGGGACCGGATTAATAACAGTTTGTCTGAGCTCAGGCGGCTGGTACCCAGTGCTTTTGAGAAGCAGGTAATTGGAGAAAGTGGGTAGAGCTCTCAGGGTAGCTGTCCACACCTTCGGGATCCTTCCCCGCATTAATCTGAACCTCCTCCGTGCCTCGAAAAATAACCGTATTGCTGGTGCCGGAGATGAATCATAACGCGGATTCCAACATCTTTCGCGAAGGCAGCTCGTTTTGCGTTAGCTCGGACCCTTATGATTTGCAAAGCCTGTACCCGCATATCCGTTTTAGGCAGTTCCTGGTGCCCAATCCTTTTCTTTTGATTATCGTTATCATTATTTGCTGTTTTCTTCTCTAGGGATCTGCTAAGCTAGAAAAAGCCGAAATCCTGCAGATGACCGTGGATCACCTGAAAATGCTGCACACGGCAGGAGGAAAAGGTACTCGTCGTCCAGTGGTGGCCCTGAGTGCTCTGGGTGGAATGAGCAGCTGCCGGAGGCCAGCATTGGTGCAGTCACTGCCTTTTTTTTTTTTTTTTTTGCTGTGTGCTTTGGGGGTGGGGAGAGAATGTGCGGTGTGTACAGTTGCCTGTCAGTACGTTTTGAAATGCACAGAGGGTTTTCCCCAGTGACTTCATCACCCCAGTCCTCTCCGGACTAAGCTAATGCACCTTCTTTTGGAGAAGACCTTTTACGTGTGAGGTGCCCTGAAGTTGTGAGAGTCCTGATCAAATCCAGGTAGCTCTCACCACATTTGCTTATTGACGTTTGGAGGAAAAGCCTTTAGAAAAAAAAAAAAAAAAGTAGATGGTCTTAATTTTATCGACAGGATTAAAAAAAAAAAAAAGCTCCCACGTGACTCTTGAGGAAAGAAACCTGTTGTGGTTAATTAGAGGAGCCCTAACAGAAGGTGGGAGACCGGGGTCTGTGTGTCTGTCTCCAGCCGGAAAATGCTTTACTCAGGACCAAGTGCCTAAAAGCTGCATGATGATAACTTACATCTGTGTGTCTAATGAATTTCACTGCTCTGTGGTTTCTCTGTCCTTGATGTATTTTTTTGTTGTTGTTGGGGGAAAACATTAAAGGGATGAACGCAGTTTCATCTGCTGGTAGGGTATAATTCCACTTTCTGCTCAGCAGCTTCTAATTGTGCTTTGAACTTGCATTAGCAAAGACATACTCTCCTGTCCATTAATGCAGAGGCTTTGGTCGGCCCCCAAATACCAGGACCTGCATGGGGAACCCGTCGGGTGCCGTTTGTAGGGCTGTGGGTATTTCTCTGCTGGGAAGGGCCGCCTTTGGCGTGGAAGGAGTGCGGGAAGTGAGCAAAGCCTTGAGCTTTTTTTTTTTTCTTTTCCCTTTTGTTCTTCGGCTCAGGCTATTTCGACGCGCACGCCCTTGCTATGGACTATCGGAGTTTGGGGTTCCGGGAGTGCCTGGCGGAGGTGGCCCGATATCTGAGCATCATTGAGGGACTGGATGCCTCCGACCCGCTTCGAGTTCGGCTGGTCTCCCACCTTAACAACTACGCCTCCCAGCGGGAAGCGGCCAGCGGCGCCCACGCAGGCCTGGGACACCTCCCCTGGGGCAGCGCCTTCGGACACCACCCGCACGTCGCGCACCCCCTGCTGCTGCCCCAGAGCGGCCACGGGAACACTGGCACCAGCGCCTCGCCCACGGACCCGCACCACCAGGGCAGGTTGGCTGCGGCGCATCCGGAGGCGCCCGCCTTGCGCGCGCCCCCTAGCGGCGGCCTCGGACCGGTGCTCCCCGTGGTCACCTCGGCCTCCAAGCTCTCGCCGCCCCTGCTGTCCTCGGTGGCTTCCCTGTCGGCCTTCCCCTTCTCCTTTGGCTCCTTTCACCTCCTGTCTCCCAATGCACTGAGCCCTTCGGCACCCACGCAGGCCGCAAACCTTGGCAAGCCCTATAGACCTTGGGGGACGGAGATTGGAGCTTTTTAAAGACCCGACGCTGTAGGATGGAGGGAGGGGAACACCTAAAGGCCCAGCTGAGCTGGGCTGTGGCCAACATCACCTTAGAGTCCTCAGTAAAAGTAAAGAGGAGAAAAGGTACACGTTCAGATCAATTTTGTTGAAAGACTAAAGGTTTGTTGGTTTACTTTTTCTTTTTTAATGTTTTTTTTTTCTTTTTTAAAATCAGGTCCCGTCTTAGCAGTTTTTAAAAGCTAGTTGTTAAATTTTGTTCCAAACATTACATTGAAATAGTGAGTATAAACCAACACTTGGTAATAGATTTGTTCATGGCTAATTACTTTGTAAACCTCTCTTAAGAATGATCCCGTTTTTTTTTTTTGTTTTGTTTTGTTTTTGTTTTTTGTTTTGTTTTGTTTTGTTTTTTGCCTCAAAGTTTTGGGGATTTTAACATTTCGTATTTTGGTCTGTTTTTCCTCTTGTATAGTTGAAGTCTGTTTTTAGAATTAATTTTCCAAACCACTAAGTTCAATGTTAACATGATGCTATTTGTTAATATTTCGACAATTAAGATGTTGTATAAATAATATTCTTCTGCTGGGGTGGGGTGGGGAATCTATGTTGAATTTTATATTTCTGAACAAAGCGTTGACAAATCAGATGATCAGCTTTACCCAAGAAAGAAGACTGAGTTAATTCTCTGCCTCCTGCAGCAGTCAGGTGAGTGTATAAATCATCAGGGGCCCTGCTGTCATCTGCCAGGATTTGGCAGTTCTGGCTTAGTTAGGAGAGAGCCACTTGTAGGTTAGATCCCCATTTGGAGTTGGTGGGGAGGAGACTAAAGGTAATTGCATAGAATATGCCTGCATTTCCCAGCCCCAAGCAATGCAATGAATTTTCAATCTCACGGATCTCAAATTCACAAGTGTTAACATGGATAAGTGATCGCGGGGTGCAAGCCGTCAATGGAATAGTCCAGTGGAACCTGTTAAATGCATAACCTACTTCTTCCCAGAACCGCTAGGTTTTCTCTTTTCATTGGAAATTTTTATGTTGTATTTTCCTCTTTGGTGCATGGAAACGTGGTTGTTGAGATATTCAGAAGGGCTTTGCTGCCTTCTTTTGGTTTAATTTGGTTCAGGCTATCAAAGCATCATTTTACAGGTTTATTCTTTTAGCAGGTGTAATTTAAATGACCTCCACTGAACTGGGTTTGACCTCTGTTATACTGATGTGTTGTGACTAAATAAAAAAGGAAGAACAAACTATTCTGCTGCCTATGTCTTACATGCCTTGGCCTTTCCCCTTCTTGGTTCAGAAGAGATCAATTTTTCCTCTCATTTTCCTTTTACCTGGTCACCAGTTTTCTTGTGTTTAATAACTTCATTATTTTGGGAATCCTAAACCGTGTGCATTTGCTATTGAATAAAGTGACTCCATTACAGCGCAGAGCTGTGGCCTGACTCCCACTAGGAGATGCAGCCCTTTGACTGTAAGGTCAGGTGATCTGCCCCACGCTGGCCTGGCCATCTGGGGCCTAGGAAACCTCAAGTCACAGTGGGAGCTGCAGGGTGGGAAAACCCTGATGAAATCTTTTAAAACCATGTTGACCACTCAACAATTTTCTTTCTCTGAGAGCATCTACTCTGTGCATAGCTCTGTGCCGAGAGAACAGAAAATTTATTTCATTTTCTTTCTCTCTCTCCCTCTTTCCTTCTTTCTTTTCCTTTTATTTCTTTCTTTCTCTTTCTCTTTCTTATTGCAAAACAAGAAAAGCCAAGCATTGCTGTCTCTGAAACCCATGCAGGGGCTCAGGATCTCGGCATGATGAGCAGTGGCAGGCTGTAATTCTGCACCTGCACAGCTCCAGGAGTCTTTCCTTGCCTTGTTTCAAGGAATTTGCTTAACCCTTTAGTTGCTGTTGACTCCTGAGCTGTGGAGTGAGGAAGCTGACAAATGCTTTAGGTTAGAACAAAACGCTGCCAGAACAGAGGCAGTCCCCTGGGCCCCAAGGGCAGAGCGGTGCCCTCCCATTGCATTAAAAGTAGTCCTGCCAGTTAAGGGGTGCTGTCTCCCGACTTGCAAGAAGTTTGCCTTGGTCCTGAGGTTGATGGCGAGGAGAGGGAGAAATCCTTCTCTGGCAGATGACAAAAGAGAGCCTGCCCTTTCCTTTGCCCAACCGCTGAGCTCCTCCTCCCTGCTCTGATTATAAAACAAGAGACAGGAAGGCAGAAAGAAGTTTGGACTTTGAACTTGAGAGGCGGCTTCTGGGTCTCTCTGAAGGGAATGGAAGCTGCAGCATTTTTGTGATTGTGGGTCTCAAACTCGAGCTCCCACTCAAACTTTTCTCTACGTGGCCTCACGCTTTGGTCCCTCTTGGGATGCGCAGCTCTGTTCTTAGCACTGCCTGTGCCACGCAGACACTTTCTGCCTGTCATAATGCTGTGATGGAAAGTGTTATGGTAATTTCTGCCAAGTGTCAGTTTAATTTTAGCAACCGTGATTTCAAGTGGCATTAAAGCATTACTGAACAGCATTGTGCTCAGACTGCCTTAGATTCTCTTACTCGTACCTAGGCTTAGATGGTTGCTAATGTAAGAAGTAAGGCCTGTCATGTTGCTGGCCCTGCTGCAAGCGCCGTGGAACTGTGAGACACGTGGCAGGATCCACTCGCACATCAATGATCCCTGGATCTTAATCTGGCTAGTAATTTTTTCTTTTTGTTTGGAGGAAGAGTTGGGGGGGGGTCATTTTCAAGATTACATAATCTTCCATAGAAAAATTTCGGTTTCTTTTTAAACCCTTTCAAGGTGACAGGTTTCTGCATATGGTGCAGGTGGAATGGGATCTTCCTGGGAACCAGGGTGGAATTATAATGATAAGCCAGTGGTATGTAGAAAAATGAATGTAGGAAAACTCATTTCTATTCTGAATTGACGCAGTAAGTAAAAGAACATCAGGGTCATTAGCACCAGCATACTTTTTTTTTTTTTAAAGATTTTATTTATTTATTCATGAGAGACACACAGAGAGAGAGAGAGAGAGGGGCAAAGACACAGGCAGAGGGAGAAGCAGGCTCCATGCAGGGAGCCCGACGTGGGACTCGATCCTGGGATTCCAGGATCATGCCCTGGGCCGAAGGCAGGTGCTAAACCACTTAGCCACCCAGGTATCCCCACTTTTTTTTAAATTAAAGATTTTATTTATTTATTCATGAGAGACACAGAGAGAGGCAGAGATACAGGCAGAGGGAGAAGCAGGCTTCTCACAGGGAGCCCGATGTGGGACTCGATCCCAGGACCTCGGGATCACGCCCTGAGCCGAAGGCAGACGCCCAACCACTAAGCCACCCAGGCGTCCAGCACCAGCACACTTTTATACTATACATGCATTTATAATAATTCTACTCCTGTAAACAAAATTTTTTTATATGGCCCATAAATCTCCCTTATGAGGTAAATAATACCATTCATCACAAAGAATCTTGAAAGGTCCCAATACTCACGTATTCTCATTCTATGTATTACCATGAATTAATGACATGAACCATACATAGATGGGCAAAAATTCTTGCATTAAAAAACACTTTAAAAAAATCGAAGAAGTGTCATTTTTAATTTATTCAGTATAGTTAAATTAGGATGTGATTTTTATTCAGTTTTTTCCCCTTGCTCTGTTACTCGCTAAAATCATGATATTTTAAATATAGATTACTTATATTTAAAATCCCCCAGGAAATGTTCTATCTCCTAGTTATACTTTTCCCCAGCCCTTCTGGTCTATACCCGTATCACAGCTTTGATGCCTTCATTAGTTTCCAGTGATGATTTATAATTAAAATAACTTCAGAGCTAATATCATCTGAGACACTGCTTCAAATGTGGCCCAATTTCTTTGACACCCAGAGCTCTGGGGGATGGGGGCGTCTTGGAAACAGGACCTAAATTCTTGCTCTGCTTTTACCTAATCCAGTGACCTTTGAATTTAAAATTTAAAATTCTCTGGACCCTGCTTTCCTTATTTGTCAGATAAAGTGGTTGGACTAGGTGGGGGTCCTGGGCACATACACACGGGGACGGCATTTAGTGGGGAAGGATGCAGGGGCATCAGCTTGGTGGGTGCTGACCCAGGGAACACGTGCTCCCAGCACCTTCTCTCTGAAGGGCTACGCCAGTTTTTCTACGCTGGAGTTTTGGTCCAGTGTTGCCAGGTCTTTCAAGCTTTCGAGAACATGTCCCATTTTAGATTTTTAGGCTCATTTACATGGGTTGGTAAACTGGCTCACGGAAGCCTGTCTGCAGGTAAGAAAGGCTGGGCCAGGGGGCAACAGCCGGCTCTCAGGTTGTAGGGCTCTAATCTGCATGGCTCCCCGAGGGCTAGAATGTTCTAGTATCTTTGCCATCATGGCCTATGAATTTGCTTAATGGATCAACACCCACCTAACATACACAATGTAGGAATCGGGAGCTGAAGGTGGTTTCCTGTAAAGAGTATCATGTAAAGATAAGGAAGGGGCAGAGTGTTTCTTACTTACTTCTGAGTTGTCCAATTTCCTCAAGGAGAGGGAAGGTAAAACCACTCTTCTTGGTCTAAGTCTGGTCACTTCACAGGAACCACTTCAGAAGGGGCATGTGGGGGGGGAGGGGTCCGTGTTCACTTTATACCGGGGAGGAAGATGGGGTCTCGGCCTGGTGGCCTTGATGAAAGAGTGAGCGCGCAGCCAGCCGTGACTCAGCACCCTGAGGTCCTACAGGCGCCATCTGATTTCAGGAAGTACGAAGGCCCAGCGGAGCGAGCTGCTTTGAACCTCAACTTGAAACCTGACGCCTGCCTTGATCTTGATGAACTGCAGGGCTTTGCACTCAGAGGCTTTAGGGTTCCGCCGAGGGGCGGGGGCGGGGAGAGGGGGAGGGAGCAAGGGAGGAAAGGCCAGGCCTCCGGGGAGCTGTCCTGGGCGCGGGGTGCGGGGTGCGGGGCGCGGGGCGCGGGGTGCGGGGCGCGGGGGCGCGGGGCGCGGTCCGAGACACCCGGGGGGCGGGCCCCGAGGTGGGGCTGCGCGACAGCTGTCTGGGTTCGGGCCCGCGGGCTGGCAGGCGGCGCGGCGCGGGGGGAGGCGCGCAAGGCCCCCGTTATACACCCTCACCTCAGTGTTCCTCGTGGGGCGCTTTGTGTCGGGGTTTGACAGACCCTCGGGTTAGAAGCCCCTGCGAGGGGGAGCATTCCGGGCAGCGGCCGAGGTGCCGTCCAGTGGGCCGGGCCGGGCCGGGCGGGGCAGGAGGCCCCCAACTTACCGAGGATTTGCCGGAGCCCCCTCCAGCGGCGTTTGCGCTTGGTTTTGTGCGTGTTGGTTTCCAGGCCTCCCCGGGCCGGGCCGGTGCCGCTCCTGGTGCGTAGGAAGGCGCAGGAAGGCGGACTCACTCAGAGATTAAAGGGTGCCCCACCTGAGCCTCTCAGCAGCCGCCGCGGTTCCCCCGTCGCTGTCCCATGCCCCGCCTGCTGGAAGGTGCTGGAAGGTGCTGGAAGGTGCGGAGGGGGCGCTCACCTCCAGGCCCGGCCCCTCCCTCTCGCCCTCCCCCATCTCCCCCGCCCGCCCGCCCCCTCCCCACCCCTACCCCTCCCTCTCCCCCTCCCCCTCCCACCCTCCCGTCCCCTCCCTCCCGTGCCCACCCTTCCCCTCCCTCCCCCATCTCCCCTGCCCACCCTCCCGTCCCCTCCTTCCTGTGACCCCCGCCCCCTCCCCACTCCTTCCCCTTCGCCCCGCCCCCCTCTCTCCCCCACCCTCCCTCTTGTCCTCCCCCTCCCCTCCCCCCTTCCTCCTGTCCCCCCCTCCCCACCCCTTACCCACCCTCCTGTCCCTTTCCCTCCCTCGAGGCCCTTGCACGGCCCACCCCCGCCCGGCCCCTCCCCCCATCCCCCGCCCTCCCCCATCACCCCCCGCCCACCCCTCCGTCCCCTCCCACCCGTCCCCTCTCTCTCCCCCTGCCCTCCCCCGTCCCTTCCCTCCCCTCCCTCATCCCTCCCTCCCCCCTCCTCCCCTCCCCCCTCCCCTCTCCCCCCTTCCCCTCTCCCCCCTCCCCCCTCCCTGGGCACTGGCCACCTCTTGGGGCACCGCGCAAAGCCGCCTTCCCCTGTGGTCTCCCTCCTGCCCGCCGCCGTCTACTTAAACCTCAGCCCCGGGCCCCCTCCCGCCGCTCCCCACCCCCTTCCCCCCTTTTGGTTTCTCCAGGCTGCTGGCTTCGTTCCCCACGAAATCCTCAGCTCATCAGCTGACTTGCTTGCTGTCTGCTTCGCCTGGTGTGGTCACCTCCGGGGGTGGGTCCCTCACCCAGCTCCTACCATACAGGAGGCCCCGAGACGCGTGTGTTGGACGAATTCGCGGATGCGATCCTCTCCTCTGTTACCACCACTAAGCCGAGCCCAGCAGGTTCACGCAGAGAGGTCTCTATCCACCCCTCCCCCAATCTTATTTTAAAAACTATCAGGGAAGGCAATTTCATGTTTCACTTCAGCATTTTCTCATCACTGCTCTAAAATTATGCTTTAAAAGAAATCCAGCTTGACCACCCTACTTCAGGGCTATTTCCTTTTGTGTGTGTGCTTAGTCGGGATTGAGGGACATTGGTCACTTTTTTAAAAAAGGATTTATTTTAGAGAGAGAGAGAGAGAGAGAGAGAGAGAGAGAGAGGCGGGGGAGGGGCAGAGAGAGAGGGAGACAAGCCCTACATAGGGCTCTATCCCAGGACCCAGAGATCATGACATGAACTGAAACCAAGAGTCAGTTGGTTAATCAACTGAGCCACCCAGGTGTCCTACGGTCACTTTTTAATATTCCCCCAAAAGACCCTATTCTCCACTGAAGACGTTCAGTTCTGAACTCATCTTCACCTTTTCACCAGTTAGGGGGTTCCAGCATTTTTTATCTTGCCACGTTTTAGCCTAAATGGTTGGGTAGGGATGGGGCGCACAGTATCTGCATTTATAGAAATGAAGAGAATAGAACTTCTACTATGGAGGTACCTGGAGGGCACAGTTGGTTGAGCATCTGACTCTTGGTTTCAGCTTAGGTCATGACCTCAGGGTCATGAGGTAGAACCCGCCTGGGCCTCTGCACTCAGCAGAGTCTGCTTGACTCTCCCTCTGCCCCTCCAGCTCATGCTCATTCTCTCTCATAAATAAGTGTTCTACTGTGGGGACAGACTATAGCCACACAGGGTTCACAGGAGAGCAGCACAGATGGAGTATTTAGGCTCAATGTGACAAGTTTTTTATTTTTATTTTTTAAGATTTTATTTATTTATTCATGAGAGACACAGGCAGAGGGAGAAGCAGGCTCCATGTGGGACTTGATCCGGGTCTCCTGGATCACGCCCTGGGCTGAAGGCAGGCGCTAAACTGCTGAGCCACCCACCTGCCCTCAATGTGACAAGTTTAAAGGAAGTTCAGTCTGGAGCAAGTTGAAGGCTGAAGAACTGATACGGAAATTACTGCTTTACGTATGTAAAGAGAGAACTTTATATAAGTAGAGGCCAGGGAGTTCTCAAGAGACTGACACATTCTCCTAGAGCACAGGACAGTGTAGGATTATGATGGGGGAGCGGGCTTCATTCTTGACCTTGATTCTGACCATCAAGCGCTAATGGGTTTGTAGCAGATTTTGAGGGCAGCTTTTTCTGCTGAGGGCTCAGAGCAGCAAGTACATCACTTTCTAAAGAACCAAAGCCCACCTGGGGCCCAGTACCCTCCGTGATTTTTAATCGGAGGCCAGAGGACCCCCTGCTATGTTCCACAAGAGCCTCCACAGCCGCCCCCCATCCCGGCTTACATCAAAAGGCTCGGGGACACAAGTGATAAATTACTGAACACTGCGTCTGAAACTAATGATGTCCTACATGTTGGCTAATTGAATTTACTTTTTTATTTATGTAAATATTTTTGTTTAAAGATTTGTATTTATTGGGCAGCCTGGGTGGCTCAGCGGTTGAGCGCCGCCGTCAGCCCAGGGCCTGATCCTGGAGAACCGGGATCGAGTCCCACGTCTGGCTCCCTGCGTGGAGCCTGCTTCTCCCTCTGCCTCTCTCTCTCTGTCTCTCATGAATAAATAAATAAAATCTTTAAAAAGAATAGATTTTTATTTATCTATTTGAGAGAGAGAGAGAGTGAGCTTGAGCCGGGGGAGGGGAAGAGGGAGCAGCAGGCTTTCCACTGAGCAGGGAGCCGGATGCGGGCTCAATCCCTGCACCCTGGGATCAGGCCCTGAGCCAAAGGCAGCTGCTTAACTGACTGAGCCACCCAGGTGTCCCAAGTTCTGGATCTTTTAAAGAAGATGGATTTTCTATGCGCAAATCACTGAGCTTAATGTTAATACAGGGCGACTTTTAAAGACAAATTACTCACATTGGCATTTGGAGCACTTACAGGAAGTAAATAAAAACACTTGTTCTTGTGCCTTGTGCCTTGCACACCTCCATTCCTTTTATTTTATTTTAAAAAATATTTTATTTATTTATTCATGAGAGAGAGAGACACGCAGAGACACAGGCAGAGGGAGAAGCAGGTTCCATGCAGGGAACCCGACGTGGGACTCGATCCCGGGACTCCAGGATCACGCCCTGGGGCAAAGGCAGGCGCTAAACCGCGGAGCCACCCAGGGATCCCCCTCCATTCCTTTTAAAAAGGCTTCGGCTGCTGGGCCCTCGGGGCGCACTGCAGAATAACGTATCTGGGCCGCAGCGAGTCATTTCATCAAGCGTCTCACTCACTATCTCCCGGAACAGTCAGAGAAACGTGAGCGGGATGATGGAGCCGTGGGAAGGCTCAGGAATCTGTTGAATGACAACCGTGCTTTATTTACTGCTTGCAGTATGCAAGCCAGACACTGGGCTAGCGCACTTGCATACACCATCTTCCATCTTTAACAGTGGTTATCCCGAAAGGTCAGCATTGTGATCTGATCACGAGATCTTGCAAGATGAAGACACTTGTCCGAGATCCTATGCTAAGAGGCAAAGCCAGGATTCAGTCGGGCAGCTCAGAAGTCTGTGTCGTCCTTGTTGTGCAAGCCCACCAACTCCTTTCGTCAGTTGACTGATTTCAACCTGGTAGGGGGTCTCCTTGCCCCTGTAAAGACTTCAGTAACCTGAAAATGGAACCAACTCCTTTGGGAGAGGATGAGCTCCGTGGACAGAGGGCAGAGAAGCAGAGGGATGTTGGATGTTGTAAAAGATACCCCGGATGTTGTAAAAGAGCTTCAAGTGGGAAATTGACTAGAGCTTCTAGGACTTTCCAAGGGCCATTGGATATACAGGTACATGTTTTATAAGCATCGATCCCCAAGTGCTAAACCACCACACGTATGCAATTCTTGACGTGCAACTTTTCCACCTCCCCAGCCTCGGCAACCCCCTAGAGTACAAAAGAAAGCCATGCCCCTCACCCATCCCAGGCCCAGGGACTCAGAAACCCCAGGACCCCAAACAAACGAACAATTCTAAAACTTGGTTTCAGGGAAGTCTTCCCTAATGATAATTGGGGAACTATACATTTACCCTCTCCTTTCTATTTCTGCCTGTCTTACACATATTTTTGTTGTGGGCAAAACATGGGCTATAGGAGCACCTGGGTGGCTCAGGCGGTTGAGCCTCTGACTCTTGGTTTCTGCTCGGGTCATGATCTTAGGGTCCTGGGCTCTGCACTCAGCAGGGAGTCTGCGTGAGGAGTCTCTCTCTCCCTCTGCCCCTAATCCCCACTCTCTCTCTCTCTAAAATAAATAATTTTTAAAAAGACCTATAAAATAGGGTGTTTGGGCACATGTTCAAAAGTTCTGAATTTAGAAATATTGACAGCGGTATGGGGATGATGGCAATGATTATTTAAGGGCCTTTCCTCTCCATCCTCAGCATGCTGCTCAGGACTACACCCTCTCTGAAGAGTCAAGTCATAGCAAAGCAGAGAGGATGGGTAAGAAATGTGAATGGTTAGAAGGCTTTCTTTCTCCCCTCCCAGGGTAAACTCAATGAGTTCTTTCCATTTATTCTCAACACTCTTCCCTTAGGTCGCCCTAGGTAGAAGAGAAACTGGTATAATTAATAGTTCCTTTAACAAGACTTGGTAAATCTTTTTAGTACATTTCCTAGAAATTGGGAAAGAGACTGACTAATGACTGTGTAACCATTTTTTTTTGAAAATTAGGTACTTTACAATTCTTTCCTTTTGTTAAAATGAAGACTGACCTAAATTGTCAGATGGTAGACTGTTACTAATAATTTTGATGATGAATCATCAGAACGAGACTTTTGGCAATATTCATTCATTTATGCATGAACTACTTTGGGGGGGGAAAGCCTTATTCATTTTATGATGAAGAGATGCACTTGCAATAACGTTTTAATAATAAAGTATTCAAAATAGTGTTTAATAATAACCAATAATAACCCAATCCAGAGTTTTCCTTCCTTGTGTCCTTTCTTCCTGCCCTCTACACCTCTCTCTCTCCTTTCCTTCCTTTCTTCTTTCCACTGTTTCCATAATTTAGAGCCTTATGGTACCAAGAAATAAAAACTAAAAAGAATTTATGTACATACCCCCTATTGGAGAGAACTAGGATAGCAGATCAAGAAAATACTTTCAAATATAAAAATGTTACTAGGATAAAATTCTGTAGGGAGGTGAGATGGCAATAGGAATTCAAAGAGAAAGAGGAATGATGTAGAATTTCCCTCTGTTCAAGAGGGACTTGCTCTGGTATTTCCAACAAAGGCAATGGCTGGTATCAAGCCATCATAGCATCTTGCTTTCTCTAATGGCCTTTAACACTTCATTAGACATCAACATTATACCATTGCAAAATTTGTCACTATTTAAACTTGGGAAAAATTTTAGATAACAGTTTTAAAATGTGGTGGAGATAATTTTTCAAAATTATTCTGTGGAGTATACAATCTACAGTGTATGTGTTTTCCACACCATCAAGCAATTCTCCAATTCTCAGGGGGCACTGCCTGGGTGTCCTATAATTTAAGTCAATTCTGACAGGTAGATAGTGTCAGATCCCACAGGTTAAGGTCTCATTCCCAAAAGGGATTGCAGTCCCCCACCCTGCTTCAGATGACAGTCACTAGTCCAGGTTGCCACCTTGCTTCTGATCTGGTGGCATTGATTGGAGGTTCCACTGACCTTTTCTGGTTCCATTAATTTGCTAGAGTGGCTCACAGAACTCAGAGAACCATTTACTCATGTTTACCACTTTATTATAAAAGATATTATAAAGGATGTAGTTCCATAGCCAGATGAAGAGGTAAAGAAAGGGGGCACCTGGGTGGCTCAGTGTGTTAAGTTTCTGACTCTTGATTTTGACTCAGGGCATTGATCTCAGGATTGTGGGATAGAGCCCCATGTCAGGGCTCTGCACTCAGCAGAGTCAGCTTGTCCCCCTCCTTGGGCTCCTCACCCTGGCTCTCATAAAAAAAAAAATTTTTTTTTTAAGCTACAGAAGGGTCCCAAGTATAGGAGTGGTTGTCCCAGTGGAGCTGGACTGCATCACCCTTTCAGCACATGGATGAGTTCACCAACATGGAAGGTCTTCCAAACTCGCCCTTTGGGTTCTTTGAAGGCTTCATTATTAGGCATAATTGATTACATCATTGATCATTCATGATTGAACTCAATCTCCAGGCCCTCTCCCCTCCTTGGAGATTTGGGGATGGGATTGAAAGTTTCGACTGTCTAATCGCCTGGCTGGTTCTGGCAACCAGCCTCCATCCTTCAGTGGTTTTTCAAAGTCATGTTATAGTTGTAAATGCAGGCGTGGTTGAGAAGGACTTGTTACGGTTATCAAAAGACATGTTTAGTGCACTTATCACTTAGGGAATTCCAAGGGTTTTAGGAGCTCTGCCAAATATAACAAGATATACATGTATCTTATTATAAATAACAATATCACACAATCCAAAAACCTTCAATACCACTGGTCTACCTGGTCTTAAGCCTGAAACTCTTTTATTATAGAGAAATGTCTGAAATTAAATTTGGTTCAAATCCAGATTACCAGCTGAAACACTGGGTGAGTTACTTAAGCTTTTCAAGCTTTAATCTTCATCTGAAAAATGGGGTATCTACAGAACCTTCCCCATGGAATTGGGGTAGGTGTGAGGATAAATAGGGATGATGCTGTAGCTGACATATCATAGGGATGTCAGGAAGAAAAATATTCATCGAAGAAGTTATTTGTGTTTGATCTGGATGGCCTCCAAGGAACACCAGATTCCACCTAGGAGAGGCTGTAATTTGGTGTGTAGAGCATGTTGGTGGGTGTGTGGGCTGTGAAAGTCGAGGCATACTGGACATGGAGGTGTAGATGTGCTCTTCATAACAAAGAGGGTAACCAATGCCCCTCTTCTGACTGCTAACCTTCCATTGTCTCCTGGGCCACCCGAAGTTCTCAGCTTTTGTAATGGTTAGGACTGGGGAGAAAGGGTAAGGAAGTAGGGGCTAGGAAAGTAGAGGGGTAGGGGACCTGGGAGCAGGGACAACAGATCAGGAAAGGGTGGGCACCTCATTCTGGAATGTTGGTAAGTGAGGGTTTCGTGTGTTCTCCTACCTAATCTCTCCAGACTGGAAGAAACAGTTGCCAGCTACCTGGAGTTCTTATAATCCTAGTGTAGCCTTGGAAGTCCTAGCGGACAAGAGCATCCAGAATTATCCCTATGGATATTGTAGCTGGGCCATTAAACCACCAGCAGGTGGAATGTCTTTGGAAGGCACAGCCTGATTCCCAGATTTCCAGATTCCCAGCTGGCCAAATACAGAGGTTCAAACAGTCACTTCATTAACCTCACAGTCTCTTGCAGGTTTTGGGGACACCGCTTATCATATTATGGCCAAGATCTGTGTGCAGAAAAGCCAGGATTGGAGGCAGGGTGCTTGAGTGGGGAGGAAAGAGGACTTGCGGGGCAGAGAAGGGCTGGTGGAGGTGGAATCAAGTGGCTGCTGGTGTTACTCTCTCTCCAGCCAGGATAAACTTCCAAAGAGAGAAAACAGCCTGAGAGACTTTTTCTTAAGGGCATAAGAATTTAAAATGTATTTTGAAATTATTTTTCATCTTCTACCATAATTTTGTCTTCATAAACCCCCAAACTTCATCTAGAACCTGAAAAACAATGACTTCAGGTAACAATACTTTAGGATGGTGGACCTCAACTTGCCTGCAGGCGAAAGTCACCTGGGAGGTTGAGAAGATCCCGGTGGCCAGTCCACACCCATGACTGACTAAATCAGATGTTCTAGAGGTGACACCAACCGATGTTTGTAAAAATTGTTTGGGTGGTTAGAAAAATGTGCAGCCAAGGTTGTTACTTGCCGCCTTAGGAAAATGGAAGGGGAGTCGTGTGGAGCTTGACGTGCCTCTTTGGGCAACAAGGGAGAGGCTGGATGCTGAGAGAAAGGTTGCTGGTGGGGGTGATCGCAGGTGCACCAGTGAGCCTGCAGACTTGAGGCTTTTACCCAGGAAACTTGTAAAAGAGTGGGAGCCTTGGTCTAGCAATCAAAGAGAGTGGGTGGGAGAGAGACTGTGGTCCTTACTGTCAACATGGATTTTCACTAGGATCGCCCCTGAGCTGACCTAACTTTCCTCTCTCTGTCCATTTGGAGCTTGACTTCCTTCCAATGACAGTGAGCTCTGGCTGCTGACCAGGAGCTGTGGAAATGCCCTTCTTCCCCAGCACCAGCCCTATGGCTTGTAGACACCTTCCCCCAGGGAGAGGTCAACAGTGACCCTCCTGAGGAAACAGGGCAGAGAAGGCACTATGTGTAGCTAAGCCTCACTGGAGAGATAAGCTGTCAGAGTAAGAGAGTGGGGCCAAGTAGTAACCAGCTAACAAAGGAGTCACACAGGGT
Organism: Canis aureus; assembly: GCF_053574225.1. Taxonomy (NCBI): domain Eukaryota; kingdom Metazoa; phylum Chordata; class Mammalia; order Carnivora; family Canidae; genus Canis; species Canis aureus. Next base: position 14,699,780 of record NC_135638.1, read on the forward strand.
TGGTCCACTCTTAATGAAAGGTCCCAACTGCACTGGGTTCTCCATAATCGGGCCTAGAAGATTTGCCTCCTTTCTTGTCTCATCCAACTTGCTACTTCACCCTCCTCTGTGCTCCTGTAACACTTGATGTCCAGAGCACTCTCTTGGCCACTTGGCTGGGTATAGGAAGGTGTGACCTGGTTAATTGATCACTTGAGGCGAACATGCTCTGTTTCATCATTGGACTACAAAGTTAACTTTTCTGGGGACTTGGGGTTTGCAAGACCTCCCAAGAGAATGACATCTCTTTATTAGTATTTTTTCTCTCCTTCTTCTGTTTACTTTCTTCCCTCTGTCTTCTCCTTCCTTCCTTCCTGAGGACAGTGCAATGCGTGGAGCACCAGTGAAAAATGCATACGGGGGGAGAAAAAAAGGAGCAGGGGTGCTTTGGGAAATTTTCTTTGTACAAATTTATGCTTATGCTCCCTATTGCATTGCTCTAAAAGCACCTCATTGTTCCTGATGGGGTGGGCTGAACTGGGCAGATACATTGCAAACACATGGTGGCATGGAGGTGGGGAGAGGACAGGGTCAGTTTAAGTGAGAGGGGTCACAAAGAAGGATTGGAAGCTTATTCATTAAGAAAGAGCCAATGTGACATCTGAGCAAACAGGCTGGGGTGTGAAGTATAAGGGGCAGGGGAGGTCAGAAATGGGAGACTGCGAAGTGACGTTCCTTAGAAGCCAGGGCCATCAAGAGCCACAAAGCACAGACCCAGGAGAGGGTTCAGCACCAAGCCTGTGCGTCGGGAGAAAACTAACCCGAGTTCTCTGATCTAAGGTGGGTCATCTGGCAGCGGATCAGCCCATGGGGCCCTGCAGAGGCAGCCAGCGCATTCATGGATTATGGGTTAGCACCCCTGGGGATCTGGGGATGAGGAAGTTAATAGGATGGGAGGGCTTGGCACCCTGAGAGCCATGCAGAAGAACCTGAACCCCACCATGGGGTCGGGAGTAGTTCATACGTGGTCTATCATCCCTGCTTCCCGTCTGACATCCCTTCAAAAGCAAGTGGCTCCGTACAGTGTGGTCAAACCCTTACTTCTGAGTGACTGCATTTGGTATTTGGTGTTTGAGCGAAACTTGCAAAGTCTATCGTGGGTTTTCTTTATATTCATAGAAATATTTTTATGTTAATAAAGATACTTCCATATTCTTGCTATTTTGTATCAGACACTCCGAGCAATTTAATACAATTAGATTAATTATTTTGGAATTAAGTGAGACAGTACATAGGCATCTTCTTTCTCATTTGATTAAAAATTGGATCTCTAAGTGAATTTTGGGGGGTAGTGGTGACAATGTCCTTAGAATCTTCTATAATCACCACCTTCCCCTTTCCAAGGCCCAGGGTCAGGCCTAACCCTGCGTGGGCATTGGAGCAGAAATCCTACAGGTTTTTCCAGCAGAGAGGTAACCTACACCTGAGCCAGACTGGTTCATGGGCCTGCTGCATCAGCCACTGTGGTGCTGGTTATAAGTAGAAATGCTCACTGCTGAGCCCGGATCTACTGAATTAGAATTGGAGTTGGAGGAGGAATTGTTTGAAACCTGGAGATCTATGTGTTCAGTCCTAGAGGATTCTGGAATTCTGATCCTAGCTCTGCTTCAGGACTCTTGCCCCTGTAGTCTTCCATAACAGCTGTGACACTGGGGACTCGAAGAATCTCTGCCTTCCGCCTACTTCCCTTTCCCAGAGTCCTGTCTTTTGTAATAATAATATCAGCACTTATACCTGTGGCAAAGATTACTATATGCCCATGACGTCATTCGCTGTCTCTTTCTCTTTTATTAATAAAATCTCAGTTTACAGGACAGCACCCAGTCTTTTAAGCCTCTAGGTGTGATGTGATCATGAGGCTAAATTCCACGCAGGGTGCTATAATCAGAAGTGCTGTGCAGAGTTTTTGAAAGTAAAGGTAAAGGTGCCATCTTTTTATGCCATTTCTGCTTCTTGCATGTGGATGTGTTGGCTGGAGCTCCAGAGCCACGTTGGCTCATGATGCAAGGAGCTAAGGGCAGTTGAACAGAAAGATAGAAGGACTGGGGTCCCCAGTGGGCCCGTAACTGCTAATCCAGTCATGCTCTGGGCTGTCTCTGGACTTACACTGCAGAAGAGGAAAATAAACATTTATGTATTGAAGCCATTGGTAATTTTGGCTTTTTGGTTATTCACAGCTAACTCAAAGCCTGTAATAATATGTGAGACGTTTATTGACGACATCTCATGGGACAGACACCACGCTAACCTGTTTATTTTCTAATTTAACCCTCATAAAAGTCATTTGAGAGATTCTACTATTATCCCCATTTACAGATTTAAATTAGGCATAAAGTAGTTAAGTCACTTGTTTAATATCACTCAGCTGGTATGTTCTGGGGGCAATATGGATTTTAGGTAGGCACAATTCGGAAACCCGGCCCTCATTTCCGTATTTTGAGGACACCCCTCTATGCAGTTTCCTTGACATCAAGGGCTGAGGAGGTTTATGGTCCTCTGCAATGAATGACAACTCTGTTCTCTATTTCTCTAATATTATTAATGGGGTACAGACTTTTCTAATCTACTTTCCTCAATCCTCCTTCCTCAGAGGAGGGAAGTCGGGGAGAGAAATAAGGAAATGACCTAAGGTGATGCTCCTAGACTTTTGAATTTGAAGGATCAGGTTAAAAAAAAATCAGGTGACCCACATAGAGTTCACAATTTTTTACTTTTTACAGTAAGGGCATTAATAAAATTATCACCCGCCTTGAGCAACATTTGATGAAAAAGCAAATGTTCATGTGAGAGAAAAGATGATATAATCGCGAAATAAAGGGCAGTCTTTTAAGTAAAAAAATTTAATTATAAACTTAGTATTTGAAAAGTACAATGCGTTAATTTTTTTTCTCTTAATCATGTTTTTCAAGGACTGGTGCAAATGTCAACAGGATTTGAGATACCTTTATTTAAGATCTTAAAGAAGGGGTAGCTACTTAGAGAGTGGAAAAGGTGCCTCACATTGCAAATCAGGCCAAGCAGAGATGAACAGGTATGGCAAGATTGCTACTTCACACCAATATCCATTCTACCTTTCTTTCTTAGTCATACAACCCTAGTTCTTATTTGGGGCAATATTGTGTTCAGCTAAAAGAATATCTATAGGTCCTTGCAGGTAGGGTTGGCCATGTGACTACATTTGGGCTGATGAGATATAAATATTTTGTTGGGTGATATTTTCAGGAAGGTGCTTCATTGGGGCTCAGCTGCAAAGGGGGCCCTCTTGTCTTCCTATACTCTCTATTCTTGGTGATCTAGTAGGAAGACACGGTAGCTATAGTATCTTCCTTAGACTGAGGATGGCAATGCAGAAAGATGGTGGCCCGTGTTCCTGAGGAGACCTTGGAACTCTGAATGGCCCACTTTTCTACTCATTTTACATGAGAAGGAATTTCATCTTATCTGAGATACTATCTTATTTTTTTCCTGCTACATGCATCTAATCTCAACTTACATAAAGAGGTCAATTCAAATCCATTTGAAAGAGCAACATAATAGTGTTAGACAAAAATTCGAGGAATAAGGGGTGCCCTGAGATGGCTCAGTCTATTGAGCATCTGACTCTTGGTTTCTGAGCAGGTCATGATCTCATGGGTTATGAGATGGAGCCCGGAATCAGGCTCTGCGCTCAGCAGGGAGCCTGCCTGAAGATTCTCTCCCTCTCCCCTCCCCCATGCACACGCACTCTCCCTCTCTCTCTCTCTCGCTCTAAAATAAATAAACAAATCTTTAAAAAATATTTCAAGGAATCATCTGTCTTTTTTATCAGGAAGAAAATCAGAGTCAGGGCCCTGTAGTGGCTGGCTCAAAGTCACATCATTTAACATTCATCCTACAAATACATATTGAGCAGGTCCTATGTGTGAGGCTCTTTGCCAGGATCTGGGAGCACAGAGATAAACTGGAGTATGATTCTGGCATGATTCATAAAATGGAATCAGAGGGAGCCACTGCCTTTCTCCTGTATTGTACACCCAGCACAGTCTATGGGGTTGGCTTTATGAGAGGTGCTGTCCAGAGACTCCAAACCAGGAGCTGAGACTGGCCCTGGGGATAGAAGTGCATGGGACAAAGAAGTGGGCGGCATAAGTTGCTCAGCATCTGGGGCTATCTTGTAACTTGGAGAAAGGCCAAGGTAGCAGAAGAAATGATCAGATTTACTTTTGTTGTATTGAAGACTAAAGAGAGAGGAATATAAAAAATAGTGAAAGGGAATAAAGGGGAAAGGAGGAGAAAAAATGAGTGGGAAATATCAGAAAAGGAGACAGCACATGAGAGACTCCTAACTCTGGGAAATGAACAAGGGATAGTGGAAGGGGAGGTGGGTGGGGGGTGGGGGTGACTGGGTGACGGGCACCGAAGGGGGCACTTGATGGGATGAGCACTGGGTGTTATGCTGTATGGTGGCAAATTGAACTCCAATAATAAAAAGAAAGAAGAAGACTAAAGAGAATGCACAGAAAAAAACACAGACTCAACTTTTTCTCTTTTGTAACATTCACACATATGTACACACATTCAACCCCCCCCCCACATGGACACGCGTGCACGCACACGTACATACAGACACACACATACGCAGGAAACCTTTCCAGAATTGCATTGCTTTTGCTCCTTTAAAAACATCTTGTGTGTTTGGGTGCCTGTTTATGTGGCTTATGTAGAATGGGGGTGAGGTAAGGTGGGAGCAATAAAACAATACAGTCTCTGGGGGCCCCAGGGGAGAATCTCTGAATTCTCTGGGATAGGAAGTTCCCTTAGAAAGCAGGAGCCACTAAATTCCCACCAAACAACAAAGGCCGTGTAGCCGAGATAAAAGGACAGTGGGGGTGGAGAGGAAAAAAAAAACAAAACACCTCACCCTGGTTTAGGGAAGCAGGTGCACCCAATACAAACAATATCATTTCTTCTATTATTTGTAGAGTTTAGGAACAAAACAAAACAAAACAATACCGCACTCCTCCCCTCTGGGGTGGGGGGACCTGCAAGGATGCTCAGTGCAACAAGATAAAAAACACTGCTTCTCAGCACATGTAACAGCAAAGAAACTAAATTTAAAACTAATAAACAAAAAAGAAAATTTCCAGACTACCAGACAGTTAGGGAGGTTGGGCCAAATCAAGTTAAAATGACACAGAAATGTTACCTTCGGGTGTATTTGTGGTCAGCCTCCATTCGGCCATCAGAGCTAAGGATAGGGGGCACCCCCCCCCATCCAGCTACATATAAGGCTATCTCCAGCTTTAAAACAATCAGAGGACTGAATGTTTCTGTGTTTACACGGGGGTGGCTGCAAGTACTGGCAGCAAGGACCACAGAGGCAGAGGCAGATGTGTGGGGGCTTCAGGGCTTCCCACTTGCACGGGGCCCTTCTGGAGCCGGGGGGGCTGCTGCAATGTGTCTTCCCTGGTCATGTAATTTTGTAAAGTTTGGAAAAAGAAATTCTTTTTGCATGCTTAAAGAGGTCTCCAAATGATATAAGCTTCAGGCCCCATAAACTCTGGCTCGACCCCAAGTGGGCTTTATTAAGGTTCCACTACGAGCCCTTTCTTACTGGGCAAGTACTGCCTTGGGCTCTCAGGATGCAAGGACGACGTGGCCTAGGCACAGTGTATAGCCCCGGCTGCAAGTCCTAAGGGCAAAGGTGTTATGTGGGGAGTGAGACGATTGAAGAGCTGTAACATGGGGGGACCCCAATGAGTTGGGGATGGGGGTCCCCTTGCATAAGAGTAATAATGTTGCCAAATGGGATCTTCCACTTGCTAAAATCTTCTGCAGCCTATGCAGGGACCCCAGGCTAGCACTTCGGTATTTTCTTGTGTAGTATTTAATGATATTTTGGCCAAATAATTCTGGCCTTGAAGAATTGTTCTTCACTGTGGCTTCAGGATTAGGTTGGGGTGCTAGGTATCAATCGGGGTCTCCAGGCTGGCTCTGCCTAAGTCCAGTGGGTGCTTGTCTGGGGAGAATAGCCGGTTTATAGGAAGGACTCAGGTGACTTCTGGGCAGAACTCAAGGGAAGAGGAAACCAAAAAAAACAAAAACAAAAACAAAACAAAACCCAAGGGTAATGGCCTTGGAAGACAAGGGGTTGTTTTGTACACAACATGGTGTCTGCTATCTAGATTTTCTCCCAGGTCCATCCTAAAAGACCCACGTAGGGGGTCTATAAGAAAAAGGGTCCCGAGGGGCGCAGTCGGTTAAGTGTTCGACTCTTGATTTCTGCTCAGGTCATGACCATGATCTCAGGGTCATGAGATTGAGTCCCCTGTCGGGCTCCAAGCTCAGAACAGAGTCTGCTTAAGATTCTCTCCCTCTTCCTCTGTCTCTGTCCATCCCTTGCTCTTTCTAAAAAAAAAAAAAAGTCCAGAAATTTAAGAAGGCATTTCACTAAGATGAGTGTGTGGCACTGGAACCCCAGGCTGAACTACAGCCCAGCATGACTTGGAATGAAGAATGTTTTCTCCACAGGTTGCTGTCAAAGCGTGATGGAGAATGGAAAAGTCCCCGCCTCTGCATGGGGAGCCCAAAGCACAAAGCATCTGGAAAGGATGCAGGGAAGACATGATGCTCCTGTGGTCTTGGCTGCTCTGAGGTGACATGGACAACTTCGGTAGCAGCTGTTAAATAGGAAAGAACAACGTCATCTTGAGGCCAAAAGAATGCGTGAGCCCTTCCTGAGCCACTAAGACAGACTAGCCAGGGAGGATTGGGCTTGAGAGTCGCTGCCATAGCACAAAACAACAACAGGTACAAGAACAACATAACAATAATGACGACAAGAGTTTAATAATATGTCATCAAATGTATAATAATGTAATAGTTTCTAATAACATGTGATTACAATGGCCAGGCGTGTGGTCGAACCTTCAACACCCTTCTTTCCTTTAATGTTCACAGCACGGTGAACTAGGGTCCATGATGATAGCTGCTTGACAGATGAGGAAACTGAGTCTCCAGAGAAAGTAAGTAACTTGCCCAGGACTAGCACACAGTGAATAAGTACTGGTCTGATCAGATTAGGAGACCAGCTTCTTAAATTTTACATGCATGGGGGTGGGAGCAAATAGAGCCAAAGAAGTAGCATTTTTCTGCTCTTATTGTGAGTCTGTTTTAACCACCGGATTGCTGGTGTGACCTGGAGAACATAATATTTCCGCAAAAATTAATCAGATCATGCATTCATTCTTCATTTATTCATTCAGAAACATTTCTCAAAGGCCTGGAGTTGAGCTCTGGGCTATGCTGACTAGTGTCCTTCTACTTTATGACGTTCTCATGTTAAAATTCTAAGAAGTCTGCATGATGATAGGCTCTTAAATGTTTCCTATTACTATTTTGCTACATTTCCCCCCGGTCCAGGCAGTCATATTTCTCATAATCTTAGCTTTCATCTAATTCAAGCTCAAGTAAGGACTACCTTCTTCGTGAGGTATGTTTACGTAGTTGGACGAAAGGCTAACCTTAGTTTATTTCTAGAAGGTCCGGCCAGATTGTGAAGGTTGAATTGTGTCTCTCTGACTGAAGGGAGGAAATTGGAAAAATGTTCTGCCAAAATGCACTTGCTGATTTACTGCTGTTGCATGTACAGGAGTCAAGGTTTATTGTCTGCTCAGAGAGGCTGACCGTATATAACGAAAGGCCTTGGCCTCTACAGGTAACTTAAACTGATAAGTAGATATATGTGAGCTTGTTCTAGCCAAGAGGAAGAAATTCAATTTCATGAAGGCCGAGGATCCTTTTCTAGGCACCATATCCGTTGAGAAGATAGGATCCATCGAAGATACAATGGTTGAACCAGAATTTCCACAATTCAAAACGCCATGGCTGCTAAAGATTAGCCTGCTGAATGAGAACATAGTTTGGCATTTAAATTTGTCTATTGTTTATAACTTATTTCATGGAACTGTTTGACTTTGGAAAGGTACATGTTGTGATTCTGACTATATATAAAACTAGTTGGGGGTGGGGGACGCAGGAACCCTAAGTTTAGGGGGAACCTATTCTGTTCTGGATATAAATAGTTCCACTCACTCTATTGCCTTGCAAGGAAAACATCAATTAGATTGAACAATGTTCCCTGCAGAATGTAGATGCCGCGTTGTCTCTGGACACCTCCTTTGAATTTGGTTTGGACTGCGTCGTGTCTTCTGTTAGGAGGAAATTATCAACAACAAGAGGAAATCCTGTACTAGTATTGAATAGTCCTTATTTTAAAGGTACTTCCCTTCTTGTGGGAATTGTATGTAATCAGAACAACACTATAAAATGTCTGAATTATTTTACAAGGTTTGACTTTCAACCCCGTTTTTTTTTTTTTTAAAGATTGACTTATTGTACTCAAGATACAGTCAATTGTTGGACTAGAGTACATTCTTCTTGAGCTCCATGAACCTCACCAAGGTGGGGTGGAGGTTACAACATGGGTGCAGGAAGCAGGAGGTCCTTAGAGACACCCGAGTATTCTGGAGCTCACAATGACTAATAAATGCTAAAATTACTCTGGAAAGAACCCTTGAGTCACAAACATTTGCCCCTTTCCAAACAGAGTTGACCTGTCTTCAAACTGGAGGGAACTGGGTGAGCCTGCCTGTGATCCTCCACCAGTTCATTGAGCTCGGCCAATGATGGGAGGGGAGGGATGACAGGGTCCTGTCATTAATTTTTATTTATTTATGATAGTCATACAGAGAGAGAGAGAGAGAGAGAGAGAGAGAGAGAGGCAGAGACATAGGCAGAGGGAGAAGCAGGCTCCATGCACCGGGAGCCTGACGTGGGATTCGATCCCGGGTCTCCAGGATCGCGCCCTGGGCCAAAGGCAGGCGCCAAACCGCTGCGCCACCCAGGGATCCCGGGTTCTGAGATCTGGAATAGAAAAAAACTGTCAGACTTACTTTTCTGCTTCTGAAAGTAGCTGATTATTACCTGTGGGCAGGGAGCTGCTTAGGAGCAGAAGGAGCCCAGGAGAATGGTCTTTATTTCAAAATCTTGCTTTTCCTCTGGTTCACGAAACCCATAAGTAAGCAGTATATCATAGGTTCCCGATGCAATGTTCCAGGTGCTGCCCACCATCCAAGGCTCCTCAGACGTTCCTGCTGAATTGCTTCCAGCAAGGAGAGGATGGATTGGTACACCTCGAGGCCCTGGGGGCTTAGCTCAAAGCAGCCGGGTGCAAGCACAAATGTTCACTGAGTTCCTGTATCTTGTCTTAAAAATTCATGAGACACTTGTATTCTGTGCCATTTATATATCTATGTTGGTTTCAATATAAGTTTAATAGAACTTTCTGCGATGATGGGAATGTTCTATATTCAAACAGTCTGATACAGTAGCCACTAGCCACGTGTGGCTCTAGAGCCCTTAAAATGTGGCTACGGTGGCCGAGAAACGGGTTTTACATTGAACTTGAATTAATTTGAATAGCTACATATGGGGAAGAGGCTGCTCTAGTGGGCAGTGCAGCTCTAGATGGAAACAGTGCATTTAAGCCCCTGGCTTCATGGATTTCCTGTACTACAGTATTATTTCCGGGGACAAGTACAACCCTAATCGCCCAATTTGGGTTGTCCATGAGTAAATCTAGAAGGCCACAAGGCGGCTGTGATGCTGGCTATCGTGCCATTCTCTCTGGGGCTCTTGGGCTCCCAGGAGAGGTAAACATCACTGCCACTGGGTGCTGCTCACCTGCCTGCAGCTTCTCTGTCTTGGTCAACAGGACCCTTTTGTCCATGTCTGGCCCCAGGCAGCAAGCCTGTGATTTCAGGAAAGCTGAAGTTTCCATTTCTCAGGCTGGTGGTGCATTGCATCTCTACCAGGGAGCCCTGAGAAGGATGGTTCCTGCTGCCATTGTCCTCTGCAGGGAGCATCCTGCAGTTCCCAGAGTAGGACTCGCTCCAAGCTCAGCGCTTGCCAAAATTCTTCTGGCTTCTGACCTCTTTCGAGCAGCTGTCTTGAAGTTTCCCCTCACATCCCTTTGCTAAGGGAACCTGACTGTCCTAACATCGCATCATCTGTAGACGGGACCATTCCCAGCTTCTCTGGAGCCACCTTTGCAGGATTTCTTTCTCTTTTTACCAATTCCATGAATTCTCTGTTTTTTTTTTTTTTTTTTTTTTAACTACCAGCCCCCACATCATAAGGGTAAGCTTAGCATAAAGAGCCCAGAGGCAGTTCATGCTTTTTGCTTTCGGAACAATTTTCGGTGAATATATAGTGCCCTCCGGTTTATTCCAAAGTATTAGGGAATAGGGTATCCTGATGAACAAACAATTTTAGCTTCCTGAAAGGAACTTCACCTTCCAAATGTAGGTTAGCCCATTTTCAGAGAATTCAGCACAAGGAAGCAGTCTTAACAATGAAGCTATTCTAAATGTAATGCAATCTTTCTTCGGTGACTTAGGACATATTTTGGCGTCTTGCAATGCCTTAGAGTCATCATTATGAACAGTAATTACCCTTCAATTGTACAGCATGGAATAATTATGTTTATCTTACTTTTCTAGTAGACTGGATTCAAGATAAACAGACTTTTGCTGCAAATAAAACAATTTCTAATTTATCTTTAATAATGATCGCATTTTAATTTTTTGGACTCCATGTGAGTTAAATTTATTATGTTACATTATTAACATAATGCTGTCCATATGGAATGCGTAATGTTTAGTTATGTAATTCTGTATATTCCAAAAATCTGAAAGCATTCCTCTTAAATAAAGGTGTTTTTGAGGCAACAGGTGCAATCCAGGAAGTTGAGTACAAACCAGGTTCTTAAAGAATGGATCTTGTATAAGAAAATTCATGTATACAAACATGAATGTATTCATCATAATAAATACGGAAAGCACAGACTTAAATCTATAATCTCATCACAATAAATAGTAACTGAGTGATTTTTATCCCAGTCCTTTTTCTGTGCATGTGTATGTAAATAGGTTTTTCATATTTATAAAACAGAATTATACAAAATATGCTTTCATATCATGCTTTTCTATTTAAGATTTTGCCATGTCACTGAAGTCATGGAAAACAATTTTAAATTGAAACAGTATGACTTATGTAACCATTTCCTTTCTTTGACATGGAGTTGTTTCCATTTTCTCACCATAATATATAATGATACTGTGAACATCCTGTGCGCAAATTTTTTAACAAATCTTATTTTCTCAGCATGTATTCCTGGAGATATTACTTGCAAAGAATGGGGACATTTTTAAAGCCCTTGACATGTACTGCACAATTGCTTTCTAGAAAGATTGTATGGGTTTACACTTCCCTCAACAACACATGCTTGTATCTCCTAGTGCCCTCTGCAGGACTGTGCTTCCGGAGGCAGTCAGTATACCTGGTGATCCCAGCTGAACCTGTGGAATCTGAGGGGTCTGGGTGGGCCTGGTCTCTATCACATCCTAGCTGTGGGCCTTGAAATAAGTTATTTAATCTTGCTGAACCTCAGTTTCTCAAATGTCAATGAGATGGCATGAAGACAAATTGAAGTGGTAGAGAATCATTTAGCATATTCAGTACACAGTAGATACTTAATAAATGTTAGCTTTACGGATAATTGATAGTCTATTCCTCTGTTGTAACAGATAATATGACATCTCAAGTCCTTTTATTTTGTATTTTTAAAAAACTTTAAGAATTAGTAATAATTATCTACTTCTTTTACTATTGCAAAAGCTATCCTAGAAAAATGACAAACTACACAACAGCACTAGAGGGAAAAAAGATGCATAATCTCAACAATTTCAGGTTCTCGATGTCTTTGCTTTTGCAGTTTTTGGGGGAAGGGAGTGTTATTTCAAATATGTTTTCAAATGTTTTTAGTCTTCGGCCTGAAGAAAAGTGCTGTAAAAAGTGCTTTCTTAATTTATTCCCTGGTTGTTGTTCCTTTCTTTTTATGTTGTTACTTTTGTTCTATTTTCTCATAATCTGTATATGTGACCATGAATTAGAAGGTGAGAGGGTTAAAAATCTTCCTACCTTCTTCCAGGTGGGCAGGTTTATGTTTTGAGTGGTCTTGCATTTGTGCCTCAGGACTCATGTATCTTTTTTTTTTTTTTTTTCTTTTTTTGGTTAGGACTCATGTTTCTGCCTCCAGTCTTCCTGGTCCTGAAGTCGATGAAAATTCCTTTCAGTTCTGATAATGGCTTGAATGCACCCCGATCTTCAATGTATTGTCCTTTCCTTTCCTCCCTATTTCCAACAACCTTCCGTCACCTCCCGTGACTCACCTCCCAGTACTTCACTGCCTCTAACTTAGTGCAAAGGGGCCTGCGGTGGGCTGGAGAAACGTCCCAGCTAAGGGGCTCCCTCTCCTCAGCTCTAGCTTATCTAGTTGTGTTTGCCATTCAGGAAAACAGGCTAGTTTTCAAACTTTATAAGAAGCTGGAAATCTAGATTTGTGTGTGCAATTTCATGATTTTAAAATGTTGACTTAAATATATTTAAACATACGATTGGTGATGGCCAAATAAGATACATCTGTGGGCCAGACGTGGCCCACAGGCCATGGTTGGTTACGGCCAGATGAGTCTGGGAAACCACAGTGGTCCAGGCAGGGAGTCATGAGGGTCCAAGTCCACATCCTGCGTCCTGGGGAGGAGAGCTGTGCTGTCTGTAAGGAACCTCCTTCATGTTCTCAGCATAGGAGAAAAGCTGGGGCAAAATGGTATTGGATTCTTGTGAGATGAGATTGTTCTGATATCCTTACACAGTTGAGAAAATATTTTTCTCTTGTCAGATGTCATACTTACCCAACTGCACACAGACCGAGCCAAGAGACTGGATGATGGACACAGACAGAACAGGGACTTTGCACGTCTACATTTAGTGCCATGTTTTGAAGCATTGGTGAATGGGAGCCTGTGTCCGTCCTCCTGGTTCCCATGGGATTTTAATTTATACAAGTGACTGAGTGACAGCACAGACAGCCTAATGGCATTGAAAGAAGATTTTTATTACTTACATTTCCCAAGAGGAGGCGCATGCCACGCCATGGAGAAGCACCAGTGTTGGTCAGGAGACAGAAAGGAGAGAGAAACCTAGGCCAGGGTCTTTATTGTGTTTTCTGTGGGAAAGGCAAGGCAGGACAGGGGAAACAGTTTAGGATTGCCTAGTTCAAATATTTCTGCCGGGGTTTGGGGTGTGTGAGTTGTCCTTGGTTGTCCGGTACCTGGCCCAGGGGTAATTCAGGATGGGAGAATATTGACTTAGATAGAGGAGGTGGTTGGGAGTGTGGACTCAGGGTTGGGTAGTTTGCATATGAAAGGTGTGTTCACAGGTAAATTAGTATATTGGGAATTAACCATCCCAGGGAGGGAGGGGCCATCTCTCCCTGGCCAGCAAGGCCCCTCAAGATGTCAAAAACATCATAAAATATAGAAAACAGAAAATACGATTAATAGAGCATTGCATCAGTTCTAGGAGAAGCCTAGATTGACAAAAAGGTTAATTTTTAAAGGGGGCCCAAGTGTATTGCGTATCTTGTCTTGTTTCATTTAGGTTTGCTCACGAGAATAGATCAGTTCCTGTGCAATTTGGAGTCAGCTTCATTCCCTGGTTCTCACACACCAGCCTGACATTATTGTGTTTGGATTCCCAACTCGGCCAGGGGATGTTTACATCCTCACCCGGACAGCTGTGCTCATTGAAAGAGAAGGAATGGTGATGGTGTTTATTTCTAGAATGGTAAAACACTGAAACCCCTGGTCTCTAAAAATAGGTCACTATTTTCCTTGGAGGTGAAATGGAACTGTTTACCCAAACTCAGCACTGTCTGACAATGCTTCTCTCAAGTTAACGTAAGTGGAAAAATGGTCTTAGATTATTTTGAGCGTATCAAAAATGGTAGGTCTGAAATTCTGCAGATTCTAATTTTCTTTTATTTTCTTTTCTTCTTTTTTTTTTTTTTTGATTCTAATTTTCTAATAAAATTTGGAATTGTGGTCAAGGAGAGTTTTCATGTATTTACTCTAAATTGGCTGAGTCTGGGGAGTCATGGATACAGCTGGCTCTGTTCTCATGTGTTCTTTAAATCAGATTTTGCACAGATAATAGCCAACCTCTGATCTTGAAAAATTTCCTATGCCACCTTAATGATAACCACAGTGGCCTATTTAGGCATAAGATAAAGGGTACAGAGGAGTCTACTTTACCAAGAAGAGGCCGTTTCTGGTGGCTAGGCAATCAAGATAACCCTCTTTGGGGTTGATTTTAAAAATATTCCACAATTTTCACATGGCAAATCTCAAGATAAAACAGTTCTGTGAACAAGCTGAACTCTCAGGGAAGACCTCAGAAGGCCTCTAATGATTTGCGTGATAGGGGTGTCTTTTCACCGTTTACCACTCCCTAGACCCAGCATCAACCTTCCTAACCCCTCTGGTTATATTTCTCATGTTTCTTTTTTTTTTTTAATATTTTATTTATTTATTCATGAGAGACAGACAGAGAGGCAGAGACACAGGCAGAGGGAGAAGCAGGGTCCCTGCAGGGAGCCTGATGTGGGACTCGATCCTGAGGACTCCAGGATCACACCCTGGGCTGAAGGCAGGTGCCAAACCGCTGAGCCACCCAGGGATCCCCCTCATGTTTCATATATTGCCCTCATTCTTCTAAGTGCATACATTGGAAATATAATAAGAGAAAATTTTGATAGATCTCAGGAAATTAGGCTTACTTGACAGGAATACCTCTTTCATTAAAACATCCGAAGTCATGAACAAAATTAAAAGCAAACTTTTAAAGACCCTCAAATATGTTTTCAAATGTTTTTAGTCTTCGGCCTGAAGAAAAGTGCTGTAAGAGGTTCAGATTTCCATTATTCACATGCAAATGGAATCCTAGAATACTGCCTGAATTTAAATTAACTTTTGGCTTCCTTGCTGATTCAGGTTATCTGAGTGGCACAGACTGTTAGTTGCCTACTCAGTATCTGTTCTCGCCTTCTTCCTGAGTGACAGATTTTTAGCTGAGCACATTGCTGCCTAGAATAAGCCACATTTCCAGATCCCCTTGTGGCTTGGAATGGCCAATTAGCTCCAAGTGGAATTTGTTGACAGGGACTTCTAGAAAATGCCCCTTATGACAGGGACAGATGGAGGCGGGGCATTTTTCCTTGTCCATCTTTACCTCCTCAGATGCCTACCTGGATCATGGACTTGATGGCTAGAGCTTGGGCAACCATACTGGACCCTATGGTGACTTAAAGATGGAAGCTCCTCTGTTAGGAATGGTGGAGCAGGAAGACAGGAATCTGATGATCCATCCGGTGATGCCACTGTCACCACTCTAGATTGCTTATTCTTGGATTTCCTTCCTGTAAAAGAAAAATAAGCTTTTATCTGGTTTAAGCCACCAATCCTATTCGATGTACTGTGCTAATTAGTGCTGGCCCTGTTCATAGGATTGAGGATCGAATATAACCGAGAATTTCACTTGTCTAATGTGTAATTAATGCTTGTTGAAAGCAAATGCTTCCTGGACTAAATGTGATGCTGTTATAAAAGAATTTTAAAAACCCAGGTGCCAAGTAGAGAACTTGACTTTTAAAGCCTCTGCTAAGAAATCATACTCTCTAATTTCCCTAAATAGCAGGAGGACTGTTCACACACATACAGGATTGTGGGGCTTCAGCTCAGCAGACCTGAGTTTGAATTCGGGGCTGTGCCTCTGATCAGCTATTTGCCATCAGCCGCATGACCATGGCAACTCACTTCACTTGCAAGTAGCCTCTGTTCCTCACCTACAAATCGGGAGAAGAGTAAGTAACTCATATTTGTTGAACAGTTCAATGAGATAATATGTGTGTAGCAGAAGCCAGTAAAATATAGTGGGCTGGACTGACATAGTAGAGCATAGGAGAAACATTTTAGAGAGTTGAGGGGAAGTCCTCAAAATAGATTCAATCACCCTTTCCACCAGACTTCAAAATATTAGTTGTTCTCTCAGTTCCAGTGAGTGACACGGCCTATGCACTGTTACCATGTCAGGCTTCTGAGGCCTTGTTCTGCTTCTGAACCTGCTGTAGCCTGGCATTTCAGACACTGAGAGATCTGGCCAGGTCTTTAGTCTCCAATATCATCCAGTACTTCAAAACCTAAACTTTCTGTTGTAAGTGTTCCATCTTTTTCCTGGTTCCCATATATTTTCATCCCTACCCAGGATCCCTTGGGCCAGTCCTCTGTCCTTGTCAACCTACAAAGCTAACTGAAGCCCATTGTCAGCTCTTCACACTTTCCTGCTCATGAACTACACAATCTAGTTATTTGTTGGTTTTTATTATTCTCTGAAGTATGGAAGTTCCCCGGGACCCCCCCTTCCCGATGTTCCCCACCACCACGCTAGCCAACGAGCTGGTTTATGTGCATTGGTCTATGTTAGAAACATGTTAGTTGCATGTTTGATCAAGGGGCGATTATGGCAGTCTTGTTCATAGCACCGGAGAGGCCAGCGGGGTATCTCTCCAGCTGCTCACAGAGAGGCGTTGCCTACAGGGATTTCCCATGGCTCAACGACAAACCTTCAATCTTGCAGGCAAAGAAGCCTATTTTTTTTTTCAGTTTCTCAAACAGTTAATGTTGACTGGGTTTACCACAGGCACTAAATTCTTCAGCAGACCCAATGTCTCAAAGGCAGATTTATAGTAACCAAGATTATTTGTAAATTAAGTAACCATGTCCATTAAAATGAAGAACCAGACCCACCAAAGGAACTAGAGCAGTGCTCTTGACCCTCAGCCGGCGTGCTTTCCCACCACGGGCCTCCAGGAGGATCCTGATTATCAGCAGAGATTGCTTGGTGAGTTAAAGGAATGGCATGTTTCATGCCTTGGGCTTCAGTTGGCCTGATGCACCTGCCTTCCCATGGAGCTCTGCGTGGTATTGGATCACATCAGCCAGTGCTGAGTACGGGCCACCCTCTCCCTTGTCAGGCATTGCCATAGTCCTGTGGCTGGTTGACCAACCCTGCTGACTCTTTAGCCCACCCACAAATGATCAGCATATTCGGGGAGCTCTTCTGACTCATTAAGGTACTTGGCCTATTTTTCCAGGTACTGGTTTTATATTTTGTGTCTCAGGGTGTATCTTACCTGTTTGTTTTAAAGTTTCTTGGGTGTGGCTTGCTTGCTGCATCTAAGGACTGCCAACAGCCTTCTGCTTCCTGCCGCCCTGCGGAGAGCATGGTGTGTTTAACAACTGTAGGCCACCAGCCTGAAGACTGGATTGCAGAAGGGCAGCTTGCAGAAGATTTACACCCTGAAGACACTTGCATTTCACCCGAAAACTAGGTTATTGGTGAATTCTAAACTATATGAGTTGGAAAGGGGAGCTATGATACCTTTGCTCACTCACTGGCTGTTGTATTACAGCTTGGGGGTGGGGAAGGAAGGTGTCTCCACTTTATGTTCTGGGCCACATGTTCCGAAGCAGGGGTTAAGGATAAAGGAGCCCCCGATACCTCCTCTTGGGTTGTTGTATCTGCACTCAGCTCTCAAAGGAAACCCTTGTGGCAGCATCTGTAGTAAAAGGAACATGTGCTTTAGCTGTGGTGGAGGTGGAGGCAGCTTCTCCACAGGAGCCTGGAAAGCTGATTTGTGGGTTCACGCCTTCACTATCAGGTCATCCCGGTGGCTGGGGGCCCCCAGCGCGGCCTGGGCGGGAGGCTGTTCTCTTTTCTTGCCCTTTCAAACAGGACATGACCTCCAGTAATTTAAAAAGCTGTTTTTATTTCTTCTTCCTTGAGACAGCTCATCCAGCCTCTGGCTGGTTGCCTGTGAGGAAAGAGAGAGGAAGGAAAATAAAGAATGATGGACGGAAGTTCCAACGGCCCCTCTTCTTCCTCAACCCCCTGGAGGCTGGAGGATGCGTGGCCTCTCCGCCTCCCTCCCTCCTCCGCCAGCCCCCCTTACCCCCACCCCTCACGTTTCCCCTGACTCAGCCTCCTCCTGCCTCATCACAGCTGGCCGCACAGACCTCCCACCTGCAGCTCTAGCCCAGCCGGGCCTCCTTCCCAGACCAGTCTGGGCTGTAGGCAGGAAACGATTAAGCAGCACCCCCACCGGTGCCCGCTGCCCACAGTGTCAGGGGACATGTCCAGACGCCCTCGCACCGCTCCCCAAGCATGCCTGTCCCTCCGTGGACCTGAACTGCTGCTGCAGGGCTCAGGCTTGCAACGTGCCCTCCCTGCCCTCCTGCCCGCTGGGACCTGGCCTCAGCAGCTGACTTTTGCAGCCTCAGTCTATCCTCCACTGTGTGTCCTGGTTTCCTTCTTTATTTTCTTAGAGATTTTTATTTATTTATTCATGAGAGGCACAGAGATAGGCAAAGACACAGGCAGAAGGAGAAGCAGGCTCTTCGCCAGTGGGGAACCCAATGTGGGGACTGGATCCCAGGACCCCCGGATCAGGACCTGAGCTGAAGGCGGGGGCTCAATCGCTGAGCCGCCCAGGTGCCCCCGTGCCCTCCTCTCCAAGCCTGCCATCCTGCTTGGGACCTTAGAGCAGTGACCTCAGAGGGTTCCGAATCCAGAAAACTTTGGGGGTCTGCAGTGTCAGGGGAGGCTTGCAGTGTGTGGTTTGGGAGGTGTCAGCTTTCCTTCCAACTCTCCATAGCACTTATGGGTTGTTGTTTTTTTAAAGATTTTATTTATTATTTATTTATTCATGAGAGACACACAGAGAGAAAGAGAGAGGCACAGACACAGGCAGAGGGAGAGGGAGAAGCAGGCTCCACGCAGGGAGTCCGATGTGGGACTCGATCCCGGGTCTCCAGGATCACGCCCTGGGCTGAAGGCGGCTCTAAACTGCTGAGCCACCTGGGCTGCCCACTCATGGGTTTTGCTATAGGTAACTGACCTTTCCCCAGTTCTATGGAAAGTGTTATCCACATTCAGCTTTTCTAGTCCTCTTCTGACAAAATTGCTGCCTCTAAGTCCTTCTTAAACTCTGATTCTGGGGTCGCTCCTTCTGAATGGGACTTTCCCTAGACCCAGGCCTTGACCCCTCACACATCAACTGGCCTGGCACCGGGGCTTTGGCTGGGATGGGCCCTGGCTTTCTAGTTTTGGGCTCTGCCCTGAGATCTGCTGTGGGATCATTGTTCTGATCACTCCTGTTTATCAGACTTGGTGATTTGCCGGAACTTTCCCCGCTGTATGCTCAGTCTTTCCATTCTGAGACTCCGGAACAGTTGCCTGTACTTCTGGACCAACTGGATGGAGTGGCATTGGAGAGCATGGGAAGGATAGAAGTTTGGCATCCCTTCAAGCTGACAGTCCTTAAATTCTGTTCAACATGTATTTGGTGGGGACAGGGAGAGTATGGAAAAGAACCGTTTCTAATTTTTACTTCAGAATCTTGTTTCCCGTTGTGGCAAAGTTACCCATTCACCTTTGACCATTCTGTAATGAGTTCTGGGTGGTGATCTGAGTTACAATGGGCCAGACTTTCAGATAAATTCCAGTGAGAGCTTAGCATTCCTTGTAGTTGAAGCTCCAGACAGCTTAACAGGGCTCTGGGCCTTTCCAAATATCTTTGGCACCTGGACATACCTCACCCATCGCCAGGCTGTCTGCAATATGTCATGCCAGCCTCTGTCTGTGACTCCAGCTTGTTGAGTTTTCCTGTGTAAAACACCTTGCCAACCCGCTAGCCTTGAGATACAACCAGCACTTTGCAAAAGAATTGTAGCTGTTAAAAGTGAGGAAAAATTTCAACATACAGTCTGTCCTCTGGGGCCCAGTGGAGTTTCTTCTCCAGGGCTTTCCCTGGTCCAGATAAAAACGACCTTTCAAATGAGCCTTCCAGCTGATCCCTCAGGACATGCTTCAACTCTCATAAATTTTGCTATCAAGACAATTTTAGGGGGGAAAAAAGCCATTTTTTTGTTTCCTCTCCAGGAAATTGATTTTGACATTTCCACTCTCACGGGAAGATTCTGGTGGAAGACATTCTGTACAGCTGAGTGGTGGTGTGACTTGATGTGGACTCAAAAATCCTCAAGAAAATAAATGAAGTGACCAAGGTCCTTTGAGGAAGAATCTATTTTATGATAGTCTTCCCGACTTGGAAGGAGGCACAGGTATGACTGGTTTCGGTGGGCCCAACGGGGTCAAAGAAAGTGGCCAGCTGTATTTGGAATCTTCTCACGTTGAATGCAAGGTTGGGAGTCAAATTGACCATCAGCATGCCATGTCCTTGCTCCAGGACATGTGGACATGTCCTCTCCTGTGGGATGTGATGAGAAAGTGCAGGGGACACCTGGGTGGCTCAGCAGTTGAGTGTCTGCCTTTGGCTCAGGGCATGATCCCAGGCCCAGGATTGAGTCCCTCATCGAGTTCCCTGCAGGGAGCCTGCTTCTCCCTCTGCCTATGTCTCTGCCTCTCTGTGTGTCTCTCATAAATAAATAAATAAATAAATAAATAAATAAATAAATAAATAAATAAAATATTTAAAAAAAAGGGAAGTGCAGAGGTCCTGGGATGAGACTGTCAGCATCTGCCTCCTGGCTCCACCAGGAAGATGTCCCTTGTTCTGCACTTCTGGAGCAGTACATCCAACCACCGCTGAGGCAGGTGTTGCATTATATTGTAATTAGACATTTGCACTTTTCTTCGTCACTAGGTTGTGTGCTTCTCGAGGGCAGTCACCATTTCTTTTACAACTGTCCATCCCGTAATGGGCACTTACGAATGTTCGTTGCCCTACCTGTTCTGTATGCAACGCGAAGCTGTCAGTTCAGCTCACTGCAGCCCTTTGGAAGAGATATAATTAGCCCATTTTGCAGAGGAAGAGACTGAGGTTTGAGTTCCAATGTGGCTCACCCCACGTCCCACAGTTAGCACGTGGGAGAGCCTGATTAAGAGCCCACAGCAAGAACCCAAAAAATGACCCCCACATCTCTTCCAAAACTCAAGCTCTTGAGCCTGATGCTGTTTTGCTTGTCTAATCATGAGCAGCGCTTGGCATACCTTCAAATCTTGTGGTTGACTGATGTGATGTATTTCTTTGTCAGAAGCTTGGCTAAAAGTGTTTCATCCATCGCCTTCTAACTTCTCTGATAATAAAAATGTATTCCTTTCATACTGCTGTCTTCTGAGGCCTAGAGATTTTTTTTTCCCCACCAAATGTATCTCTTTCCCAAGAAGTACTGTTACCAAGTAAAGGACATTTAGTTGTTTTTGCTTCTACTTTTCTGATCATACTTTAAAAAATTTCTTTCTCCAAGCATTTCAAATCAGTTCTGGATAAAAATATACAGCTTTCTGAGAAATATGGCAATTTTGGCCTCTGTGGGAAAGTGTGACTTTGGCCTCCAGTCACGTCTTTTATGGCCTCAGAGGGATGCTAATGTGGGAGGCAGCAAAGGCTATTGCTCTACTGAAAATATAATCAGGTGCAAGTGGGAATTAAATATGACTGTATTGTTTCCAGACCACCAGAGACAGCTACACATGTCTTTATTAATGGGATCTATTGGGGTTGTGAGTTTGAGGGGGACAGTGGGGTGTGGGGAGCCAGCGTAGGGGATGCTGAGTTAGCAGACCCCAGTTGTACATGTATTTTAATGAGTTCGGAAGAGTTCAGATCGTTTGGCTCTGTGTACTGACACACCCCAGGCTGAGGTGTGGAAAAATCATCATGGCTCAGTGGCTGGGGGTTTCAGAGGTAGAATGAGACACACGGGCCTGCTGACTGGAATCCCAGAAGATCTGGAGCTGAAAGATGTGATGAGCCAAACGGGCTGGGTGTGCGTGAAATCTGAAATCCTCCCAGGAGATTGGGCAGGCAAGTCTGCCACCTAGTTAGTGAGTCTAGCACTTGTCACTGGTTGATCCATTAAAATGATGTTAATCTGGTTCAATGGACTCACTTGGCTTCTCAGCCAGAGAGAGCTCACAGTCTCCAGTGATGTTGGGAGAGGAAAGCAGAGCCCGGAAGTCCAGTTATTTCTGAAGTAAATAGAAAAAGGAAGGTCAATGTTGAAGCCACCTGTGCAAATCTGTGAAGGGATGTGAAATACTTTTAGTCAAGGGACTACTAAATTAAAATGATAGCATCACACACACACACACACACACACACACACGTATAAAACCAAATCCAAATGCCTTATGGTGAAGCCTGAAACCACTGGCAAACTCCTGGCCACGTGTAAATTATTTCACTTTTCACAATGATCGATTCAAAACCCAAGTGTTGTTAAAGAAATTGGGTGGGATCTTCATCCTCTCTTTACTTGAGTTTCACTGAAGTTCTGCTGGTATTAGAGGGTTAGCTATTTGCTAGCTAGCTGGTCCTGAGCAACTGGTTTTATTTTTTATTCTATGCATCATATGAGCCATTTAAGTGATGACTCCTATTAAACATCTGCTGAATGCCAAATGTTCTATTAGATACAGGCATATCTCATCATATTTTTCTTTTCTTTTTTAAATTGCACTTTGCAGACATTGTAGTTGTTTTTTTTTTTTTTCACAAGTCGAAAGTTGGTGATCTGAGTTACAAGGGGCCAGACTTTCAGATAAATTCCAGTGAGAGCCGCTAGTGTTTGAACCCTAGATCAAACAAATCTATTGGTGCCATTTTTCCAACAGCATTTGCTCACTTTGTGTCTCTGTGTTACAATTACAATTTGGTAATTCTCACAATATTTCAGACTTTTGAAATTATTATTGTATTTGTTATGGTGATCTGTCATGTTACCTTAGTAATTGATGTGCAATGAACCGTGCCCATATAAGATAGTGAACTTAATCAATACCTGTTGTGTGTTCTGATTGCTCCACTGACTGGTTGTTTCTCTCTCCCTTTCTCTGGCCTCCCTTTTCTCTGAGACATAACAGTATTGAAACTAGGCCAATTAATAAGCCTATAATGGCCTCTAAGTGTTCCAGTGAAAGGATCACATGTCTCTTACTTTACATCAAAATCTAGAGATGATTAAGCTTAGTGAGGGAGACAAGTCAAGAGCCAAGATAGGTTGAAAGCCAAATTTCTTGTGCAGAACAGTTAGCCAAGTTGTGAATGCAAAGGAAGAATTCTTAAAGGAAATTAAAAGTGCTACTCTAGTGAATACAGGAATGGTAAGGAAGCAAGACAGCCTCTTGCTGATATGGAGAAAGTTTGAGTGGTCTGGATAGAGGAACAAACCAGCTACAACAATTCGTTAAGCCAAATCCAGAACAAGGCCCTAACTCTCTTCAATTCTAAGAAGGGTGAGAGGGGTGAAGAAGCTGTAGAAGAAAAGTGTGATGTTAGCAGGGGCTGGTTCATGAGGCTTAAGGGAAGCAGCCATCACCATAACATAAAAGTGAAAGGTGGGAGGCAGCAAGTGTTGGTGTAGAAGCTGCAGCAAGTTTTCCAGAAGATCTAGCTAAGATAATTAATAGAAGAACTACACTTAACAATGGAGATTGGACAGCCTTCTATTGGAAGAAAATGCCGTCTAGGACTTTCATAGCTGGAGAGGAGAAGTCAATTCCTGGTTCCAAAGCTTCAAAGGACAGGCTGACTCTATTGTTAAGGACCAATGCAGCCAGGGACTTGAAATTGAAGCCAATGTTCCTTGACCATTCCAAAAATTCTAGGTCCCCAAATGCTAAATCTTCTCTGCCTATGCTCTAAAAATGGAACAAGAAAGCGTGGATGACAGCACATCTGTTAATAACATGGTTTAATTTAGAGCCCATTGTTGAGACCCTCTACTCAGAAAAAAAATTCCTTCCAAAATAGGACTGCTCATTGACAACACACCTGGTCACCCAAGAGCTCTGATGGAGTTGTACAACAAGATTAATGTTGTTTTCATGCCTTCTAATGCAGCATCCATTCTGCAGCTCATGGATCCAGGAGCAATTCCATCTTCTTTTTCCAGATCTTATTATTTTAGAAATACAGTTTGTAAGGTAGAAGTGTCATAGATAGTGAGTGATTCCTCGGATGGATCTGGGCAAAGTCAAATGAAAATTTTCTGGAAAGGATTCACCATTCTAAAGGCCATTAAGAATGTCCACGATTCACAGAAAGAAGTCAAAATGTCAACATTAACAGGAGTTAGAAAGCAGCTGATCGCAATCCTCAGGGATGATTTTGAGGGGTTCAAGATTTCAGTGATAAAACTGACCACAGATGTGGTGGAAATAGCAAAAGAACTAGGCTTAGAAGTGAAACCTGAAGATGCAACTGAATTGCTACAATTTCATGATAAAAATTTAATGGGCGAGGAGTTGCTTCTTGTGGATGAGCAAAGAAAGTTGGTTTATTGAGATGGAATCTGCTCCTGGTGAAGATGCTGTGACAATTGTGGAAAGGACAATAAAGGATTTAGAATATTAAATAAACTTGATAAAAGCAGTGGCAAGGTTTGAGAAGACTGACTCCAATTTTGAAGGAAGTTGTACCATAGGTAAAAAGCTATCACACAGCATTGCAACAGAAAAATTGTTTGTGAAAGGAAGAGTCAAATGATGCAGCAAACTTCACTGTTGTCTTATTTTAAGAAATTGCCACAGGCATCCCACTTTTCAGCGGCCACCATCCTGATCAGTCTGCAGCCATCAACATCAAGGCAAGAGCCTTCACCAGCAAAAAGATTCCAACTTGCTGAAAGTTCAGATGTTGGTTAACATTTTTTAGCAATCAAATATTTTTTTTTGCAATCAAACATTTTTTAATTAAGGTGTTTACCTTGCTTTTTTGGACATAATGCTATTGCACACTTAATAGACTACAATATACTATAAACATAACTTTTGTATGTCCTGGGAATCCAAAAAAAAAAAAATCATTTGGCTTGCTTTCTGGCAGTGGTCTGGAACTGAACTGGCAATATCTTTGAGATATGCCTGTACTTGACTTTTGTAGCTTGTAACTAAGGGGTACTTATCATCATTCCTATTTTATAAAGGAGGAAACTGAGGCCCAGAAGGTTTGGTGACTTGTCCTCAAGGCCATAGAGCTGATTAGAGCTGGGAATGAAATGTAGGTTTCTCTGGTTGCAAGGTCTTCCGTGGCATTGATAAGGCTTTTTGGATCAGGTTTCTTCTGTATTAGCTGCTAGGTTGCTAAACCCAAATTATCATATATGATATGAAATATTTTATAGGTTTTATATTATATTACATGTGTTACTTATGTAATATATAATATATAGAATATTTCTTGTATTACTATATATATAATGAACTAAGATTTTTTTTGCAAGATATTTAGAGAATGTGATAGCAGTTTGGAAGGAAATAGCTATATAAATACATGACAATTTAATACTTGTTAATAGTTTTCCACAGAGTCTTAATATCTAGCATGTCTCCCATCTCCTATTTCTTTGCCACCTTCATTTCTTCTCCCCCCCCCCCCCTTCTTCCCTCCTTTTTTTTGACTTGTAAAAGCCTAAAGGTACCGCCAGACTTCTGGCTACATGCAAATTATTATTATTATAATTTATTTTAAGTAGGCCTCATGCCTAGTATGAAGCCCAATGCAGGGCTCAATCTCACAACCCTGAGATCAAGACCAGAGCTGAAACCAAGAGTTGGAAGCTCAACCGACTGAGCCACCCAGGCACCCCTATTTTTTCTATTTTAATTGATTGACTCAAACTCAAATATTGCTAAAGGAATGTTTGGGAGATTTTCCCATTCTTTATTCTGGTGCCACTGAAATTCAGTTGACTTTGGTTGCAAGAACTCCAACTGTTTTATAACACGCTGTTTTCCCAGGCAAAGTAGCCAATGAAACACATTATATGAAGCTAGTGAACAATATCGTTTTATCTCTTTGTTGAGGGAGGGAAAATGACCACCTTGGTCACTTTTGGGCCTTTCTTTCAACCAAACACATTCTCTGAGCCCAGAGACAGATTTAAATCCTTGAGGTTGCTGAAACAGCCTCAAGTTCTTCCTTAGTAATGAGACAGTTCTGTCCACCAGTGTTTGGAAGATCAAAGCCTTAGCCCACTGGCAATTCCAGTCAAAACAATGCTTCCTGGTAGTTTTACCAGTGGGCGCACAGAATGTGTTTAGTTTGCACAATGGGGAACATTTTATTTTTAAAGTTTTATTATTTTATCATGTATTAGGAAAAGTACAATCAACCCATTAAATCTGCTATTTTCCTTAAAATCTAGTTCCTTAATGTAAATTTAAATTTTAAAAATGAGTTGCTTTTTTTTCAAAGCTTTTGTTTATTTGAGAGAGAGAGAAAGAGAGAGAGAGCATGAGCAGAGTGGTGAGGAAGAGAGAGAGGAGAAGCAGACTCCCTAGTGAGCAGGGAGTCCAATGTGGGGCTTAATTCTAGGACCATGGGATCATGACTTGAGCCAAAGGCAGACACTTAACCAACTGAGTCACCCAGGTGCCCAAAAAATGAGTTGATTTTTAAGACAATAATAAAGTATTCATCTTGGTGACAAGACACAGGGAAAAATTTATTAAGATGATAGGGTAACAACTAATGTCTTGGGAGCCTTGAGTGGGACAATCATTCATGGAGAGATAGAGGATGAAGGATGGAAGGATAGAAATTCTACTCTGACTGAGACTATAGTGCATTGGAAGGTCTCTGATGCCTTTCTAGGAGCCATTCTTCACCTTTTGAAACTTTGCCAAGTGTGACCTTTCTGCACTGAATAAAGGTCACTTTGATTTCTATGGTTAGTGTGCTATTGATGGATGTTCTGTGTATCAGTTTCTCTATACAGCAATAAATCCCCTTTTTTTCTCTCAAGTCATAGTTTTTCCATTTGAGCACCAGTCTTCAAATATTGGTTGCATATACTCCATGAATTTTGAACATGTAAAAATAAGGGTCTAACGTTTTTCATTACAATTTTAAATAGGTGTCGAAGATTAGTTACTAGTATTTTATAAATATTGATTATAAATATCACTCATTTTAATGACTCCAATGGAGTATAAGGCAACAAGATCATGACTCTCCTAAGAAAATAAGAAGCATGAATAGTTTCTTCATGCCAATTAAAATTCTGACACCAATGCTTCTCCTAGAACTTCACTCTTCTAAGGTCTGCTGATTTCTTTTGTATGGATCAAATTAAAATTCCCTATTACTCATTCATTAGAAGCAACAATACAATTTGCTTCGACGTGGATGAAACTGGAGGGTATTATGCTGAGTGAAATAAGTCAATCGGAGAAGGACAAACTTATGGTCTCATTCATTTGGGGAATGTAAAAAATAGTGAAAGGGAATAAAGGGGAAAGGAGAAAAAATGGGAAATATCAGAAAGGGAGACAGAACATGAGGGACTCCTAACTCTGGGAAACAAACTAGGGGTGGTGGAAGGGGAGGTGGGTGGGGGGTGGGGGTGACTGGGTGATGGGCACTGAGGGGGGTACTTGATGGGATGAGCACTGGGTGTTATTCTATATGTTGGCAAATTGAACCAATAAAAAATAAATTTATAAAAAAATAAAAAATAAATCTCAGGTCGAATTCGTAAAAAAAAAAAAAAACAAAACAAAACCACAAATTAAAATTCCCATTAATAGAGGAACCCACTGGGTTCCTAATTCTGTAGATGTGCCTCTGGAGAAGTGGTGGAGCTCTAAATTGGGCCTCTTCGTAGGCTACTGGTCCTCAGAGCTGCTCACCAAGCTGTGGTTAGGTGGGGTCTTCTGTAAAAACTGTGGCAACCTGTTTCTAACAAAAGAGTTGGAACCTGTCTGGAGCAGACTGAAGTAGAAATATAAGGGCTACCACAATAGCTAAAGATCTTAAATTGAAAATATCTGTAAAAAATACCAACTAACTTTACCCTGCTCAGATAATAATGGATTTTGGACTTCTTTTCTTCTTCTTCTTCTTCTTCTTCTTCTTCTTCTTCTTCTTCTTCTTCTTCTTCTTCTTCTTCTTCCTATTCCTATTCCTATTCTTATTCTTTCTTATTCTTATTCTTTCTTCATTCTTCTTTTTTTGCTTTCCACATTGTATCCTGGACATAGAAAATGCCTAGTAAATACTTTCTGGTTGGCTATCTTTATATATTATCTGTTAAATAGCCACAACTTATAAGGGATCATAGAGGAATTTTGTGTTGTGATTTGGCATGGATAAACCTAAAGGGATCCCCCACACACTTCTCCAGATGTTTTGGCCTTAAGAGCTTTTGATCTATTTTCCTGAACAGAGTTTGAGAAATTGAACTACCCATGCTCTGAATAAAGAAGGAGGTGGGGGCAGGGAGGAGAAGAGAGGGAGGAGGAGGAGGACAAGGATGAGGATGAGTAGGAGAGAAAAAGAACAAATGGAGCAAACACACTTTTTCAGTTAAGACGTTTTGAACTCTGAGATTACCCAACAAAAGTGGCATAAACAGTAAGAGGGTTGTTATCTCACATAGCAGGAAGTCTGGAGCCAGAGAAGTTCTAGGGTTGGTTTAGTTACAAAATGATGTCACCAAGGTGCTTTCCAGGCTTTTGCTATGCCATCCTCAGCATTTCAGTGCTGTCTCCTCTGGTGGCTGTGAGACGGCTGCCGTGGTAGCAGGTATCGCATGCAGACAGGACAACATGAAAGGAAGAAGAAAAGCGGTGTTTGCTTCAGTAAATATCTTTTTATTAGCAAGGAAAAGACCCCAAAGCATATTCTCTCTCAGTTCCCATTGGCTGAGACTCAGTTCCGTGCCCAAACCAGTCACTGCAGAAAGAACTAGAGAGGCGCCCATGAAGCAAAAGGTCACTTAATTCCTCAACAAAGAAGAGTTATAAAAGCAACAAAGGAGGAGGAAATGCCTAGTGGATTAGGCGTCAACAATGTCTCCCACGTTATAACATCAGACTAGGCTATCTGCTTCCCATCTTGTTTCTTTGGATTTTCCTTCAGGGATCTACTTCTTTGGACATCTTCTTTAAGGTGTAGTAGTTTTGTACTTTGGATGTGCTCTAAGTTTATACTCTGTTATAGGTCAGTTAGCAGTATTTTATCCCTGTGCCTCAATGATTGATTCTGGGTATGTCCATGCTTAGTTCATGGCCATTAGCATGGCCAGCAGGACTGGTTTAAGTTGATGTCATCAGAACGAAACTCCAATCCAGCTACGGAAGTTGATAGTTGTCTCTTTCTCCCACATTTAAGTGAGCTTGCAAGTAGCTGTGGCTGCTCCTAGAAGCCGTTTTGATCTCTGAAAGAGTTTAGCATGAGATGAAGTCAATATAGACTGCGGAACAACCAGGAGAATCACACAGAAATTGAGTTTGACCCATGAGAGAACTGTGCCTGATTTTATTCTATCTCTGGATTTTTACACAAATCATACATCTATGTTATTGGTTAAGCCGGTTTGGATTTTATTTTATTTTTTAAGATTTTATTTATTTATTCTTGAGAGACACAGGAGAGAGGCAGAGACTTAGGCAGAGGGAGAAGCAGGCTCCATGCAGCGAGCCTGATGTGGGACTCAATCCCAGGACTCCAGGATCATGCCCTGAGCCAAAGGCAGTCGCTCAACTGCTGAGCCACCCAGGCGTCCCTAAGCCAGTTTGAATTTTAAAATAAACACTTGCGGGCACCTGAGTGGCTCAGTGGTTGAGCGTCTGCCTTTGGCTCAGGTCGTGATCCTGGGGTGCTGGGATGGAGTCCCACATCAGGCTCCCTGCATGGAGCCTGCCTCTCTCTCTGTGTGTCTCATGAATAAATAAATAAATAAATAAATAAATAAATAAATAAATAAATCTTTAAAATAAAAAAATAAACACTTGCTGAATAATACATTTAAAGAAAAATCCTAATTGTAGCTTTTACTGATTTAAAACTCTTTATTGTCTCTCCATTGTTCTCAAGATAAAGTCTAGAATATCCAGTCCCAACCCCATCACAGCCTCTGTTTGCCTGCAGCTTACATTTCACTGCAGTATATGTATATATGTATATATATATATGTATTTAAGATTTTTAAATTTATTTTAGAGACAGCAAGAGAGAGCATGAGCAGGAGGGGCGGAGGAAAAGGGAGAGAATCTTAAGCAGACTCCCTGCTGACCTAGGAGCCGGTCATGGGACTCAATCTCACAACCCTGAGATCAAAACTGAGCTGAAACCAAGAGCTGATCACCTGACTGGGCCACCCAGATGCCCCTCACTGCCTTGAAATATTGTTATTTCCCAGGTTGTGGTCTCTGTGCCATTTGCAGATCTTTGCACACCTTACTTTCTTTGCCTGGAATACCAATCACACTTTCCCCCCCCGACTTGTACCTACTCGTCTGTTGCAGATATTATTATCCTCTAGAGAAAAGGGCTCTAAAATAAAAGTAAGAGTAGAGGATACCTCTGTATCTCCTACCTCTTTAACCACACCTGCTGTTCTTACAGTTAATTTACTAAAGAAGATCACAACCTCCGTGGACTCTTGAATGGAGAAGCCTGCCTTAATTCTCAAGAGCCCTGTTGGCAAACATCTTCATATCTAGTGGCTTAAATTGACCTGAATTTTTTTCATATATTATTCAACTGTTGGTTCAAAACTTTTACTGAGCGTAGGTACACAATCTCCTCAGCTAATTGGATCTTGCCTTTAAAGAACCCAACTCTTCTGCATCTGAACTCAAACCCTGAATATTTAAATTTCACTTGTGCCTTTTTTGATTATTAGTGTATCATCTGGAAAAATGTCTTTGCCTGCTTGTATGTATTGTGTTGTATTTCATGGGTATTGAAAAAACTTGGTATTTATTTATAAAACCCATAGTAACTCTGTACTAAGGTAACTTTTTTTTTTTTGTACTAAGGTAACTTAAATGGAAAACACAAAATACCTTCTTGTTTAAGGGGTTACTCTGTCCCGCGCTGTTGTAAGTAACGTGCGTGCGGAGGAGAAAGAGGGAGGAGCAACAGTTGCTGGCAATTTCAGAGCAATGAGTGATGTGCTGAATCACTGCAGAGCATAGAATTTGCAAAGTAATGATTCACTTC
Organism: Canis aureus; assembly: GCF_053574225.1. Classification (NCBI taxonomy): domain Eukaryota; kingdom Metazoa; phylum Chordata; class Mammalia; order Carnivora; family Canidae; genus Canis; species Canis aureus. Next base: position 14,730,792 of record NC_135638.1, read on the forward strand.
TAGCTTATGGGGCATAACCTCTCTGCCTGGGGTAGCACAGAAAAAGTGACCAAGAGCATTTGTCGACCCTTTTTATAATAACCCATAGTTGCTTTAAATATTCCATTTTGTAATCCCTCTATGGAAAACCCGTAGAATCAAGACATCTATTGGTCTCAATTGCGGAAGAGCCAAACCTTAAGTATTTCTGCAGTTTCTGGTCTGGTAAATGTGTCGTGCAGTTTATTTTTCAAAAAGTGACACATAAAACACTTAATTCAATTTAACAACAAGGTTTGGCTTCTAGGCAGTTTCTCGTGTGTGACTTCAACAGGTTTTCTTGGGTTGACCAGGGGCATTTGTAAGGAGTATCACATGAATTAATGATGGTTGTGCACAGAAAATTAAGTGTTACCTTGCTATTTATGCCGCTATATCCCTTGGTGCAAATCCCTACGGAAGACCTACTTCTCCATGAACAATTCCTAGCAGAATATCCTTCCAGTTCCATGATACTAGAGAGAGAACTTAAAACATATGAGGGGGGAAAAAAAGCACACTTGGGCTTTTCATTCTTTATTACCTTGGTGGTGTGGTCACGCACTCCTTTTTTCAAAGCTGTAAAGCTTTTGCTGCAATGAAAATCCTTCCTGCCAGGTTGCCCAGCAACAGCTGAACCTCAGTAAATGAGGACTATTTCACACTGTTACAAAGACAATCCCGTGTGGAATGAGATGGTACTCTTAAGAATCCTCTATTTCATGTGTTTATTGAGATTAGTAGCTTTAGCCTGCTCTGGTTTATTGGGAGGCAGAAGACCTTGGGTTAGTCCTGTCTGGTCTCTATCTCTGATTTGTCGGGTGAAGGCACATATGGGGGAGATGGCCCCATGTCACCATGGGAGCGAAACTGGGAAGGAGGGACAGGTTTGTCTTCAAAGCCAGCTCCATTTTAATCTGTGATTTCTCCTCACAATTAATTTTTAATTACAAATGAGACAGGAATACGTTCTCCTTATAAAAATAGAGTGATATAACGAGTCGAGTTTCCCTGGACTGCTCTTTTCAAGCTTAACTCATTCCCAGAGATCACCGCTATTATCAGTGCATGGAGGATCCATCTGAGAACGTGTCCTGTGTATTCACATACTTGTAAATGCACACGTAGGGGTCCTGGGACGTTGTTTTGTGTGTTGATAGGTGGGTTGGCTTTAGAAAAAGGAAGGTCACACTATGTGTTTTGTTTGGTCACTTGCTTTTTTCAATCAACAATATTTCTGGGAGATCTTTTATATACATACTTTTCCTTTTAACACCTGGCAGTATTCCTTGGTTTGGTGTACACACAAGAGTTGACTGAGCCCTTCTGCCCTTTATGAAAAGGATGTTTCCAATTCCCTTTCACTTTCCCACCTCCTTGGATTGGCCAGTTCCTCCCACTCTCGGTCCACCAAGGTCCATGCATTGTTTCCATGATGCCAAGCAGTACTCACTGAACCCACTGGGCCACCTGCTGTCATGTAAAGTTTTCTTTCCATTTTTTTAAAGATTTTATTTATTTATTCATAGAGACACATACAGAGAGAGGCAGAGACACAGGAGGAGGGAGAAGCAGGCTCCATGCAGGGAGCCCGATGTGGGACTCGATCCCGGGACTCCAGGATCATACCCCAGGCTGCAGGCGGCGCTAAACCGCTGTGCCACGGGGGCTGCCTGCAACGATAGTTCTTAACCTGTATAGTTGTGCTTGTGCTTCTGAACTTTGCTTATTTTGTTTTCTCCACTTGGATATCCTTTTTCATTCTTCCCTTCTAGCCCTCAGTTCCACCTGGCTGATTTCTACTCATCACTCAAGGCCCAGTTTAAATGTCACTTTCTGTACAGTCTCTCTCTGCTCTCTCCCTGCGCCTCTCTTTTTACTTGGTTCTTTATTCCATTACTAATAAAATGTGTGCTTTGGTATATGCACACACTCACACACATTCATGCACACATGAATTATTACATTCAGTTATACAGGGTCCCTAGGTATGGTTGTTCAGGCTGTGTACTGCACAGGCCTGTGGGGCATCATTCACATTAATAATTGTTGCATATTAGTTTTGTAATGTTTATTTGAGGGGCACCTGGGTGGTGGTTGGTTAAGTGATTGACTCTTAATTTTGACTCAGGTCATGATCTTGGGGTTGTGGGATCGAGCCCTGCATCAGGCTCTGCACTGAGCACGGAACCTGATTGTGATTCTCTCTCTCTCTGCCCCCCTGCCACATGTACACGTGCTCTCTCTCTTTCTAAAATAAACAAATAAAATCTTAAAAAATATATATGTTTATTTTAATTATTGTGTTTTGACCACAGCTTAATTTATTTACTTTTCTAAGATAATAATTTTAGGCACTCCACTGTGTTTGTATCCTTTGGCATGGGGGGGGGGTGTTAATAACTGATATGTGTATAACCCTTCACATAATTACAAGGCATATTCACATATAACAATACTAGTAGTTTCATTTTATTCCTTTTGTTAAGTGTCTCTTATATGCTAGGAATCTCTCAAGAAGATTTCTTTTACATGCATTCATTATTCCATTTAAAAATCATAATTACAGGGGCACCTGGGTGGTACGGTCAGTTAGGCGGCTGACGCTTGGCTTCAGTTCAGGTCTGATTTCAGGGTCCTGAGATCGAGCCCTGAATCAGGCTCCATATTCAGCGCAGAGTCTGCTTCAGATTCTTCCTTTCCCTCTGCCCCTGCCCCCCTCAAATAAATAAATCTTAAAAATAAAAAATCATAATTGCATGCAAAAAATAGATAACATTAGTTCCACTGAACAGTGAAGGAAACTGAGGCTCAGTGAAGTTGAATAACTTGCCCAAGGCCATTAGCACTAAGTGCAAGTCGTAATGCCCGACTCCCTACCCCTTGACCTGCCATTACCCATTTTATAGAGGAGGAAACAGAAGCTAGGATGATAAAGGGCCTTAACTTTATCCATACTAAAAAGCTCATATGCTTTGCTCTATTGCATATTGGCCCTTAGGTTATCTTAATATTGCAACTGAAATGCTCTAATTGCAGTTTTTTAAAAAATTAACTGTGGGTTATTGGCAAAACTTGACAATAAAACCACATCTTGCAAATGAGGAGACTGGAGCTGAGAAAGTTTTAGTGACTTGCCCAACATATATCTAGTAAATGGCTAAGCCTGGACTAGCCCCCAGGGATTCTAACTTCAAATGCATCACAACACATCACAAGTCAAGTTATGGACTGCAGTGGGCTCCATTCCCCGGAGCCTCACGACAGCATCACTCCGGAGCTGGTACCTCCATGGACAGCCAGCTGCCCCCATCACCACCCCAGAGGACATGATCCCTTTTGAGCTTCAGGTGATAAGAGCAGAGCTATATATTGCTGTTCACCTGACTAGGATGCCAAGGGCACCCAGCTGGCTGAGAGTCATCTGGGAAAACCGGAACCTGCCCGTGGAGTGGGAGGGGCGGGGATCTGAGGGGCCCATGGCTGGGCTCCCGGGAACCCAAGGAGAAGCAGGGTGACATCTGTGCTTGCAGATTCCGGCCAGTGGCTGATACCTTTGCATTTGCTGTGAGAGGGATGAGACGGTGCTGTTTTGACAGGCATAGCACTAGAAGCTGCTGAGTCACTGCTGCTACATCCTTGGGGGAAGTGGGGGGGGTCATTCAGCTCCCCACTCGGCCTCACTCGCTCCGGGATTGGTTAGCCAGGGCTTTGGGCATATTGTAAGGAATGCATGCATGGAGCCTGGGAAACCAGGGCTGGTTTTGAAGGAGGTGGTATCAGTTAGGGAACAATTGCCAGGCTGGAGGGAAAGGAGTCCCCACTTCTGCATGCAAGCCTGCCCCATTCGCAAGCCCACGCTGTGGTCCTCAGAACCCAGCCCCTGGCTCCCCTTACCTCCTGGGCTGGGCATTGCTTGAGCCTCTCTGCTGCAGTGATGAGCTCACCCTTGCAGGCCGCGAGTCCCCATCTGTGGGATCAGGCCATACTCTTTGCCCCCTGGCCTACTGCCCTTTTGACAGGCTTGATATGGGAGCCCAAACGGATTGCTTTGCGAATTGTTGTTTTGCTAATTTCATTTCCTATGAAACAACAAGTGATCGCGGGTTCATTAACCAGTTGTGGGCAAATGGCTAAGTGGGCCAGGCCTCACCTGTACCGGAGCCGTTGCATGAGGTTTGAACTTAGTGTGGCGCCGTGGGGAGCGGGAGGCAGGCACCGGCCGCAGGTGCCAGCGCAGTCCGGGCTCGTGGTGGGTTTGAGTGTCCAGGTGGGCTTTGCGGGTCTAGACAGGATGCGTGCAATCAGGAGGGCATGTGAATCGGTGGGGGGATAGTCCTCGTTTCCCACCAAGGGAGCTTTTCTCTGGAAACCTGTTTGCTGGGCACGGCTCCGTGTGCCTTTGGTTCTTGGGTTGCCTGTGCTGCATCTGCGAGCTGCACCGGGGACCCCGGGCTCCTCCCTGAACAGCGGGGCTCGGGGGCAGTGCCTGCCCGGGGCACAGGCCCTGCGGAGACCGAAAAGTGCCCAAGTTTTTGCAGCTCATGTGACCCAGGCATCCAACTATTCGAAACACAGTAGCTCTTGGAAGACAATCGTGACAATGTGGAAAAACAATAAAAAGCAAAAAACAAAACAATCCCCCCCGCAAGCACCCTCCCCCCCACCCCCCAAGAAAACAAACAACAACAGCAAAAAAACCAAAATGAAAGAACTAGAGCTGAGGCGAGAGATGGAATAGTTCCTACTTTGGGGCACACACAAAGGCGGGAACCTGGGACAGGTGGGTAGAGCAGAGGCATGGCAATCGCCACTGGAGGAGTAGTTTCCAGATGCCGGTCATTCCAAGGTTGGGGAGGAGATAGGATAGTTGCCTGGAAGGGAAAGGAGTCTCCAGGAAGAAGAGTTTCTGGAGGGCACCTGGGTGGCTCAGTCGGTTAAGTGTCAAGTCATGATCCCCGGGGCCTAGGATCAACCCCGCATTGAACTCCCTGCTCAGCGGGGAGCCTGCTTCTCCCTCTCCCTCTGCCACTCCCCCTGCTTTCTCTCTCTTTCTAAAATAAGTAAATACATAAAATCTTAAAAAAAAAAAAAAAGAATTTCTGGAATCCAACCCCTGCCTGTGAAGGGGGACAGTAAGACTGTGGGGTCAGACCGTCAGAATCAATGTCTGTAAGAGACAGGCACCACTGGGTGATACTTGAGTCTCATTCTCCACAGCACTTATTGCCATCAGACAGCAGAGCTCACAGTCTGTTGTAGAAGGTGCCTGGCACATGCTCATACTGGCCCAGGTGAGTCAAGAATTGACAACATCTATTAGGAATTGGGTCCAGCCATGGGTCAGGGTGAGCTCAGTTTTCTGAAGGCACTGCTTGATTCCCGCCTCATTCCTAAGTGGACATTTAGGTGTGTTCTCATACACACCAGTTTCTGTAGGTCTCCAAATCACCCAAGTAGGAGTTAGGACCCACAGATCTGAAACTTTTTCTCTGATTCCCTCAGGGATGATTTGGACATCTCTGAAATAGCTTTGGAAAATTCACAGTTGATTGGTGGCTCATGTGACCCTAGAAAGCATTTCTTAACTCTTGATATGATTGTACCAATGGGCTAGGAATGTTCCTGTGTGCTTACGCTACTAAAATGACTTAAGGCACGCCAACTTCTCAATTAACAATTGGAACGGGTAGTACTATGGACTTGGTAAAAATTATAGACTAAAGGTGTTTTGTCACAGGCAGAGATGAATTTGGGGAAGAGTAGATTTGATGCACGAAGAGTGTTCCCAGCCTGGGTTTACTTACCTTCCAATTCCTCGATGTCTACTGACAAAGAAGTCTCTTCCCATTGGAAATTCCAGACTGCAGAGAGTTTTCCCCTCAGAGCCTTACACATCTGGATTGGAGATTAAAAAAAAAAAATCATACAGTTACTTCTATATAGTTGGAAGTTTAGCATAATATAGCCACAAGAGCCAGCTTTGTCCCTTCCAGCTCAGAGGTCTTCCCATTTTACCATGCTGAGCCCCAGGTCAATTAAATCAGAATCTTATAAAATTGAAACCAGGTCACAGGTGGGATGGGATATAGATCCCCTCAGCCCTTAGCATGACCAGAGCTACTGGGCAGGGCTGTGTCACCTCTGTCCTCAAACCTCCTCACTTAGGTTGCTGAGGAACATGATCATTTTCCATGTGACACAGGCTGGTCGTTTAAAATCAATTCTTCCATTTACAGGAAATCAGTGTGAGTACCATGATGCCAGCAGCAGTCAACGTAAGCAGCCATTTGGGTCAACTCTGTAAGCTGGCAGCTTCCAAGAGAGGGTACCCGCTATATGCGTGCTTCGTGTCTCTCTCCCTCACTCCCCCCACCTCATCTGTCGGTGCTTCTGCCTGTCTGCCTGCCTGCCTACCTGTCATTCAATTTACTTATTTATATTATGTTCCCAACCGTTCTTAAAAGGGAGTCCTTGAAAAATAGTATTATAAATCTTTTAGTAGAAGACATTCATGAGTAGTGGTTTCGGTTCCTGCTCCTCTGGATTTATTTACCTGGTCTCATATTCTGGAGTTCCCTCATGTGTGCACTTGCTTGCATCTCAGGATTTGCTTACCTCATGTCTCACCGGCATCCCCTTATTTACATTTCCCCATTCAGCTTTTCCATTCTTCACAGCCCACCACCGGTGTCATCTTCTGGGCATAGCCCTACCATCAGAAATATAATCTCTTCCATTTCTGAGCTGCTGTAGTGCTTGCAGCCGAGGTCTTAAAGCATCTATCACTTTGCACAGCAAGCAGCTGGGTGTCCGTAGATATGTCTTATCTCCTGGTGGTGGATGTTATTGGTGGTCTATCAACTAACTTCCCATTCACCTTGGGACGGATGGTATTTTCCACAAAGAAGTCGCAACAATAATTCCAGTCTCATTTTTTTCCACATAAGGATCCAGTCTTGCCACGGATCCATCAAGATGCAGAGTTTATGTTCCCTCCTCTTAAAACTGGGTGGGTCTTTGTGACTTCCTGCATAAATAGATGTGAACGAAGTGAGGTAAAGTTAGTAAAAGCAACTCCTCGACTCTTTCTAAGGACATGTACCTTCAGAGCCCTGTGTTGCTATGTGAGAAATCCAGCAACTTGCAAGCCTCTGTGTGGGAGAGACGATGTAGAGGGTCATATAGAAATAAACAGAGATGCCGTCGAGTGCCCTGGTGATCTTCAGGGTGCCCCTCCTCCAGCTGATGCCATATGCGGCAGAGATGAGTTGCTCCACTGAGTCTTGGCCAAAATGCAGACTTGTAAACTAAATAAGATGGTTTGTAAGTCACCAAGTTTGGGTGGTTTATTGTGCTAATAAGCAACCAGAGCATTACTCTTCCTCCTTCTTAACACAATTTCAGTTTTGTTTAGCTTTCTAGCCCTTTCCCACAAGCTCGTGTATGTGATCTAGAGGGAGGTGGCCCCATCACCAGTTCTAGGGATGGCTCTGTTTGGGCTAAGGGTATTCCTGTCCACTTGCAAATGGAATTACTTGCAATTGTTTCAGGATTCAGTTCAGGCCCACGGACAACAGAAGAGGTTTGTTGAGGATTTCTTGGCTTGTTCTTTTTTCCCCTCTGGGAAAACTTCTGCAAGCTACTTTTTCCCTCCCTTTTTAGATTTTTGTTATGTGCAGACTGAGGTCCAGAACCACTACACCTATATTCTTACCAGCCCGAGATGAGTCTCCCTCACGGAAAAGAGCAGAGGCCAAAAGTATCACAGGGAAATGGAGCCAGAGACACCATCCCTGAAGCCCACTCAATACATGAGTATGTCATTAAGGTCAGGTTTTGTTGAAAGTCATGCATTCCTAAAGCAACAATGATTTAAACAAGATAGATGCTTAACTCTTTTTCATGTAAAAAGAATGCAGGCCAGGGCTAGTGTGGTGACCACATCCTATGGAGGAGTCAGGGAGGGACCCAGGATTCTTCTAGATCATCAGCCCACTATCTCTAGGATATGATCCTATCCTTAAGGTTCAAGATAATGGCATCTGTTTTCCAGGCGGCTCTAAGGAGGAAGGCATAAGGAAGAAGAAGGCAGAGTGTTATGTACCATCTGTCTCTTGGGGAAGATTCTTAGACACTGCCAAATACACTTCTGCTTATATCTTTTTGGCTAAAACTTAGTGTGAAGGAGGCTGGGGAAGTAGTTTTTATTCTGGGTAGCCAAACGCTACGGTAATAATGGGGGATGTATGACTATGGGATATTAGGGGACAACTCAGTCTTTGACACAATGAGGCAATAAACTTCATTACCACTTAAGGTGAATTTACATTGGATTTTCTGTTAACTTAGAACTAAAGACATCTTGACCGACACACCCTCTTCCTCATGTGTAATCTACCCTTTTATTATCAGTCTGTTTACTCAGAGTTTCAAGTCCTGGTGATCTCGAGTTAATAGACAAGAAGAGTCTCTCATCTTATATCTTCTAAGGGAAAAGGTGTCATAGCGCAAGGAATAGTCCAAGTCAGAGATGGAAATATCTTTCGTATTGAATGCCAGCCTCATCACACACACCTTGCAGGAGGACAAGCCCATATTCTGTAGTGTTTGCTGTTACAACCCAGCACCTATCACAATGCCTAGCACATAGTAAGTGCTCAATAAATGCTGTTGACTAAGTGAACGCCCAGATGAATTCTGACAGATTGATATAGATTGCCTAAGGAGCTATGTTGAGGAAGATTCCAGGGCTTCATCTTGGCTGAGCTCAGAGTGGGGGATGCCACATTGTCTGCCATCGCTGGTGATTGATGCAGAAATACCTCAGATGATTCTTAACACCAAGTATCTGTTATGCATATTTATTTTCAATTAAAAACTATCTTTTCCCATAAAATTACATTTTTTCCACATAAGGAAACCTGCCACAGTAACTTGCACGTGGTGGGAATCAATGAATATTTGTTAAGTATTAGTCATGTTTTCCAAAAACTGTGCTCTGCAGTCAATGGGCAATGCATCAGCTGCCTACTGACTGATATGTTTCAATTAAAAATTCCTACATATGCCTTCACATGTATTTACCCAATCAGTACTTTTTTTAACCTAAAAAGAAATATAATCAGTATATTGCAACTTGTAGGTGATGTTAAAGGAATAGCAAGCACTCATGAAGGGCTTGAAGCAATAAAAAAACCTACGTGGAGATGGTTTTTGTTTACTTTCAAGGAAAATAATTCAAAGTACATATTAAGCTCTCGGAGCAATGACGAGAACAAGAATGTCAAAGTAGTCACGGTAATAATGGGAAGCTAATGAGACCCATGTGTGCAATGTGATCTCCCAGTGGGAAAGAGCAGGGCTGTTTGGGATGGAATGCCTCATGGAGAAGGGAGGGCCAGTCCCTCTCTAAGAATCTTCTAGGTGCCAGGGCATTTAGAATGCTAGGTCCAGCTTTCAGACTTACATGCTCCATCCTTGAAAAAGGCTCGTGTCCGTGGAATAAAAAGAGAAATGTACACAAATAAAAATTATTAATAATAGCCGGTACCAAGAGAGGTCTTTTTATGCATTGGACACCACTCTAATCACTTTATATTTATGCTTAATTTAGGACTTATAACAAGCCTACTACTATTTTAATGAGGTAGGTATTGACTTATGATCAGAAATGTAAGGGGAGCCTTGTGCATAGCTTAGTTGAGAAGGAATAAAAAAAAAAGTCAGAGTTGTTGACTCTAGAATACACTGCAATTATTTAGGAACAAACCACGGTCACTCATATTTGACTTAGAACAAGGGGAAAAGAAATAGAAAGAGGAACCCAGGGGAATCCCTGGGTGGCTCAGGGGTTTAGCACCTGCGTTTGGCCCAGGGCGTGATCCTGGAGTCCCGGGATCGAGTCCCACGTCTTGCTCCCTGCATGGAGCCTGCTTCTCCCTCTGCCTGTGTCTCTGCCTCTCTCTCTCCTCTGTGTCTTATAACCTCCAGTGTTATAAGTACTAAATTAAGCATAAATATAAAGTGATCCTCTGAATAAATAAATAAAATCTTAAAAAGAAAAGAAAGAGGAACCCAGGCTGTGTGCCGAAAACAGCATTGTAATGGTCATGGGACAGTCCAGACCAGTCCTTGGGGTTGTGTCCTTCTGAGACGCTGGACAGTGTTAGTGTGGACAGAATGGGCACCTTCTCTGGGCATTTCAGTAGTAATCACACAAAAGATATGGACCCCTTGGCAGAAAAATGGTAGAAGAGATGGTACAATGTTCTTGGAGGAGGTCTCTCTTTTTTTTATTTTTTAAGATTTTATTTATTTATTCATGAGAGACAGAGAGAGAGAGAGAGAGAGAGAGAGACAGAGAGAGAGAGATAGGCAGAGGGAGGAGCAGGCTCCATGCAGGGAGCCTGATGTGAGACTCGATCCCAGGATCTCGGGATCATGACCTGAGCCGAAGGCAGATGCTCAACCACTGAGCCACCCAGGGGCCTCTGGAGGAGGTATCTTTCTGATCTTTCTAGCCCTCAGAGTTTGTACACTTAAATTAGAGTATATCCAACGCCAACTTTTTATTAAAAAGTCACCTTTTCTTCATCTTCCTTTTTTCTCCTTCCCTTCTATGCTTTCTTCCTGAAAAAGAATTAGATTACAGTGCTAGGAACTGGAACGGGAACATACCAGATAAATGCACTGTTGCCATCTCTTCCATCTTTATGACGTTCGTGGCCTGTGAATTGCTGGAATGTTACAGGAAAGCCGACTAGGATGTTATCTTAATAATGGTAATGAAGGGGAGAAAGCAAGCAACAGAGAGCCTCTTAGAAACCCTCTCATTACTAGCAGCTCTTTCATCTCCCTAGGTCTCTCCTGACATCCTTCTGCCTGGAAACTTCACGAGGGACCCAGGGTACACTTTAAACAAAGCTCGTCTCCCCAACTCTGTGATGGAGTGCTTCTGCCCAGAGGTCTCGGAACATTCCTAAGATGATTACAAGGATGAGGGCAAGGCCTGGCGAGTGCGGGTTGTCCAGGTTGAGGTATGATGAGAGGCAGATCAGGAATGGTGCCCGAAGCCCTCTTCCCTTCCTCAGGGGAGCTCTGGGATCCTCTGGGCTGAAAGCCCTCTGAGAAAGTCTAATTCACAGCTGTAAACGGGCCCTGAAGAGCAATTTCAGGGAATGGAAGAAAATTGGGCGCCTGTGATGAGTAGAGGAAATGACACAGTGCCCAGGAGGAGAAGGTGGGGTAAGAATGTAAATCCTGCTTCCGTGCTTGGGTATTTGCACTCCAGTTGTCCTAGCATCTGCCAAGTGACCTGGCCAAGCAGGGGCTGGGGTTCCCTCTCAGCGTTGGAACCTGGGATATTCTTTGGCGGAGATGCAGGGACACTAATGTGAAGTGGTGCTTGTTCCACGTTGTCATAAGTGATTAAATGAAGATTTCTGGAAAACGAGGGGGTGATGGAACAAACCTCTGAGACTGTTAAAGGACTGGAGGGTTTGGGCCCATAGGAGCAGAATGAAGTCAGGCCGCGGGGAGGTGGAAGCAGAGAGCGACAACAGCGCCTCCTGGCGAGCGCGGACCCCGGGGAGAAGACCACGGGCTCCTTCAATTATCCGGGAAGCCACTTTCCAGCTGCACAGAGCACCCTGGGATTTTCCCCTTCTGTCATTAGGACCCCCAATCATTCGAGATCAGATATCTCCAAAGAAACCAAAGAATGTTCATGGACTCTGGGACTCTCTGGCCAGAGACTAAAGTGTGATCTTGGGCGATTTGTCAAAGCTTTGACATCTTCCTAGGCCTCGGGTGCAGAGCTGCAAACCTAAATGCTCTGAGGGGGTTGGAGGGGTAAGAGATTCATTTTTGGCAGTAGAAGTGCTTCCATCTCCTGGAGCTGTGTCCCCCTGGAGTTCCTGTATATTGCAGGAGGAGGCTGTCAAGGCCTCAACACTGAGAATAAAATCGTGGGGCCCACAGTGTTTTTCCTTAGTGATCTCAGTCCTAGGCCTGAGTCCTTCTGCTTTTTCCTCCCTTCTGCCTCTCCTTGAGCTTCGGGCTCAACATGCCGTGGAGTGATAACTTTAGGAACACTGAGCCTGTCTCACCTGGGGGTGTGGAGGGGGGCGGCGGGTGGAGGGGCCGTGCAAAGTGTCAGGGCTCCCAGGGGCAGAGCTAAGGGCTGATGGATTGCCTGTCAGCCGCCTGAGCTGGGACTTGTGACCTGGCCCTGTGACCTGGCCCTGTGACAGCCACACTTTTACAAAAACTGTTTGAAGAGCCTGCTGTGCTCACTTCCAGTTTGTTCTTTAGGCCCAGCTCTGGTTCGTCAAAGTCTGAATGCAAGGGCACATTCTGGCTCTCTAACCTGGCAGGAGCGTGGCAGGGAAGCTCCAGTCTTTTCCAGCCTCTGTTTTTTTTTTTTTAAAGATTTTATTTATTTATTCATGAGAAACAGAGAGAGACAGGCAGAAGGAGAAGCAGGCTCCACGCAGGGAGCCCGACGTGGGACTTGATCCCGGGTCCCCTGGATCATGCCCTGGGCCGAAGGTGGTGCTAAACTGCTGAGCCACCCAGGCTGCCCCCAGCTTCTGTTTTGTCACTGGCATCACAGAGGTCTCTATGGCTCCCCCATCACGAGGGCTCTAGCTCCCCTTCCTCCGTCCCTCCTTCCCTCCCTCCCTTCCTTCCTTCCTATAGGCACCACGTTTTACATTAGGACCTCAGGCCTTATTCACCTTATAGCTGAAAGTTTGTAGCCCTTTACCAACCTCTCCCTGTTCCCTCCTAGATAAAAATCTGTTTTCTTGTCCCATTTTTAGTTGCGAAGTGGGTAAATTTCTAACTGGATTAATGTCCCGTACACCTGCACTTTTTAATCAGGTTTCCAAACTGAAACCTGGCCCTGATTCTGTGGCCCAGGTACCAGAGAGGCAACGGTTAGGGATGGGAAGCAGCTTCAGTGGCAGGAGCTCAAGGACTGAGAGGAATAATGAGTTTGACACCTGGGGGCTCCTCTAACGGAAGCAAGGAGCTTGTGTTTCTTGGAACTAAACCCTTGGAGCTCCACAAGAAGCAGATGGGTGATCCAGTGACTATTTCTCCTGGGAATCAATAGATTTATTTTTCTTTAAAGAATTGATCCAGTTCTCAAAACAATAGATCTTTTTTTGTTTCTTTTCTTTCTCTTTCCTTCTTTGCCTCTTTCCCCTTTTCTCCCTCCCTCCCTTCTTGCTTTTTTCCCCTCTCTTGCCAATCTCTCCTAATATAAAGAATCTAAAGAAAGTTACTGCTTTGTTGAAAAGTAAAGGATGTGCACAAATGAACCATCACACTTTACGATGCCCTGCATGCTCTATTCACAACCACACTGCTATTTTATGGTGCCTATCCAGGATTATGGGGGTAGGCATTAGGAAAAATTGCCTTTTATGTTTTTCATTTCATCGTGATGCCATCTACTGCCTTGGCTTCCACATTAAGAGACCAGAGGTAATGTACCAGGCTTTTAAAACTCAATTAAACCACTTGAGGGGACTCTTCATTCTGTCTTTGCCAGCAGAGACCCTACTTCCTGCACTTTCATGTCCCATAGCATGTGGCCTAGTGTCTCCCGCAGAGCAGACGCCCACTCAGCTCTGACTGTGGAAACAGAGGGTATTAGTCTGAACTGCCAATCTCCCTCACTCTGTTGTGACCTTCTGGAAGGCGGTAACCATGACTTGAAAAAAGTCAAAACTTTAGGTCCCACCCAGATACTAGAAAGCACAAATAACTAAACTACAATATATGAGTTGTACTCAGTAAGTGATGAGAGTGTTTATTTTTTAGGTGTGTAAGCAGCTCCTGGATTGCCTTTAAGAATGTGTATGTAGGGGCCCCTGGGAGGCTCAGTCGGTTAAGGTCTGCCTTCAGCTTAGGTCATGATCTCAGGGTTCTGGGTCGAGTCCCACATCGGCCTAAATAAATACAATCTTAAAAAAAACGGCAGCCCGGGTGGCTCAGAGGTTTAGTGCTGCCTTTAGCCCAGGGCGTGATCCTGGGGATCCGGGATCAAGTTCCACGTCGGGCTCCCTGAGTGAAGCCTGCTTCTCCCTCTGCCTGTGTCTCTGTCTCTCTCTCTGCCTCTCATGAATAAATAAATAAAATCTTTTTTTAAAAAAGAAAGAGAATATGTATGTAAATGGAGGGGGGTCAGAGTATAAGGCGGTCTGTTTATCCTGTGATAATTCTTTTAAAAAGGAATAAAAGGACACCAAGATAGTATAGCTCCGACTATCTCCATCCGAATGCATGCTACTAGCTGGGGGAATAGATCAGTTACAACCCCATTGTTTGAGACAGTCGCTGCTGCTTATTGCCTTTTCCCTGTGGAATTCTCCAGAAATCTTTCGGCTGTGATTATTCACCAGCATGTGACCACCAGCACTGAGTGAGCCTCTGTGTGCAGAGCCTGCATTAGACATCGCATTCGAGGAGTGAGCAAGGCAGGAAGAAGAGCAGACAGCAAAAATGACAATCACAGGACAGGTTGTTTGGCTTCAGGAACTTACTGTCTTGCTCAGTGAACAGAAAATGCACGCAAACCCACGTGTTTACTCCTTAGCTCCTCGACGACTCCAAAGAAGCTGTTTTGAGGCTGTTAGAATGTGTTTCCCTGAAGCACCGAAAGATAAACGAAGTTTTTCCAAACAGAACTGGTATCCACAGGGTGGATGGCCACACTGTAAATCATCTTCCAGAACGTCTCCATCCTCTTCTCGAGGAGCCACTTCTAAGGGAGGGAGAGCCTGGCAACCCGTGTAGTACTTTCTACCAGCAAGTTCAAAGCTGTTGCAAACAAGGCCCAATTGATGCAGCACACTTTTTCTTGGGAGAAAGGTAGGGTGTCCTACATTAAGGGAGGGAAACTAAGACACCCGGGTGAGGTTACTTTCTTGAGATTGTGGAGAGCTTGTGACAGACAGGGATGGAAACTTCCAGCAGCTGCTTCTCGGTACAGCTTCCTGCCTTCAGCTGTGGCTGATTTTGCTTCAGAGCTGATTTTGCTCTGATCGATTCTTTACCTGACAACGGACATGAGCTCTTCTTATGCCAGCCTGCTTTTCTTGCAGTCCAGAAAGAACCTCCACACTTTGGGGCTTTTGTAGAACGAAACACAGGGGCCTGTTGCAGGCGAGCCGGTAGCCAGAGCAGTGGGGCCTCTTAGTAGCCACGTGGTCTTGGGAAAGTCACTTTTCTATCAGATTCGGTTTCCTTATGTGTAAATGGGGATGCAATACTAATGACAGGGCAGGGTTTCTGTGAGGTCCTCATGCACCAGAAAGTGTTTTAATAAAAAAAAAAAAAACCCACGTGTTTATTTTTGTAAATTAAAAACTTTATGCAAACTGAAACTCTATATATCAAATGTTGACATTCTATAAGAATCTGCTTATCTATTACTTCCTGTGGCATTTCTTGTTTGTTTGTTTAAGATTTTATTTATTCAGTCATGAGACACACACAGAGAGGCAGAGACATAGGCAGAGGGAGAAGCAGGCTCTCCGCAGGGAGCACCATGCGGGACTTGATCCCAGGACCCCGGGACCACGGCCTGAGTCAGAAGCAGACGCTCAACCACTGAGCCACCCAGGTGCCCTTTCCTTTGGCATTTCTTAAAATCAGGAATCTTCCAGCTGTCTGCCTCATCCACTGACCCTTCCTTTCCTAAATTGTTTTCCTAAAGAATTTGTTCTCCTTATTGTCATCTCCAGGGGAGTTGTCTTCATGTTCATTATTCCAGAAGAATGTGGCTGCTTCTTCTTCTTCTTCTTCTTCTTCTTCTTCTTCTTCTTCTTCTTCTTCTTCTTCAAGATTTTATTTATTTATGAGAGAGAGAGAGAGAGAGGGAGAGAGAGAGAGAGAGAGAGACAGGCAGAAGGAGAAGCAGGCTCCATGCAGGGAGCCTGATGTGGGACTCGATCCGTCTTCTTCTTCTTCTTCTTCTTCTTCTTCTTCTTCTTCTTCTTCTTCTTCTTCTTCTTCTTCTTCTTCTTCTTCTTCTTCTTCTTCAATTTTATTTATTTATTCATGAGAGACACAGGGAGGGAGGCAGAGACACAGGCAGCGGGAGAAGCAGGCTCCCTTATGGGGAGCCCGATGTGGGACTCTATCCCCGGACCCCGGGGATCACGCCCTGAGCCAAAGGTGGACGCTCAACCAGTGAGCCACCCAAGCATCCCAAGAATGTGGCTTCTAATACATTTCAAGTTTTCTTGATTACAATCATTTATTTGGATTAAAAAAACCCACAACATATATGGATGTAGAAACAGATCAGAAGATATCCAGAAGTAGGGAGGTAAAAGTGAATCAATTTCCCTTCCCTCCAATTCCCATCCCACTGCAGTAGCCAGAGTTAACCCTTCCACGTGTATGCTGCCTCTTTCTCGTGCTTATGCAAACACATCTAACACGAATGGATATGGGTTCATCTCCCCGATTTTATCCTCTACAGAAAGGGGATCATACAATAAGCATTAGTCTGCAACTTGCTTTTTGCTTTAAAATATAACATATTCCTTCAGGAATATTCTTTTTATTTTTGAAGATTTTATTTATTTATTCATGGGAGACACACATGCGCACGCACACACACACACACACACACACACACACACAGAGAGAGGCAGAGACACAGGCAGAGAGAGAAGCAGGCTCTATGCAGGGAGCCCGATGTGGGACTCGATCCCGGGACCCCAGGATCACGCCCCGAGCTCAAGGCATACGCTCAACCACTGAGCCACCCAGGCGTCCCAGGAATATTCTTTTTAATGGATCTACTGTATGTCATAGTATGGATATGCCATTTCTTCAATTCTTGTCTTATTTATCTTGATTCAATTTTTCAAGTTTTCCTCCCCCTGCTACCAGAGGATGCTGCCAATAGTCAAATGCAAGTATTTTAAAGCATATTGATGCTTTTATTGCTATATGGCAGGTTTTCAAAAGTGGTGTCATTTGGTCAAGGGGAATGTGCATTTTGAAATTTATTAAGTGTTGTTAGATTGTTGTAAAAAAAAAAAAAGGTTTAGCAATTCATGCTTCCACTTGTATGAAAAAGCCCGACTGCATCCTGGCCACCATGACTGCCATCAACTTTTCTGATCAGTTTTAATTTGTTTCCTTGATTATTGATGAATATGAGTATTTTTTCATATATAAACTGGCCATTTCTAATTCTATTTCTGTGAAATTCCTGTTCATATTCTTTGCCTTTTTTCCTATGGCAAATTCTTTCCATATTAATATTAACTCATTTGCCATATATAGTTTAGACACGTCCTTCTAGTCTATTATTTGCTTTCTGCTGATATTTATGGCTTCTCCTGTCACACAGAATTTTTAAGTAATTCAGCCTCTTTTTAGAAATCTTTATCTTGTTTTCTGTGGTGCTACAGTGGTCCCTGGTTTTCCCCTTCTTTCCTGAATGATTCTTTTGCCATTTATCTCGTTTCCTCTTCTTTTTCTTCATTTTGCCCTATAGCTATGAGTTCTTCCCACTTAGTCTTTCTTTTGCCTTCTTAAAATCTTGGAACATTTATCAGTTCCTTTTCATTTCTCACCTTTATGCTGATGATGCCCTGATCTATGTCTCTGGCACCAACCTATAGTCTCAGGTGTCCGGTTGGCCATCAGACATCTACACTTGGATCTGGCTCCCTCACCTCACATACAACTTGGGTAAGAAAACATTCTTTGTTTTAACTCCCCAAACCAGTTCTTCCTGCCAACTTTCCTGACATTCTCAATACATTAGTTATCTGTTACCTGGGCTTGAAATTTTGGGTTCACCTTCAACCCTTACAGCAAAGCATTCATCCAAGTTTTGTCAAGTCCAGCCCTTTCCTCTCTATGCCTGATGGCCCTTCCCTGGTCTAACACCTGTCACCTTGTAAGGAAATACTCCCATATTTACGGATGTGTAGTTCCTCCCACGGGGACACAATGATGTAGTGTATTAGGAAATGCTCTTGCGCTTCAGAGAGTGGAGACACACTTCAGGGGAAAAGTTGAGAACATGGGGGTGATGGACAGGAAATCTCACTGGTAGAATGAAGTCATATGTTATGTCGATCACTTGAGGAACAGGTGGTCCCTGTAGGTAAATCAGTGGAAATGAGGAAAGAGTTCCACTAACAAAGATCTTCTTGGAGTTAGATGTCCAGGTAGTTGCTCAGTATCACATGTTTTGAAGATGGTTTAACCATATGGAACAGGCTAGAAGGTGAGAGTCTCCGGAGCGGCGTGCAGGAATATCAGCCTTTGGGGTAGTGTAGTGTTCCGGGGAGATCATGAAAAAAGGGGGCAAGCTAGCTGTAAAACAATTAGAGACTGAGTTTCATAAGTCAGATCAGTTTTCTGAGTACCCTTCCTGCGTTTCTACTTTATTCTCCTTCATAACACTGAAAACTTTTCTAAGTTTTGGCTTGTGTCAGTGCTACAAGGGGGCAGAGCAGACCTCTCACTGGAATTAGTGCTGGTGGTGGTGGTGGGTGGACTCAGAGGGAAGGAACTGAGTCGAGTCGCCACAGTACTTGGGAAGCAAGGTGGTGAAGTGATCGGAGATGTGGCTGCAGGGCCAGACTTCTTTCCACCACTTACTAGCCGTGTGACCTTTATCAAGTTACTGGACCCCGCTGTGCCTCTGTTACCTTGGCCATAAAATGACAATAATAATGATACCACTCAATATGGTTGCTAGGAAGATGAAATATATTAATATTTGTAAAGTGCTTAAAACAGTAATAAATAAATACTATGTAATAAATACATAGTATTGTAATAATAAATAAATAATATAATAAATACCATGTCAATCTCTGCTTTTCACCAGGAAACTACTTTAGGAACTAAAATTTGGAGTTTCTGTATTTTACTTTATTAAAGGAAAGGACATTATCTTCTATTCTCCCTGCCCTGAAAAATTACTCACCCCCCTTTGCCTCACCCCACTTCCACCATGAACTTGGATTCATTCTGTCTGTGGGACAATGCCTTTTATTTTTACCCTTTGCTTTGTGCGAGTTGGTCTCTTATACTACCCTTGTTCCCACCTCTTTGACTTCATTAAGAATATTACCTGGTATGTCCTTTCTTCCCAACTCTTTTCCTCCCTTCCACCTCCACTCCACAAATGCTGCCTATTCTTCTAGATCTAGATTAATGCAAATGTTTCCGGGATGAATTCTCTACCTTAGCTTTCAACTATTTATGGGTCATCTTCGTTAGATGTTTCACATGTACCTTTGACCCAAGATACTTAGATTTTAGCTATTTATTTAGCTCTCATTCTTCCCACTCACTTTCTTTTTTTTATATTTTATTTATTTATTCATGAGAGACACACACACACAGAGAGAGAGAGAGGCAGAGAGAGAGGCAGAGACATAGGCAAGAGGGAGAAGCAGGCTCCATGCAGGGAGCCCGACGTGGGACTCGATCCCGGGTCTCCAGGATCACACCCCAAGCTGAAGGTGGCGCTAAACCGCTGAGCCACCAGGGCTGCCCCCCCCCCCCCCCCCGACTCACTTTCTTATAGTTTCTCTCCTATTGCTGCCTACCAGCCCGTGAGTTGAGAACACCCAACCACAGCCCAGTAGAATAAAGAAAACCCAGTAGAAACACATCATCACTGACACTCCTCATCCCTTATTCCAAATGTCTATTGGTTATCATGTTGTCTTGGTTCTACCTCCTAAATCATTCTTTGTCCCAGCCCTCTCATTAGCTTTGTCTTGATTACTGAAATAGACTCCTAATTATTTCCTTGGCTCTAATCTTATTCTACTCTAAACCATCCTCCATGCAGCAATTATAATAATTTCTCTAATACACAAATGAAATTGTCCTAGTCTCCTCTTTTGATATTGTAAAGACTTTCCACTGTGGAAAGATAAAATCCCTTTCCCTTCTGCCGTCTGCTGTCTGTCCTTCTACTATTCTCGTCTCTCATCATTGCTCAACTTTTACTCTGAGTTTCAGCCATTAATGAATCATCATACCATTTCCTGACTCTCTGCTTTTGCAGGCTTAGTTCCTTCTACCTGGAAGGTCTTCACTCATGAGTCTACTTGGAAAACATCTTCAAAACTCTCCTTAAATGTCACCTTTTTGTGATGGTTTTTCTAGTTCTTATGCTGATTTTATGCATTATCTTTCTATTTATCTCTATTATATATCTATAAATAATTCAATTTTCTTTTTTTTTTTTTAAAGATTTTATTTATTTACTCATGAGAGACACAAGGAGAGAGAGAGACAAAGACACAGGCAGAGGGAGAAGCAAGCTCCATGCAGGGAGCCTGATGTGGGACTTGATCCCGGGTCTTCAGGATCAAGCCCTGGGTTGAAGGTGTCACTAAACCGCTGAGCCACCCGGGCTGCCCAATAATTCAACTTTCATACATTATAATATATTATAAAATAATAAAATAAAATATAAATATAACATAAATTATATATATATTTTATAAATACACAAATCTCTATACTGTATAATAGAAAGTAAAATGTGTACTCTATAAATTAGAAAGTAAAATATAATGTAAAATAATTCCATTTTAATATATAAATTCTATGTAATATATAACATACATATATATAATTATATTCACACAGTACATTGAAAGTATATTATTGGTTTGTTTACAGGTCCACTCCCCTCAGCAGACTGAGTTCCCTGTGGGTGTGATTGTGGGTTATTCAGATCCCTCTTGTTTAGCGTGATCCTTTATATGTTATAGGTGGTCTCTCAATATTTATTGAATAAATACACAGAATAACTCATACTCTTTACAACTAGAGAGTAAAGTCTGCAAAGGCAAGTACAGTGCCTTTTATATATACTCTTGTATTTCATTTATGTTTGGAAATTAGGAGGCAATCAACAAGTATTTATTGACAATCTCTGTTGAGCTCTGCCACATAGGGGTAGAGTCTGTTTTCTATTATTATTAACAAATGTTGTTACGCATATATGCCATGCTCTCATCATTAGATTTAAGTTCCTTTAGGGTAAGGACCATGTTTTATGCATTGCTAAGCCCACAGTGACTCTTGCAGTACTGTTTAATGAACGTCCATTGATTGAATAACCAGGTAGCCAAGCCTGGATTATTTTCTTCCAACATTTATGGCTTTTTATTTCCTGGAACAGTATCTGGCCTCTCCTGTGAATGGTTCCTAGTGAAGATGTTGCGGAGGCCTCTGGGAACAACTTAGTTTGGGCCAAGCAAGGGCTCTAAGCTCTTTATACACGTCCTGATGTGCTCTGACAGGAATAATATCACTAGGTGTCTCAAATAACACACTCTTGAAAGCACCTGGTCGTTGACTTTTGCCAGGAAATGGCACTGCTCCAGGGGCCTGTTCATTCTGGCTGGCGGTGAGTTGAGTGAATTCTGGGCAGCCTGTCAAACTTGGGTGGCCATTTTTGATTCTGCCCCAACCAGCCGAGAACTCTTCCATGTTTCCTCATGTGCCAAGCAAAAATGATAATTGCCTCTCATCTATCTGAATGAGTTATGATGAGTCTAAATAAGATTATTCAATATGAAGGAAGCAGCGGTTGGAAGTGCTTGAACAGCATAAATGCAGAGGAGAAACCGGAAAACTCCTTCCCACCCAGTATTAATACCTGCTGTGACCTATAGTTGAGTGATGAAAATTAGAAATGATTAGGAAGTGGGGATTTGTTCCATTAGATAAGGATAATTATAAAATTATGAATATGAAACGCCTCTTTTTGTCTTCCATTTTAATACATTTTAATCTAACGACAGTATTTATTATCTTCTAGGAATGCGTATTTCATTATTAATGTAAAACAACAACAACAACAACAATATTTTATGTTCAAGTCCTCTGTTTCTTAACAAATGGAGCAGAAGAGTGCTCCTGAAATAAAATGATTGCCTGGGTCAAGAGTTGTTCTCACATGTGATCAGACATTGCCCCCTGGTGGTCCAAAGTGATCACGTATTTCCTCCAGAAAGAGAAAAAGGGAAGGCAACATGTCCCAGGCTGAGGTGCCTGAGGACCTCTCTCCCTCTCTGTCTCCCTGCTTCCCCACACACTTCCTCTTTCCTTACTGTCCTTGCCTCTCCACCATGTTATTTAAACCACTGTAACTAAAAAAAATAAATAAATAAAATAAAAGAAAAAAATAAACCACTGTAACTGTCACGTACACTTTTATAATTCCAGTGTAGTCTTACTTGCTCAGTTTGATAGTCAAGGAAATATATATTGAGCACCTACTATATGCCAGGCATTTGCTACCACCAGAAATTTTTGGACAACTTTATCTTATCTGTCTCTTTATTTTAACAGAGTGTGAAGCTCATCATTTTCCTAAGTGATATGAATATATGCATATGTGTGTTTACACTTAATTGTTGTTGACGACTTGTTGCTGTTGTGTGTTTAGCACCCAGCCACGTGTTTGGCACTTAGTAATACCTAACATTTGTGGAGTGAATGGATGAAAGTTAAATCATTTCAGTTGAAAGAAGCAACCACATAGGGTTATAGAAACAGAGAGGCGAGCCAGCAAATTTGGGGAGGCGGGACAGGGTGGAGGTGTGTTCAAGAAGGGTTCCTTAAAGGAGACTTTGGATGCTTGAGCTGCACAGGGAGGTAAGGCACGCAAGCAGAGAGAACAGCATGACCAAAACCATGGGCCTGGGAAGGAGCATAGAATGTGTGTTCAGTAATGTTGGAAGATGCCAAGACTAAGACTATCCAATGGACAATCGGCAGCCACTGCAAGAGCGTGAGAGAGCTATATTTGACTTTTAACCAGATCACCATCTGGATGGCCCCAGAGCTGAGGATAAGTTTCTCTTATATGCTGAGCCTGATGTGCAGGAACCACTCCACAAAAGTTAAATGCAAACACGACTCAGTAAGAATGGAAGTAAAATAAGGACATTCCTGAGGGTGGTTGATGCAAGTAAAAGATAAGTGAAGAGAGTGGGCATATGTTTGTGTGTAGAAGGGGGAGTAAAAGACTGAAAATGAATGTGACAATTTCCTCAGATTGTGTAAACTGCACAATAGATCCTCAATGAATGTTTGCTGAATGAATCAATGAACCTTAGGGCTAGTTGTCAGAGCAATAGTGAGCGGAAGTTGTGGCAGTGAAATCCTACAGATTCTGTGGTTTCTTCTGTGTTTTTAGTTGCATTAATCAAGCCCTACTTTTGTTCTGTTTGGTGTTGCATTCCTTAGTGTGTGCTACATACAGACCTAGACTATTGATGTACTTAGGTTTTTAACCTACATTTCATAATGTTTCAATTCTAAAATGATTGAGGAAATAAACCCTGAAATCTGGGTATCACTCCTAAAATTTGACTCCCAATTCAAACTGTATAAGCTTTGTTCCTGGTGTGCTTCCATGAAAAATATCTGCACACTTATTCATGGAATAGGAATCTACCTTAAACTTATACATATAGCAATATCCATTTTGCAGTAGTTTTCCTTACATGCTGTTCTCTTTGCAGAGACTAACTGAGATTCATGGGCCTTTTAATGAGTATATTACTCTAAATGAGTTTCACTGCACGGCAAAATCTTCCTAGAATTTATCGTAGTTTCTGGAGATCATGAGAATTTAGAAGTCTAGCACAATACTTTGTCAGTATTCTAGATTTTGTAAGCATTTAAGAAATAATCTATTCTTCAGATTTCATGTATTTTTTAAAAGAATTTATTTATTTATTTATTTATTTATTTATTTATTTATTTATGAGAGAGAGAGAGAGAGAGAGAGAGGCAGAGGCAGAGAGAAAAGCAGGCTCCTCCCAGGGAGCCTGTGGGACTCGATCCTGGGACTCCAGGATCACGCCCTGAGTCAACAGCAGATGCTCAAACGCTGAGCCACCCAGGCATCCCAAAGTTTCATGTATTTTTAAATTTGCTGAATTCTTTTTTTTTTAAAAAGATTTTATTTATTTATTCATGAAAGACACACATACACAGAGAGGGAGGCAGAGACACAGACAGAGGGAGAAGCAGGCTCCATGCAGGGAGCCTGATGTGGGACTCGATCCCAGGTCTCCAGGATCACACCCTGGGCTGAAGGCGGTGCTAAACCGCTAAGCCACCTGGGCTGCCCAAATTTGCTGAATTCTTAAGGATGAGATAGGATGTGAGTAGCCTGATCACAGGCTTGAGAAGAAACCTGATTTGAACTTGAACTCCAGACAGTTTTACTTTATGAATAATACTTTTCTGGATAACATTTTTTTAAGGTTCCAAATTGTTATTACTTTTAAAAAGGGCCATTATTGGTCAAAATTCAGTCAGGAACCAGTTCTGTCAAAGGGAAAGAGATTTAAGGGAATTCAGTGTTTACTTGAACTTTGGAAGACCTGCAAGAATGAAAGCCAAAAGGCCTTTAGCTGTTTTGTCCAGAAAGCCAGAAACTTGCCACTGCCACCCAGGAAACAAGAGATGGCAGGAAGGGCCAATGTCCGTGGTCACAGTTTTCCTGAAGTGGGGCATTGTCAGGGATATGTGACCGCTACAGAAGATCATGTTTAGCTGAAGCCCACACATCCACTGCTAATTCCAGAGGGAAAAGAATGCCTTCTTCTCTTCCACCTTCCAAATCTGATATAAGTGCATATCATTGGCAGGATCTATAGAGTATCGAGAACTCTGCTGGCAAAGGAAATGTGGTTCACAAGTTTCTAGTCTCTGGGGATGGCACAGAGGGAATGAGGAGGATGCTGAATGATTTTGGATGATATCTAGCATATTCATTGACAATAATCAGACTATCCATACATCTTACTGGTTTCTTGTATTGGCAGAGTATATCCTTGAGTACTTTTTTCAGAAATGGACAATGACTCTTATGGTTTTTATATCTCTGAAAATATCTTTATTTTGCCTTCACATTTGATTGATTATTTGGTGATTATAGAATTCTACATTATTTCCTCAAGACTTTAAAAATATTCCATTAGCAAAAAAAAAAAAAAATATTCCATTAGCTTTTAGCATTCAGAGTTGCCAACAGGAGGTCAGAGGCAATCTGATTTTTATTCCTATGTAGGTAAACTATTTTTACCTCTCTTGATAATTTAAAGGACAGGATGTTTCAAAATTTCAGCATTTGTATGGGTCCAGCGTTTTGTCATTCACCCTAATTAGCACCCTGTTGGTTCTGACGAGAACATTGTAGGTACAGTAGAATGGGAGTAAAAGCCTCCTTGAAGAGGCTCATGAGAGAAGAAAGGGGGAGAAATAGTGCGCAGGGAAAATGCTTTGGGAATTTTTCTGCAAGGTGAAGCAGAGAAATATGTCAGTAGCTGGTGGAAAATGGAGTAGAAAACAATTTTATGATGGAAGAGGTAGTAACATGTTTGTATGCTGACATTGTAGAAAGAAAAAGAATGATGAAATAGGAGGGAGAGGGGAGACTTCTTGGAGCAATGTATCTGGGTTGGTTGGAGGAGATGGACTCTAGTGCACCAATGGAAGGCTTGGCTTTGGAAAGCTCATCTGTAGTAATGGACTGGAAAGCAGAACATAAGCGTGGTAGGTGGATAGATGCGTTGGTGGGAGTTGATGGATATTATGTTCTAAATACTTCATTTGCTCAGTGAAGTAGGCAGCAGAGTCATCAACTAAGTGTGAACATAGGAGAGGAGATGTTGGAGGTTTGAGGCAGTGTAAAAGAACATAAAGATAAAACCAGAGAAATAAAGTGTGATTGTCAGAAAAAATTAAGGACTCCACTGAAGATCATGTCCATGAATTTAAAGAAATGTCAGTCAGAATAGCTGTGTGATTCCTGCAGTTATGTTCATCTGCATGGGTACAAGCATGGACCATATGGAGAGTTAATTTATCTGGGGTTACAGGCTTGGCCAACTAAGTACAACACATTCAGGGAGGGTAAGGATATAAAAAAAGAGAGAGATGGCAAGGATTGCCCATGGAAAATAGGCTGGTAAGGGGGAGAGAAATGATGACTAAGGAAGGAAAAGTACATGAAGAGTTACTGTCAAGAGACTGGAGTTCCAGTGTGGTTGAAGGGGAAGAGTCAAGTTTCTAAAGAGATTCAACTGGATACAGCAGGTGGTGGTCAAAGAGATGCAAGGAATGGAGACAATGGTGGGATTTGGATTATTGATAATGAGAAGGTCTAGGGAATAACCACAAGGCTGAGTGATGAGGAAAAGTGAGAGACCAAGATCACTCGAGGAGGGGAGGCCAAGCAACCCAAGCAGAATGAGGAAGCCTCAACTGTGTGAATATTAAAATTGCCAATCACTAGAACAGAAGTAGAGTTGAAGAGAGTTACAGTGATTCAAGAACTAAAAATAATGGAAAAATGAGGCAACATCACCTGGAGGTTGGTAGTGAATGCCAACGATGAAGAAGTTGAATAGTAGGGTAACATGAGCTTCAAGACTGGGTGTTTTAGGGCAGCCCCGGTGGCTCAGTGGTTTAGCGCCACCTTCAGTTCAGGGAGTGACCCTGGAGACCCGGGATTGAATCCCACATCGGGCTCCCTGGATGGAGTCTGCTTCTCCCTCTGCCTCTCTCTCTCTGTCTCTGTCTCTCTCTCTGTGTCTCTCATGAATAAATAAATAAAATCTTAAAAAAAAAAAAAACCGTGTTTTAGGGAGGAAGTGGAATGATCTAGATATGGCAAACAAGAGCAAGGTTGATACTTAACATGTCTTCTTGAGACACCAGCAGAGGAAAAATTGTACTCAGGTGAGAGAGGGGTTTACATTGGGAACAGAGGGAATTTGTGATTTGAAGGAGACAAAGCACATCCAGTGTTCAGGACACAAATGCCAGGGGTTTATTACCAGACCCTACGAACTGTGCTGATGCGATACTCTCCCATTTCCGATGATAGTTTAGTTCATCTAGACTCCATTTCCTCAGCAACAAATGGGATCTTGAGGCTTCAGAGACCTGGACTAGCAGTAGCCTGTAACGGCATGACCTGCAAGCAGAGTCAGCAGCCCAGGTGGTGTGGTCTGTTGGGACCAGTATTAGTTTGATGGTGTGTGTAGCTGAAGCTTTTGGTGGTAAAGTTCTGGTCAAAGAGTTATCCCCAAGTGATTTTATTCTGCTTTTCTTTGTGGTTAGATGTAAGAAAGTTTTCTATTTTTCACAGAAGTTGGTTTTTCTGATTATCTAAAATGGTCCTTTATATGACATAAATAATTTAAAACCAAACAGGCACTATCAAACTACAGAAGGAGGAAAGAGACGGGAACTAATATTTATTAAATGGCTCTATATACCAGGTACTGTGTAAGTATTTTTGTCAATGGATTCATTAATTCATTTTGTTCATTCATTCACTAACTCACCAGAAATGTGTGTGTGCATGTGTGTGTGTGTGTGTGTGTGTAATACTTGCTAAATACTAGGGATTCAACAATAAATTAGAAACTCCATCTTAGAGGAGCTTATGGTTAAAACATCTAAGCAAACAGAAATTATAATGTAGTGTGACATAGGTTAATAATTAATAGTTATTGGGATATTTACTGTGCACCAGGGGCTGTGGATGATCTTTTATATTAGCTCATTTAGTCTTCTCAGCAATATTCTCACACATTATATTAATCATCTTGTAATAATGTTGTGTTACAAACCATTTCAAACCTCAGGGACTCATAACAGCAAATATTTACTTTTCTTGCATATTTTTTTCTGTTTTAGGGGCTCAGTTAGCTGGCCTTGCTCCAGGCTTTTGATTGGACTTAAGTCTGCTCATTGTCTCCACATTCTCGTTACAGCAGTTTTATTGTGACATATTTTCATGACAGGTTATAGGAGTATAAGGTAGCTAGCCAGCCTCTGCACATTTAGAGAATTTACTCATGTCAAATTTATTATTATTCAATTGGCCAAAGTATGACACATAGTCAAACTCGACATCAGTGGGATAGGAAAACATATTCTCTCTCCTCTAGTGGGAGGTCCTGCAAGTCACATGGCAAATGTCAAGGACACATGGGGAGAGTAACAAATTGAGAACAGTGATTCAATCAGCCATTTGCATTTAGTATTATATTATCCCAAACTTATAGGTGAGAAATTTAAAGAAAACAAGCAACTTGCCCCGGGCCAGAGAGCCAGGAACCTTTAGCCCCAGTGACCATGCCCTTGCCCACTACACTATTTTGCACAAGTGCTTTGGGATGGGGGAGGGTGGCTTGCTAGTCTAGTGGAGTGTGAAGGAAGGCTCTTAGAGAAGGTAAGACCTGGGGGTGACCTTAGTAGTATTTGGCCAGACTAAGAGTTTCTATTTGGTTTAACATCACAGAGGGCATTAGGTACTTTTACTGGAGAGGTGAGAACAGAAAGCAAATGGTAGCAGGCTAAGGGGTGCATGGGAAGTAAAAGAGAGGAACAGCTTCTGGAAGCTTGACTGAGATGAATAGGGAAAAATAGGATTGGAGTAGGGTAGAGGATAGCATTTTTTTTTTTTTCTTCAAAGACCTGAGTGCTTAAGGCTAACATGAAAGTTAGTAGAGAGGCACCATTGGATTTGGATTTGACCTCTAGAAGACATAGACATGGCCAACAAGCACATGAGAAAATGCTCCGCATCACTTGCCATCAGGGAAATACAAATCAAAACCATGATGAGATACCACCTCACACCAGTGAGAATGGGGAAAATTAACAAGGCAGGACACAACCAATGTTGGAGAGGATGTGGAGAAAGGGGAACCCTCTTGCCCTGTTGGTGGGAATGTGAACTGGTGCAGCCACTCTGGAAAACTGTGTGGAGGTTCCTCAAAGAGTTAAAAATAGAGAAAACTCTAGCATACAAAAGCTTCGCATGCATACTTGTCAACTACCTCTAAAAGTTATAATTTCCTAACACACCAAATCCAGTGACTGAGGTTTCAATAGATCCTTTTGTGTATTAAAGGGAGACACAAGGTGTACTAGCATTTCATTTAAATCCATGGATACTTCTGGAAAGCCTTTTCACACCTACTTGTAATAAATATGTTACCACAGATCCCGAATGCAAGTTAAATAAATGTATCAGTTCAGTTCTATATGCTATGTCACAGATGCTAAGCTAGATCACATGTTAGTGTGCAATGGCACACACAATCATGGAAATTATTGCTTCTCCCTCTTTTTTGAGTCATATCCAACTCTTCTATCTTCCTTACTTACCCCCCAATAATCTATCTTGTAGCAAGGGGCAAGGATATGGTGGATATTCTAGAGGCCAAATCCTTCTCTTCTTTTGTATATTTTTTATTGGAGTTCAATTTGCCAACATATAGAATAACACCCAGTGCTCATCCTGTCAAGTGCCCACCTCAGTGCCCGTCACCCAGTTACCCTCACCCCCCGCCCACCTTCCTTTCTACCACCCCTAGTTCGTTTCCCAGAGTTAGGAGTCTCTCATGTTCTGTCTCCCTTTCTGATATTTCTCACTCATTTTTTCTCCTTTCCCCTTTATTCCCTTTCACTATTTTTTATATTCCCCAAATGAATGAGAACATATAATGTTTGTCCTTCTCCGATTGACTTACTTCACTCAGCATAATACCCTCCAGTTCCATCCACGTCGAAGCAAATGGTGGGTATTTGTCGTTTCTAATGGCTGAGGAATATTCCATTGTATACATAAACCACATCTTCTTTATCCATTCATCTTTCGATGGACACCGAGGCTCCTTCCACAGTTTGGCTATTGTGGACATTGCTGCTAGAAACATCGGAGTGCAGGTGTCCCGGCGTTTCATTGCATCTGTATCTTTGGGGTAAATCCCCAACAGTGCAATTGCTGGGTTGTAGGGCAGGTCTATTTTTAACTCTTTGAGGAACCTCCACACAGTTTTCCAGAGTGGCTGCATCAGGTCACATTCCCATGAACAGTGCAGGAGGGTTTCCCCTTTCTCCACATCCTCTCCAACATTTGTGGTTTCCTGCCTTGTTAATTTTCCCCATTCTCACTGGTGTGAGGTGGTATCTCATTGTGGTTTTGATTTGTATTTCCCTGGTGGACAGTGATGCGGAGCATTTTCTCATGTGCTTGTTGGCCATGTCTATGTCTTCCTCTGTGAGATCTTTCTTTCTTTCTTTCTTTCTTTCTTTCTTTCTTTCTTTCTTTCTTTCTTTCTTCTTTCTTTCTTTCACTTCTTTGCTCTCTTACCCTTTAAAACAATGCAGGTGATTCTAGTTATCATCATAATAAACCAATGAAACATTCAATTTGCCTTTTATTATCTGATATAAATAATTCAGTTGGTTAGATCAGGTCTCCCTCCCAATATCATGACTTTAATTGGTTTCCTTGGCATTTAAGGGTTCAGATGAATTGAAGATATGGAAGCCACTCAGAAGCTGCTGAAACATTCAATTTCAGACTGAAGATGATATGGACCTGATATGGACCTAAGAGACCTGTGTGATGGTGAAAAGAGTTTCAATCCACTAGTCCTTGTTAATGAATAACAACTCCAAAATTCAAGACTTTAAAAAGAGTTCATCTCACTCATGCTACATGTCTCTCACTGATGGGGCTGTGCTCTCCTTCATCTTTATTCCAGGTCGTAGTAGTGGAGGGAAACAGGTTGGTGAATCATGAGTTTGCTCTTAAAGCTTTCACTTTCAGGGGCACACGTTACTTCTGCTCATATCCCACTGACCAATGTAGTTCATACAACCTTACCTAACTCCAAGTGTCAGGAAGTACAATCCTGAAAGGAAGCCAGAAATATTTAGTGAACAGTGCTAATGACAAATAAGTGAGAAGGCATCTTAGCTGTCATCAGTGCTGTCCGCCAAGTCAGACTGTGATCTGTGCTGCAGGTGGCCACACTCTGCCCCTCCACGGTCTTTCTCTACCTTTCTTCTTCTTGCTCAGCCTCAGAGGTTGACATCTATGCACTGTGTTGACTGAGCTCACTTCCCCTTTGGTTTCTGGTTGCATTTGGCCAATGTGAGGCCTTGGCTAGAGATTGAAGGATGAGAGTAGAAAGATGTTTCCCCAATCCTTCCTTGACAGGCTACATTTGTTAGAGGCTAAATTCCTTTTCAGAAGGTCATAGCTTCTCATAGCCCCAGATTAGGTAGCCTTTTTCTTTAATATTATTTATTTATTTATTTATTTATTTATTTATTTATTTGAGAGAGAGAGAGAGAGAGAGAGAGAGAAATAGGCAGAGGGAGAAGCAGGCTCCATGCAGGGAGTCTGATGTGGGACTCTATCCCAGGTCTCCAGGATCAGGCCTGGGTAGAAGGCGGCACTAAACCGCTGAGCCACTGGGGCTGCCCAGGTAGTCTTTTTCTATAGGAACAACTGTCTCCTGGGTCTTTAGGAGGTGTTTGGAAATGGCTTCTCTCTTTGTTAGTACACCTTCGGTGTTTTACCATCCTTAGTTGGTTTCTTTCAATATGTCCATACTATCCTACTGCAATAGAATCTTCATTAATTTCTCTTCATCTACCTATTTATAGTGATGTATCATCTGTTTCTTGCCAGGATCTGGACCCATATGATGATCAGTAAAAACTTAGCAACTCTTGAATCCACATGGAGGGTAGCCAGCTGGTTGAGAGGACTGCTCAGATTCCAATATTCCATTGGCATATTCTCCAGTGCCCCTGTGGATGTGGCCAAGGAGAATAAAGGACAAGCAGATCTATTTAGAGCCATGATCCAAGAGCCATAGATGAGAGAGCGTCTTTCTGGGTATCAGAATAGAGATAGGAGCAAAGAATGTTCCCTATTTATCGCAAGGGTAGAGAGCACTCACAATATCTCGCCAGAATTTCTATTGTCAGTGAATGCTATATATCCTCTATCATTTCCTCTTAAAACAAGGGTGTTTAGGTGTTTATTGTGATCATCCTATCCCCATTTCATCATTGCATATTGAATTTATTGAGGAAAATAACTTGTCGTCTTAATTAACTTGTTTCTGTTCAAGAGGGCTCACATCCACATCTGTCAGAGAGAGTACTGTGCATCACCCAGAGACCCTGGATATTGAGCTTGCTGCTATGGTCAAATGGACCTGGGGATTTTATCTTAGGGACAGTAGTGAATGTGGGAAGGAGAGTGATTGAATGCGTGGTAACCAGTAGGGTGGTAGTCACTGGTGCTCTTCATTAAATATTTCTGACTTTCCTCCTTCTGAGCTTATGTTAGGATTGTACTTTCCTTCCCGTTTGGAGTTAAACGTGGACATATTGCTTGCTTTGACCAGTGAAATATGATGTGTGCTGCTCCTGGGTAGAAGCTTTAAGAGGGCCAGTGTGTGATTTGCCCACTTCCATTTTTCTTCTTCCGTAGTGACCAGCAGTGTGACCATGGAACTGCTTGGCCTTTAGCGCAGAGTGAGAAATGAGAGTCCAAGTGGCCCATGCTGGACATGAATCAGGAGTAGGAAATAAGCTCTGTGATTTACTAGCCTCACTGAGGTTTTGTAGGTTTTATGACAGCCTGATCTAGCATCTCTGTTTGAATTTGTAGCAAAGATAATTCTAGACAGAGTATGTAGCATGTTCCAGAGACCATAAGTTTCTTGTCAAAGTGAATAGTCTGGTGTCCAAGAGGAGTAATGTTCTTGAGATATTGAGGGGATAGTGGGGCACTTGAATGCCATGCATAGGAGTGCAAATTTCATTCTGATCCAGAAGCAGGAAGAGATAGTAGAGGACTAGAGAGACAGAGTGTAGAGGAGCCTGCAGATTGGAGCGAAGGATGTGTGTTGGTTGCTGTAAAATCTAATAAAACCTAAAGTAGGGCAGTGATTGTGGAAATAGAAAAGAAGCGAGAAATGAAGAACAATTGGGAGGTCAGATTGATGCTATTTGATGACTGATTGGAGGTGGGTGGTGAGGACAGTGAGGGATCCAAAATGACTCTGCAGTAATTTGGGGGAGGAGCTTGGGAATCTTAGTTTTGTTTTGGACTCTGTGTTTGCCTTAAGAATTTCCAGCAAAGCACCTGATTAGAAGTCAAGGATAATTGCTTTTTTAGGGCTGGGAACACAAAAGGTGATCGATTATTTGGTAGCTAAGGTCAAGGATGCATTATCTCCTCCTTCTTGTTCTCTCTCTCACTGGGATGGGGGTGGATGTGGTGCAGTGTAGCTATCAGTACATTTTTACTTCTGTTTTCTCCTCAGAAGTGTTGTAAAGGCTGGTGCTTGCCTCCAGAGAAAACATTTGTCAACCTTCATGTGTTCTGTGTATTTTTGAGTATAGAAGAGATAGGAGAGCAGGGTAAATCGTTAAACCAATGAGAGTACGTGAATTTTCTTCAGAATGCATTTCAAAGTCATATATACAATTTAAACACAGTCCTGAAGAAGCCAGACTCCGTGAAATACGTTGTGTCAGAGATGCAAGACTATTGTTTCCTTGGCGTTATCCTTCTCTTAGATGTTTTCTTTCTATTGTTTTATTAATCTGCAAGATGTAGTTGTTCATTTTTTTTCTTGTTGGGTTCCTTTGGGTTCCACTTCTACTTTTTTGAATAACATAGTATGAGTTTCTTTTCAAGCCCCACCCCAATGGAACATGCCCTGACAGAAACACCATCACCATTGTGGCCATCACCAAGAATCCACATATCTGTATTGATTCTATTTTGTAGTGGGGTCTCTCAAGTGAGGTTGCAGATAAGTTGTGTTAGTATTACTCGGGAACACGATAGAGACGCATATTCTCAGGCTTCCACACAGACCCCAGGAATCAGAAATTCTGGGGTTGGAGCTCAGCAAGCTTATTAAAATCTCTCCAAATGACTAGGAAGCACACCAAAATTTGGGAACCACTAGTCTAGAGGAGCTTCAAAGACATAACATATCCTCACTGGTGTGGTAAGATTTGAGGATGGTCTGCTGATGAGCTATTAATAAGGAGAGAAATCATGATAAGTGGGCATAGTGTGACCTGGAACGAAATCACTTATCCTTCTTCATCTCTCTGTGTCTTAGCTTCTTCACCTTTGGGATTAGGCAGTTGGATCAGTCAGTATTTCCAATTTTGGGACTCACAAAGTAGCGTGAAATGTTTGTCAACTATTTCTAATATTTCAGAAAGCTTCACAGAAGTTTTATGTTCTCCCTTAATTTGCTGCAAGGACAGACCAAAATATCCTGTTTGCTAGTTCTGAGCCAAAAATAAGCAAGTAGATTGTGAGCTTCTTGTGATCATTCATTTTCATGTTTCCAGGGCTTAATCACAGGGTCTGGCCCAATGGGAGCCATTCAAATAATGTTCTATCAGAAACAATTATGAACTAAGTTACATAAAAATCAGTATGAAAATGCAGAGTCTCTTATGCCAATCAGAAGCTCCGATTGACTTCCCAAAGGAAGATCATGGAGCTCACGTCTGTAAGCATGTGTACTGATCATTGCTGTGTTAGATTCCTACAAATAAAGGATATTTAGATAGGGACCAGGTGGCCTCACCTCCAAACTTGGCTTGGATAGTGCTTCTATGGACTACAGCCCAGTGTACTTACTCATAAGTCTGTGTGGTTTCATTTATTTATGATTTTCTGCTAAAACTGGACGTGGTTCCTTTGGTCCTGTAGGATCCATCTGGGTCATTGACAGGACCCTGCTGTGTCCATGTGTGCAGTGTGCTTATCGGCAGCGCAAGATTCAGCAGTATGGCAGGGCAATCACATTTAACAGGCTGGCAAAGGCGTTCTGTGGCCACATGGGAGAGTGTGAGGTGTGCCAGGAACCTTCCAAGTGCTCTGAAAGGGGGTCTCTTTCTCCGAATTATTAGTCCGAACCTATGGTTATCTCCTTCAGTCCTGAATGCTTTTAAGGGGAACAGATTGAAGACCTCTCCTGCAGTGCTGGCCTGTCAGAAGGAGAGAGAAAAGAGATGCCGCCTGCTGTTCCAGAAGGGAAGTGAATCAGCAGGGCACTGGTTTCCTTCAAACTCTAATTATTGTCTCTTTGCTTAGGAGATTGGCTAATCCAATGGGCACCCTTTAAAAATCTGAACTCCGGGGTCGGGTCCATGAAGGGGCAAGAGAACAGACGGCACCTTTATTAGTTCACAGAACTCCAATTCTTTATTAATCACAGCTTGCTCACAATGACATACAGGAAAATAGCACTAATGAAGAGTAAATATGCAGGCAGCAACCTTCAGGAGTTGGGATTTGGGGGAGAAACGACTTCAAAACTGCGATAGGTACTTATGGTGGGTGTCTGGTGATTCTTAGTTGGCACAAACGCCCTGCCTACCCCCCTTAGCTGTATCAGCCCTCACAGATGGAGTAATTTCTTTTTATTTTAATAGGCAGGATTGCCTCACACTGGGGAAGAAAGACCAGCTTGAGTGAAAGTCCGCAGTGTTTTTGATCTTGTTTGTACGTGTGTTTTAATGCAACAACCAGCTCACAGTTTCCAAGTGGAAAAATATTCAGTAGCATCATGTACTTGTACTATAGGTAAGAGCTTAAAATGAACATCATCAATCATGGCATCCACAAATAAGCCACCTGACACATTAATTAATTCATTCCATCAAAAGAACTTAAACTAGAGAATTAAGCCCACTTCATGAAGAGCGATTTCACGGCTGCTTGAACCATGTGGATTTGGATCTGTGTTCAGCAGTTTTAAAAGGTTCAGCTTTCTGCTTCTACCCAGACTGATCTCAGATCTGTCTTCTCATCCATCCCTTTCTAACGCCAAAGCACATTTGTAGCACATAATCCAGTAGAAGCAGAAGTAAATGCTATGATTGGTGTATTTTTCTTTTCTTAGCCTGGTTTTGTGGTTTCTAGGCAGTTAGTAGATTATGAGTGAACAAATGTGGAGGTTTGCGTGGAATCATAATACCTGTAACCTAGGTATGGTCTTAGTCAAATTCAGAGATTACAAAGCCGTCTAGGTCATTAGGCAATGGTGGGTTTCTAGCACCATAGACTGTCTACTGACCTCATTTTTCTGTTGGAATGAAAAGGGCAGGGAATGGAGTTCAACATGAGGGCTTCAAACAGAACAGACCTAGCAAATTCATTTGAGTGGAAAGACACGACATCAAAAGCCTGTTACAGGACATGTAAGATTATGAAATAACTTGCATAATGCAATACTTGTATTTTTTAACAAAAATGTAAGTATTTACAAAATAAGATCCAAGGTATTTTTTAAACATCAAGCAAAACATTCTGCAAAGAGACCGCATTGAATTTTTTTTTTAATTTTTGATTCTGTTTTTTGTTTTTTATAATGAGTTCTTTTTAAACCATGTCATACATTTCCCATACTGATATCGCATGATCCATTATAATATAGGCAGGGGGATTTCCTAATGGTAGGGCGTGCCATACCCTCCATCGCTTCAGCCAGACAGTTCCACCTGGAGCTCCTTGTTCCTGCGCACCTCCGCAGCATGCCTCTCCTGGAAAACACCAAAGGGAGAAGCAACGTCACAGAGCCTGGTTGTCTGCTCCGCAGAGAACCAGGAAGGCCTGCTTACTCCTGTACACGATACACTTTCTCCCTGGAAATCACCCAGGTGTTTGGTGTCTCCCTTGAGGGACTGTTCTCATTTCACGAGAAATGACAACAAGAGACCCAGGAAGTGTTACGTTACAGAGGATCTTGTAAGCCTTACAGAGTCTAAAAAAACCTTAAAGCTGCATTTGATCAAAACTGTGATCAAGAGGTCATATGATTCAGAGAATTTTCAATATGACGGCTACTGTATAAATCTAGGAAATAGCACTAAAATATCACATTGTTGTTTTCCCTCTCATTTTAATGGTGTTTTTCCTCCTCCCCAATATTTTAAGGGCTTTTTTTTTTTAAAAAAAAAGATTTTATTTATTTATTTATTCATGAGAGACATAAAGAGAGAGGCAGAGACATAGGCCGAGGGAGAAGCAGGCTCCCCGAGGGGAACCTGATGTGAGACTTGATCCCAGGACCCTGAGATCATGGCCTGAGCCAAAGGCTGATGCTCAACCACTGAGCCACCCAGGCGTCCCTTAAGGGCTTTATAATTGCCAGTGGACACTTTGAGAGGATTAGATGCAGGAAGATGACTTTTTGTATGCCTCCTAAATGCTTGCTCTGATAGTCAAGGCCTTTCAAAACTTGACTCCAAATGACCTTTCTAGCCTTACCCTCCATTCTTCTCTAACACACACATACTTGATGTTTCCATATAATGAAATTGTCTTTTCATGCAATTTTTAATGCTTGAGATTCCTAGTCTTTTGTCTCTATTTGGTCAGGATCATAACTTACTCTTTAAAGCATGTGGTTGTTACATCTTCCTCCATGAAGATTTTTAGGAGACCACAAAATAAAATTAACCTTACTTTCCATTTGAACACCTGCACAAATCTTTGCTTATGTGGCAAATAGGTGGCAGCCCTTTTATTTTAACTTCTGCTCTGGGTATTTCTGTTTTTGTCTCATCTTCCATATTAAGTAGATGCTTATATATAAACTCACTCAGGGGCAGGACTGCATTTTCTCACTTTAGTTATACTTGCTGGGCATAGTAGAGTGTTTTGCACTAAGCCCGTGATTGGTGGATGTTTATTTACCTGAGGAACTGAGGCACTAAGCTTGGTTTGGGAACTGAACTTTCTGTGGAGGGAACTGAGAGGAAAGGTAGATGTACATAGTTCTGTACTAAATGACTATATGCCCATTGTGTTGCATACCATAGGTACTAAATAATTGCTTCTTGAATTGAAATTTCAAAATGCTGATGATTATTAGTATTACTTTTCTACTTAGTGTATTATTTACACAGCTATTTTTTTCCTCCTATAACTCCAGAAATTTCTTGTAGATTCCCTTAGTTCAGGGGCAAAGACCTTGACCAGCTATAAAGTAAATCTTATCATTAAACTCTTAATCTCAATGAGTCTTTGTTTACTGTGTTCTTCATAATGCTGAGCATTGATTAGGCACCTAACATGTGATCAGTTCTGCATGAATACAGATTTTTACCTGTTAAATTCCCTTCCTCCTCACAACAGTCCCATGGTAGAGGTGTAATTCTGGTTCCCATTTGACAGATGAAGTAACTGAGGCACAGAAAGCGTACGTCATTTGCCCAAGATCACAGAGCTAACAAGCGGCAGAGCTGGGACCCCATGACAGCCTGGTTCTACAGCCCACTCTGCTAATCACGGCTATGTAAGCTCAATGTTAGGGGAAAGAGAAAATTTAATAGTTGCATGGAAAATGTGTCTTTTCAAATGTAGGTGCTGGGAGAAAAAAGGCATATAACATCTTATATACTTCCTTGAAAGACAGAATTGGAGTTAAGCAGGAAGTTGACTCTAGAGAGTTTAAATGCAATTTTATTTAATTGTTTTAAAAGAGCTTTTTATGTATGTTTAAAAGCCATGTCGAGAAGGGGATAAAGACATATAGGGAAGTTATATGTGTCCCATTTAGAAATGTCACAGAGAAAGTAGTGTGGCTATAGCTGGCTCTGCCTTCTTTTTTGTCCTGCCATTATGAGGAAAAAGATGCAGCAAAATCTTTCTCACAAAGAAACTAATTAGTGAGAGCTGAGTTCTGACAAAAATTAGGAAAAAGCCCAGGCCATCAGTTTACTAGAACAAAATAACAGAGATCTACGTCTAAAGATTGATACAAATTCAAATTTATAATATAGTAGGGAGCATTAAAATTAGTATTATTGGGCTGCTCTGGAGCACACTTCTTATTAAACTCAAAATTAGTCGTAAGGAAATGGGTTTTGCTACAGAAAAGAACAAATAGATCTGTGAGCTTGA
This sequence comes from Canis aureus, assembly GCF_053574225.1. Classification (NCBI taxonomy): domain Eukaryota; kingdom Metazoa; phylum Chordata; class Mammalia; order Carnivora; family Canidae; genus Canis; species Canis aureus. The sequence goes on from NC_135638.1 coordinate 14,769,631, forward strand.
AATAAACATAAAAAAGGGAAATTAAATACATTCTGACTTTTTAGGAAAAATATTGTTATTTCAGGTATTTTGGTAAATCTATTATTTGGAAAACTTTGCAATCATCAAATCACCAAATAAATAACCATGAAATTGCAATTTGACTTTATGATATGAACGTGGGAGAATCAAAGGGCAGACATGCAGAAGGCATGTGGTTTTCAACATAGTCTTTTTCTTTTTTTAAATCAGGAAATTGCAGTTGACAGAAGTTACTAAGGTAGTTGTGATACTCTGAGAAAGCTCATCAAACAGTCAAGGCTAGTCTCTGATAACATTCATTTCATTATTGAGCTTCTACTATTCATCAGGCGCTGTCAGACACATGGCGAGACAGTCTAAAGCAGATCTATATTCACGAAGTTCTCTGCAATTTCCCTCCTTCCTTCCATCAATATAAGGGAGGTGTAATAAATCATATTTTAGCATTGCATGCAACTATTCCCTTGATATGCAAAAGTGTATGAAAGGTGGTTTTAGGAAAAATTCTGATTCCCTAAGAAAATGTGATTAGAGAGATTTCTGGGTCAAAGCCAAGGAATATGAGGTGTTCTTTTTTTTCTTTACCTTTTAATGTCTCCTTTGCCTTAGGTATCAAACACAAACCAGGGACTTGAATCAGATGACCTAGAGTATCAGTTCCATCTATGAAATTCTGCTACATGAGTCTATTTCAAATGCAAGATGAGGTCAATCAATATCATCAAGAATTCTTTTTACAAATGACCATGCACTTGCAAAACAAAAGAAGGGTCAGGAGTGAGCTGTTAGTGCCAGGAAGGCACATTGTCATATATCAAGATGACAGTGGTCACCGGAATAAAAACTTCCAGTGGTACTGCCAAGCCTGCTTACTGAGCAGTGCTTGAAGATTGGCAAGGAATTGTAGCTTTAGCTTAGTATAAAGGGTGAGAATCAAAAAGGCACAGCTTCAAATCCAGACTCTGTGGTCTACTTGGCTTTGTGATCTTGACCAAATGGCTTAACCTCTCTAAGGACAAAATTCCTTAGATGTGAAATGAGGACAATAACAGTATCTCCTTACAGGGTTATTGTTTGAATTAAATACGTTAGTACAGGCAAAATGGCTGGCCCACAAGGAGCTATCAGTAAGGGCTAGTTTTAACTCCTCTTTTCCTTTCATTATTCATTCATGAGACAAGCTCAATGGTAAATAGTTACGTAAATGGCACTCATGAATGAGAATGACCCCCCCAAACAAAAATCAGATAAGAGAATAAAAATTGATAATAGATGAAAATTAATAATGGTTGAGATCTCTATCTAAAGAGTTATACAACATCAAAATTGTGCCTTAAGAAAAGAATCACAGAATCCTAGTCCCTCAAATTATTTTTATTATTTTAAGCTATATCATATTATGCGATGTGATAATCACTGAAGTAATGGCTACAGTGTTTTCACTCCAACTTTTCTGTATCAGAGGTGAAATGATCAATTATACTAAAACAATGTCTCTTATTTCCTAAGTACTGTCCTTTGTGGTTGGCTAGGTAAAGTAGCTGTCAAGGTTGCCTGCGTTTTTTGGTTCTCTCACTCCTGAACACTATGGAAAGTTCCTTTGGTCTTTGTTACAATATTATGGTCTGGGTAGTCTTGGCAGTGGCTAGTGAATGGTGGGATACAGCTATAAAAGCAAGAAGATGTGACACCATTGAATTAAGTGGATAATTCAATAAGAATTCAACTTCTATAAGAGTAGAAGTCCTTTTAATTGACCTGCTAGGTTAGCCAACAATCTCCATCCCCCCCATCATTCTAGTATCTCCTAAATGTTGGGTTGCTTGTGAAGCTATAGGCTCTTCCTTTTTATTTCCACATACTTTTCCCTTTCCCTAGTTGAATTACATATTGCTTGTGGTCAATGATATTTCCAGCCTGTTTGACTAGCTAGTTGAAAATTTAATTACATAATTTAATTAAATATTACAGTAATAGAAAATTGTCAGTGTGGAGGGAAAGCTTTGGAAATACTTGAGAAAGGGTATTATGATCAGATATTGGATCAACTACAAAAGCCAGGGGAAATTGTAAAAAAGAAAAGTTGTTAAGATCTTATATATATCCATATGATTTTGCAGATATCTTTAGTCCTCATCCAATTTTACAGAAATTGAAACTGTACATCATGGCTAATATGATATAGGTGGAAAGTGGGGGGGAGGACTAGGACTGATTCATTTCTCAAAAAGGTCTTGGCCTATATCAAAAGATTGGTAACTGGCTGTACATTTAAATGTTTGATATTAAAGTTTTTTGTTTAATGAATGTATGTATTATTGTTAAAATGATTATATCTGCTTTAGCTGATTTTTCAGAATTATCCACTACAGATCCTGGTGGAGTTTGATGGACAGCTGTTGCTACTCAGGGTTTCTGATGGGCCAGGGAGTGAATTTTCTACAGGATACTGTTGAGTGTTAGGAGAGGAAGGACACATTCAGGGAGGAAGAAAGTGTCTCTTTAATCCTTTCTGCATGGAGGAACAGGTACTTTTCTTTCTGTTTCCATCTCTGTCTCAGTGTCTGTTTCTATTATACTATGCCAAGAATAGGAACATTGTAAACTTCACCAGAGTGTCAATCATAGTCCACAAACTACACTTTTGAGTCCTGGGCATGACTATTTATGTCACTCAATTTGAAGACTGTTGGGTATGTGTAATTTCAATTTGAGTGACATAAACAGATCAGTCTAGCGTAGCTCTTTCTGTCTAGACATTCCTTTTTCTACACCTTTCTCCACATTTGATTCTTTTCTATATAATAAGCTGGAGTGTTGATATGAGATGCTATGAAAACAGATATTGAAAAAAAAAGTGTAACCCTCGTTTCTGAAGGAAAAGGGACAGTTTTATAGCACAAAGATAAAAAATATTTAAATATAATTTGTGACAACATAACAAAGCATATTTAAGAAGTCTTTAACTCAGTGGTTCTCAATTCCTGCTAAATATTAGCACCTACTGGCAAATATTAAAAGTAATACTGATCTCTGAATTCCACCCAGACAATCACATCAAAATCTCTTAGTTTAGGGACACCTTGGTGCCTCAGTATTTGAGCGTCTGCCTTCGGCTCAGGGTGTGATTCCGGGGTCCAGGGATTGAGTCTGCATCAGGCTTCCCCCAGGGAGCCAGCTTCTCCCTCTGCCTATGTCTCTGCCTCTCTCTGTCTCTCATGAATAAGTAAATAAAATCTTTAAAAAAATCTCTTAGTTTAAAGAACACTTCAGTATGTTCTAAAGTTCAACTGAGATTGTTTTCGCTTTAGGCTTTCGGTTTTAGCTAGGGACTTTGAGCTAACATGGCTGGGTTTCCAAGAAGTTTGTGGGAATTTATCTGTGAATGACACTAAAAAAAAAAACATGGACATCATGGGAAGACATGCTCTGCTTGGATGCTCTGTTCTCCTACTTGAGTACAAGAGGGGCATGGGGAGCAGATGGAGGCAGAGTGCTGGCAAAAGCTCACATGAAATTGTATCACGTCTCTGGCTAATTGATAGGGTTAGTGAGGCCTGTCAAAATGGTGGAAAGTGTGTGTCTTAGCCTTGATGTGGATTTATTTTTACCAACATTTTCCAGTGCTTTTGTATTTACTATCTATATTGGTCCATAATATATGTTAACTTATTCTCTAATTTTTGCCGCTGTTATTTTTTGCTGGGCTTTATATTGTCTGCACGGGGAAAGAGATGGTTAGTAAATGCTCTTTGATATTACATCCCCTTCCAGATTTCTAAGCACATAGTCAGTACTCCATAAATACTCAGTGAATAACTAACTCATTAATAGATCTCATTTTCAGTGGTAATCATCTTTTGATGCATCAGATTCCGCAACAGCTTATGTGTATTAGCAATATCATGTATTTTCAACATTACTATTATTATTGATTCTTTTTACAATTTTAATCTCATTGTAGTAATTTCATTCAGACAAAAGGCTAGATATTGGTCATAATAAGAAACTTACTTTGTCTTATTTTAGGAAAAAGAAAACGTAGGAAGTAACGGAAGTAAATTTGGTATCCCCAAGGAATCTCTCTTCTTTATGGAGAAGGTAATAGATCTTGGGTAACTCTGGCCAAAGATCCTATTAGATTTGAAAAACGTCTCTGTGGCAATGAAATACCAGGGGAAATGTGGTCTTAAAAATGATCTGGGCTGCATTATTCAGCATGAGATAGAATACTGTCAGCTGAGATTTAAGTCAGAATGGGCTATAAACCCCCAGTTCTCAAACCTGGAGTCATCTGGAGAGTTTTTAAAAAATGTAGGTGCCTGGGTCCCACTTGTGGAGATTCTGCAGCTTCATGTCAGGAAGGCTAAACTGTCCACAGGTTGATTATTTCTAGGACAAATTGCATGTCTGTATGCATGTATGTCTGAAAGGGGGTGGAGATTAAATCTGGGTGAGAATGGGGAAGAAGGCAACAAGGTGCTGGGCAGGGGGGGAGTGAAAAGAAACACACAGTAAAAAAGAAATTGCTTATTAAAATCCAACACTTCTGGAAATACTAGTTAAAACATGCAAATTTTATGTACCATTTTATAATTGAAATCAAGAGGGACGTGCTGTATATTTACATGTGTGTAATTTCAAAACCAATAATGGTCCTTATTGTCAATGATAGAAATCTTGTACTCGATACTAAGGCCTAATTGAAAATCCTGAAATATGACCAGCACGCCCCATTCCTAGAAGCTCCACTCGATTTAATTTTTAGGGGCCAAGGATATGAGATGATTGAGTCATAATTATCCAGAACAGAAGACATGGTGGTCTTCTGCTGTCCATGGTACCAGTACCAGTCAGCAAGAATCTCCTTGGTTGGGCAGAAATGTGTGAACGGAGGGCAAATGGAGGAAGACTGAATGGTTCAAGGTGAGGGGCATAAGTTTTAGCCAGTGGACCTTTGCTCTCCTGCATCTCAGCAAAGCACTTCCTATGGTACCACCGTGTGTAACATGCAGAGAGCCAAAGTGCCACCTTCAAATTCTGACCTGATGCACTTAGATGAAACACAATGTTCTGAGAGTATGGAAGCACTAGCTTATATAAGTGAATTACATTTTAACTTTAAGGTTCTGACCAAGGCTTGAAGTGGATTTCCCAGGTCATCTAGCACTTTCTCTACACACATCCGAGAGCCTCAGTGTCCTACTGCTGTCTCAGAGCCCACACATGCTTCCCCAGCAATGCTTTCACAAATTCCTCAAGTGCTCAGATGCCCACAAAAATCTCCATAGAATTAAGGGCATATATTTTTAGGTCTTGTACCTGATTTCCTTTGGTTCTGGCCGGATATTTGTAATCAGAGAATGAGATCGAAAACAGAGTCATCAGAATAGATGCAAACATCAGAGTAGGGCTGCCTGATTCTTAGATGAGATGGGCTAATTCTAATAGAGGACACGAGTCTTCCTAAGAAATACTTAGAAAACAGGAGGCTGATCTTGTCTAGACTGTATATGCTCTGACAACAGGGACAGTCCTACCTCTCTCTCCATTGCCAACATGTGATAGCACTCACTACTGGCGCAGGAGGCAACTGCTCAGAAAAGGACCGAGACATCGTTTCTCAAAAATCATATTTCTTCATGCTTAATCCAATTTCTGGAGATAGACAAAGCTAAACTATTCATAGCTATACTATACATTTTCAAAGGAAAGTTTTCTGGGTGGTGGTGGTGGATAGACAGCAGTAGAGCCCACACAAGGGAAAGAGCGAACATTTTCCAGAGGCTCTCCAGCACTGCTCATCCCGATGGAGGGGAGTGGGTATATGCTAGGGCTGGTGAGCAGAAAGGCACCAGGATACTAGAACTTGAGGAAATGAGCATCCTCTACTAGGTCCCCTTTGCTTTGGTTCCATGCGATCATCATACTCTAGTTTGCCAAGTAGATTTTTCCTACATGGAGAGTATCAGCTTCCCATTTTTCATAGATATTCTGTTCTTTTCTGACAAGCACATTTTTCCAAATTGTTATGTATTTAATATTACATCTAAATTAAATAGTAAATATTGAACATATTGTTTTATCATATATTATCACTACTTATTAATATTATATATTTGTATGGCATGGTTCATATTTCCAATTTATTATTTTCCTAATAGATCGGCTCTTAAGGTTTGCACAGAAATCTTTTATGTACTTGAAAAGCATGAATCAGCCTCCCTGAATCCCTTCACCACTAAAAAATCTGACACGATTCTAGCTCTAGTGTTGGATCCCCATTCCTCTACCATGTTGCAGTGCCCATGAAGTCAATGCTATGAAGGGAGAACCTGCCCAAGGGGTTGGCTGTCCCTGCACCTGAAGCAAGTTTTGACTAAGTCTCTGGTGCCCGGGGAACTGGAAAGCCACCCAGCTGTGTTGCATGTGAATGCATGCTAATGCCCACTTTGTCGGGATTACCTTTTCCTGCAGACGTTCAATAATAGCAGCTAGATTAGCCTCACGGTTTTCTTTAATTTGTTCCATTTTCAGGATCAGCTTTTCCTCCGCCATTTTGCTGAAGTTGTTGTTCTCCTCCAAAGCCTTCTGAAGGACTTCTCGCTCATGTTCCCTCTTCTCTGCCAATTGTTTCAGCACCTGGGCCTCCTGAGACTGGGGAAGAAAAACAAATCCATCTTATGGTCACCCAAATGCCAGCCTGGTGGAACAGTGGTCTGTTGATTCGAGAGTGTTCTTTTCAAATGAACACTACTTCTAGCCTTGAGCACTGTTCAGTACTCATCTGCATGGCTTAGAGCTTTCTGTAGAATGTGGTTCGCTGGGAGATGGGGTTTGCTGAGATTTCAGCTGTGAAATTTTTGGATGCCCCATCTTAGAAGAAGCATTTAATCCCAATGAAGGACTTTTTGGTTTTGTTTCTGCTAAGCATTTATGCAACCCGGAATGCTGCAGTTAATCACTGGATAGCAGCATCCTTTGAAGCCTGAGGAGAATACGGGAAGATTGGGGCAAGTTCTAGTGTTTTCCCTGCCCCATTTTTTGATCACCTGTACACTGAGTTCTTTGCAGTAAGCTTTTCAACTCTAGCCAATCAAATTGTCAAATTCATTTTCTCAGTTCATTCCACCACCTATACCTCCCCGCCCCAACCCCAACCTGCCTGTTTTTCTTTCTTTAGCCAAATTTTCTTTGGAGACTTGTGAGCAGTGCAAAGTTAATGTCCACTTGGCCACAGAAAATAGAAAGTCTCTGTTCTGGCCTCCACTTGAACATGCTGAGGTCATCTGGGTCATCTTTAAAACCTTGTGGTTACTTAGTGATTAGAGCAGAAGCATCAGAGCCAGATGAAGAAAGTGTTAACACAGAATAAATTCAAATTCAGACAGAGCCTTTTGGGAAGAAATGAAAAAGTATTTTCTAACTGGTTCATCCTCCCGCCTCTAGGTGGGACTATTGGTAAAGCATCCTACATTGATTTTGCTTCTTTACAGCTCCAGTACTACTGAATTTTGACAGAGACAGACGGACTAAAGATGTGTGTGTGTGAGTGTGTGAGAGAGAGTGTGTGTGTGTGTGTATGTGTAAAGTTTCTCTCTGATGGATCCAGGGCAAGGGGCCTGGAACATGCCTGCTGTTCCTCACTGTAGCAGCTCACAGAGAGAGTTACCATGGGTCATTATCAAGGGGCAGCTGAGTAACTTAATTTTCAGGTGCTCAAATTTACTGTGGCACTTTTAAAACTGTGTTTTAATTTATAGTTTATATTTGCATTCTTAATTTTCTTTTGCAAAAGACCTAAAGACAGCTAGGAGGGGCACCTGGGTGGCTCAGTGGTTGAGCGTCTGCCTTGGGCTCAGGTCATGATCCCGGGGTCCTGGGATTGAGTCCTGCATCAGGCTTTCCGCAGGGAGCCTGCTTCTCCCTCTGCCTGTGTCTCTGCCTCTCTCTGTGTGTCTCTCATGAATAAGCAAATAAATAAATAAAATCTTAAAAAAAAAAAAAGACAGCCAGGAGACAGCAGGCGAATGGAATTGAGAAGGGAAGCCCTGGGGTCTAAAAGGGCAATATTGCAGCACATGCCTTTTCAAAACGTCATTCTTTGGTGGGGCACATTTGGTTTGTGGGGACAAACACTCCCACAGGCCCCATCATCAGTAATGGAGAGAGGCCTATTGCCTTACTGGGTGCAGCATTTGGCTGCGTTTGAAATGCCTCCGTTAATGGCGTTAGTACTTTTGCAGCCATTGGGGCTAAATGAGCTTACCCAGCATAGGTGTCAAGTGTATTTCTTTAGCACAATTAATGGGGTGAAACAGAAACAGAAGGCAGTCCAGAGCATTCGCATGTGAGGCAGCTGCTAAATGACGAAGACCTGCCAAACCATGCGAGGCCACTTCAGGGCTGCTCCTGCCTCTAGTGCCTGTTGTCATCCAGAGGATGACATGGATTGTCTCAACTAATCCATTTTTAGGACTTAATGATTACCTGTGTTTCAAATATTTGAGCCTCATGTCCATTTAAAAAAATACATGACATGAAGTTGATTATGGAAAGAATGGCACACTGAGGAAAATATTTATGGTGCCCTATCTTGGTTTCTCCTCACAAATACTCAACTTTTACACACATTCTTCAGCAAAGCTAACAGTCTTGGGGTCTCTCGCTCAGCTTGTAAGGTCTCCGTTACGCCACTGCTGAAGACAATCATGCTCCTTTTCCTTCTTTCACAGCCTAGCACCCAGATTTTACTGCTTACAACTTCTCTGACTTTATTCATGAGAAGAAATTGATTCTCTCATAAATACACCTTAATCTCCCAGGGGCACCTGGGTGGCTCAGTTGGTTGAGCCTCTGACTCTTGGTTTCAGCTCATGTGGTGATCTCAGGGTTGTGAGATCGAGCCCCCCCAACAGGCTCCGCGCTCACTGGTGAGTCTGCTGGCGATTCTCTTTCTCTCTCTCCCTCCCATTCTTGCTCTCTCTCTCTCTCAAATAAATAAAGAAATCTTAAAAAAAAATACACCTTTATCTCCCAGTCACAGCCTCAAGGAAGAAAATTGGTTATGATTCTAATATTTCTCAACAAATGAGCATTTAGTTCAGAAAACTGCCCTAAAATATAATGTGCATGTGAGGATGTAGAATAAAAATATGTGTTAGACAAAAGTGGAAGCATTTCCCTTCATTTTGGCTGGAGTAAAGTTCTCACTACATGGTGGAAAAGGTGTTTTTATTTTATTCCTTGCTTGGGCAGATTAGCAGAAAAGAACTCCCACTGGGAGGCTTGAAAGGTAGGATTCGCTAAAAGTTGTTAAAAATAAATTGTTTGAGGGAAAAGGGCCTGACCATGGAGGACCATCTCTGAACAGTATGTACCTAATATAGAAGATCACTGAAACACTGAAATGGAAAATTAGGGCATGATAATCATCAGCTGATATGATGCAAACGTCAAGACAAACTATTTATAGAACTGAGACATCCAACATGACATTCTGGGAGATTAGGGATCCTTCTCCACCTTGTTATTATAATAACGGAGACCGAGAATTGGTGAACACCTTTTCTACGCATAAACCTCCTCAACTGAACTCAGTATCACTGAAAAGATTGCATGAGACCTACGTGAAGGGAAAAATAATGAGACAGAGAGAAGAGTTATTATACATTTAGGAACACTTTAACATTTTCCAAAGGGGTTCATTACTATTCCTTGTATTACCGAGTATGAATTTAATTACTATACAAATGAAATGGAAGATAAATTTGAGTTAAGTGGTATATAAAACTCACTTTATTTTACATACACATAAGAGATTTAAGACTATATTTTAGATGGTGCTAGTGTTTCATTTATTTTGGAAGTGAACACATTTCTAGCCCTTCATTTTATTGTCCCCCTTCATCATTTGGATATATTACTTGCCATTAACTAGAACCATTTATCAGACACTGGATCCCCTAGTACCTGAGCATCTTTACAATGTTAGGTTAGAGGATGTGTCTTTACTTATTGGCTTTACTGTTAATGATGAAAAAACTTTAGTGACCCAGTTGGAACCATAAATAATGTCTTGTTAAAATAAGATAATTGAATATAATCATGTAAAACAAAAGGGTGCCATATTCACTTTGTATTGAAGAATGAGAAGCATAACAAACATTTAAAAACGATTAAAACCCAAAGGCCTTTAGAATGAGCTCTTCTGCTAAAGCGTGTAATGTGTTTACTTTAGTGAGCTCCTAGGACGAGAACCACGGGGGGTGCTCTTCACTGAGGGGAGAGCACCCATGAGGGTTCTGTGGACCAGGTGTCCCATTCTCCAAGGAGCAGATGCTTTCCCGAATGTTGAACTACAAATAGTCTAACAATTTAGTTCATAATCCATGGCTGTACAAACCACCTTCTCTTTTCCTGGATGCAACTGCAATTGTCATCTATGCGATGCCAACAAACAGAAAATGAAAGTTTACCAAGTTCTGTGACTAATGGTCCGCTTTATGCCATTTTGTTAAAAATAAGCATCATTCTTTTAGAGATTAAGAGACTTTGGAGTTGATATGTGCCAATATTGTCAGTATGCCAATTATCTCGATGAACTAGTTTGAGTAGTGCTCTTTGTGATTCAACCTATGTTAGGGTGAGATGTTATCCGTGTCATTAGAATGCTCACATTTTCATCATTTTTTCCTAATACTCATTTTTTTTTCAAGCCACTGGTAGTTTCGGGCAGACCTATTTATATACTTTGGTACCTATCAAACTGTTTCTCCTTCTTTGTAACCTGATAAATATTTTATAATATTTGAAAATATCTATGAAATGTATGGTAATATTTCAATATCTTTGTTAATAATGAACTTCTTTTCTTTATAAAATTGTGAGTTTTGAAATCAGAGAGGGAGACAATAAAAGAATCTTAACTATAGGAAACAAATTAAGGGTTGCTGGAGGGGAGCTGAGTGGGGGGATGGGGTAGCTGGGGGGATGGGCATTAAGGAAGGCTGTGTGATGCAATGAGCACTGGGTGTTATATGCAACTGATGAATCTCTGAACTCTACCTCTGAAACTAATGATACATTATATGTTATTTTATTGAATTTAAATAAAATAAAATTCTAAAATACTGTGAGTTTGCTGGACTATACAGTCTCTGTGGGCAGGAACCAGATGTGTTTTTGCATAATAATAGCTAAATGTCCCACAGTGCTTGTCATGTGTCTTCATGTAAGATAAGACTTCTGTTTCTCACGTTAATTCCATGACAAGCATCCTATTTTTGATCTTATTTTATAGAAGGGTAAAATAAGACATAGACAGGTTCGTGACTTGTCCTAGGTCACACAGCTATTATGTGGTAGAACCAAACTTAGATCACAGGTATTGACTTAAGCATACGTTCTTATCCACTGTGCATTTAAAGATGCTTTTAAACACTATGCTTGGCTTAGGATGACCATATAATTTACTGTGCAAACTTGGGCACTTATGAAATTGAAATAATAATGATATCCAACAAGCAGGAATAAGCTGGAGTTGTCCTGGGCCAACTGGGATATGGTTAGCTTAGCTCTGCTGTTTCTTGCTAAACGTTTGTTGAATGAATAAATGGCCAGCTAGCTGGCCAGCTGGCTGGCTGGCCAGCTGGCTGAATGGATGGATGAAAATGTTTATATTGTTTCACCCATGTGGGTCAGTTGCAGTATGGAAACTTTGATTTCAAAATATGAGCTTCAAGCTGACCTCATGAGATAATACAGTCTCATGGCAGCAAACACTGATTCCCAGAGATAATCAAAGAGAGGAGAGAAAGCAGGAAAAAGGCTCATTTCTTGTATAACAAATTTCTTTTATGAACCAATCAATGGGGCATTAATTCTGGTTCAAAGGAGGATTGTCCAACCTAGTAACCAGATGGTCAATGCTGCATTAGTGTCCACAGATGAAGTGAGGAATTGGGGACACTGCCAAAATGTTTATGGTGAAGTGAGTTTGAGCCCATGTGGAGATGACTCGGTGGTAGCCCTCCAGCTGAAAACCCAGAAGGCCTCCACGACATAGCCTAGGTCCCTGGCTCCCATATGTGGTCCCTAAACCCCCAGAAGCAGGCATTTCGATGGTACCAAAGGAAGGGAGAGGGGGTCATAAGCTTTTTTAATGTTTTAAAAGCCTTATCAGAAATAATATTTCGCCTTTATGTCTATGTCTAATTTTATATTCATATTGACTTAGAATTAAGTCAGTGAGAAAATGCTTATTTTTTATGATAATCAAAAATATTAATTGGCAGTTGTAGATTCCATTGATTATAACCATGACAAAAGGACTTTATTAATACTACTATATTAATTTATTAATACTATTAATATTAATATCATTAGTATGCTTGCTAATAATTAATATTAATATTAATATTAACATTAATAGTATGCTTGATAGGCATAATCTTTTAAAACTTGTAATTATGAGAAAGGAAATAGATCCAGGACAAAATGTTGCTGACCACTGGGTCAGGTTGGACATCTGTGTATTTTTGAAAGCCTTTGGCGATTTTTTTATGTTTCTTGTAATGGAGTTTGAGTATGCCTAATCTGGCATTCAAGGCCCTCCACAACCTTACCTCACTACTCTTCAACTCCCTACCCAAGTCCACTAATTCACTGGTCTATCCATTGCCCTGAAAATACATGTCATGTATGTATTCTTACCTCTGAGTATCCTTAGTTTCAGAACCATTCTCAGTCTAGAACACTTTCATGTCTTCTCTATTTATCTAACACTATTTATTTTTGCAGTCACTCAGCTCATTTAAGCAGATTTTTCTGAAAAATGCTGTGATTCACATCAAGTAGTGAAATGGTTTTATCTATCTCAATGGTCTCCCATTTCAGCTGAAGTCAAAGTCAAGTCATTAAAATGTTATCTGCTGACCTCAATTCCTCCTACTAGTCACCCCTTGGTCCTTCTGCTTCAGAGCCACACTGAGCTCTGTATTATTTCTTAAACTGTCCTAGCACACTCCTACCCCCAGGCCTTTGTACTTGCTAGTCTCTTTACTTCAAATGCTCGACTCTGGGAGAAGAGCTGTAGAGCTTAATCCTTTCCTTTATGCTTTTTTCCCCCCAAATGTTCTCATATTTAAGAAAGATCACCCCATACGAATAGTGCCTTTCACTCTGCACTACTAATTACCCTTGCCCTGCTTTATTTGGTGTCATCTGATGTATTATATACTTATTTATTAGCTATTTATTCGCAATTGGAATAAGATTGATAAAGCATCTTTAGTAGCTAGAACAGTGCCAGTTAAATAGTAGGTGCTTAATAAATATCTGTTAATTGAGTGATTTTTCCCAGACCAAGAATTCTGTGGATGGTAGAGTTTATTTAGGGCCCTTCAGAATATATCCTTTGGAAATGTATTGACTATAATTTTATTTTAGGATCTGAAGATGAAATAAAAAGTCAAAACAAGTTACATATTGTTACTTTAATGTTTGGCTCTGAAAATTATCATTTATTTATTCATTTAAAAATATTTGTAGAACTATTCCTTAGGGACTAATAACAAAAGACACAATTCCTACCTTCATTGAGTTTATAATCTAATGGAGGGGAATACAGGACCTAATAAGCATATGCTTACTAATTGTGCTAAGTGCTACAAAAAAAATAATAAAGTTGAATACCAGAAGAGAGACCAACAGGTGAAAATTGGGTCTGAGAAGCTCTCTCCTCACCATGAGGATTGACAAGCAAATGCAGAGCCAATGGAAGCCAAATAAGAAAGTGTGAGTGAGATTTAGGAGATCCTGGTACTTAACAGTAGGTCCTAAACTTCACCTGGGTTGGTTCTGATCATGTACAGATTGAAATCATAGCATGGAAGTTTCTTTGTATCTTGTGGAGTTTCTCTGTCAATGTTATTCTTAGAAAACATGTAAAAAAATAGTAAAGTTGAAACCGAATAATTATCTGGTACCAATTTGAAAAAGTTAGGCCTAAAATGCCTCCATAGTTCACTAACATTTTCCTGGTCTAATTATCTGTATCTGTGATGTCCAGCTTAGTAGCTACTAGCTACATATGGCTCTTTCATGTTACTTTTCACTTTTTAAAAGGTGACTGCTAGAACAATTTAAAGTACATATGTGGCTTACATTATGTTTCTGTTGGACAGCACTCTTCTACATAGCTGCAGAGATTGTCTTTTTTCCTGTTGGCAGGGCTAGGAGAATCACCGATTCACTAGTGTATGAGCTAAATAGTTATTGCAATTGTTATACTAACACTAAACCCCTACAGATAAAAATTGTAGATATCAGTAATTTTGCTTGTCTAAGTCCATTCTCCTCCTTTGGATAACACCACCTCAATTTTATTTTAGGGCTCTACTCCTCCACATATCTCCGCAGGGACTTACCTCACCGCCTCTGCAAGTCATGTGATGCAGGCTGGCTAATCAAAGTACTGCATCCCCTTGGCCACAAGGATGGGCTCAAGGTTGGGTGTGTGACCCGGGACAGGACACTGAGGCTCAATCTCAGGACTTTTGTTAGAACTCTTGGAAAAGAAAAACCTTCTCCCTGTTGGAGTGGCTAATTTGTGAGGAAAATCAATTGGGAGCCACCACCGGAAACTAAACGTTCTGGGTCTTGAAACCCATTAGATGCAGGAAGAGATGGATGCTAATATAAAAAGGTTTTATCTGACCATATTGCTTGATCTGGATCCAGCTGTTTTGGAAGCAGTAACCATTCCTAGATGTTTTAGTCACTCACCCACTTGTGCTTTAGCTAGTCGAATTGAGTTTTGGTTATATGCATGTCCTCACGAAGGTAATCACTGAGATATATGCACTGGCTGGAGGCTCTTTGAGGAGAATTAATAATTCTTCTAATGAGCACTAATTAAGTTGGCACAACCCAATAGAATAAAATCAATTAATGATTTTTTAAGTTGGTACTTTCCGTTAATTAGTTATATTTTCTTCTAATTAAAACCCTACTACCAGGACATAATCTATATAATGATTTTTGCCTTGAAAATTGTAACAAGTAATACCAGATGTGTGAAGGAATACTGATTCTAAAGGCTTTCAAAGAACTTTGTTCCTGGTGTCATAATGCTGGATAATTATATTTGTAAAACATCTTTTAGTCATGTGACCAATTTCTAGCTCAATTCAATTGCATTCAATTGTATAAATGTGTAATTTTTGATACTTTATCATTGTCAGAGTGTAGGAATTTTATCAGAATTAGCTAACTCAGGGAGTTTTATGAGACTACCTAGTTAATTTTGATAATCTCTGTGTTATTCTTTTCCTTTTAATAATATCCTTCAAATTAATTACGTTACCTAGAAACACCAACAACATTCTGAACCATGATGTTGAATTTTCATCTCAAAGTTTTAATCTCAGCTCAGTCACTGACTTTATATTCTAACCAGGTCACAGCATCTCTATATGGCAGCCTGGGACCTGCCATTGCCTCTTACCTATAAGAGAACTTGAACTGCCTTGAAAGCAACATACTTCATTGTTGTATTCAGTTACTTATATCTGTTGGCAACAAAGTCTTGATGGGCTAACTGTAAGTTATTTTCCTTTACAACTGAGAAAAAAGCTATAAATAACAACAAAAAAAACCCTGTTAAAATTTTTTAAAGCAACTTCCTGTACATAGACTTGGGTTAGTAGCTCAATTTCCTCCTTTTAAAATCCACATCTGTGATAACTGTAGTTGATCAAATATAATAAACATATACATAAAGAAATACTTGTCAGATGCTTGAAGAATCTCACCCTTTGGTGAAAATTGAAATTGTGTTTTGTATATTTTTCTGACATAAGAAGATTTTTCAAGTATAAGGACCAAAACATAAAGTATATTCTAGTTCAAGAAATTTAATCTGAGGACTTCCAATCTTCGAGTCTTTCTTGTTATCTGATATTACATACGTATGTATATATGTGTGTGCGCATATGTGCACACACACGTTATACACACACATACATGAAGAGACACATGTTTGGCTTTGTCCCATTTTGACTGTTAGAGAAATCAGTTTTTAGGAGAAAGACTATTTTTGTTTTCTTTGTAACTATTCTATATAAAGGTGTTGAATGTATTCGCTTTTTATAGACAACATATTAATAAAAGAAAAGATTATTATAAAAATGCAGTTTCCATTCATATAAACCTGTGCATGGAGCATATTCTTAGTGACTACATGCTCCCTAAAATGCATTACGATTTTCAGTGGAAAATACAATATAGGAAAGAATTACCTAAAAATAATTCCATTTGGGTGGATCAAGAGCATCTTGGTGGGATGAACTTAAACAGTCACATGGTCAGTACAGATGTATTCAGACCTCTATCTTTATGTGTAGAGTCCTTGGGATTTCTGATTGCACTCCTATTTTTTAATACCCTTGGCTTCCTAGTCATCTAATTGTGAAAAATTACAGATTTTGGAAAAGAAAAGGGCTCTAACACAAACAACGGCCAATGGAAAAGAGAGAAAAATGCCATCAAGGCTTAGATAAGGCCTTGAGGAGGATAGAGCAGTCTCAGGGCACTTATCGTGGGCAGAGCAACATCTGGGCAGAGATATTTCAGAGGGAGGATCTGATGGTCTATAGTTTCAAGGAAAATCATGCACTACACTGGGGATGGGACATAGACCCTGAGAGGGAGGAATCATCACTTCTGCATCCCTCACCTCCAAACCCTGGAGTTAAGTTACCGAAAGCTATGCTTTCTTGGATATGCACCATGGACTAAGGTAGGGCAATTTTTTATGATAAGGGATCCAAGGGAGGGAGAAGGGCACTAAGGTATTGAAGCTCTTTTAGTGTCTAAGATCTTTGGTTCTAAGTAGTTTAAAAGCAGTATTTACTTGAAATAGCCTGGCTCTATGTCTCTGGAAGATGTACATGTGTTGGGATGTTGCAGATTCACACATAGTTGTCCCCTGGAACCTCTGCTAGGATGTGTGGGTGGTGAGGGGAGGAGGGAGAGAGGAGGAAGAGAGGGAAAAAAGAGGGAAGAATTTAAAAACCTATGGGAAAAGTTACCTTTCTTCTTTCCTCTGCAGCCTCCAGTTTTTTCTGGATCTCCTCCAGAGACAGATCTTTCTTCTTCGGGGAAGCTAAAGTTCGTGGGGCTTCTGAGATAGGAGATGGTGGTTTCAGGATCAGCTCAAAAGCCTGGCCAGAGGCACGTTTGTTGATTTGCTTCACTTCCATATCTGAAAATGAATATTTGAGAATGTTAAGCATACAGAGAGGTGAAGCATGGGTTTATTTAAACAATTTGAATTCTGGCAATTGAAGGTTGCATTGTTATTCTGGCAAATAGGAATAAATGCTGCATGTTATTATCTGCTCTACATTGATTTGAACATACAAGACCTCTTTCTTTCGTATAATTACAGATATATTCTAGAAGAAGAAATACTTACAGTGTTGGGAAATTCAACATGTCCATAGGGAATTGAATAATGGTAGGCCTACTTAGGAAGAAATAGCCTGGATTGATTTTAAACTAAACTTTATTTATCTTTTGAATAAACATGAGCTTCACATGAAAATAAAGTGGCACAGATTTAGATTTATCTTTTTTTAAATTACCAGGGTTGGAGGCACTTTTAGGCTAAATGACGGAGAAAAAAAATAACAAAGATTTATTGGAAATTTGGAATTCTCTACCAATTCTAGAAAGCAATGCATGAGCAATGTTGAATGATCTATTTAGCATCTAAGACTCAGCTTATACATAACTTCTGACTTTCTTTTTCCCCTGTCTTCAATCCCTAAAGCTGCAGAACCTATCACCGTCTTCCCTGTCTTACTAGTACATTTTGTATAATCTGCAGTTTTTAGCATTTAACCACACTGGGTTCTGTTTGCTGATTGTTTGTATGTTGTACATATGTCTCTTCTCATAGGCTCTAAGTTCCTCCAAAGAGAGGCCTGTTCCGTATTTATCTTTGGAGCCTCTGTGGCAACACAGTGTGAGATATTGGAATCCCAGAAGAAACATGGCTGGATCACTCCTCACAGCTGTATCCAGCAGAGGAAACATCTTTCTGGTTGATCTGTTGACTGAATGAGCTTATACAAAATGGGCTCATTTATACAAATAGGCCTGCATTCTACCGAACTTTTGGTTGGAAACTGAAACCCTTTCACACGAAGGCTGTTGCCTTAGAAATGGTTGCTTAGCATTTAGGACATTTGTGTTGTGTTAGCATAACTTTGGAAGGAAAAAGCCTCTGTGTCCTGGAGCAGGCTTTATTTTTTTAAATATTTTATTTATTTGTTCATGAGAGACACACAGAGAGAGGCAGAGACATAGGCAGAGGGAGAAGCAGACTCCTCGCAGGGAGCCCGTAGTGGGACTCGATCCCAGAACTCCCGCAGACGCTCAACTGCTGAGCCACTCAGGCGTCCCTGGAGCAGGCTTGAAAGGCACAGACAGGGTTAAGTGCCACAGATGCCTTCAGCTTGTCCTCAATATTTGTCTTTACACGTATGGAAGAGAAAAATGATAAGCCAGCAGGTACCAAAATATACCTTGGCTCTAACTGCTATACACATCACTCTATCAAACATTTTGATATTGAATCAAAATGGATTGACTGGATTAAGTGACGATAATCTTGTTGGTAATGACAGCTACCATTTTCGATTCCTTACAGGGGTCAGGCTTGGTGTTAAGTATTTGCCTTCCATAGACCATTTTTTAAAAAAGATTTATTTATTTATGAGAGAGAGAGAGAGAGGCAGAAACACAGGAGGAGGGAGAAGAAGGCTCTGTGCTGGGAGCCTGACATGGGACTCGATCCTGGGACTCCAGGATCATGCCCTGGGCCAAATGCAGGTGCTAAACCACTGAGCCACCCAGGGATCCCCTCCATAGACCATTTAAACCCTACAACTGCACTGGGAGGAAGATACAGAGTTAAATAAGCCTGAGAAAAAATCTAAGTAACTTGCCTGAGGTCATGCAAATATGGTAGAGCCAGGAAGAAAACCAAATTGAGTAGAATGAATCTGGATAAATCAAACTGAAAGTGTTGCACTCCAATGAAGTTTGTAGTCATGCCAATTCTTTAGGCTTTCTTTTTCAGATTCTCATTATTGGGGGGACGCCTGTGTGGCTCAGTGGTTGAGTGTCTGCCTTCGGCTGAGGGCATCATCCCAGAGTCCTGGGATCGAGTCCCGCATTAGGCTCCCTACATGGAGCCTGCTTCTCCCTCTGCCTCGGTCTCTGCCTCTCTCTCTCTCTCTCTCTCTGTTTCTCATGGATAAATAAATAAAATCTTAAAAAAAATCTCATTATTGGGGCCTCCGTCATAAGTCATTTTTATCATGGGAACTTGTTAGCTTGTTGACATGCATATTCAAAATATGGGAACTTTATTAAGACTATCATAAGGGGAAAACAGTGACGGTTGTTGATTTTTTTTCTTTTGAGTTTTCGAAGTATAAAGCATTTTCTTGCAAATTATGATTTGGTCTAGCTAAAGCTTAGCATATTATATTATTTGCAAAGAAAAGCCTTAGACATGTTATCGATGTTGATATGCTGGATGTGGGTGCTAACAACAATCTAGCCATGTTCCTTAAGAGACATTAATGTGCTGTTGTTAGCATCAAACTCAAACTCTTTTAGGGGAGGCAGGCTTGTCAGTCAGTACAAGGTGTCTTTTTTATTTTTTAAAGATTTATTTATTTATGATTTTAGAGAGACAGAGAGTACATGGGGGGAAGCTCAGAGGGAGAGGGAGAGAGAATCTCAAGCAGACTCCCTGCTGAGCATGGAAACCAATACGGAGCTCGATTTCACGACCCTGAGATCACTGCCTGAGCAAAAATCAAGACCCAATGCTTTACAGACTGAGACACCCAGGTGCCCCAAACGTGTGACTCTTGATCTCAGTGATGTGAATTTGAGCCTGACGATGGGGTTAGAGTTTACTTAGAAAAAAACAAAACACAACACCTTGAACTATTCTGAGCAACAGGCAATCAATAAGACCTTAGCACGAAAGTCAATAGTGAGATCTACAAAATACTGATTTAATTATATCAGGAGCTATGAAAGAGAACAAGTGTATCTAAGCTTTTTCAAATTATGTTAGCAGGAGCATTTCTGTTGTAGGCAACTCACCATCATAAGTATAGATGTTGATGTTGCGAGGTTCCGGGTAAAAGCAAGAGCAGATCAGTGACAGCATGGACAGCTCCTTCATTTTTTCCTTGTAGGCTAAAATAAAAGACTGAAAGTTAGTAGCATTCATTTTCTGAATTTCCTCTTAATGCTTCTTTTAGTCTGAATAATAATGACAGCCTGCTGCAGAATGAATATTGTCAGGGGCATAGCTTTGCAAAATATAAATAAAAGGAAGATTGAAACAGGACCCTCAAGTGCATATTCTTTATTACGGAGGCCATGAATTACACATTATAGCCCGTTAGATAAAAAATGAGAGAAAGGGAGTTAGAGAAAGAAAGGAAAGCAGGAGGAACTAAGATCCAGCAGGACAGAGAGAGGAGAGAAAAGACACGGAAGAAGCAAAAGCAGACAAAATTAGTAGAGAGATAGGTCCGTTCGAGTATGTGTGTATGTTGGTCTACTGGGCATACGTAGGATTCAGGAGGTGTCCCTTGCTGCTTGGGCCCAAGTGGCCACATGTTCAGTGGGGGACAGGCAGGGAACCCATCAGGATGGTTCTCAAGCAGATACATCCTCCAAGGACCTATGTTACTGCTTTCTCTTGATCCCAAGTGCACTTTTTGGTTGCAGCTTCTTTCCACACACACAGTAATCATAGATCTGAGATCTGATTAGGCTCTCCTTTCCTCTACAGAACCTGGTTTGGGAGCCCACCTTGCCAAGCAAGCTACAGGAGTTCAGGGAGTGATCGCCTTCCTCCTTCACCCCCCCTCCCTATTTCATTTTTCCCTTTCTCTGTCAAGAGGCCTCCTGCCCAGGTAACCTTGGAAGGCATCTCCTCAGTGCTGGTTGTCACCAGGACAAGAGATGACCAGAGGGGGGTATAGGGAGGTGGACTCTTCTCACCATTGTTGATCATCAATAAATTAAGAAAAATGGAAGAAAAATGATAGGTTTATTTTGCACCAACTTGTGGAAAAGCATAAACTTGTGATGATGGCCTAGCATGTTGAATCTCACAGGTAATATTTACCTCTTGGCAGGGGCTTCTGATCATTACGATTACTCAAGGGAGGGTGAATACATTGGGAAGACAGGAATTCCCAGAAGGTTATTTTGGGCATTATTGCCAAATCCATCTTTTGTGGGCTCACTGGAAACAGAATCAACACCCAGATGCTTTAGAGCTACAGAATGTTAGATTAAGAGGGTCCTGAAAGATCATTTAGCTAACTGTCCACCCACCCCACCACCAATTTTGTAAATAAAACTGGCCCCAGAGGCTAAAGTTGTATGTGGCCTCCAGATAAAAATGCAGTAAATGGATCAATATTAAGATTGCCAAGAGGCCTTTTTCTATCTCTGCTTTCAGGATGAGGTTCAATGTGTCAAGGCTGGACATACTTGATATCACTGAACCACACGCAATGATCAAATATTGCCATATTGTATATGGCTCAATGTGACACATCCAGAGGGTCTAAGAGAATTTCTCTCCCTGTTTAGCGTATTTCCTTTAAAATAAGCAACACAATTTGCCTTTTGCCATAACAGTCCTGCTGACACCTACTTTGAGAGATTATATTGGAGGCCTTCGGAATTTTAGAAGGCTGAAATTGTATTTCTTTCTCTTATTTGTCTATTTAGTTAACAAAACCATGTCACTTGTATATAAAGGTCCAGGCAGGTCTTTACATGGATGCTCAGTGTGAATCACAGTTTCTGATAGGTAGAAGCATTTGGTGGTTTAATACATTTAATTCCATGAAGAATAAAACCTAAAACAGCAAGTTTTTGTAGGCTGGTGCCTTTTTTTTTAAATAAGAGAAAGCACTATGATATCCAAAATATTTTGCAAAATTAAGCACATATTAGGAGCACATGTTAAAGATACCAACTTTATTAAACAGGTCCAAGCCAAAAATAAAAATAAAATAAGATTTTTCTATCTCATACATCAGTAACAGATTACAGCTGCAGGAAAACATGAATTTCTACTGAAAATAATACTCCCCAACATTTGTCTTCAGTTTCTTAGAAACGAAATTCAATAATTTTTAGTAAGGCCACTGCTCTGTCATGCTTGATAAGTTAATGAAGGCAGGAGATACAAAGGTTGTCACGGACCAACACTGTAGAGCCCTATGTGTAATGTTTAATGTATAACCAAGATTGACAAAAAGTTTGTTCTTTCCTCTCCAGGATGGTTTGGGGACAAAACTCAATCGACCTCAGTGAGTGATTACTTAAGAGAATCCTTACATTGTTTTGATAGAGGGCCACGACTCTCCATGGCATGAACTCACCCACAGCCACTGCATTGATTCTCACTCACATAGTTGCTCTGAATCCTAGGAAGCTCCTTAAAACCACTTGGCAACCACAGCTCAAGCAAATCTTGACTCTCTGCAACAAAGTCATGCTCTCCAGTGAAGGGTTTCCTCTTCACTCGGTGCAGTTGCCCAAACTTTTCTCAGGAGGCACTGCCTTTCCTAAACCTCTCCTCTCATGGAGATTCTTGCCAAAATTTCAATCCCAATTCAGATGCTTCCTCCTCAGTGTTTCCCTCTCTTGGGGGTGCTCCCCACATTGATCTCTTATTGCCCTTAGTTAGGGCAAGGGCTGAATAGCATGATTACTATACAATCTTGATTATATACTCTTAAATGTGATTCTATACTGTCTAGGGTCAGTCACTACTAGGTTTTGATGTGTAGTTTTTGTTTACAAAACTATAGGATCTTTGGAGGCAAATGCTACATCTTATTTATCTATGAAAAAGTTCACAGGGCAGGTCTGGATGGAGCAGAAGGCTATTGCTTAATAAATAATTGTTGGCTATCTTGCTCACTGATTTTAAGTCACTCTCCCAATTAACAAATATTTATGATCACAACTTATGGGCAGGCATTCTGTGAGGCATTATGGAGTTACGAAGAGATATGTAGTATCCTCATTCTCAAGAAGCTTTCAAATCTGGGAAGTGAAGTAGATGGATATAAAAACATGGAATATATGGATAGAAACAAATGTGAAATAGGGTGTTGGATGGAGGTGCAGGTGACTTGTATTAGAAATTGAGAAGAACCTCAAAGCCCTTGGTGCTATGGGGAGAGTGGTTAGGAATGGCTTAACGGTTAGGGTTGCCAGATTGGACAAGTAAAAATACAGGATGCCTAGTTAAGTTTTAATTGCATGGGACATACTAAAAATAATTCCTTGCTTTTCTGAAATTCAAATTTAACTGGGTGACTTGTATTTTATACAGCAACCAGAGTAAATGGATCTGGATGGTAAAGACTGAATAGTGTTAAGGAAAGCAAGGAAGGGAGAAGGTATGTTTATTCTTGTTGGCATGGAAATGGGGTTCTGAAGAAGCTATCTGGAAGATTTTTATGGGTGGACAGTGAGTTGAGTTCATGCAAGATATGATCACTAAACTCTAGGGAGCATCATTCACTTCACGGTCTTTAAGAATGCGACTGTCTATCTAAGAATATCATGTGTCTATGTGATATTTCATGGGCTGCACTACAATGAGGTTTTTAGGAGTTGTGTCCTGATAGAAAGACTTCCTGGGGATCAATTTTGCTCTAAGACATTTGGTAAGAAGTTTTGAATTTTTGTTCATGTGAAAAAGTTATGACTTAAGTAAGATATTGTGTTTACCTTAAGAAAACCATAGGTATATTTTTTATGTATATTTATATGTCAGGTATATGATATCCTGACATTCCAGAATGTCAGGATATCATAAATTTTCAACATGTTACTTAAAAGAAATATTAGCTTGAGTGTTTGGTTTTGAATCCACATTCAGGTATGTTTTTGTGGAAAGTCTGAGAGGCACAGAGGTGAGAATGAGTTAGCTGAAAGTCCTGGTTTGCTTGCACAGTTCTGGTTGAAGCCCATTAACAATATCGTTTTTCACTGTCAGAATTCGGCCACTACAATGATCTTAGCAATAGGGAGCCATTGAACATTTTGAAAGGGGGGTTACCTGGTGAAAGCCTCTTCTTAGAAAGATTTATCTAGCCGTTTGGTTGTGCAGGAGATACACTTAAGACACAACTGACTGAAACTCAGCAAATAATGTGGTATGGCTTAAGAAAAGAGTAAGGAATGGCGAAGGGAAAAGAAAGGGAAGAAATGAGACTTAACAAAAGAAGAATGGATAACTGTAAACAATAACTGTATTTAGAGTCAAGGGCAGAGGGAAGAGAGCAAGAAATCATAGACAGGCGGCCAAGGAAGCTTTCCAGACAGTGTCACTAAAGCTTGAGTACCATAGGATAGGTTGGCCTAGCAGAAAATAGGGTGTGGGTTGAAATATATGGAATTTGGATAAACTTTTTAAAAAATCAACAATGAAAAATCCCAAGCAAATGTGAAGACTATTAGAAATGTGCTAATAAGATTTTACTATTGATATTTCATATTTTGAATTCACAATCCCTTTTATTGGTTTTTGGAACTTGGCATATACTCATTTTTTCATTATGCTCCAACACCAAGTAGAGTTCTGTGCATGTTTGTAAGGATGTGAGAAGTAACAAGTAATTCCGTGTAATCTTTCCCATAGTTGATTGCATTTGCTATTAACTATTAATGTTTGCAAGTTAGTGATTTCTCTAGTGAATTCATTTAAAATTCAACCCATATGATGTATGGGTATAATGTATACCCTAATGATGTAAAATGATTCTAGAGCAATATCCATTTAACCTAATGATGTATGAACACCCACTGTTTTTCCATTCTTCCAAAGGGCTACCATGAACTATGAATAATGGTAGCTAGTTGCTCTTTGGGTTTGGAGCACAAACGATGTATCAGGCACCGTGGTAAGATATTTGTATGCATTTTCTCATTTAATCTTCTCAATCGTGCTATGAGAAAGATATAATTAGACTAGATTTACAGATGAAAGAAAGAGATGCAGAGAAATGGAGTAGTTTGCCTGATATCCGATAGATCATAAAGTGTGGGGTTCAGTTGGAATATAGGCCTGTCTGACTCTGTGCCTTGCTCTTAATGCCATTCTCTTCCTCCAACAATCTGTTCAGATGCATCATACACACCTTCAGCATATACATATTGTTTTTAGCAAGAAAGTAATGTGTATTACCATTGAGTTTGAAAATAGAGAACCAAAAACCTTTTTCTCTCTCTTCCCATTTTCCTTTGGCATTTGTTCTTTAATTAATTCCCATATGTGGCTTATTGACTACATGACTATATGTTAAGTACAGAGATTTACAGAAAGAAAGTATAAGTGTTTTTTTTTTTTAACATGTTTTACTTGGATAGTAAATATTGATGCAGAGATGGCTAGAAAACTCAGGGACAGTTTCTCAAAAGGATCCCTGAGTATATATTCTAATATGACTGAATATATCCTTATACATTTATATCACAGCTAATGAGGTAAGTGGAGAAAGTGGTAATTACCTAAGTAATTTCCCTAAGGGGAAAAAAACCTTTGCATCATTTATTTCAATATTTTAAGAGTGATATATGTAGGCTGGCAATTACTTGAATTTTCTCATTCTTTTCCCTTTTTCTTTTGTGTTTGTGTGTGTGAATCTGAGGTATATTTTTTGTTTGAAGAAAAAGGGCATCGAAGAGAATAATACAATCAGTACTAAAAATTTAATAGTCAAATTAGATTGTGGATTAGATTAGATTAAAGCAGCAGAGAGGTTATGTGTACTTGAAAATATGAAATAGACAGAGTAATTATTTCCTTACTATTCTAAACATGTAATCCTCACATAGATCAACATTAGTGATCTTACATCTTTCCTTGGCATCTTCTTTTTCCATGTCATAAATTAAGCTTCTCATCCTCCTTTTAACTTGATTTTGAACATATTGTGTATGTGTGTGTGTGTGTGTGTGTGTGTGTGTGTGTATTACATTTGGTAGTTCAATTGCTTTGGGGTCCTAGGGCCTGAAGTCAGATTATTTTCTAAAAGTCAGATCTGCCATCCCATTTAGAAATACTTTTGGGAGCTCTATTAGAGTGATTTTTTTTCTTGAAAGATGAAATAGAGAAGAAGGATTTTATTTAAAACACTTGTATACCATGTTAGCTTGAATTTGGACCTTAAAAAAAAGGCTGATGAATATAGTTGATGAATGTGTAATTGAGGACTCAACATTTAAATGAAAAATATATCTCACATTTTTGAAGATCTATTTTAACATCCCAGAAGATCACTGATATGAGGTAATGTTCTAGATATTTCTGTTAAGATGATGTAATGCTAATTGGCTTAGTACAAAAATGGATTCAGTCTACATTCATTCTACCCACCTCCTCACCCCACCGCCAAAATTATGGTTTCCTAAGATACAATGACCAGGGAGGGTCTGAAAGATTAATGTTTGATCAGCTGAAGCAGTATACTTTCCCTGCAGAAATAGATATCAAATCAAATTAAGGGGCATTTGAGAAGGTCAAAGCTGTACAACCCATTCATGTGTTGTATAGAAACATATGAGGCTCTTAAATTTCAATTCGATTGATTCTTGGCAAAGCAATTGTGACAAGGAAAAGAAATTGGATGGATGACATGAATCAGTTCTTGTGATCAAAACTGTAGTAAGAGCAGTAAATTGTACCAATCTGAGACCTCACCTTACCCTTGATTCCAGTTAAAGCTCCTGCTGAGTTTAATGAGAATCCCACTATATCATGCAGGGTCTTGTCCTTTTTTTCTTTCCCTCTAATGAAAGAAATTTTTACAGTCCTATGTGGAGATCAGACTACACTGGTTTATAGGAGTAATGAAAGCACTTCTGTTTATATTTCAAGACTTTATTGCCAATCTAATTTTGAGTATTAAAAGACATTTTTTTTTCTTAAGCCCTCAACACTACCAGGTAGTAGTGTGGCCTAAAATGATAGCTAGATTGGTTAGGACTTAAATGAGAGAAAGCCATCTCAGACACTGGAAAGTCTGTCGATCTGTCTGAGTAGAGGTCTCAGGTAGGAATGATTCTTCTCTTCGGTGTAGCCTCCTGAGCTGGATGCATCTGTCATCTGAGGTTGCCACGGTGTTCTCTGAATGGCTTCCTCTTCATCCAAGTAATTTAAATCACTCCCCATTATTTTTTTCCCTTCCCATTACTTTTAAATTTTTTAGCTGACGACTGGGAAAATACTTGCCATCCATTCTTAATTCAGCAAAACTCACACTTCCTATGTATACTAATGATTGCATTTGTGGGCTCAATTTCTAGAATCAAAAATGTTTTAGTTATCAATGATAAGGATGTTGGATTTAGAATTAACTCTATGACTTGTGTCTTTGCATTGAATAAAGTGGTATGAAACTACAATACAGTAAATTACCTACTATGTTCTCAGTGAAAGCAAGAACTTTCAGAAATAGAAAATGCAAGACTTTTTATCACACGTGCAAAAAAAAAAATCTGTCATATAAGATTCAGATGACTTTATCTCAGTTAATGGGCCAATTGACATTCCTCCTGAATGGACCAGTGATTTAGATACTGAGGATATGGAAAATGAATTCAGAGAAAATCCTATCTGTCAATCACAAGATGGGGCTGCATGTCTTCATATAATGAAACATGTTAATTTATATAAAACATTGTGAAGAAACAGATTAGGATTAGGCACAGATTCCACAGCAATTTGGGTGACAAACCCTAGAAGTTAATCTTGATTTAACTCTTCTATTGGTCTGAAAACTTAAAAAAGTTGAAAGCATATTTCTCGAAGAGTTTCTATGTAAACTTCTACTTCCTTGGAAAGGTGCAAAGTTCCTATGCATTCAAAAAAGCTCTATATGTTGTTTTAGTTCTGAGTGTGTCCTACAAAATACGTATATGCTACTTAGAATAGTTACTAGCATCGACTGCTAATAAAAGTATTTAACTGGGTGCTATTGCCAAATGTTTCTTAAGGTTCCACTGGATAGAATCTTTATCTGGATAGTATACAAACTGCACTCATACTAGTCTCCCTAAATGTTTTCTTAGGAAATAAATGGTACGTAAATAATGAATATAAAATATTGCAGTCGATGGCCACAAAAACCTCATGTAAGGGCAAGCATTTTGCTTGTTTCCAAGAACCTAATGAGAGTTCCAGGGTCTCATTTAATGAAATTTTGTAAAATGCACAGTACGTGACATTGGTTAATAGTGGCCTAAAAACTCAGATTTTAAAATCACATTCAGTAGAGTTACATTTCAGCTGTCCATTCAGAAGCCACACATTAAATGCTTCTGTAATTGGTACAGTGAACAAAAACTGAACAGGCAGGTAATTTTGCTCTCCGACTCAAAGTAAATCCCTGACTTTGCCCTTCACACTTCATACATGCTACGGAGAATAGAATAAACAAATATATCTTTTAAAAATAGGAAATATTCATATTGTTAAGATTTAGAACTACTTGCTATTAAAAGAATTATGATAGCACTATTATTTTTGAGTTGCTGTGGGGGTTTGGGGGGAGTACCAGAGCCTTGGAGATGAGTGTGAAGCACCTTTACTGTTGCAGCGTCCACAGTGGGATCTTCAGTGGCCATTCTCAAGGCAGCCAAGGAACATGAAAGAAACCTTTCACATTAATTGAGCTATGGGATGAACATTGCTTTTTTTGTTTTGGAAATTAAATGCTACATCCTCAAGATCTGCCACATAAAGACTCGTTTGCTCAAATAGGATTCATCAGAGTGTACACTACAACTTGCATTAGTGTAGTTTTCTGCAGGGAACGTGAAACAACACACAAAGTGAGTGCATAACGTGTCTGAAGCCACTGCGGCCTGCAGTCACCTGCTGTCATCACTGGTACAAAAAGGATTAAAATATAAAAGACAATTTATTCTAACGCAATTAGAATTAGTAGCCACAGCGTTTTTGGCCTGGAAGGAACATTTAAAATCATTCAAGTAAAAAAAAAAAAAAAATAAAATAAAATCATTCAAGTCATCTGCTATTTTCATTTTATAGATGAAGAAATCAGATTTAATAACCTTTATTTCTCCGAAGGGCCCCCTTGGGGGTGATAGGTGGTAGAGTGATGCAGGTGGCAGAGACAAAGTGGAAAATAGAAGTGGGACAGGAGTGTCCTAAATCAAAGTGGTGGTAGGCTTTTAATAAATCAATGGCTTCCTTCAATATTTGAGTCTTGCGTTTCTAAATTGTCCGTACATTTTTGATGTTGGGCAATAAAAAACAATTTATTTTGCATTGTGGCAGGGTTTTTTCCCCCCCTCTGAGACCTGGGAAGTCTTTAATCTCCTCTTTCAGAGCACTTGGGTGCAGCATTTCAAAAATAGCCGTATATTTTAGTTCCTCTTGGGAAGCAAAATTTTCTGCGTGTGAAGCCTACCACTCAGGTGTGGATACAAAGCCTGGGATATATCATGTTTATAGCTGCTTCTACCCACCAATGCAATATGTGTACTCCGTATTACTTCCAGAATTCCTTCTAGTCACAGAATTTTTAGGAAGAATTGATTTTCCTTTTGCTTTATAAAATTATGATATGTGTGGAGACTCTTTCGAGTGCAACTATCATCCTGTGCAGTAGCACTTGGCTGAATCAACTACACCCGAAAGGGAGGAATGACTGCATTATAGGACCTTAAAGATCTTTCTGGAACTTTAGTTTTTTTTTTTTTTAAATTTTTTAAAATTTTATGACCCTGAGAAAGAACTATTTTGGAACTTTTCCTCATCTATAACTAATAGCTCCAGGCTCTGAAATTTTATGATCCTACAAATTTAGCAATTTTGCCTTTAAATAGAGTAACTTTCTCATTACCTGTAGATTCATCTTTTTGTATCTTCTGTAATAAGCATTTTCTTTACCTACATTTTTAAAAAACAAATTATTTTAAGGCATTACTAAATTTTAAAGAAAAGGAAAACAAACTTACCCTTTCTACTTTTAAATTTCTACTTTGCAAAATTTTTCCTCTTTTCAAGTTTTTTCTACTTTGCAAAATTTTTCCTCTTTTCAAGTTTTGGTATTTCATAATAAACAATTATATGATATAAAATACTATTAAATATATAACGTGCTTCATAAGGCGATTCATGTTTTAAATTGTCAAACTATTAGAGTAAATTTCATTTTTCCATATACTACATGTTAAGATTCACTTTTGCCTTTAAATATATAATTTTCATTTTTAGAAGCAGAATAAATGATGCACATAGTGTAAGCTTTTTGGATACCATCTAAAACTCCTTTGGAATTTGTAATACTCATTTTTGAGTATTACAAGATATGAGAAGGATTACATGTTTTTTTGCTGACTGAATAAGTTTGGAATAGCCTATATATTTTATTTATTTTTGGCAGCAAATGCCATATGATTTGGTGATAAAAATTCCCAATGAAAAATGCAAGCAAAAATGGAGTCAAATGTTTGATCTGCATAGACAAATGTGGATTGGAATTTGGCGTAAGTTGCTGATATTATTTTAAAAATCATCACTTGGTAATACATAATATATAAAGGCACAATGTTGACTTTATTTTATGGTCTATTTCCTCTAGATTTACTCTGCCTGAATATTATTCATAAAAGAGTGGACTTGGGGCACCTGGGTGGCTCAGTGGTTGAGCATAGTCTTTGGCTCAAGGCTTGATCTCAGGGTCCTGGGAATGAGTCCCACATCGGGCTCCCCATAGGGAGCCTGCTTCACCCTCTCCTGGATCTCTGCCTCTCTCTCTCTCTCTGTATGTCTCTCATGAATAAATAAATAAAATCTTAAAAAAAATAAAAGAGTGGATGTGTGGTTGGGAATGTGGCTCACATCTTCAAAACACTTGCCAAATAATAACAGATAGAGCAGGTTAGAGGATCTGCGTACTAGCGTGTGGTGCCAATTCAGAAATGTCTCCAACAGTTGTGAGTCATGAAATTCCATAAGGCTGGGTTTGTATCTCCCTAAATACAGGAATGAATTAAACCTAATGGTTTCCATCACAAGGGCCTTTGGGTTTCTTCTCTTTTCAAACACAATAATTCCCCTGGCTTGTTTCACAGTGGTTAGCCCTTATTCCTCTACTGTTTTGTTTGCTGCTAATTGTTTCTTCCCAACTATATTTAAGTTTTTTGAGGATGAGTGAAGGTGTCTAATTTACTGTTTTCTATATCTTCCTTCCACATGTAGGAGTGTGTATGGCAGTTAGGCATTCCATTGGTTGCCAAGCAGGGTGGGGCTGTTCATCAGCTGCAAATGGTATCTGAAATGATCAGTGGCCCAGCTGGCTTTCCCACTGAAACTAGGTATAGAGTGGGGTTTAAAGAGACCAGATGTTAGAGCCAGGTTGAGCTCAACTTTTCTCTCTACTAAATATACTAGCTTCATTTTATGCTACAGACTGGTATTTCTGCATCTTGAAGTTGTTTGCTTCTCTCGCTTAGCACTTATCCCCTAGCTGTAGCTGCGTGGACAGTTTCAAAATGGCACTAGCTAATGGCACTAGCTAATGGCACAACTATGATTGCTTGGTTCCCTAGCAAAATTTAAGAAAGCCCTACCACATTTATGCTTCACAACAGCTGGTAATCAACTATCTCTATTCAAGGAGAAAAAGGTAGCAAGTGAATGTTTCCTCTACATTTATATGCTGTGTTGCTCCCCCCCCCTTATGGAAAGAATATGAATAGGAGCTGAAGACTTATGCTCTTTTCAACTTTAAACAACTTATTAAACCTGAACAGGAGTTTATTTATCCACAAAATGGAGATAGGGTATTGTTGTAAGGATTGAATTAGAAATGCTGTACTGATACAAGATATTGTTAGTGAAGACGATTCTTCTATAAATTGATCTTTAGTCTTTGAGTGACTATTTAAAAAATTTTTATTTATTTATTCATGATAGACATGGAGAGAGAGAGAGAGAGAGAGAGAGACAGACACAGGCAGAGGGAGAAGCCTGCTCCATGCAGGGAGCCTGATGTGGGACTGATCCAGGGACTCCAGGATCACGCCCTGGGCCAAGGCAGGCGCTGAACTGCTGAGCCACCCAGGGATCCCCTTTGAGTGACCTTTTGAAGTTTTACTGGTCTTGGCTATAGTGAGATGTCAAGGAGCCTTATTTTGTACAATTTTGCCATCTTCTCTTTGTTCATCCTTATTTCATCCATCAATGAACACAGTCAGAGCTTCTATGATGTCTAAGAGAGACACTGGTGATTAACCAGCTGAACTCTGGGACTCAACTTAAATCCTGGCCCACCACTCATTGGTTGTCTGTGACTTTTTCTCCTTCCCTTTCTCACCTGTGAAAACCGAAAGATAATACCTCTGGTAAAGTGTTTGGCATAGTCGCAGAACCCGACAGATTATGTACTCAATACATGTTAGCTGAGAGTAGTAGTATTAGCACCAGCCACAGAGGTGCTATAGGGGAGACGAAGGAAGTGGAACATGGTTCTGTACTAAAAGAAGCCCTCAGCATAGATGGATCGGAGCTGACTACCCTACATATTTCCCCATTCACTTCTAAAATTTATCAGAAGTGATAAAATGTGTGTTTTTTTCCGATAGAAAAACTTCAGGGCTATTTGTTATTTGTCAGAAGTGACGGCTTCCCCTTGCAATTAATTTAGATGAGTAAGCTTTCATTTTGCCAGGCAAACAGGACAGTGTTCTCTGCAAGTTACAGTTTTCTGTATTTCTTCTCTTGGATGTTGTAGCACAGCTTACGGCAATTTGTAACCAATATACACTGCAACTGTGAACACTATTTTAAGATTTCATCTTAAGCAAAATTGCAGTGGGCGAAATCCAATTCCTTCAAAGCTACTTAATTCAGTATTTCTTCCATGTTAGTCTTGAACTTAGAAAAGATGTTCTTCCTAAATAATGAATTTTATTTTCTTTTATTTTTTCTACTACTAAACTTTTTTCTTTCTTTCTTTCTTTTTTTTTTTTTAGCCAAGTTTTTGGTTGATAGAGAATGTGAAGTTCTTTTCTCTCTACTTTGTGTTTGGTATTCAGAACCCTGCTGGGTGTTTTCAAGTGAGGAAATGTCTACATTTTCTTTAAAGCTGATCTTTTCCTACCGGGTGCATGTATTAACGAACTTGTGAGGATTTACATTGTTTTAATGCTTTCCATATGAAGCTCCTCCTTTGTCATTATTCTTTTTTATGAGAAAGTAGGAGTCTATCATTATCTGTATTTTATGGCCTTTAAATGGGAAAAAATATTGAGTATTTTTATATGGAGATTGCTATAATCAACAGTGTCTAATTTGAAAAAGACCTATACAACACTTGTAAATGTAAGCACATATCTCTATTAATATATCTGCAGTTATGTCATAAATATAATTCCTAGTTTATGTACCATACATTTATATGAAATTTTGGAGGTAAAATATTTAAAATGCTGTTTTATACTGGTAGTCAATTATCCTCCCTTAAGCCTTTGTAAAGTCAGACTCGTGATGAATGCTAATTTGATTTCTCAGGGTGTCTTTATTATCCTAACGATTACAGTCTGCTAACCTCTTCCAGATTCACATTGACTGGTACCTGAAACACTATTGATTGAAAAGGGGTTACAGTCATGAATGACTGAAGAATAACATGAAACTCTACTTAGAGTAGAGTAGGCTTAAAAAAGCCATAGGCTTTTCCCACCACATTTGTGTCTAAGGAATATTATGTTTGTACTGTTTGGCTCTAGTATCTTTATTGTGCTTTGTTGTGCTATCTGCTAATGGATGGAGCGGAGGAAGGCTGAATTGATCCAGATAAGAAAGTACCTGGAGTTATCTCTGAAAGAAAAAATCTCGCTGCAGGAAGGGGGTTGGAAATGGAAGTAGGACACCAGGAGAATGCCAGGTAGGGAGGAGACTGGAGAAGCAGCGAGGAGGGATTTTGCAATGGTGCAAAACTCAAGTGCTTTTGAGTTCAGATGAAACTGATGGTTGATAAGATTGCAAGAGACTCTGTGTGTGGCATGTGTGTGTTACATGATACAATTCCCCCTTTCCTGCTTTTTCTTTTCTTTTCTTTTTTTTTTTTTTTTTAGGAGAGAGAGAAGAGAGAGGGGCAGAAGGAGAGGGGGAGAGAGAGTCCCAACAGGCTCCCTGCCCAATGCATGAGCACCTGCTGTGGGGCTCGTTCTCACAACCTTGGGATCATGACCTGAGCTAATATAAAAAGTCTGAGACTTAAGTCACTGAGCCACCCAGGTGCCCCCTTTTCTGCTCTTTAAGAGACCTCAGTGTAGACTTTTACATCTTAGTGTTTCTGGAATCAGTTTTTATTTCTATTTCTTATTTTAATTCTAATGAATTTTATGTAGTTGGGCCTTATTGGGCAGATAAGAATGGTCAATTTTATTGAAGTGTTATATGTATTTGAAGTAGGATGAGATATGAAATATGACTGTGAAACATGAAATGAGAAATAAATGCAAGAGAAGTGTACTTTGAATTTTGGCATGACCCAGAGTGGATTTGTCTTGGAGATATACTATACTTGCAGCTGCATCATAAATATAATATCAGCTCTCCCTCCATCACAAAGAATTGTTGAATAGTGATCATTTCTTTAATTTCAAGTAATTTCTACTAGATTTGTTGCTGCTACTAAATGTAGAAAATCACAAAGCACAAGAAGTTAGATGTTTACTTTAAATAATTCCTTTAAAAATAATTACTCTTATTTAGTATTTTCATTATCTATTTAGGGGGTCTTGAAGAGAGATTCATTTTTTTATTACAGATTGTTTACCATTCAATTGTTTAATTAAGCCTCATAACAACCATGTGATTTAGGTAGTATTATTTTCCCCATTTCATAATTGAGAAAACTGTGGTATAGAAATTATCATTTGCTCAAGGATTATCTGATAGTGAGTATTGGGCCAGGATTCAAAACTATGTCCATTGAATATGCAACCCACCTCTAATCTGCCAGAGTGCTCACTTTCATATAATAGTAATGTTGCTGACCTAAGCTTTTTTTTTGGGGGGGGGATTTATAGTATTGTTTTAAATTTTCATAGCATTTTGCACTCCTTTGAGTTCCATGACAAGTTGCTTTTTCTTTATCATACAAAGCTTTTCCCTTTTGTTTTTAACTTTTGGAGGCCACTTTAAACCAAGCTTTCAGCAAATCTGAATGTGTGCACTTGGGTTGCTTTGTCTAAGGTGGGCTTGTACAGTTGCTCAATGGTGCTGACTCAGAGGGTAGAGAATGTCAAGGTGGTATGGCAAAGGGCAGAACAATTTGTACTGAGTTTTACCTTTTCCTTTTCAACTCTCTCGCATTTTTAATTTCTATTTGCAAGGGTATCCCTTCTTTGCCCAGTAATTCTCTTAGCTTGATGGTTGCCATCTTGAGCCACTTCTCACCATCCTTCCCTTAAAGAAGATTGGGTTGGGGAAAAAAAAATGGCGATTGACTGTGAGAGATTAAACTTTGGATGAGTTGCTTCTTCTCAGCCAACATTCACTGAAGAAGAATTTTAAAGAAGAATCTTGGGTGGGACCTAAGCATAAGCCCTTTGAAATATCAGATACTGTTGCCCAAGCAATTCACTCAACATTTTATTTCAATTAATAAATTGAACTTATTATTTAAATTTAAAATTATTTAGGAAGTATTTTTTTTAAACAAATGACTCAGTTTCTGTGCTCCCTGTTTCCTCATTATTCATTCTAAATGTGCATGGGTACATGAGTAAAATATCGAGTTGTTCTATCTAATGACAAAAAAGCTACAAGTTGCATTTATATAGTACTTGACAGACACTAATCACTTTCACATTTGTTTCCTTGGTTCTGAAAAGGACCCTCTGAAACAAACACTTGCCCCTTTACAGAGCTACAATAGAGGCACAGAAAGAAAAGGGACCTGACCAAGGTTGGCTAGCTGAGAGAGTCAAGACGAGGGCTCAGGTCTTCAGAATCCTGTCCTTGGCTCTTCCAGCAATGCAGCACCAGCAGCATGTGGACAGGGGCGGAGCTGTTAGGGCTTAAGTCCTCTATTCTTTTGAGTTCCTAGTTGCAGAGCTGGTCAGAGGAGGGAAATTACACTAGAGGACCATGCTACTCCCCACACTGTTCCAGACACCCCACTGATCACCAGCATTAGATTTAATCCAAGTGTGGTTCTGGACCAGCAGCATCAGCACCATCCAGAAGCTTGTTAGAATCGCAAATTAATGAGACCCACCTCAGACCCATGGAATCGGAATCTCTGGGGTGGGATCTGAGTGCTGCTGATGTGCAGTAAAGGTTGAGAGACATTTTAACTAAGGGATTGGATTGGTTGATAGAAGACACTAGTTAGATATTTCAAGTTTGTATCCTCTGGGTAGATCATAGTACTTCCTAACTGATGTTCTTTGTGTAGCACTATGAGCTGTCCTGTAATATTGTAGTGTAGTATAATAAAATTTTTTAAATGGTGGAGACTTCCAGTTACGGTTATAAATTATTACTATTAGTATTCAACTTTTTTGTATGTATAGAGTCTTGTCTTCTACAAAAGACTAAATTCCTCCAGCAAGAGAATCATATTTATTTATATTCTCATGACACTTAGCATAGACATAGACTTCAGAAGAGAATTGGTGTTTGAATCTATTTTATTTTGATAAGTCTTGTCATTAACTATTAACTATTAATGACTTGTGACTAAAGGCAAATATGTTTAGTGTGTGACTTCCCTCCTGAGTGCATATTTGATTCCAGGACTTACAGGAGTAAGTGCTAAACTTTATTAGTTTTATTTTTATTACATGCATATATTATACTATTATAATCAAATAGAATGCTTATCTAATATATATTATATATACCTGTATATCTCTCTCTATATATATCTTCATTTGACATATGTTCTGGCCCTGGCCTTGAAGCTTACCACATATGAACTTGACTGAGTAAATTCTTTGAGCTTAACTTTACTCATTTTAAACAGAGCAACATGTATACTAGGCCCATTTCATAGAGACTATATCCAGATTAAAAAGGACAGAGCAAGTAAATATTTTCTAAGAGCTACAAGGTCCATTATAGAAGATCATGCTATCTAACTTTTCTTTTGAACATTTTACATTTTTCAATCTATGTTTGTCTGCTCTCTTTTTTTTAATATAAAAGGAAAAGATAAGCCTGAAGTAGAATGAAAAGATTTTTAAAGTGACAGGACTCTTGGGTCATATAATTTGTACATCAAAAGACTAGAATTGACTCTGGTAATTTTTCATGTGTTTGAATGAGGATAATGAGAAGGATGTTAACTGGCATTTCTCAGATAAAGCTGCAAGACTTAAATTACAAAAAGAGATATTAGTGTTAGGAATAATAAAGAACTTTACACTCATAAGGGCAATATGTTCCATAGCAAGGTTCCAAAGGAAACAGCAATAAATTCTAGTGTCTGCTCAACTGCCTGACTAGGTTGGTGCTCTTTCCCGTGAGAGACTGGAAGTGATAACAAGTAACGTCTAGATGAGATTTTCTGGTCTCAGTTTTGCAACAGTCAGTATATTACGGGCTGAGCTTTGTCACGTGAGTTAGGCTTCTATCTAGGAGGAATCTGGAACTGAAAGATTATCGTTAGGTTCACTGTGGGTGTTGTTGTTGAATGGAAATCAGACTGGGACTGCAGTGCATGGGAAAAAAATCTTCCAAAAGAGGAAGTGAAGAGTGCAAACAAAAATTTAAAGTTTAAAATGCTCTCTTGTACAAGTATTTGTGGAACTAGGTTTAGATAAAGTTCATCCATTTCTTTTTATCCTGATACAAAGACCCAACTTGAAAGGTTGAAAGATTGACAGATTGATATTCTGATGATCTACTGTTACACTAATCATCTGTATTATGGATGGTGTACACTCTGAACTCAAAAGTACAATTATTCCAAAAGAATAACTGCTAAATAAGCACTCATACCAGCATTGCTTTATGATTTTGTGTGGAAAAAAAAAAAGAGTCCCAGGCAATGTTATTTTTAATGTACTATACAAAAACTGTAATTATCTATTTCTGGTCAAATTTTTTGAGTTTTGTACTTTTTCCAAGTATTAAATATTTTAATCTGGAGGTCGACAAAATTACAAATGAGGAAAGTTTAAAAAATTTTTGCTACAGTTTTATAGTATAATGTATGGCTGCTTCTCTTAAGTACAATTCCTAGAGAAGCTATATTTCCAGATGACTAGCAAAATGATTGCCAGAATGCATTAATTAACCTTTATATTCACATAAAAGTGTTTTGTGAGAACAAATGTACACAAAATGTTATCTTTAATCATGGCTAATAAAAATGGGTTATATAAATACAGGTTTTACTACTGTAAATGTCTCCTTGACAAATGACAAGACCCGATTCCTTTATTAAAAGATAATTAAAAATGTTTCACAAGGGATTCAGAGCCTTCCTCCTACCTGCTTGCTTTTGAGGTAATAAGGGGAAGAGTCTTAAAGTAATATTTAAAGATTATACTAAAGGTGGATGCCTGGGTGGTATATCTCTTTTAGTTCTAGGTTTATTTCATAAAACAAAATACTAAAAAAAGTTAAATATTAAGTATCTATGGAGGGAGGTAAGGGTCCATTTTAAAATATGATAAACACAGGGGATCCCTGGGTGGCGCAGTGGTTTGGCGCCTGCCTTTGGCCCAAGGCACGATCCTGGAAACCCGGGATCGAATCCCACGTCGGGCTCCTGGTGCATGGAGCCTGCTTCTCCCTCTGCCTGTGTCTCTGCCTCTCTCTCTCTCTGTGTGTGTGTGACTATCATAAATAAATAAAAATTTAAAAAAAAAATAAAAAAAAAATATGATAAACACAATGCCATTGATTAAGTTTTTTTTTTTTTCCCCAGAACCAGTCGTCATGGTGTGTCCACATCAGAATTTCCTGCTGCTTCCTTAGCTGAGCCTTTAGACAGCCATGTATTCCATACATTACAACCCCCAAGGTCTCAGAGCTCTTGTTCCCCCAAAGCCTAAATCATGGCAATTATTTTAATAAGTCCCAAGTTAGCAATTAAAAGTAGTCGCCAGTTTGAAGGTATCTCCTCTTCAAAGTGAGTCTGTACTAAGAAAAGATAAGACCATATCAGGCTTGTTAGACAAAATGGTGGTCTCACAAGTTTGCCCTCCATGGTGGGAACACCTCTGACATGGAGCATATATAAGAGTAGCTGGTACTGGTTAGAGAGACAGATTCTGGAACCAGAAGGCCTGGCTCAAGTTCTGTATCTAATGGTATGACCTTGGGTAAAAGTCACTTCGTCTCTCTGTGCCTCAGTTTCCTTATCCATAAAAGTATTTACTTTTTCAGATTATTGGATGATTAACGTGACTAATA
Organism: Canis aureus; assembly: GCF_053574225.1. Lineage (NCBI taxonomy): Eukaryota > Metazoa > Chordata > Mammalia > Carnivora > Canidae > Canis > Canis aureus. The sequence continues at coordinate 14,809,205 of NC_135638.1, forward strand.
TCTGTAAGGCGCTAGTGCCTAGCGTGTTATATATGCTATATAAGGATTAAATCAATCAATAAAAGTCATTTCTTGCAGACACTCTAAAATTTATGTCTATGCCAGAAAAATGAATCTTGAAAGAGAACAGTGGCAGAGGAAAAGTGTTGATTGACAACAACAACAAAGGAATGGATGACCCTGGGCTTAATCCCACTTTAGGTTGCATAACGTTATATCCTACCACTCTGTGGCCAGTTTTATTTGGGACTATGTTTTTAGTGCCCTATTTGGGAAATGTTGTATTTCTAATTTGAGATATTTTATGTATAGTATAATTTTGTAGGACAGCATTTCCAGAAATGTGGTAATGCACCCACTGGATGGGAACACTGACATATGGTATTTTTGATGTTATTCTTCGAAGACCAGTTTTTGTTTTTTTCTTTTGGCTAACTTTCTTAAAAAGTTAATATGGAATAAGAGAGGTCTTTCATTGGCTGAAGTAAAGAGAAAACACATTCATAATCTGTTTTCAAGATGCACCCATACTCAATACATTATTAATAATTTTCTCACATGGAAGAAATTGTCTGTTAGAATAATTTGGTAAGTAACAAGTATGGGCTATGTTTAAAGGCAATTTTAGTGTTGTTCAATCTTCTGTTTTAGTTTCTACAGTATGTGGAATATTTGTAGCGAATTTGCTATATGGCAAATGGAATTAGGCAAATTTTAGATTATCCCATAACTAAAAGGTTTGAGTTGAACTCTTTGTTCTGCATGTTGTTTTGTAAATAACAGTAAGCTAGCAATATTGATTCATCATCTTGCTCAACTGTGCCACAAGCCATATCTGTTTTTTTCTTAGACACACACACACACACACACACGCACACACACAGAGTCAAATTCTCATTTTCCACATTTCTCTTGAAGGTCTTCCGCTGAGTCCTACAACACGAATATATTTTTAAAAATCCAATTAAGAGCGTGATGGCAGAGAACACATAACTCCCAGAGGAATAAAATCCCTAAGAGTATGAGTTTGGAAGTGAAATATTTTGTAAAGATTGCCATGCATTTGAAAATATTAAGACCCGATACCAAACCTTAGTATGGGAGGAACATGCCTATCACAATTCTCTATTTCTAAAACTGACATGTTTGGTGGTTAGAATCAGCATCAACTGGGAATTTGTTAGGAATGCAAAATATCTAGCCTCAACCAGACTTACTGTATCAGAATTTGCATTTTAATGAAAATCACAAGTAATTCATCTGCACATTAAATTTGGGGAGCACAGTAATATGAGACTATTAAATATCTTACAGATGGATTATAGTTACATGAAACCTAAGAGAAAAAAAATCCCTGCCAGTGCAAACATGGAAATAAATCCACTTTTGATGATCCTAAAAATTAGTTCATGTTTGTTTTTGGAACTCCTCCCTCAGTATCACTTTGTATCTGTGTTTTTGCTGCTAGCCTGCAAGATCCCTGGAGGTGGACATTGACATCTGGGTATGTCCCCAACATCTCGGGCACATTTTAAATAAATGAATAAGTAAACAATATTTTTGTTAATTTATTCCTTTATTTAAACATTAAAATATTCTGTTCCTATATAATTTTGCTGTTACTACTGACCATTCTCTACCATTCATCCACTACAAACTCCCCAAAGTAACATCAACGATAATTATAATAGCAATGGAATGAAACCAGAAAGTAAAATCATAAGAGAACAACTAACCAGGGTTTACACCCATTTCCACTCATTTTATCTATCTCCTTGAAAAGGTCCACAAATCCTTTTCATCCACTAGAGTAAAGGATGGCATTAATTTATTGAATAAGCAGTTGAATGTTACAGATTTTTTTAAAAAGAGATTTTATTAAATAGTATTTGAAACTGGCTTAAAAAAATCACCTATTTCCTAGGAGAACTTGATTGCCCTCTAGTGGGGTGAAAGTTAATGTGAACTCCAAGATTTTCCAATTCAGAGAACCAGGAAAGAAAACCAGCCTCTGTTCTGGAAACATCTGGGGCATCAGCTAATTTGGTATTTGCTTCTTATCTGGCAAATATCTTGCATTTTTCATATAAGGTCACAGGTCCTCTGACAACAGAATAGTGTGCGTTTCTCCAAGGCCAAATAGGAAAGTGGTACGAGCTGGAATTAGATTTCTGCAGCTTGGGAGTGGCCTCACCCGCAGTGGGCAGTCACCTGCTCAGGGCCGGCATCAACTCCTGGGGTGGGATGGGGCATATAGTCAGTCCTACTCAGTTGGAGTAAATAACAGTGGTGATTGACAAATCAGGAATTTTCCTAAAGATGGTCTGGATTCATTAATGACAAAAATGCTCAACTACATATATGCTTGATTCATCTCCAGTTTCATTTTAAACTGTACAAATTTAACTTGAAATTCTGGATGATAGTAACTACTAGATATTCAGAGAATTAAGTAACTATTTTGATCCTAAATTGTAGGGTGGAAGATTATCATGTTGTGTGAATCAGATTTGTGGCAAACTGAAAGGACTGATAGGCACTCTTGAATCTGAGTAAAATGTAGCCTCTTGCAGCATTTTTCCTTTTTTTTTTTTTTTTTAAACCATAGAGAAGAGGCTATTTGATGGAAGGCATACTGGGCCAAATGACTGAATGCTTATTGTATAATCTCTCTATTAATAATTTAAAAAATCCCCAAAGTAAATGTGTTTTTAGTGCAACAAATAAAATCCCGCTAAAAATGTAAATGCCTAAGAGCAGAGGCAATCATTCTAACAATAAAAATACTCCCTTCCCCCTTCCTTAGGATAGAATAGTTTACTAAAACCTGTAGGTCACTTCACAAAACCATTGCAAATTGTGACTGAACAAAATTCCAGACTTTAATGCTAAAAACCACTCCATCTTCTTTATTTATTATTTTAAAATATGCTTTCAGAGAATTTTAACCTGTGTAGACCAACACCACCAGGTATATTAATTCATACCATCATACTAGCTATTTGTATTGGCTACACTTGCTCACATAATGCTTACTGCAGGCTCAGCTTACTCTGCTGGAATTAACCATATATAGAATTGATTGATAAGCTACTGCTATTTCTCTTTCAGCTTGATCTTGCAATCCTGACCAAATTCTCATTTTTCCGCTTCCGGCTATTTATATATCCATTTAGAAGGCACCCACTTCATTAGAGAAGATAATGGGGAATACTATATGCACCTAGCACAATCATGCTGAATAATTGTTTAATGAATCAGGAAAAAGCACCCACCCTGGTGATTAATTGATTATGCTTTGCAACTGAAATGATTTCAAAATCCATTATTTTAGCATTGCAGGGGTTGTACTTCTTCTCATGATTTGCAAATTCAGCTTACTCATGGCAGAAAGGACCCTTGCAATTGTCATATTTTGGGTGGGATTTTTATTAATGGGATGGTGTCTACCATTTCACGATCCAGGTTTCTGTGTAGAATTGAGACTGTCAATAATCAGCAATTGGAAGAACAATTCAAAAAAAAAAATAAAAGAAACGGTTACATTTTGTGCATCACCTGTTATTTATATACTGATTGATAGATATGACCTTATGGAATATGCAGTGAAGATCCTAACATCTCAATTATATATGTATAATTTTACCCATTGCAGTCACAAACAATTATCTGCGGAGAATTTTCCAGCAATCTTTGGCACACAAACTCTACCCTTAGTAAGCACCTGCACATAATATGAGACCCACAAGAACATATGTAATCCCGACAGGAATTGAAAATACATTCCGCTTTATAATGTAAAATGAACAGGACAAAAAAAAATTCTTGGTTTTGAAGGCTGGAGGGTAAGGAACGGAGGAGTAGGAGGAAGAAAAGTGAGTGCAACAAGGGTTAATGCTGCTTAATGAAATTCAATCATTCAAGCCTTTTGGATCAATAAGGCTACTGAGTCACGAAGTAATAAGAATAATTAGAAAGATTTGACATAATACTGATAACGATGAGTCCGCGGCCGCCCTCCTGCAGCGGAAACCTCTCGGCGGTGGGGGTGGGGTGGGGTGGGGTGGGTGGGTGCAGAACGCAGAGCGAGATCGCCCCGCGTGCCTCGGCCTGGGGACCTCTCTGGACTCGGGGTGAATCGCGACCTGCGGGACGCGGGGGTAGCTCAGGACACTGCGCAGAAGCGCGTCTCCCCGGCTGCCCCGCGGGGGCGGGCGCCCAGCTCGGGGGAGGGGAGCGCACAGGGCGCGGCGCGGGGCTCTGCAGGGCTGGCAGCGCTCCACGCGCCGGCTCGCCAAGCGCGCCCCCCAGCGGCCAGCGGCGGACCGGGCCGGGCCGGGCCGCAGCCGGGAGGGGAGGGGAGGGGAGGGGAGGGGAGGGGTGGGGTGGGGTGGGGCGGCGCCGCGCTCGCTCGGCCGCGGTCTCCCGCAAAGGGCGCGCGTCCCGGGAACCGAGGGAGAACCCCGCGTGGGGCCCGGGGCTTCAGCTGGGGGCAGAAAGTGGCCTGAACTCCGCGGGCCGCAGGAGGGCGAGAGGAGAAACCCCGCGGCCGCCCCTCCGGGAAGGGGTCACCTCTGCGGTCCTGCGGCCGGCTGGGGCGTGGCGGCGCCTTTGTATGGCCGGGCGGGGCTCAGCGGCCTCTGCAGAGCCACCCCTGGGCCGGGGCCCCGGGCATCACCGCAGAGCGCGGGGCGTCTGGGGGGTTCCGGGCTGCGGGGCTGGAAAAAGGGGCCCTGGGTCTGCAGAGCGCGTAACTGCCCCTCCCCGGCGGGGTTCGACGCCCAGCCTCGGAGCCCGAGGTCCCCCCAGCGCGGCAGAAAGGGTGCGGCAGGGCGGAGCTGCGCGGGGCGCATCCCGCAGCGGTCCCCGGTCCCCGGGGAGGGGAGCCTCAGCAGCCGCCCGATCCGGGGCCCCTCCCTGCCCTGCACCCCAGCGGCCGCTGGAACCGCGGGGGCGCTTAGAGGCGCACGACCGGCCGGGGAATCTCTGTCTCAACTGTTTCTCCTATATGTAGTATTCAGGTTGAGCCCATAGAAATTGTGGTGATTTGGTCCCGTTTGACCTAGAAGACGGTATTTCACGTGGCTCGATCTCAGAAGTTGGCCTCTTTTGTAACTGTGTTGCTGCATCTACACCTACCCAGGTTCCCGAAGCTTTTACCCCGAACGATCAATGGGCTCAAAGAAGCCTTTCTCCGCGTCAATGTCTAGTCACCCTCTGTGTGCAATGTGGGTTTTTGAAAAGAAAAAAAAAATGTTAACCCACTTTTGGCCTCCTCTCCCTTCAACAGAACAATGAGGCCGGGGTGGGGAAGGCAGGGGCAGTGGTCAGGGCTCGCTGGGAAGCCGAGGCTGGGAGGCAGGAGCGACCAGCGCGGGGCGTGGCTCTGCTGTCCCCCCCCCCCCGGCTGGGCTCCGGGGTGTCGCGCTGCGCTCCCCACCCCGGCCCTGTTTCGGCTGAAGCTGCTGCACCCGGCAGGGGGGAGGAGGGAGGGCGCCGGCGCGGCTTCACACAGGGTGGGGCCGTCCGCATTGTGCGCCCAGCGCTGCAGGTGCCTCCCCCGGGGACCGCTCGTCCTCACACAAAGAAACCCCACCCCAGCGCCTGCGAAACCGCTGTCCCTCCACCCCGCCCCGCCGCGCGCTCCCCCGCCCCTGCAGCTGCCCACCCGCGCCCTCCTTGCCCTCCCCGACTTCCTCTCCCCTTCCCCTCCCTTTCCCTAAAACAAAGGAGCGTAGCACCCCCACCCCCCGCCCTAACCTCCCCGCACCGCGCCCCAGGACTAGCGGTTTTTCCGACGAGACAATACCATAAAATTTGCCCCGTTCTCCGCCCGCCGCCCCCCTCCCCCCGTCTCCACCCATCTTTCAAACAACCTTAGAAGGGACCGATTTGACTTCGCGTTTTTCTTTTTTCCTTTTCCCCACCTCCCTCCCCTCTTCCCCATTTTCTTTCTTTTTTCTTTCTTTTATTTTTTAAACTAGAGAAGAAATAAAGGATGTTAGGAAGCACTTTCCAAAAATGTCCCTTAACCTCATTTAAGGCAAACAGTAAAGGTAGCTCCCCCACCCCACCCCCCAACTATTGGGCCCTAATTTTAAACATAGAAACAGAACAAATTCTCTACCCACGGGAGGGCAACTTACCTGCTTCTACCTTCCAAAAGAAAATTTTAGTTTTAGATTTCCAGGGACCCCCCTCTTTGCCCTTCCCAAACCCGCAGAACTGCCTTCGTCCTTCCCGGTTCCTGTTTTTTTTTTTTTTCTTTTTCTTTTTTTTCTTTTTTCTTTTCTTTTTACCATTAACGTCTTTTTCTCTACAAAATATTTCCGAATGCCTTCAAAGCTCTAAGAAGGAAGGTGAGAGGTGGGCTCCAGGTCGAGCCGAGGGAGAACGGGGCGCGATGCCTTACCCATTGCTGTTTTAGCCATTGTAGGGATGTGCAGATGCTGAGCGGCGGCGAAGGCGAAGGGTCCAGCTACAGCAGCGGAGAGAGCGAGAGAGAAGACTGAATAAGGCACTGAGTCTGCAGAGTGGGACCGTGCGAGAGAAAGAGCAAGAGGCAGGAGCCCATGAATAATTATCACTCAGAAGCTCAAGCAGATTGGCTCCCAAGGTCCCCTGACATGACTCCCGCAGAGTCAGAATCTCCAAGCATTAAATATTGATCGGCCAATGGTGCTGGAGTACAAAGTACCAGAATGCAGTTTGAAATGGAAATCCGTCCTTCCCTGGCAGCTCCCCCCCGTTTTGGGGGCCTGATAGTACAGTCCAAGTAGAGTGGAGCCTTAGCCCAGAAGCCTCCTAGGAGCTAAGAACTGGGCTGTGCCTACCTGGGAGCCAGGAGGATTGACTTTGTTCACACATGTTTTATCGCACAAACAGAAAAAGGGAAAGGGGTTTAGAGCTTTGAGAAGTCTTCACAACATGCTGACTATTGGAAACATTTGTGGTTTTACTTGCTCATGGTTTCTCTTTCACCCTTGGCCCTGGTTTGGTAGTTTGTGGTATTTAAGCTTGACCCCATGCCTGGCTATTGGTGGCAGATTGAAACAGAATTGCATTGTCGTCCTTTGTCTCTCAGCACAGCTTGGTCTCTTGAAGGTCTCTCAGTAGAGTGAGGCCTGGTGTTTTCTACTCTTGGCACAGAAGGAAGAGGCTGTTTGGGCTGCTGAGGAATAGGTACATATAGTTATGGTCTACTTGGGGACCTTATGGAGGAGGACCTGTGTCTGTGTCTTGTCCACGGGCTTACAGGGAGGAACCAGGTTGGCTGACTGGCTTGAGTGTTGGAGGAACCAGAGGTGGGTAATGCCATTCTGCCTTGGAGATGTAGGATAATATGGATTGAAACCCCAGTGACTCTTGCAGGTCTCAAAAGAGAAACCTTTATACTGAAAACCCATCCGAGATGAAAGGTGTGATCTGGAGCATGGTTTTTCAGAGATCCAGAGACTTCATTGATATAGGCCAAAGAAAGATGTGTTTGGGATTCAGGCTGAGCAATGTGGTGTGTGAGGAACTCCCAGGTGCAAAATGTGACCTTTCGGTAGAGAGAAGATATTCACTAATTCATTCCTATTGACTTAATGAACTTCATTCATTAATTCATTCTTTCTTAGAAGACTTGCATAAATATTAATTGAGCATTTATCACATGCCAAGGTTTGAGGACAGAACAGTGAAAAAGATTTTAGACCTTGTTCTCATGGAGATTTTAATCTCTGTTAAATTAACACAGTGATTAAATTAACTCAGTGATTTCACTGAGTCTTCCTCCCTTCTAGATCCATTCAGAAACTGTGGTTTTTGACATTTGAAAAGAGAAAAGGCAAAGGATTGTTAATTCTATTGCATTTGAAAGCCAAAAGAATAGCACATTGTTGAAATCATGAACATATACAAAATCCTGGCAATTTTTAAATTTTATAGAAATGATTGGGATTATTCTAATGAATGAAGTAAATTCTTAGCAGCTTTCTATTAAATCACATTTCAAAATTTTTTTCTAGCCTCATGAATAATAACGCAGTTTTGAACACATAAAAAACCGTTTGGAAGTAACAGGCACTCTCCTTGGTGCTGAAATAAATTTCTTCACCTCCTGTTAACTTGTAAGACATTTAAACCCCATAGACATCTTGCTGAGTGATGGAAAGTACTGGAACTAGAGCAATTCTGACCTGCTGAATCATAGGAAAAATAAAACATAAAGTGGTGATCAATAAAATTACTTCTCGAACAGGAAGATTAGAAATTATTCCTCTCGTCATTGTACAGGTCTGTGAGTATGACACAGCAATAGAGCAGCATGGAAGTTGCCAGCATCTGGAAATAACCGTTTTCTCCCTTTCTATGGTCATTGTCCACTTTAAACGTGAGAGCTAATTCCTTCTCAGTGGAGTACTTATCAGCCATAAGATGAAGGACCTTCAGCATGTCTGTGTGACTCATATTTTTAGAGTATTCCTCTTCTCCCCACCACACCCTTTCCCCTCAGGCTATGTATCATCTTTACATATTCTTCAGCTTCCTTGGAGAACAAGATCCCTAAGTCATGGCATTAAGGACTTTAACAACTACCACTAGTAGTTGAATAAGATCTTTTGCACTTTTAAATAAACAAAACAAAACAAACACACATTCTACTATCTAATTTCTAATCCTATGGTGAACATTACTTACTAATGGATAGGAATATGAGAAGGAAGTCAGTATATATAGGGGCAAGTGTTAGATGTGTGTCTTTTTTTCTATTTCTGACTTACTGGGCATTAGTCTCCTAACCTCAGCTGTGTGTGATTTTCAAGTAATGCTAAGCAGGGGAGAGGGTAGGTTAGTATGTTTTACTATACAATATAGGAATAGTAGGCTGTCATCAACTGGCTAAGAACAATTAAATAAATTCAAAGAGCTGACTTATAATCAATTCCTGTTCTTTCTTTTAACATAACAATTTCAATCATGGATCTTGGCCTGGGAGGGTAGGGATAATCAGGAACAGGGAATTATTTTATATTTAATAACTTATTCATTATATGTTCATTTGTTCAGGTATTCATTCACCCAACAAATATTTATTTAGTGAAATTTTGGGCTTCTATATTATGAAGTCATCCAACCTTCACCCTAATTTCTAAAAAATATGCAATGAAAAAAGGTAACCCCCACTTCTTCAAGAAAATGCTATTAATTTTGGAGGGCAAATATTATCCTGTGTATCAGTTAGAGCATTTTGGTTACAAAGTATAGAAAAAACAACCAAACTGGCTCTGATAGTAAAAGATCCTTTTTTCTTTTTGTTGTTTTGTTTTTGTTTTTGATTCATCTAACTACAGAGGTAGAGTAGGCCTAGCACTCCGGAAATAAGAATCAGCTTTTCCTGAAGCAAATGGTTTGGATAAGGATGAGGGGACACCTAAATTAAGAAATAGGTACTAGGTTTGTAAAATGTAAAATAAAGCCAAAAGTACCTATCTCCCAGGATTTGGGGTAGACTAAAGGGTTCATGTATAAACTGCCTAAATCAGTATGGATACCTTTTTAAAAAATATTTTATTTTATTTATCCATGAGAGACACACAGAGAGAGACAGAGACACAGGCAGAGGGAGAAGCAGGCTCCTTGCAGGGAGCCGGATGAGGGACTCTATCCCAGGACCCTCACACCCTGACACCCTGGGATCACACCCTGAGCCAAATGCAGACTCCACTACTGAGCCACCCAAGCACCCCTCACTATGGTTACTTAATAACTGTAGCTGCTATGTTTATGGTTTCCAACAAATTTAAACTTTTTAAGAGTAGACACTGAGTAGTGTATATCTTTATATCCTTTTTGGTGCTTGGCTTCATGATTCACATGGTTGAAAGTCAACAAATGCTTGTGAACTAACAACAGCAATAATAAAACATTTGAACATAATTCAAAATGACTGAACCCAGTGAAGTAATAGTGATACTTTCAACCACCTTTCTTTGCTTTGTGCCAAGTTTTGAGGACAGAATAGTGAAAAGGATTTTAGACCTTGTTCTCATGGAGATTTTAATCTTTGTTGATTTAACACTTCTGTGATTTCCCTGAGTCTCCATTCCAGAGCCATCCAAAAACTGTGGTTTTTGACATTTGAGAAAAAGGCAAAGGATTGCTAATTCCATGTGGGAAGCAGTGAATAAGATGTTTACTCTTATTTCTTTATTTATATACTGCCCATTCCCTAAAGGACATAGGTAGGTAGGACTCAATCAGTAGAAGACCCTTGCTAACCTTTAAAAATCTTTAACAGCAGTAAGAGGAAGTTGTAGAAGTAAAAAATGTGCTAACAGAGATTTTAATTACTGTGGGTTACAGTGTATTGTGTATTATCTCTGTGAGGCCTGAGGTGTTGATTTCTGCCCAAACTGGAGAGGAACAGTTGCTTTGGAGGATTAGCTGATGTAATCTAATGTAGTCATATGATTTTCTGCTATTAATAATCAAGTGTCTGGGAAAGAATCCTAAAGTAATTATTAAAAGTTAGTAAGATATGAAAAATACTGTTAGAGCTGAATTAATTGTTTTGATCTGACCTCAGTTGATTACAAGGGAAGCTTGTGGGAAAAAAAAGGCCATAGAATTTTTTTTAGGTGGTTGGGAATGCAGTTATAGCTGAAGATATTAGAAATGCATTTAAAATAGTAAGATGAAAAAATGGCTAATTGACTAACATTTTGACTATTTTGCTATATTTAACCTATTACAGATTAATGAAAAAAAGAATCAAACATCCTTTAATAGCATTGTCCAATATGTCACGGGTTATTTAAAAAGAAAGTCATTTTGAGGAAGAAAAGATAGTTTTCCTTCTTAACAGTGAAATCGATATTGTTCAGGAATTTTCCAACATGTCAGAGTTGTTTTCTGCAATGGTGAATGAACATACCTTATTGTTTCTTCTTTGATCAGTTGTTTAAAGATGAAGAATGGTTAGTTAATTATTATCTCCTTTTTTTTGTACCTGGGGTTTTCTGAAAGTTCAAATGGGACTTGTACATATTAGTCATTTGTATAATTTACCCGGAAGCAAAATGGACTATTGAAATTAGTAAGTCCTATTGATGGTTTTATAATTGAACTCTTCTCAAAATGAATTTGCTCTAATCATAAGAAGGACTTAATATAAATTTAATAAGTTGAATCCTTACATTAAATTGGTATGTTGAAAGACTGTTTGCTATCTTGGCAGCAACTACTATGACTCTTTCCTTCTCTCTATGAGTTGATTTACAGTTTGAGTCCAAGGAGAACATTAGTTGGACACCACTGAAACTGGGAAGTTGATTCCCCTTGGGATTCCACTCAGCATTTTAGCTTACAACACAATGGAGACAATACTGAAGTGTCTGGAGGAGAAATCTAGGAGAAGTATGACTCACTCTACTTATCACATAGGACCCATTTTATTTTATTTTTTAAACAGAAGTCCCACTATGAGCATTGTACTATACATACTATTAACAGTAGTTGCCTAAGAACTTTGTTTATTTTAAATTACAACCAGAAGGAGGAATTAGGGGGGAAAAAGCAAAAGCATTTTATTATACTGCCTTCCAGAGATATTTTTTCCATTAATCATTTATTAATTTATCCTCTGACCCTCTGAACTTATCCTACTCCTGTTCTGCTTTATTATCAAATGGAATTGAATTAATATATGTAGGTAGTATTTTTAAAAAGCTATTTGATCAAAAATTCAATTTGACAGTAGCATTAGCCTTGAGCTCAAGCATCATGGATTTAACTACTAGTTAAAACTTAACCGGGGCGGGGGGGATATTTCTTGAAGCAAACTGGCATTTATCAGGGAAAGCAACTGTACTTATTTAGGAGTTTTCTGAGAACTCTTGTGACTGAAAATGATGTGTTTTATTTCTGGGTATGGCTTTGCTGAACTCTTGGGTGGACTTTGCTACATGCTTCTCCTTAGTTAAACTAAGACTGCCATTTCTCTCTTAAAATAGCACTATCTTCCTTTTAGTCAAAGAGGACTAAGTGAGCTGTAATGATTTCACTTGTTTTGATGGTTGTAACATCAGCAGGTGTCACTGGCATAGTGGCAGTGGGGTCATTTTTAAGCTTATGATTCTGGAGAAGAGGCAAGAAGTATGAGGACGATCATAATTCTAAAAGGAATATTTGCAATTCTACTTTGTATCTAATTTTTAACTGGCCTAGAACCAACCAGGAGTATAAGTCTCATGGATCAATTTGGCCAAACTTTAAAACTATGTGCCTTTTTTTCTCTACCACCGCGCCTCCCTGCAACTAAATGATTCCACTTTTTCTGAATTGTTTCCCCAGGCATTAGTTATTGTATTGACTCAGGATTTGGTTAGCCTGTAAATAGTCAGGGACGATTTTATTAGCTGGAACTATGCTAGCCAACAAATTTTTGCGGGTTGAGTGGACTTCTAAAGCTTAAGCTCTTTTATTTGTCATTTAGTTATAGTCCGTTATAAATTGAGGATCACAGATTTCAGTCCAAGGACGACATTTTCATGATATCTGGTGTCTTGGATCTTTTCTGATAAGTTACCTTGCTAAGCTTTTCACCAAAAATATGGGATGCAGAGGGATTTGTCTTGAATCCTCAGAAAGGCAGTATGATCTTCTCAAAGTGTAAGTCATATCTTGATGTCATTAGCATGGACGGCCCACCTAATTAAATAGGAAAAATAGTCCCATGGGTGTATATTGAGATAGCAGAAAGGTAATCAGCTGGTACCGGTTGCTTCCTAATTGTAATTGGTCTAATTGCAAAGAACATTTTTGGTAGTTTTAAACAAATGATGTGATGGTCCCAATTGATTTATGACAAAGTAGTCGACTTATAATTTGCATTATTAGTGACCTGCCCCTTTCCATTTTTTACATTCTAAGGGTGATTGTGAGATCTTTGGTATATATGTAACAGCAGCAATTGTGGGAGGCCTAGAGTTCAATTGAAACATATGCATTAGATGGGTTTGTGTTAATACTTTTTAGGAAGATCTGGACCAGATAAGAAATTCCTCAGTTGGTGGTGTTGGTAGCTATGGCAATTGTCTGTTGCAATTGTCTTTTTATTTCTGTAAATTTCCTACTTCTGAATTAGCTATCCAATGGCAATGGATATCTAGATTATAAAAGCTTTAGTATATTTGCATTGGAAAGTACAAATCCATGGATTATATGTTCTGGAATTTAAGGACAGCATTAGGGGTTTGAAACACTTGAAATGATCCTGTTTTCAATATAGTTCTAAAACTGACTTTCACTGGTGTTTTCCCCTATACAACTAGTCCACTGGTTGTGTATTATATAAGGGGTGTTCAGTGGTACCTCTTTAGGAAATACAGTTTGCATCTGTTGGATATGATTATATATGATACTAGGTTTTGAAAGCACCTGACAAGATCAAGATATGGTAAGGATAATGTTGGGCAGTTGGAAAATGAGAATTTATGGAGATTTTGTGTTGCACATTATATCATAATTAAGGCTAGGATAGAACTTTAAGATAAGGAGCATTAAGTTCTTCTGTAAATATTAACTGTCCAATTTTAAATACCATTAGTTCATAACCTTTAAACACAGTGCTTTCATTCTATGCCATCAGTTCAAGACAACAAAACTTCGACCTCCGCTGTCAAATCCAAAACAACTTACCCAAAATCCAAAAAACAAAACCTTGAACCTTGAACATTCCTTAACTTTTTCTTGTTTGTATAGTATGGGTGTGGAAATTCTGGAACCATTTTGCATGTACAGTAGGAATGAGAAACTGAGTTAATGTAATCTTATTTTGGGGAACCAGGCTTGCCTTTCTGTGGCAGAAGAGAGATACAAATATGGAATTTGGGAAGGTAGAAAAGAATATTGTGGTATTAGGTTGGAATTATATATATAAGAATTCATAGTGTAAAAATACACATGCATTTCTTGATTCATGATTTAAAATACACCATATCTATAATACAAGTCTGTGCTTAGTTTTATCTCCTCAATGCACTTAGAAGCCATTATACACTGGTATAATGAGAATGGTTAGCACCCAGAGTTTAGTTTTGAAATACCATTCTCCTCTAAAGGAGCAGAATGATCTTGTCAAAGTATATACTACATTTTTATGTAGTCAGCATGAGAAAGCCATCTAATTACATAGGAAAGAGATTCCTTAAAAGTGAATATTGAGGAGATATAAACTTATAGATTTGAGGACAAAGACTCTAGGTAGATTTAAACCATGTAATGGTTTCTGAATATCTTAGAGACTTGGCTGATTCCAGGGACTGGGACAGAGAAATATGTTTGAAGCACCTTAATGAGTCAATACAGAAGGATGTTCTAAAAACTAATGGATATTATAAAAAGGGCACAGGAGCCAGCTTAAAGGAATCATAATGACCAAATCTGGGACAATCTAAGCATCAACACAAATATAGCAGCAATAGCTAAGAATTCACTAAATAAAATAGAATTCCTGGGTCTCTACTGATGATAAATAAATAAATGGGAGGGAAGGAAAAGCTCTTCTTTATCATGGAATTTTTTATAATAAATGTAGAAGGAAAGATAGAGTTGAAAAAAAATCACCATTCTGCAACTGCCATAGCAATCATCGACTTAGGCAAGAATCATTAATAAATGCTAAAACTACTAGGTGAAAGTTTGATGAGGAAGAGATAATTAAACTGTCTCAGAGTATTTCCTCACAGATTACTTGTTAATTACAAAGGAAATATTGATGATTTTACATAGAACCTTGAAACCTTGTGGAAACCAACTGAGCCAGGCGATTGAAGTTAACATCACTAGTAATGTGATAAATAAACATCATGTGCCTCTAGATATGGCACACTAAGGACATAACATCAGTTACTTGGCATTCCTGCCAAACATGGAAAAATTAATTATGACAAAACATCAAACGGCCCATATTGATGGAGAGTCTAGAAGACAACTTGCTTTATTCTTAAAAAATATCAATGTCATAAAGGAGAAGACAGATGAGAAACTACTAAAGAGACATGACAACTAATTGCAGTGGATGATTATGGAATGGATTCTAGATCAAGAACAAAATTATATAAAGGGTGTATGTTATGGTATTATAGTGTATTATGTTATGACATCATATCAATAATGATTTTTCTGAACTTAATGACTACTGAGATTATGTAAGGATATATTCTTAAAAGATAAACATGGGAATATTTCTAAATAAAAGGTCAACAATAAAAAAATAAAGGATCATAATATCTGTAACCAACTTTCAAATGGTATAGCATTAGTAATAATAATTATTTTTATTGTTTTTATGAATATGTATATATGTAAATATATGTAAAGAGAGAGAGAAAGAGAGAAATGGAAAGCAAATGTGCAAAATGTCAACAATCAGTGAATGTAGGTGAAGGGCATATAGGGGTTAACTGTTCTTGGGACTTTCCTGTCCAAATAATAATAATTATTATTTTTAAAGATTTATTTACTGAGAGAGAGAGTGCAAGTGAGCACGGGGAGAGAGATAGGGACATGGGAAGGGAGAGAGAGAATCTCCAGCAGACTCCCACTGAGTATGGAGCCTGAACACACGGCTCCATTTCAAACCCTGAGATCATGACCTGAGCCAAAATGAAGAATCAGAACTCAACCAACTGAGCTACCCACTCACCCTTAAATATAGATTTAAAAAATATAAAAAGTTAAAAATATTATTAATTCATTTACCTCCTCAGGGCTTTGAGGCTAATAGGTCAATGAAGGTCTGGATTTGGTATGTTTATTTATTTATTTAAAGATTTATTTATTTACTTTAGAGAGAGAGGGAGAGTGAGGAATGTATGTGTGCAAGAGCAAGTGGTGCAAGGGGCAGAAAGAGAGACTCTTCAAGCAGACTCCCCACTGAGTCCAACATGGAGCTTAATCTCACCACCCTGACATGGTGAGCCAAAGCCAAGAGTTGGTCACTTAATCGACTGAGCCAACCAGGTGCCCCTTCCTTTTTCATTATGTGTTGTTTTCAGTAGTATTTCTCCAGTAGGACTTCTCCAAGTCAGGCTATGGGCTTAATTTGAAGTTTTATTAATATTTTGTTTTTCTCCCGAAAAGCTCTTTTTATATCTTGATTTGGCTCATTTTGTGTATTTCTATGAGATTCCTAGTTCTTTCCTGAAGAAAGGAGAAAAAGTCATGCACCTCGAAAAGTTCAGATTTCTTGAGCGGTCCTGAATCTTCAGACAAGCCAGAAGCGATGCATCCCATTCCATCTCATCCCCTTCCTAGTGTATTTGTACAAGTATCATACAAAAAACCCAGAGTTCTTTGTTTTTCAAGTAATTCAAATGTTTGTTACTTCTCTATTGTTTTTGTAATATCTCTTCAGGTTTCTATTTAAGTGTCCCTTATCGTTTCTGACATTGATAATTTGTATCTTTGCTCTTTTTTTCTGGATCTTTCTGACTGTTGGTTTCATTGATTTTTTTCTACTGTATTTTGTTTCATATTTCATTGATTTGTACTTTTTTCTTTATTATTTCCTTCCTTCTGCTTGACTG
This sequence comes from Canis aureus, assembly GCF_053574225.1. Classification (NCBI taxonomy): domain Eukaryota; kingdom Metazoa; phylum Chordata; class Mammalia; order Carnivora; family Canidae; genus Canis; species Canis aureus. The sequence goes on from NC_135638.1 coordinate 14,825,782, forward strand.
CAGATCTCAGAGAGAGCTACCTGCCCTGGAGCTGACTGATGGTTATCAGGGAGGAGGGCATTTTCAGCTATTTTCAAAAAACCCTTATGACTGTGGAATATGTGTGGTATGTAAATTTCTGCGTAATGGCTACTGGTAATGCTTTTGGTGTCTCCATCCTAGTTAAGATAGGCTTGCCTTATTCCCTTCACTGTAATTCCCTCAAACTTTTTGGTAAGACACTCTCATAAGTGGCACAGGGTGCCTTTTGTCACAGCTCATTAAGGTGCATGCATTGTCTAAACTTTTGTGATGCCACAAATGATCAGGGTGTTTTGAATGATTGCAGCCCAAACCCTCCCTGCATTGTAAAGGCTCCTGTCTAATGATTTCATCTATTGATAAGGTTTGGATCAATTATTTCACTTCAGGTAATAAAATGTGTTTTTAAGAATTCTATATTACAATCCCATAATTCTACCCACACCACTGTGCAAAGAACTTTCTCTTATCCAGCTCCCTGCTCAGCAGGGAGCCTGCTTCTCTCTCTAGGTCTCCCACTTCATCTGATTGTGCTCTCTCTCTCTGTCAAATAAATAAATAAATAAATAAATAAATAAAATCTTAAAAAAAAGAAGAATGATTTTGGATCTCTGAAATATAGTTAGTAAAGGCCGATGGAGACTCAATTTCATCCTTTTAATTGACATTTTTCAAATGTCAAGGATTCAAAGTAAGGATTTTTAAAAATGTGTATTAAATAGATTTTTTGCTTTTTAAAAAATTATTATTTATTCATTAAATTATATCTATATTAAATGTTTAAACAATTACATTCATTATTATATTTGACACTCAAATCATTTCAAGTTTGGCCAATAGGCACCCCTTCCTCTTGGCTTCTGTGATCTTTGGAAATGATCCTTTAACTTTGACAATTTCCCTGCTCCCTGACACAGCAAAATGTTCATCTTTTATTTCCAGATCCATATTTAGAATCAACTTTTCCTCTGAAGTCCCTGAATCCTGTTAGAGAGAGATGGTATTTGGAAACCATAATGCTAGTTGTGTCTAAAAATATTTGGTTTTCATTACTTCTAGGTGTCTTCTGTAGACAGAACATTTTTTTCCATTTGTATTTTTTTCAAAGGAGAAAAAATATGAATCTATAACAGTATTTCAAATTCAGATTTAACATTAAAATATTTAAGTCAAATTTTTGATTTTGTACTTTTTTGTCTTACATGGAGTATTTTAGTATAATATTAAACTTAATTACATATTTGCACACACATATATAATGTTGAAATAAACTTACCACTATGAGTACCAACAAATGAATACTGTTAAGATTTCTTTTGAACTCTATTTGTCCATGAAATATATCCTATTCCACTAAGTATGAAAAATCAAAACATTTGTGGAAAAACAGTTTTGTGTGTGTGCTTATGTCTCTAACTGGATATACAAGTAAGTTTATTTTTTCTTATTGTCATATTTTAGAGCTCTTGCTTCAATTCCAATGTATTCCATCCTCTTCTCTTTTTCTATAGCTATTTTTTTGTAATAAGTTGTGATAGTACAAGTTTACTACAAAAAATTCTTTTTACAAATATAATCTGCCAAATAAATTATTTTCTTGTGCAGAAGATAGTATAATGTATATGCTATTCTGCGTTTTTTCTACTTTGTATATCTTAGAGATCATTTCATATCAGTGTATATCTTTTTTTAAAAAATATTTTATTTTATTTACTCATGAGAGATACAGAGCGAGAGAAAGGCAGAGGGAGAAGCAGGCTCCATGCAGGGAGCCTGACGTGGGACTCAATCCCGGGTCTCCAGGATCACGCCGTGGGTTGCAGGCGGCGCTAAACTGCTGAGCCACCGGGGCTGCCCATATCAGTGTATATCAATCTTCTTCTTTTTTATGATTATACACTATTTAATTTACTGTAATTTATTTAACCAGTCCCTGCCTATGGACATTTGAGTTGTTTCTGGTTTTTGTTTTTCAAATATAATTAAAAAAATTTGTTTACTTATTTGAGAAGGGGAGGAGGGACAGAGGGAGAGGGAGAGAATCACAAGCAGCCTCCCCACTGAGCATGGAGCCCCTCGACGATGGATCTTAGGACTCTAAGATCAAGAGCTGGGTGCTTACCTGACTGAGCCACCCAGGTGCCTTGTTTTTTAAAAATGATTTTGCAATGAATAACTTTGTATGTAAAATATTTCATAATTTTGCCATTTCTTGACAGATACTTAGAAGTGGAATTGCTGAGTCAAAAAGAAAATGCGTATTTTAGTAACTTTTTTTTTTTAAAGAAGGATTTTTTTTTTTAAAGTTACTACTCTTAGAGGGGTGCCTGGCTGGTTCAGTGGTTGAGCTGAGTGTCTGCCTTTGGCTTAGGTCCTTTTACCAGGACCCTGGGATTGAGTACCATATCAGTCTCCCTGTGGGAGCTTGCCTCTCCTTCTACCTATGTCTCTGCTTCTCTCTCTCTGTGTCTCTCATGAATTTATAAAATCTTAAAAAAAAAAGTTACTACTTTTAGTTACTGTCACATCCTTCTTTATCACTGTTAACTCTTTTTGTATTCTTATCTGCCATGGGGTTGTTCCATCAAAATAAAATAATACATTGTTAATATTTTGGATGTTTGCCAGTTAGAAGTGATATCTTAATAAAATTTTCACGTATGGTTGAGTTTGAGCATCTTGTCATGTTTCATTCTTCTGTTTATTGTTTGTTCACATTGGTTGCTCATGTTTCTATCTGGTTCTTGTTGGGTTTTTGCCTCAATTTTTAGGATATCCGCATGTCATGAAAATATCATCCCCTTGCCTATGATATTGTTATAAATATCTTTTCTTAGTTTGTCCTTTCAGTTTATGATATTTATTCTTATGTAAGTTTTTAAAAAATTTTAGTTTAATCAAACTTATTATTCCCTTTATTGTTTTTAAATTATGAATCAGGGATATTTTTCCATTTCCCAAGTTATAAAGAAAATTTACTCTTATTTTATTTCTCTGTGTATAATTTTCTTAATTTAAGTTTTATATTTTAGAAACCGGATCTCTTTGGAGTCAGTGTGAAATGAAACTTCAATTACCTTTTTCCAAATGGCTATCCTTTATTTCAATGGCATTTAAAAATATCCATCTTTTCCTCACTTATTTACAATGCCATCTTTGTTGTATAAAAGAATATATTTTTAAAGATCAAAAGTTCACACAAATATTTCTGGTATCAGAGCTAGATGTTCTCTTTAGTATTCAACAGACACAAACTGCCTTCATTTTCAAGTAACGTCAACTCAAACTCATCCTTAAATTTGGCTATAGAAATTTCATGTTAGGTTTTATCTAAATGTAAACAGGTTAAGAGCAGAGGCAAAATTTCCAAGACACTATCCTATGCCGTACTACAAAGATGTATAAGGCATAGATTTTGTAACTTATGGAGCTTATGGTCTAATGAGAGAGACAGGTACACAAAGACTTTTTCAATATATTTTCAAAATAAAGATTACTGATCTATGCACAGCATTTGCAAAGATATATATGTGGACTTAGGATTCTTCAATAGAATGTAAAAAACAAAGAAGGCAAGATAAGACAATTATATTTATTTTATGTCTACTCCTTGATTATTAGTTTTCTTCGTTTTAATTTTATTTTCAAAGTTGAGCTAGAAGACCTGGACTAGTGAGGGTGAGTGGATGCAAATAAGGAAAGAAAATTACTTGTGTGAAAGGCAGAGTACAAGGGTAATGGGTTCTTTAGGTTCTGGTTAAGAAGGAACTCTGCATTTCATTTTTAAGGCCAGGATATCTTATGAAAACAGAAAGACTTTGATTCCTCTATTTAGTATCTGAGACTTTTCCTCACATGGGCAGAGGTTTGCTCTCTGGGTGACTCCTCACCCCAGGGCCTGCAGTGCTTGATTAGATAGCATACTTTTCAACCATGTGGTGATGTGGACTTGCTTTCTGCCTGAGGTTTTTAACTTTTAATTGACACCACTGCCCTTTGGTGTTTAGAAGGAATTTTATTACAGGCAAAAGGTGGTTTTAATTCTCCAGTAAGAAGGTCAATTAAAGATAATTTTTCTTTCTTCCTGTTTAGCATTGGCATGATTGGAAAATGAAGAACATCTCATCTGTCAGATGCTGACGAAACTAACTGGAGGGTAGATGCCTGGGACAAAGGCATGGGAGCTATTTCATCACTGGAGAAGCTGTTCAGGAAGAGCTGCTTGTAAAGGCATTTCTCCTTCAGAACAAATGCCCATTCCAGACTAGCATTGTATATTGAAATGCTGCCCTGGGGAGAGAAGTGGAAAAAAAGGAATGTTAAAAAGATGTCTTAGCTAATAGCTCATGTGAGAAATAGCATGTCATTTCTCAATCAATGTCATTTCCAAGTCCTGCAAGGAAATTATTTATGGGGAATGGTTATGGGGCCTGTTCATACATCATTTTGATCCATATTTGCCCCTTAGGTTTGGTCAGAGATATAATTTTAAAAAATCACCTTCAGCTGCTCCTCTGGAGTTTGGTTGGAGTGTTCATATGACTTTTCAGGTTAAGGTTGTATTTATTTTCATGGAATTACTATATTTACTTCCTTACAGTACAGTTGAGGGGAATATTGAAACACTTATCATAAGGCATGATAACATTATATGAATCAGAGATGGAAAAAAAAATTGACCACCTAGTTACAAAACAGAATTTGTGTACTTTCACCTTCCAAATACACTTCCATCAGAAGAGGAACATGGTAGCCTATTGTTTCTCAATGGTTTCCAAGTCAACTAATTCTTTTTGATGTTTGGCTCATCAAATAGAAGAATTATAACCACTATATGTTAATAAGTTTTTGAGTACTTAGCTTGTACTACACATGGTGGGTTTAATATATACAGTATTTAATTTAATTTAATTCTCACATCAACTTTATATGATATGTACTATCATCTTCATTACAGCTCTGAAATCTGAGGGCTACAGGAGTTTAATAACTTGCACAAAGTGACAAAACTACTAAGATTTGGACGTAGGGCTGTCTGATTCCAAAGCACATGTCCTTAGCAACTATGCTTAATTTATGTGGAAACCAAAACAAAATTTTGGATTTGGAACTCTGTTTTAGACTTAAAATACGTGTTAGAAATTTGATGTGATGTTTTGGGCAATAATGAGAAGTCACTACCAATGATTTGAGGTCTGGATACCAGTTCCTGTGGCATAGTATGTGGATACTAAGTATGTATATTTATTTAGCAATGTGTCTATGAATGAACAAATAGGCTTTTAAGATTTTGACTAAGAGATTGGTATTTATGCATGTATAGATAAAGACATATATAGGAGTTTCTCAACTGATGGGATTATTGCAGTCTGTAAGCTTATTATGAACTCAGTACACAATTCCGTATAGGATCGATGTTATTTATTCATCATGTTTATGTATTAAGACCAATCCATAAAAAAACCATACTTTTATCTGTTGTTATGGCCATTTCCCCAAACTCATAAATGGCGAATGAAATATAGTAGACAACAAAAAATATTTTGTTGAATAAGTAACTGAATAAATGAATGAAAAAATGGAAGGATATTAGCAGTTACTTTAAAGATATAATGTTATTTATATTATTGCTTACATTGGAAGATATATTCAGAATTCTAACTTGGGATATCTGTAACTTATCTTTCCTCCCTTCATTCCTGTATACACAGAAGTATGGGTGGAGACCTTTCATCAGGTCACTAATTTAGTTTCCACAATTAGGGAAGAGGTCTCTAGCAGGCCTGGATGAAGGACTGACAAGGTCAGAGGTTGGAAGTAGAGGCTCTAGGAAGGCACAGGAAGGATCTAGGAAGGATCTTGGAGAGGCACAAATGGTGGTAGTGGACTGTCAGAACAGATGTGTGGAAGGAAGGAACGGCAGGAAATCCTTACTATGGTGAAGTGGAAAAAAGAACTGCTGCTGCCTGCCTCTCAGCATGCAAGAATTTTGTGTAAATCAGGATGGTATACGTATGTGTGCATGCATGTGTAAAATGGGAAAAGATGATTTTTATTGTAGATTCATCACAGAAATCAGTCTCACCATTTTATAGCCATAGAATAACATGGTTTCATACTTCAGATCCCAAACCAGTCATAAGAAGCAATTCTCAAGAGACAGGAAATTCAGCTATACCAGACTAACAGGATATGTGTCGGACAATTTTGTTTCCCAGTTTACATATGCTTCCATGAAGACTTGATTGCTCTAAAACTTATATTAATATTTCCCACTGTTGTGTCAATAGTATCCAGGTACTGCAGTCTTTGCTAGAATCCTCTCCTTTGGCCCGTACCCAAGTCATTTCTCAGCAGAAAGTCGGTTAATTAAAGAAGCTTTTTAATCCTTTCAGTCCATCAAGATACAATTTTGTGCATTGTAGTAGTACGCTTACAGAAAAATGTTCCAGAAAGCCATTAAGGAAGTATACAGGTCTAAATCTCAAACTACTAGAGTATACTCAATGGATCTCAAAGTAGAATCATTCCAATCAAGAGTATTATAAAAACAACTTCAATCTAAAGTCATTCTTGTGTTTTCTCTTAAAATAAGTGAATTAGAATGTGGGTCTTGGGTTTTTTCCTCAAATTTTTTTGTCACCTTTTATTTTGGAATGCATTTTTGTTATAATCAGCAATAACTTTTACCATTTATCAAAATCCATTCAAATTAACTTAAGCAAAAATGGAAATATGTTAAAAGTAAACATCACCCTACTGAGAGGAAGTGAAGTCAGAAAGAGCTGAAGCCAAAATGAAATGTCATTCCAATCCACTGCATCCTCATTCTCTCTGTCTCCCTCCCTCTGGGTCTATGAGGTATCTCTGTTGTCTTTTTCTCTGATCTCCTTCACTTTCCTCTCTCTTAGCAGGTTGACTTACTTGTGCATGTACTATAAAATGGCCTTCCTGGACCCCTAACTGTCCACTCAGTTTGATGCTAACAGAGATGATGTATAATCGCCAAATAAATTTCTGGGAGAGGAAATCTGAATGGTTTGAGTCAGATTTCTACTGGATTGACCATCTGCAGCCAAGGAGGAGGCAAGTTGATGACTGCAAGAGTCTATTAACAGAGATGGCAGTGACGGAATTTTTACAGGAGGAGGAGAAGAAGGAGAAGGGGGAGGAATAGATCATCAAAGATAGCAACAACAGCAGCAAACATTTGTATAGCATTTACTATAAGCCATGCAAGGCCCTTAAGCGCCTTGCCTGTATCAACTCAAATAGTAGGAAGGCATTGGTTGTCTCAAAAGGTGCTTACACAATTTAGCATTTCTCAAAGTCTAGACATGTGCAGACTATACAGACTATAAAGATTGCTCTTTATGTGTATTCAAATAATATCTGAATGTAACTTTTTTGTGACTTCTGTTTAAAGAAAAACAATTATTTCATAGAGAAATAGGTCTTGAGTAGTCTGTGATTTTATCTTTCTTCTCTCTCCAACTCCATTTGTTTTAATATTCTTAATCATTTTCTGTTACTTTTTCTAGTTATAAAGATTCCTAGAGATTGTGGGCTCCTTTTTGCTGTGTCTTATGTACTTACAGGACAGATTGGTATTGCAGAAAGAATAAGGTGTTTGGGGTCAGGAAGAAAAGGGTTTAAATTCTGGGATGGCTGGGTGGCTTAGTGGTTGAGTGTCCACCTTTGGCTCAGGGTGTGATCCCAGAGTCCTGGGATCGAGTCCCATATCGGGTTCCTTGTATGGAGCCTGCTTCTCCTGTCTCTGCCTTTCTCCATATCTTTCATGAAGAAGTTTAAAAAAAAATCTTAAAAAAAAAAAAAAGGAAAAGGGCTTAAATTCTAACTTTGTCACTTCCATTTCTAGGACCTAGAACACATCTTTTAATGTCTTTGTGTACTGATTTCCTCAAGTTAAAATGCAGACATAGTGTTACATGTAGGATTATAAGTAATGCTTATAAAGGGTCTGGTGCATAGTAAGCCTTCCGTACTTCTCACATACTAATATTTCCATATATATGTTTGCGGGGATCCCTGGGTGGCTCAGCGGTTTAGCACCTGCTTTTGGCCCAGGGTGCGATCCTGAAGTCCCGGGATCGAGTCCCATGTCTGGCTCCCGGCATGGAGCCTGCTTTTCCCTCCTCCTGTGTCTCTGCCTCTCTCTCTCTCTCTATGTCTATCATAAATAAATAAATAAATAAATAAATAAATAAATAAATAAATAAATCTTTAAAAAATAATATTTCCATATATATGTTTGTGTGAATATAGCATATTAGCCTCTCTTAAGGAAATTTTTTTTTTTAAGGAAATTTTTGATATGCTTATGTTGAAACATATTAAAGTTGATAACTTACCTGACTTTCATGGTTGTGAGACCCCAGGCCCCTGTGAATGGAGAAGGGGCTAGAAAGAAAGCAAAACATGGTGGAAGAGGCATTTGACCAGTGATTAAGTTATGAATATTGGCAAGTAGAATAAAAATGCAAAATGTATTTTGTGCGTCAGTGTGTATGTGTGCATGTTCATGTGCGTGTGTGTGTGTGTGAAAGAGAGAGGATAATGGTTTTTTACAGTCACTGTTTAGAACTACAAAGCTGAGCTTTATGATCGCTCATCATTGGACGTTGTCTATATCTGATTTTTAACAGAAATTTGGCAACTTTGTTCTTCCAAATACACTTTCCAGCTTGAATATGAAATTATTTATAGATTTATTTTCTCTGAAGTTTACGGCCAAGTCTTTTGCAGTGCTATTTATTTCTTAATCTTCTTAGAAACTACCTTTGTAGCATCATCTTTGCAGTGTCAATTACTCTCATCTACTGACTTTGGATGTACAAGTTTTTTTCCTTGTGAGGTCTTTACTCCCATTGATTTTTATTCCTTGGGCAATTTCATCTTTAACTCTTTTAAAAGGCCTGATTATTTACCCAATTATATAACTCATCTTATTTATTAGCAAAGAGGGAGTTTAATAAGAGCTCAAATTTGTATTTCTGAAATTAGCAAGTTTTGATACAAAAATAGAACAAAAAGTAATGAGATTATACCTTGCTTATAGTGGTGACATGGAAAATAACATGCAGAAGTCCTTATTGCAGTGACTGGCATGTGAAAATCACACACACACATTGTGTGTGGGTGTCTTTGTGTATGTTTACTTACTCAGTACAATGAGAGGCAGGGTCATGTAGTGGTTAAGACCCAGACAGCTTTGTATTCTTCTGGTCACCTTCTATGACAAGGAGTCCTTGATGATGAGCCTTCCCAGTTTGAAACCTCAGGAAGACTATATAGTGAGGAAAAAAATTCAAATCAAGAGTTTTAGCCTACTTTTGGCTGTCCTTAAGAGTCTATTTTGATATAAAAATTTCCAACTCCAATAAAGAGGTAACCATCTGAGTATTTTTGGAAAAAACCTAGTCATTTCAGGATGAATTTTTACCAAGAGAGAACCTTACTTTCCTCAGCCATTCTAAGGATAACAGCAATTTATCTCACTGGCTTATATACTGTTGGTGGGAATGCAAACCGGTGCAGCCACTCTGGAAAACAGTGTGGAAGTTCCTCAAAAAGTCAAAAATAAAATTACCCTATGATCCAGGAATTGCATTACTAGGTATTTATTCAAAGGATACAAAAATAATGACTCAAAGGTGCACATGCACCTCAATGTTTATAGCAGCACTATCCACAATAGTCAACATGTGGAAAGAGCCCAAATGTCCACAGACTGATGAATGGATAAAGAAGACATGGTATATATACACTCAGCCCTCAAATATAATGGAATCTTGTCATTTGCAGCGATGTGGATGGAACTAGAATGTATTATCTTAAGCGACCTAAGTCAGTCAGAGACAGACAAATACCATTTGATTTCACTCAAATGTAGAATTTAAGAAATGAAACACATGAACATGGGAAAATGAAAGAAAAATAAAATAAGATAAAACAGAAAGGGAGACAACCATAAGAGATTCTTAACTATAAAGAACAAACTGAGGGTTGCAGGAGGGGAGATGAGTGAGAGAATGGGGTAAATGGATCATGGGCATTAAGGAAGACACTTGTAATGAGCACTGGGTATTATATGCAAACACTGCATATTATATGCAAGTTCTACCCCTGAAACTAATAAAACGCTCTATGTTAATTAACTTGAATTTAGATAAACCTTGAAAAAAATTACAGTTAGTTAACATACAGTGTAATATTAGTTTCAGGTGATTCAACACTTCCATGCAACATCCAGTGCTCATCACAACGAGTGCACTTCTTAATCTCCATCACCTATTTAACTTATTCCCTGATCCACCTCTTTGTATATTAGGTAACAGTTTTTGAGCATGTACAGTTCAGAAAGGAAAATAATTTAAGGTCAGGAGATCTGGGCTGTTGTGAGGGTCCATGTATATAAACATGAGCGTGTCAAGGCCAAATGGGCATCATAACTCTAATTTGTTTTGTGGATAAAATAATTTGAAATATATGAAAGAACCTTCTAAGGTTATTGGTCACCAGGAGTTGTGTAGAATATTTGATTCTTGAATATTTTACCACATGCCCACAGAAGAGTCACTTAGCCTTTTATATACCTCATGTGGAAACATTTACAAATACTTGTCCTAAAATATTTGACAGTTTTGGCAATGCTTAGGTCCGAGCTTAGATGCAAATGAGTTTGTTTGTGATGATGCTCTTGAGAAGAAATGTCTTTAAAGAAAATGGGGTGAGTGACACTTGAAACATCCCGTTTTAAAAATTTCATTCTTTGGGAAAATATTGCTTCTCAAAAGACAGTGGTTCTAATTTGTTTGATCAAATGAATGCAATTTGTGCCAGTCACCACTGGGGATTATAGCCTATAGGCTTACGCATCGCATCACCGAAGGAAAATGACTCTCCTATCACACCTGAAAAATTAACAAGAGTAGGGCAAAAGGGAAGAAACGCAGACGCCTCTGCAGTATTGAAAGGGATTAGTCATAGAATTAGAAGGGAAATGAAATGGCACCTGTGAAGAAATTGACTCCCCGATAAGAATTCAAATCAGAGAACTGAGTGGGTCACAGCGGCCTCCTGCAATCCAAGACAGCACACATCTGCATGTGCACCAGCTTCAGGACTGATTCCCTTTTTAAAGTGAATTCACAGCTTAGAGCAAGGACTGGGAGTCCTGCTTCCAGAAATGAAGGTGGCAATTACCCTCAGGAGGAACTTCTGGGCAAGAAAACCTGTGAGACAGCTATCTAATTCTTGCTCAGAAAAAAGGTCTTTGGTAGGGAAGGGGAAAGCCTTGTGTGTGACTATCATTTGGGTACCTTCCGGTTTGGGACTTCTGGTGGCATGATGTTTCATTACAGCTATATAAATGTGAGACATTTTGGAAAGAAAACAGCCTGGGAGAGTGGGGTGGCTTATGGGGCTTCCTCCCTCTGTGGCTCTCTGGTTCCCACAGCAGCATCAAGTACATAGGAGAACATAGCTCATGTGTACCTCGGTCTCTGGGGTCACTGCTGTTTCTAGCAGGCTGCAGGGGGCTTTATAAAAGTCTAGGCCTGAAAACTAACCTTACTTTACCCTTCCTGGTGATCAGACCCTGATTTGTTTCTAGTAACCAAGTTCTTGCTTACTTCCTGTGGGCAGGTCATTGCCTTATTTCAGTAGCTGAGACCCCATCAAAGCCTTGCCTGTCTTGGTTCTCTTCTAAGACTGAAACCTCACCTGCATCTCAACCATCCTAGGGACTGGAGAGCAGGCTCTGAATCACAGTGACCTTGGACATGTACTTGTTTTCTCCTGCTATGCTTGCGGACTGCCAGATGTTCTTAGCACAGTAGATTGTTGTGCTGGGGCCGCAGGTCATGCCTGCCATGTTCTGGAATCTAAGATGCCCAAAGGCAGGCACTATTTCTGTGGTGTTCAACATTGTGTCTCCAAGATCCTGAATGGTGCACAGCATATAGTAGGTGGTCAGGAAGGCTTTTGTTGTTGTTGTTTTTTAATTTTTTCTTATTTATTTATCTATTAAAGATTTTATTTTATTTATTCATGAGAGACACACAGAGAAAGGCAGAGACACAGGCAGAGGGAGAAGCAGGCTCCCTGCGGGGAGCCCAGTGTGGGACTTGATCCTAGGACCTTGGTATCACGACCTGAACCAAAGGCTGATGCTCAACCACTGAGCCACCCAGGTGCTCCTGTTGTTTTTTATTTTTGTTTTTCCTGCTAATATGTGCCTGAGTCACTTGTGTTGCTCTGACTAATCCATCTTATCTAGTTTGGCCATCTGAGGTCTGACCCTCCCTCTGCTGATTGATTCCCAATACTGACATACATAATTTAGTTGGAGTAGCACACTATTATTATTCATAGCAATGCTTAGCACTTTTCATCATCAAAATGTCTTCCAATTTTAGTTAATTAATCAGCTGCAGATTTGTGTGGAGGTGACTATAAAACCTGATGTGTGATGATAAATCATTGCAAAGTAGCATGACAGTTTAAATAGGAAAGAGATAAATGTGAAGATACTTTCAGATTAACTATGTGGGGAAGTCAGCCTGAGGAGTGTGTGGTGTCCCCCATAGGTTCTCAGATTAGTTTTGCACAGTGAACCCAAGGATACTTGGGTTCAATCTTGAACCCTCCAATTACTGCCTGATTCTCGTTGAGCAGGTTTATTAACCTGTCATCTCAGTTTCCCTGCATGTGCAATGGGGGCTTGATCATATCTGAGAAAGAAAGCTATGAAGATTAGATGAAATAACAGGTAGAGCACCAAAGACTGTGTTTGACATATGGTAAGGGCTCAATAAATACCTAATAGCTACGGAACTCGGTGAAACCACAGCTCAAATCTGAAAAGTAAAATTTGCCAGAGTTCTGAAGCAATGGAAGTTTATCCTTTGGTGCAGTACAAAGAAGGAGCCAAAGGATTAGGGTTTCCTTTTCCACTTAAGTGGGAACATTTGACCCGGCCAGATTGTACAACTCCTGAGAGGCATGAGTCACACAAAATACATGGGACTGGAACTCCTGCTTTGGACCTCATATCCTGGCATCTCAATAAGATATGTATTTTAATAATTATTTTTCAGGGATGTAAGGATGAATTGAAACAATGTTTATAAAGGTTTGTACCTAGCATATGGTAGGCTCTTGATGAATAATTTTATTATTTTTTTTTTTTGGAAAAATAAAAATGTATTTCGTCCTTAATACCATGTATAGAGTTGGATTGAAAATCATTTTAGTTAATGAATATTGAAATATATTATACCTAACTTGTTTTGAAACATTAGTGTTTAGAGCTAGGAAGGCCTGGAGAAAATTGCCACTTTATAAAAAAAAAAATGCAGAATAATCTCCAGAACTTTAATTTTCTAGTCTTCAATTTTAAATTCGGTTTCCTTCTTCTCGCATCCAGTCTCTGCATCCCCACTGCCATCCCTTTTCCCCACTCAGATCTACCACTTTTGAAATGTGCCCCGGGGTCAGCCCGGGCTCAGGGCAGACCAATGCCATCTCATGGGTGATGGCAGAAAACTTTGGAAGGAGCCACGGGAAAGTTCCATAGGGTTTGGTGGCCAGGCCTCTGGTGCGGAACGTATGTGATATGGTTGTCCAGTAGCACCAGGCTAGCCACTTCCCCAATTCCTCTGTTCCCCCCCAAGGCCATCGTAGAGAAGAGGGGGTGGGGGATGAAAGTCAGCCTGCGGCCACCCAGCCACCCAACTGTCTCTGGTGTGTGTACACACTGGGAGAAGGGGTGTCTTTGTCTAATTCACACAAAGACTTCACCCGGGGCAGCAGAAACTCTGCCTTCTTTTTGGGAATTCCTAAAAATTCACACAAAGTAGAACAGAGGTCCTTTTATTCCATTCTAAGGACTAATTGCTGTTTCAGAATGTTTTGTACTTCCCTCCTCTGCTCTGTTGCTAAGGCTCTTCAACTTGCTTGGAATGTCTTTTCCTCATCTCTCTCCCCACTCCTTCCCCCTGCTGTCCCATCAAAGGCAACCTACAAAACTCATCTCAGACCTCCTCTTTGTGAAATTTTCTTGTGGTCTTGTGGCAGACACATCCTCAGAAGACCTCCAAATGAGTCATGCTTTTGGGTAATTCTCTCCTCTGAAGTGTAGGCAGAACTTGTTCTGGCCAATAAAATATGGCAGAGGCAATAGGAAGATTACTCCTGTGATTACCTTACATTCTATAAGACTCCACATTAGCAGACTGGAGAGGAGATTGTTCTCCTGGCCTTGAAAAAGTAAACTGTTAGGAACTTTGAATAGAGCAAAAAGCATTTTATTTAAGTAAAACAATGAGTTTATTCTGGAAGAGGAGAGGCATTGCAATTTGGGACAAGCAAGCAAGCTGTGGTGAGGAAACAGACCTGTGGAGAGCTAGTCTGAGGAAACAAGGGGAAGATCCTCGGCTTTTCTTAGGCTTGGAGAGGAGAGTGGGGGAATGTTGATGGAAACAAAGTTCACCGAGAAGAATGAATGTTGGCGGTTGTGGCTCTTTCTCCTTGGCATCAATCCAGGGTTGGTGCATTGTTGTTGGGCAGGGAGGGATCTTCTCTTTTTTCCCTAAAAGCAGGAGATAAAATTCCTATGTGAAAAATGTCTTTCCTCCCTTGCCAAAATTATTCTTATCTTACCTTCCTCCTACTGGTTAAGCAGGCAGCAATGAGTGGCAGGTGCATGAAACCTCGCCCTTCAGGGAGGTTTCTGACTTAGTTGTTTGCCTTTTTCTTTTTTAAAAAATATTTTATTTATTTGAGAGAGAGAGAGAAAGAGAGAGAGAGAGAGAGAGAGAGCAGGAGCAGGGGGAGCAGCAGAGGGAGAGGGAGAAGAGGCTCCCACTGAGCAGGGGAGCCTCATGCAAGGCTCAAAGCAGGGTTCAATCCCAGGACCCTGAGATCATGACGTGAGCCGAAGGCAGACACTTAACCACCTGAGCCACCCAGGAGCCCCACTTCATTTTAAATAAGGTCTCCTTTTTTTGTTTTCCCATTGCTCCTTCTGAGAAGGCTGGGGAGAAAGCTGTGGGGCAAAGGCCTGCAGGCAGCCCCTAGGGAATGAGAGTAGCCCTGGGATGATAGCCTGACAGCAGGCAAGAAAACAGGGAAGGACCTGAATTCTCCCAACAACCACAGGAGCTTGGAGGAGCACCCTGAGCTCCAGGTGACAATGTAAGTCAACCAATGGCTGGATTTCAGACCAAGAAGACACTGAGTAGAGGATCTGGCTAAGCTGAGCCAAGACTTTGGTCCCTAGAAACTGTGAGATAATCAGGAGGTGTTGTGTTAAGCTGCTAAACTTGTGGTAATTTGATCCACAGCAGTAGAAAACCAATACCACCACCTTCCATGGACATTAGTGCACAGACAAGTCCCTGACTGCCCCTATGATGTGTTGTAATATTGCTGTACTTTTATATTACTTTTATTCCAGTATCTATCAGACTGTATTGTTATTGGTTGTTAACTTGCCTGTTAATTATGCTTGGTTGGATGACCCCAGGTTATAACAGACATCTAGGCAGAGAATCAAGACATATAAGATAATACATGTAGAACATCTCCAGAAGTGAAGAAAGCCACTTGGCCAGTCAGTTTTAGTCTTTGTCCAACTCAGGAGAGCTGGACAGTACTATCTTTTACTGTAGGTGTCTTTTACTATTGCTCTCAACTGTAGCTCATGAAAAAAGGAATATATGCCATTGTGTTCATTTGTAGGAATGGAGAGAGAAGGTCAGAAGGCAAATTTTGGTAGTTAATAGGATAAGGAAATGTATGGAGGAAAAATATGTCTTCACGAGGTTAGCGAACAAATTTTTATTGATTTGAATAGTGTTTAGCATTGACATGTACTTGTTTTAGAAGAAAGGACTATACTTTTGCTTTTTATGTTAGACAGTGTAGAAGAATTCCCATATTTTTCCCAAATCAGCAATCAGCATCTCATTCTTCGAATTAAAACCAAGTACACAGATCAACATGGTGACATAGGTTGTTTTCAACTTCAGTTCTCACAAGAAGACCAACTAGCCACTATTCAGGGATAGGACGCTGTTGTAAAAATCTCAGAAACCCAGGGGGCAGGAATCAGATAGAAACAGAGAAGAGAGTCAGGGCTTACAGCAAACAGAGTTGTACCTGTTAGCATGGCTATTATTGAAGAGACAAGAAGTAACAAGTGTTTGGGAGGTTGTGGGGAGAAAGGAAACCTTTTTCCACTGTTGTGGGAATGTAAATTGGTGCAGCTGCTATGGAAAACAGTATGGAGGGTCCTCAAAAAATTAAAATAGAACTCCCATATAATTTAGCAATTCCACTGGAATATATATATCAAAGAAATAAATCACTATCTTGAAGAGATCTTTGTACCCCCATATGCATTACAGCATCGTTTACAATACCCAAGACATGGAAACAACTCGTGTTCATTGACAGATGAATGGATAAAGACCAAATGTTATATATACAGTGGAATATTATTCAGCCCTAAAATGAAGGAGATCCTGCCATTTGCAACAACATGGATGAAATGTGAAAGCATTATGTTGAGGGAAATAAGTCAGAAAGGGAAAGACAAATACTGTAAGATCTTATTTACATGTGGAATCTAAGAAAGCCGAACTCATAGAAACAGAGAGTAGAATGGTGATTGCCAGGAGCCAGGTGTGAGAGGTGGGGGAAATGGGCAAATGAGGTCAAAGGTACAAACTTCCAGTTGTAAGATGAGTAATTCTGGGGATGTAATGTGACATGGTGACTATAGTTAACAATAGTGTCTTGTATATCTGAAAGTTGCTGAGAGAGAAGATTTAAAATCTTTTTACTACACATGCAAATTTGTAACTGTGTGATGTTTGGTAGAACTGTTAACTAATCTTTTTTTGTGGTAATTATTTTGCAACATATACATATATCAAATATTATGTTTTAGACTTAAAACTTCTATGTCAGTCATATCTCAGTAAAGCTGGGAGGGGGTCCCTGGGAGGCTCAGTCAGTTAAGCATCCAACTCTTGATTTTGTTTCAGGCCATGATCTCAAGGTTGTGAGATCGAGTCCTAAATGGGGCTCTGTGCTGAGCGTGGACCTTTCTTAGGTTTCTCTCTCTACCTCGCCCTCTGCTCCTCTTAAAAAAAAATAAAGCAGGGAGAAAATAACATTTCTATAGTAATGTAGAATGACAAAATGGCATTATATAAGGTGTGTGAGTAAAAGAGAAGGCCCTCTGATGTGAAGAATGACTTCCAAACCCCTGACCCCCACCTTCCTGTTTTTATGCTATTTTGAATTTAAGGTTCCAGTAAAGCAGTTATGATGCTGCATTGAGATTACATGTCTGTTACCACCTGAGAGAGGCTACGCAAGGGGTGGGAGGAGCACAGAGGGAGAGCCTGTGCTGCAGCCCACAGCACAGAGGAAGACAGCTGGGCCAGTGGCTGTGAACATCAGGGCCCTTTCCCCAGAAATATGAGCCCCAGGAAGTGTCAGACTCCCAACTCCCCAGATTTGCTTCTTCTCTTCCAATGGGTAATTACAGAGAAGGCAATAGGAAGTGTTCAAACTCATATTCTATGAAAATGAAAAAGAAGGATGGATTAGGGATTTAATCCTCCCACCTCCACTCTAGTCTTTGGACCAAAAATCCTCCTCCTTTAAAATATTTATTAAGATTTTGAAGTTTTAACCTTTGTGGTTGTAATAGACAGCAGTGCCCTTGACAAAGAATGAGGTCCATACAAACTTAAAATATTTTAAAATAACAAAATCTTTAGGTTTTTCTTTTAACTCCATAGTAGGGACCCATAGGCCCTTAATACCTCATAAAATCCTCCTTTTCATCTCCTATTGACTGCTCAACTCAGCCAGACAGCACAGCACCTTCTTCCCTTAGAGCCCACTATCTTTCCCCCTACCCATCCCCATTGTCCAGCTCAAGTGTAGAGGCTTTGTCCCTAATCTACTTGCCCTACACCTCTGAGCTCTTTATTATGTAAATTAACTGAATTTCTTTGTTAAATTGTTGCTTCTCCTAAGAATATTCTTATATTTTAAATCCATGTGATTATTCCAGTTTGCTAGCATCATTGTGGCTACTAAGCACTTGCAGTGTGGCTAATCCAAGTTGAAATATATGGCAAGTGTATACACACTGAATTTCAGTGTGAAAAAAGACTGTAAAATATCTCAATATTTTTTTATATTGATTGCATATTGAAATAATATTTTGGATATAATGAGTTAAAGTATGTTAACATTAAAAAAAAAAAAAAAAAACCAAGTGCACAGGATTTACTATCATCTAACATTCCCGAAAGCTTGAAGTGAGAAAAACTTTACTTTTACTGTTTAGTGTTTTAAATATTCAGACGCTTTTTTTCTCTAGTACATGAGTCCATCATTTTTCAAGTTTTCAGTTTGATCATTATAGCCTCAATAAATGAACCTATTTCATTGCAATCAAAAGAAAAAAAAAACTTATTACACTACAGCATCAAAAAAAGATTATGAATAATTATTCATATAAGCTAAGTCTGCAAGGCAATTAGAGGAGCAATTCACTTTTATTTTTACTGTATCTGCAAAATTCCTCCTCTGACTCTGCTAGTATAGGTCTGTGCTTCCAAATATGAAAAATAGATATAATCTGATTTTCAAATGAAAAAAGATGAAGAGAAAAGCTGCCTATAAAAATCAAATATATCCAATCAAGTGCATTATTCTGAGGTATATCTTACTTTATTCTTTCTCTCTCTGTCTGTCCCATCATTTAAGAATAAAATGAAGCCAATGAACCATTTTGATTTGGGGCCATTTGTTGAGCTTCCTTAAATAAGGAAGTAGCTGATACTTGTGTCTAACATTTTTTTTTTTTTTTAATTACCTCATTCTGTTCCATTAATCTGTGTTGTCCTCATGCCACTTGGGGAGGATCCCCCCATTGAAGTGAAATGCTTGGATCCTCCTTTGTGAATATTATCCCACTTCAGAGGTCTCCTCCCTTCCAATCTAAAGTTACCTGGGCCTATTCTCATTTCTTCATGATTTTATTAGGTAATAGGCTAGAGATTCAAATAAGTGAGGTTGTTCTGAGAAGTTAATGGGTTTTTCCTCTTGAAAGGTGATAATTCCTTATTTTAGATGACATTTTAGACTTTTCAAAATACTTTCCCATGCATCTCATTTGACATTCACAGTAATCCAGAAAGCAGATATTTCTTTCCCTATCTTGCAGAGGAGGTAACTGAGAGGTTAAATGACTCTACCAAGGTTAGGTAAGCAATTATGAGAGAATCCAGGTCTTTTGTTTAAAAGCTTTTCCCTTATGATGTAACTGCCCTGTACATGAATAATCTATTTTTAGCCAAAGAAGAGCCAGTGTAACATCAAGCATGATATTAGTCAGAGGGGTTTTATCTTATTATTATTATTATTTTTAAAGATTTATTTATTTGAGAGAAACAGCATGCTCATATGTGTGAGTAGGGGGAGGAGCGAAGGGGAGAGGAAGAGGGAGAGAGAGAATCCTTAAGCGGATTCTCTGCTGGGCTCAGAGTTAGACTTGGGGCCCAACCCCAGGAGTGAGATCATGACCTGAACCTAAATCAAGAGTCAGACACTCAACCAACTGAACCACCTAAGCAGAGGTAGTTATATTATTAAAAAATCCCGTGTTACCTCTCAAATCATATCACATTGTTAATGTCCTCTTTTGTTTTCACACTAGTAAAATTGCATGGCAATTACCTGTGATGTTAAAACAAGGCAGATGTTAGTACCCCATCTCAGACTAAATGAATTAAAATTTCCAGTAGATGGGGAAAAAATTGGTAGTTTTAAAAAAATCCACTGGTGATTATTAAATCCATCCTTAAAAACCATTATCACAGATCCTGACCAGTAATTTCGGTAATTTTTTCCTTATCTTGTGGCAAAGGGCTTAGTGCAGTCTAACTCTTGGTGGAGTCATCTCCCCCAGAAGCCTTTCCTATGAGTGACATAAAGTGAATGACTGTGACACAGGTATCTGGTGATCAATGTAGAGATGCAGCAATGAACTAACCCAGCGCCGAAGCTGCTTCCCAGTATTTCACTATTAACAAATCAGGAAATAAGGTTTAATAAATGGATTATTAGAATAATAGGATACTGGAATGGATATCATTTAGAAGTAATATATTTCTAGAGTTTTCAAATACCATAAGCTAGCTTCCAAGACTAAGCATTTTCTAGAGGGTCAGTGGAGGTATATATATTGCAACTGGGTGAGACTGAGGATTAACCTAACACTCATACTTTTATTTCCTCATTTTCCTCCAACTAAAGCTGTGCTTTGTTTACCACTTCTCTTCTCTACCACTGCTCTTTAAATGAACAATTGCTATCTGTTTCATGCATTGGTTAATTGCCGTATAACAAAATGTAAAAACAATTATTGGCTTAAAATAATTTCATTTGCTTATGATTCTATGAGTCATCAGCTTGGGCAGTTTTCAAGCTCAGCTGGGCTGATGGTCTTTCCTGGGCCAATCACTTGGCTGTCATTTTCTGGTGGCTTAACAAGGATTCAATTGTCTAAGATGGGCTCACTCACAAGTGAGGTGGTTAGCAGTCTGTCAAGCTGGGGTGCTTTGCTCCACTCTGAATGATTGATTCAGTAGGCTAGTTCAAGATTATCTACACTGTGGTCTTAGACTCCAAATGGAGTCAAAAGAGAGCAAGCCTTAATGTGCAAGTACTTTTTAAGTCTTTGTTTATCTCATGCTTGCTTATCTTGTGGCAATATTCCATTGGTCAAAGCAAGTCAAATGGCAAAACCCAGATTCAAAGGGTGGAGAAAAACACTTCTTGGTGTGAGGAGAAGCAGAGTCACATTGCAAGTGTGCATGTATACGAGAGGTCATCTTTGCAAATGACCTACCATGGTTAGTAAAAATGGATATATGGTTACTTAAAACACATATCTGTTGTTACTTAAAACAAATCTGAAGAGATTCAGATGACAAATATCCTAAGAATAAAGAACAGCACAGAAGAACAGTAGATTATAAAATGAATTGAAGCATTTCTTCTAAGCATCATGCAAATATAAGTTTAAGTAAACATTTTCTTAGTATCATTCAAATCTTGCTTTTTTCCCTCCAAATAGTTTTATCCATTGGGAAAGATTATGTTAAACATCATTTAAATATTTAAGCCCCGAGGCATTCCAGGTCATGAATTATATTAACTTGCACAAAATGAAAGTTTGCATAAATGGCCAAACATAATTTCCATCCTAGAATATTTTATCATAATTATGAAATATCATATTAAAGTATGAGTGAATTGCCTGAGCTCACTAGAAACATGTCACTAGTTTGGTGCTCTGACTGCAAAATGAGCAGTATTTACTCTTGAAGGTTCACTCAAGTAATGAGGCACATTAATTCTGAGCAGGGTTTCAGTTATTGCTCTGAATTTAATCTGATCTTTTAATTCTTCACTGCCTATAAAAAATTCATAGACTAGAATTTGATGTATCCCATGTTCCTGGTAAGCACACACCTTGCTTCTAATTTGAGGTCTATTTAAGAGCAAAACAGGCTGGGAAAATGCTTGATCTTGCTATAAAGTACAAAGTACATGACCAAATCGGAAAACACCTTTTGTGAAATTTTGTAAGAATCTCTGCCTACTACTCTTATGATAGTGTACTTACTTCTGGATTAAACTACTACAAAAATACTCCTTCTGGGACATTTGGGTGGCTCATTGGTTGAACGTCTTCCTTTGGCTCAGGTTGTGATCCCGGGGTCCTGGGATCGAGTACTGTATCAGGCTTTCCCCGGGAACCCTGCTTCTCCCTCGGCCTATGTCTCTGCTTCTCTCTGTGTCTCTCATGAATAAATAAATAAAATCTTTTTTTTTTTTTTAAATACTCCTTTCTTCTTTTCTGTTTCCCACGCTCTGGTATTAGTCACTGCTCTCTTTGGTTTGTCTTTGTCTTTCTTGATTCTTCCACACAAACTCATTCAGATTCAGCTCATCCATTAATTTCATTCATGGGCTACTCATGCCCATCCCTCACCTAACCTCTCCCATGGCTTTTTTTTTTTTAATGTAACATTTACTTCACTGCTAGAAACTTTCTATCATCTTCAGACTTTCTTTACTCCTTCAGTAGAAATGTGGCCTTCAAATAAGATTATATAAAAGTATATATATCTATCTGACTATATGATATATCATGTATATAAGTAGAAACAGCTCTAACTGTAACTATAAACTATCTATCTATCTATCTATCTATCTAGTTGGCTTCTTCTGTTATTCTTGTAAACTCAGAAAGGCTCAGCTTGTTCTCTGCATTTCTAAGCCTTTGGCATTTCAATTGTTTCCTGCCATTGCTTCACTTGGACATTGTGTTCATGCTACTGCTCACATTACTTTCTCATATTTCTTCTTATCTCCCACTCAATACTTAGGAACCTTAATATCCATGTTGAGCATGAACACTGAATCAAAGTTTGTTGCTCAATATACTGCCAGCAACCTTCCACTTCCACTTCCTAATACTGCTCATTATTACTCTCATACCCTGGATTTTGCCATTATCAACCCTGTTCTAGGTCACATATTGCTTGCTTTTAGTTGACCCTTCCTGACATTTCTTTACATCTGCTAAATCTTATTCTTTTTTTTTTTTTTTTAAAGATTTTATTTATTTACTCATGAGAGACCCTCAGAGAGAGGCAGAAACATAGGCAGAGGTAGAGGACAGGGGAGCCCGGTGAAGGACTCTGGGATCACACCCTGACCCAAAGGCAGACACTTAACCACTGAGCCACCCAGGTGCCCCATGCTAAATCTTGTTCTTACCTTCATGAACAGGTATTTTCTCTCTCTTTGCCTGCTTTGCATTCCTACCAAAGTAGAAATGTGAAAAGTCTGGGCCTTAATCTTCCTCCACCACATGGTAGCTGAATGACCCTAGTTAACTGTTTTGGGTAGCTGACTGACCCTTGTTAACTGTTTTAGGTCTCAACTTACTTTTTTCTGCAATGGAAACAAAATAAAAACTTATTGCACAAGATGAAATGAATTCTCAAAGCACAGGAGTTGAAATCTTGGTGAAGATTATTGAACATATGAATCTCATTGAAGTTACTTGCTATTATTAGAACAAAAGAAACATTTTAAACAAAGTATCATAATAGTAGTCCTCAAACATGTCTAATCATATTGGAACTATAAAATGATGCCATGTTTGTGGGCATGTGGAAAGTTATAGGAGGTCTGACAAGTGCAGGTATGATTAGGCTCTATTATATAGTCTTTGGTGAGCACTAAATGAGCTACTATTTGGCAAACATTTGGGCACATGGATTTATTTGCTGCTTTGCTTTTCTGTGATACCATTTCTCAATGCAGCATTTATTTCATCTGCTTTTGCTTCCAGGTCATAGGATGTTGCTGAAGAAAGTCATTCAATGGTGAAATAATTTATTACACTCAAGATTGATGATCTCTAATTTTAGTTGGGCTTTTACCTCTACTTCTTTCTTCTCTTGTCCATTTCATAGATCACTCTCCCTGAGCTGTCACCTCTCTGTCCTCAAGCTCCCAGTATCCCTGTCCCTCTTCATTCAGGTCAACTGATCTCATGAACTAGACTTACATGTTTACACTGGACTTAGCAGCTTTCCCCAAAGGTGATTACCTGCACATCATGAGACCTCTGTTTCTAATTAATAGTGTATCGTCACTATCTCTTTCCAGGTAATTCACAGAAACAAATTTGTGCCCTTTGGTTTTTAATTCTTTCTATGTCCACTTACCAAATCTTATTCTCTCATATTTTTTTCATTATAAAATTTTACGTGCCTCAGTTCAGGTTCTTACTCAGTTTGTCCTGCACATTTCTTTCACACTGGACTTTTCTCCAGAGCCATGCCTCTTGACAGACTACTCTACCCTGGGCCCAAATATTAAAGGCACTGCTTAACCTCTGTCATTGCATGGTTTTAAAGTACGTGCCTAATAAATTGATTATTTGTTTCATTGAAGTAAGAACAGATAAAAGAAGCCCTTTCATTTTATTTATTTATTTATTTTTAAAGATTTTATTTATTCATGAGACAGAGACAGAGAGAGGCGCACAGACACAGGCAGAGGGAGAAGCAGGTACCATGCAGGGAGCCCGACATGGGACTTGATCCTGGGACTCCAGGATAACACCCTGGGCTAAAGGCTGCGCTAAACTGCTGAGCCACCCGAGCTGCCCAAAGCCTTTTCATTTTTAAGACTTAGCTGAGGCATCGTCTCCTCAAGGAGATCTTCCTTGAGAGATAAATCTTCCTTTTCCAGGTTTGAGCAGGGAGCCTGATGTGGGCCTCCATCCCAGGATTCTGAGATCATGACCTAATCCAAAGGCCGATGCTTAACCGACTGAGCCACTTTGATGTCCCACATTGGTTTTGATTTTATCATTAAATGTGATGGGCCTCAAAGCCTACTTCCTTACAGAAAGACTCATACAATGGAAACATAAAGCTCTTGGAACCAATGAGCCCCTTACATTGGTCAATCAAAAACACAGATAAAAAAATGTGAAGTAGTTTCAATTTAAAGCCTGGAATTTTACCAAGACCAAAGTTTTCTTCAATCCATATTCTTTTTGATCCATTCTAGGAAATTGCTTGTTATAATGTCAAATAAAAGAAGCATTACATAATGACTGATTTTGGTGAATTCATTTGTGCTGGAAATGGCAGTGCTTATTTGTAACTTGGAGCAGAATGAGAACAGAATTAGTCTTTTTACATGATGTCATAGACTCCAGAATTGCTGACATTTATTCTAATAATTTGAAGTGGATAATGAAGGAATTGGAAGCTACTCCATTTTTTCCTCAACACGCAACTGAGTGAAACCCCAGATGTCTTAATGATCTAATTTTTGGATTTACCCATATTGTGTATGTGCTAATATCACTTTGTGGGCCTCTTTTGGAAATTGTGAAGTTGACTTCTTCAAAATAGTTACTTTGCTAAGAAAAAATTCATTTGGAAGATAATTCCATCTACTCTGCCTGTAGAGGGAGTGTCTGTAATGTTTGACAATACATCTAGTTTTGTTGGTTTGTTGAAGAATGATGTCTATTCTTCATTCTCCATTAGATGATATCAAAGATTCTGAGAAGAATCCCAAAGGAGACTTTGTCTATGTGCCATGAAAGTCATCCACTTTAGGAGAGCCAGAATCTTAAATCAGCATATTTTCAATTAGTTTGTTAGGAAATGGTAGTAAAATAGAAATATACCTTTCAAAATAATCGTGTAATATATACTTCCATTATATTTGCATATATATATAATAATAAATAAATATGTTTTCAATGTTATATTTTAAAATACATAATAATACATAATATAAATTAATATACATTATATAAATATATGTGTGTCTTTAAAATATATGATATGTATGCCTTTAAAATATGTATACATTTAAAAATATACATAAATTGATATACATATCCTATAAATATACATTGCCTTCTAAGAAGAGCAATTTTTTTACAGATTTTATTTATTTATTCATGAGAGACACAGAGAGAGAGGTAGAGACATAGGCAGAGGGAGAAGCAGGCTTCCTGCAGGGAGCCTGATGTGGGACTTGATCCCAGGACCCCAGGATCATGACCCGAGCCAAAGGCAGATGCTCAACCACTGAACCACCCAGGTGCCCTGAAAAAGAGCAATTTGCATTGTGAATAGCAACATATGTGAACACTTTGCTGCCCAAACCCTTGCTAACCCTGAGCATTATCATTGTAAAAATATTGTCCACTTTGGCAGGTGAGAAAAGTATATTATTATCATTTCAGTTTTCAGTCCTCTGATTATTATTGTGACCAATTTTTAAAATATCTTTAGTATTTATCTTTTGAGGTTGATAGTTCATATACATTGCCTAGTTTATACGGAATTGTTTATCTTTTGCTTAATGAATGTCTCTGTACCCTCTATGTAGTATGGCTATTAAGCCTTTCTCAGTCACATGTATTGTGAATTTGTTTTTTGTTCATCTTGTCTTTCAATTTCATTTATGATGGTTTCTTGAATGCTTTCTCTCCTTAAAAACGTGTAGGTCATTCAGTTCCGTCAGCCCATGGAAAAGTCCTAGTTACACTTTGAATTGAATTGACCCTGAGAGAAAAGATCTTAGAGAATTTGATTTTGACATAAACAGATTGGTTGGAGTTCCTGGATGCATGTTGGTGTTTCTTGCCCCTTATCTCCCCCACTCCTTATTTTATAATAGGTCATTCTTTCTGACACCTATGGAAAATCGTCTGGGGGTTTTATTTTTATTTATTTTTATTTTTTTATTTTTTTTCTTATGGTAGTCACACGGAGGGAGAGAGAGAGAGAGGCAGAGACATAGGCAGAGGGAGAAGCAGGCTCCATGCACCGGGAGCCCGACGTGGGATTCAATCCCGGGTCTCCAGGATCGCGCCCTGGGCCAAAGGCAGGCGCCAAACCACTGCGCCACCCAGGGATCCCAGTCTGGGGGTTTTAGTATCGATTTACAGATAATGAAATAATAGCACAGAGTTCCAGTGTTTTAGAAGTACAGGTTTTCTCTGAGTGGAGTTTTTGCTGAAGGATAACATTAGATCTTTATTTCGTGAACGTTATTCACCTGCGTAAGCAAGCAAATAAATGACAGAATCAGTCCAGGTGTCTGTAGAGCATCTTGATATTTTTAGTGAAAGTGAGTTATCAAATATCCTGTCTTACCACCTTGGTGAATGACTCTATTCAAGATAATCCAAGATATATTGGAAAATATAACTCAGAGTCTACTTCTTATTTTTGAGTATTAGTCATGTTCGCTATAGCACGGATACTGAAGTATGGTGCAGATACTGAATGAATAGGAAAGAGATTTTCCAGGCTCGTAAAATAAAGGGAAGACTGGAATTCAACTACAAGTGTGCTGAAGAAGGGGGCATAGAGATTCCGGTGGGGTGTAAATTCTTCCTGGTGAGTGGTGGTGCCTCAGGGGTCTGATGATATAAATAGACTCCCTAAGACAGTGTTTCATTCTAAGAAAATAATGGAGTAACTGAACAGAAAATCTGAATCCTTTTGCTTTTCTTTAAGCTAAGTAGCGTGCACTTGGGAGTCTGTCTCTTCAAAGAAGTGCTGCTGCTACCAGTATTTAAGAGAAGAGGTCAGGTCAGTGGCATAACACACTAATATGGTTTAAAAAGTGGTAGCAAAGGGTACTGGACAAGAGTTGGCAAGAGAAGAGGTGGTTACAGATGGAAAACATTTTTTTGGGTCAGATCCAGATTTGATGTAGATCCAGTTGTTGTGATCTTTTGTCCTTGCCCTGGATGGTGGGGCCCTGACAGAGGAATAGGGAATCCTGTTTCCCAGGAGGAGTGTTGGTATTGTATTGAGTTTTACTCAGATGATCACCATCTTATGTCATCATTCTTAAGGTGCTGGAATAGTGAAAAGGCAACTTTCTTGGTTCTTCTGCCTTTTTTTTCTTCCAGGCATAGGCATGAGTTCTATATTTCTCTCTAGTTACAGGGTATTAAGTTAGAACTAGCAGTTTACACCTTACAAATGAATCTTATGTAGCATTTTATCACCTAGTTAATATCTCAAGTCAAAGTTTTATTATACTATATCACATACCAGAGATTTTGTAAATTGAGATTTGGTAAAGTTGCCATTATAAAATCTACCACATAAATCAAATGGGAAGACCCAAGATAAAACTTACTAAGATTATTTTTTAATAAGGAAACTATGCGTGAACAAGAATAATTTTCATAAGATGACAGCTAGTATATGGACACTAACTGATTTATAAAATCTTTTGGCTTATTAATAGATGCTCTGGGAAGGGCTTTAATTTTTAAGAAATTATGGACTATTAGAATAAAGGAAAGGCTGAAGTTTCACTGCACATTTAGAAGGATTTTAAGATGACCAACCAAAATTGACACTGTGTTGCTAATGTATATGATAAAGAAATACTTGAATGGGGTCTGGGGATAGGTGGAATGTGGGAGAGGAAAGTACTCATTTTGGTAAGTAGAGTTAAGTGCAAGAAGTAAAAATTTTAGAAACTGACTTGTTAAATATTTATTTAATAGAAAAAGAACTATACTAATTTTGATTTCCCCAGACAGGGAATAGGAAGAAAGCCCAGCTAGTCTAAGAGAATAATAATAATAATAATAATAATAATAATAATAATAGCAATAATAAAGCAACTAAGCATATAATTCAGCTTATTGTTTATAGAGATTTATTAATTAAATGTTAAATAAATCATAGAAGCAGTGTCACCCAAATCTTTAGAGAAAGTATTTTAATAAAGAGATGAAAATGAATTATATATAACTGGTTATTTTTGTGTAATTTGTGCTTTTAGAAGCTGATACGATATTGTCTTATACTTTTGTTTATGCTCTGTGCCAGCATAAACAAAAAAAATACCACAGACTAGTAAATACTTAATAAATGTACACCTTTTGAGGTTAGTTTAAAATTTTTTTTTAATTTTTTTTTATTTATTTATGATAGTCACACAGAGAGAGAGAGAGAGAGAGGCAGAGACACAGGCAGAGGGAGAAGCAGGCTCCATGCACCGGGAGCCCGATGTGGGATTCGATCCCGAGTCTCCAGGATCGCGCTCTGGGACAAAGGCAGGCGCTAAACCACTGCGCCACCCAGGGTTCCCTAAAATTTGATCACAATTTTTAATTAGTATTCTTTTCAGTCATCAAGTTTACAGTGAGCATTTTCTGTATTTCTGGCTTTTTCCTAGGTACTTTGTAGATATGTGATAAATATAATACCCTTTTAAGTGAGTCAGAGGATTTTTTTTACAGCTTTATTGAGGTACAGGTGACATGAAGTAGACTGAACTTCTTTAAAGTGTTCAATTTGATACGTTTATAATATATATATATGTATATCTGTGAAATTATCACCATAGTCAAGATAATGAACAGGTTCATCACCTTCAAAAGTTTTCTCTTGCCCTATTTATTTATTTATTTATTTTTATTTTTATTTTTATTTTTATTTTTTTATTTTTTTAATAAAATAATTTTTTATTGGTGTTCAATTTACCAACATACAGAAGAACACCAGTGCTCATCCCGTCAAGTGTCCTCCTCAGTGCCCGTCACCCACTCACCCCCACCCCCCGCCCTCCTCCCCTTCCACTACCCCTAGTTCGTTTCCCAGAGTTAGGAGTCTTTATGTTCTGTCTCCCTTCTGATATTTCCCACACATTTCTTCTCCCTTCCCTTATATTCCCTTTCACTATTATTTATATTCCCCAAATGAATGAGACCATATAATGTTTGTCCTTCTCCGATTGACTTACTTCACTCAGCATAATACCCTCCAGTTCCATCCACGTTGAAGCAAATGGTGGGTATTTGTCATTTCTAATGGCTGAGTAATATTCCATTGTATACATAAACCACATCTTCTTTATCCATTCATCTTTCCATGGACACCGAGGCTCCTTCCACAGTTTGGCTATTGTGGACATTGCTGCTAGAAACATTGGGGTGCAGGTGTCCCGGCTTTTCATTGCATCTGTATCTTTGGGGTAAATCCCCAACAGTGCAATTGCTGGGTCGTAGGGCAGGTCTATTTTAACTCTTTGAGGAACCTCCACACAGTTTTACAGAGTAGCTACACCAGTTCACATTCCCACCAACAGTGTAAGAGGGTTCCCCCTTTCTCCGCATCCTCTCCAACATTTGTGGTTTCCTGCCTTGTTAATTTTCCCCATTCTCACTGGTGTGAGGTGGGATCTCATTGTGGTTTTGATTTGTATTTCCCTGATGGCAAGTGATGCAGAGCATTTTCTCATGTGCGTGTTGGCCATGTCTATGTCTTCCTCTGTGAGATTTCTCTTCTTGTCTTTTGCCCATTTCATGATTGGATTGTTTGTTTCTTTGGTGTTGAGTTTAAGAAGTTCTTTATAGATCTTGGAAACTAGCCCTTTATCTGATACGTCATTTGCAAATATCTTCTCCCATTCCGTAGGTTGTCTTTTAGTTTTGTTGACTGTATCCTTTGCTGTGCAAAAGCTTCTTATCTTGATGAAGTCCCAAAAGTTCATTTTTGCTTTTGTTTCTTTTGCCTTCATGGATGTATCTTGCAAGAAGTTACTGTGGCCGAGTTCAAAAAGGGTGTTGCCTGTGTTCTCCTCTAGGATTTTGATGGAATCTTGTCTCACATTTAGATCTTTCATCCATTTTGAGTTTATCTTTGTGTATGGTGCAAGAGAGTGGTCTAGTTTCATTCTTCTGCATGTGGATGTCCAATTTTCCCAGCGCCATTTATTGAAGACACTGTCTTTCTTCCAATGGATAGTCTTTCCTCCTTTATCGAATATTAGTTGACCATAAAGTTGAGGGTCCACTTCTGGGTTCTCTATTCTGTTCCATTGATCTATGTGTCTGTTTTTGTGCCAGTACCACACTGTCTTGATGACCACAGCTTTGTAGTACAACCTGAAGTCTGGCATTGTGATGCCCCCAGACATGGTTTTCTTTTTTAAAATTCCCCTGGCTATTCGGGGTCTTTTCTGATTCCACACAAATCTTAAAATAATTTGTTCTAACTCTCTGAAGAAAGTCCATGGTATTTTGATAGGGATTGCATTAAACGTGTATATTGCCCTTGGTAACATTGACATTTTCACAATATTAATTCTGCCAATCCATGAGCATGGAATATTTTTCCATCTCTTTGTGTCTTCCTCAATTTCTTTCAGAAATGTTCTATAGTTTTTAGGGCACAGATCCTTTACCTCTTTGGTTAGGTTTATTCCTAGGTATCTTATGCTTTTGGGTGCAATTGTAAATGGGATTGACTCCTTAATTTCTCTTTCTTCAGTCTCATTGTTAGTGTATAGAAATGCCACTGATTTCTGGGCATTGATTTTGTATCCTGCCACGCTACCGAATTGCTGTATGAGTTCTAGCAATCTTGGGGTGGAGGCTTTTGGGTTTTCTATGTAGAGTATCATGTCATCGGTGAAGAGGGTGAGTTTGACTTCTTCTTTGCCAATTTGAATGCCTTTAATGTCTTTTTGTTGATTGCTGAGGCTAGGACTTCCAGTACTATGTTGAATAGCAGTGGTGAGAGTGGACATCCCTGTCTTGTTCCTGATCTTAGGGGAAAGGCTCCCAGTGCTTCCCCATTGAGAATTATATTTGCTGTGGGCTTTTCGTAGATGGCTTTTAAGATGTCGAGGAAAGTTCCCTCTATCCCTACACTCTGAAGAGTTTTGATCAGGAATGGATGCTGTATTTTGTCAAATGCTTTCTCTGCATCTAATGAGAGGATCATATGATTCTTGGTTTTTCTCTTGCTGATATGATGAATCACATTGATTGTTTTACGAGTGTTGAACCAGCCTTGTGTCCCAGGGATAAATCCTACTTGGTCATGGTGAATAATTTTCTTAATGTATTGTTGGATCCTATTGGCTAGCATCTTGTTGAGAATTTTTGCATCCATGTTCATCAGGGATATCGGTCTGTAATTCTCCTTTTTGGTGGGGTCTTTGTCTGGTTTTGGAATTAAGGTGATGCTGGCCTCATAGAATGAATTTGGAAGTACTCCATCTCTTTCTATCTTTCCAAACAGCTTTAGGAGAATAGGTATGATTTCTTCTTTAAACGTTTGATAAAATTCCCCTGGGAAGCCATCTGGCCCTGGACTCTTGTGTCTTGGGAGGTTTTGGATGACTGCTTCAATTTCCTCCCTGGTTATTGGCCTGTTCAGGTTTTCTATTTCTTCCTGTTCCAGTTTTGGTAGTTTGTGGCTTTCCAAGAATGCGTCCATTTCTTCTCGATTGCCTAATTTATTGGCGTATAGCTGTTCATAATATGTTTTTAAAATCGTTTGTATTTCCTTGGTGTTGGTAGTTGATTTTCTTGGTGTTGATCTCTCCTTTCTCATTCATGATTTTATTAATTTGAGTCTCCTCTCTCTTCTTTTTAATAAGGCTCGCTAATGGTTTATGTATCTTATTAATTCTTTCAAAGAACCAACTCCTGGTTCTGTTGATCTGTTCCACAGTTTTTCTGGTCTCGCTTTCGTTGAGTTCTGCTCGAATCTTTACTAACTCTCTTCTTCTGCTGGGTGTAGGATCTATCTGCTGTTTTTTCTCTAGCTCCTTTAGGTGTAGGGTTAGCTTTTGTATTTGAGTTCTTTCCAGTTTTTGGAGGGATGCTTGTATTGCGATGTATTTCCCCCTCTCAGGACTGCTTTTGCTGCATCCCAAAGATTTTGAACGGTTGTATCTTCATTCTCATTAGTTTCCATGAATCTTTTTAATTCTTCCTTAATTTCCTGGTTGACCCTTTCATCTTTTAGCAGGATGGTCCTTAACCTCCACGTGTTTGAGGTCCTTCCAAACTTCTTGTTGTGATTTAGTTCTAATTTCAAGGCATTATGGTCTGAGAATATGCAGGGGACGATCCCAATCTTTTGGTATCGGTTCAGACCCGATTTGTGACCCAGTATGTGGTCTATTCTGGAGAAAGTTCCATGTGCACTTGAGAAGAATGTGTATTCAGTTGAGTTTGGATGTAAAGTTCTGTAGATATCTGTGAAATCCATCTGGTCCAGTGTATCATTTAAAGCTCTCGTTTCTTTGGAGATGTTGTGCTTAGAAGACCTATCAAGGGTAGAAAGAGCTATATTGAAGTCACCAAGTATAAGTGTATTATTATCTAAGTATTTCTTCACTTTGGTTATTAATTGGTTTAAATATTTGGCAGCTCCCACATTCGGGGCATATATATTGAGGATTGTTAAGTCCTCTTGTTGGATAGATCCTTTAAGTATGAGATAGTGTCCCTCTTCATCTCTCACTACAGTCTTCGGGGTAAATTTTAGTTTATCTGATATAGCATGATTATTTTAATATCCATTCAAGTTGTGTATCAGTTGTACATTCTCTTCTGTTGCTGAGTAGTATTCTATTGTATGGATATACCACAGTTAGTTTAACCATTCACCTGTTGGTGGACATGGATTGTTTCCAGGTTTTGGAAAGCATAACTGAAGCTACTGTGAATATTGTTGTATAACCCTGGCATGGGGGTATACTCTCTTGTCTTTTAGGTGAATACCTTGGTAGTGGAATAGCTGGCCATATGGTAGGAATATGTGTAACTCTTAAAGGAACTTCTAAACTGTTTTCCTAAGTGCTTGTACCATTTACATTCTCACATACTGATACGGTCAGTTATTTATTTATTTATTTATTTATTTATTTATTTATTTATTTAGTAGGGAGCATGAGCTTATTAGTCTGACCTACTGATTGAATAGCATTATCTGAATCATAAACTACAAAATCAGGAAATTACTAAGAGAGAATGAGGTTAACACATTTACCAAATAAAAAATTATCAGAGAAGAGTAAAAAATTTGGCACCAGAGAAGCTTTCTCCTATCAGATGTACTTTTTAAAAATAATAATGTCAACAATAATCTCTAATGGAATTTTAAATGATCTACTGCAGTCTAAACTGGCTAAAATAAATAGAAGTTCCTAATAAACTCCTTCCAAACATTTAATTAAATGTATCAAACATAAATGACATACTTTTAAATCCAATACCCCAAACAAAAACGTCAGAAATTCATTTTGTTAATTGAAAAATAAACAGATCTCTAGGAGAACAGAAGATTTTGGCCATTCTAATAGGTGCTGTTATGGATCAAATTGTTTCCCCCACAAAGTCCTAATCCCCAGTACTTAGGAATGTGACCTTATCTGGAAATAGAGTTGCTACAAATGTAATTAGTTTAGATAAGGTCATACTGGGGTCAGATGTGCCTCTAATCCAATATGATTTATGTCCTTATAAATAGGGGAAATTTTGACATAGATGAATATACAGGCAGAGAACACCATGTGAAGATTAAAGTTATGCTGCCACAAGCCAAGAAGCTACGAGAATCGAGAGACAAGAGACACCTGGAACAGATCCTTTCCTGGTATTCATGTCACTTTTTAAGAAATGCCAAACAGTTTTCTTTTTTCTTTTTTTTTTTTTAATTTTTATTTATTTATTTATGATAGTCACACACACAGAGAGAGAGAGAGAGAGAGAGAGGCAGAGACATAGGCAGAGAGAGAAGCAGGCTCCATGCACCGGGAGCCCGACGTGGGATTCGATCCCAGATCTCCAGGATCACGCCCTGGGCCAAAGGCAGGCGCCAAACTGCTGCCCCACCCAAGGATCCCTGCCAAACAGTTTTCTAAGGCAACAGTTGCATTTTCCCATCAGCGCTATATGAGCATTCCCATTGTTGCGCATTCTCATCTGCGCTTTTGATATTGTCATTTTAAAGTTTATTTTAGCCATTCTAATAGCTTAGGAGTTTCATCTCATTTTAGTTAAATGTATATTTTCCTAATGATGAAACATGGTGAACATACTTTCATATGTTTATTTGTCATCTTATATCTTCTTTGGTGAAACCCTTATTGGCATAATTCTCAGTGTATCCATTTATCTGTTGATAGACACTTGCATTGTTTCCATCTTTTTTACTATTGTGACTATTCCTGGGGTAAAAACCGGTATCTATTTAAATCCCTGCTTTGAGGGACACCTGGGTGGCTCAGCAGTTTGGCGCCTGCCTTCGGCACAGGGCGTGATCCTGGAGACCTGGATCGAGTCCCACGTCGGGTTCCCTGCATGGAGCCTGCTTCTCTCTCTCTCTGCCTGTGTCTCTGCCTCTCTCTCTGTATCTCTCATTAACAAATAAATAAAATCTTAAAAAAAATCCCTGCTTTGAATACTTTTAGGTATATACCTAGAAGGGGAATTGTTGGGTCACATGGTAATTCTGTTTTATTTTTGGAGATAATTCTATACTTAACTTTTTGAGATAGTTCCATGTTTAAATTTCTGTTATTTTAAAAAAGATTTATTTATTTGTGTGTGTGTGTGTGTGTGTGTGTGAGAGAGAGAGAGAGAGAGAGAGAGAGAGAGAAAATTGAGGGAGAGGGAGAGAATCCCAAACAGACTCCCCACTGAGCACGTAGCCCACTGCAGGGCTCAATCCCACCACCCGGGATCATGACCCAAGCTGAAATCAAGAGTTGGACGCCTAACTGATCCACTCAGACACCCCTTAAATTTCTGTTTTGATATTTAAAGTGGGTCTTTTGTAGGGAGAGTGTGGTTGGCACTTGCTTGTCTATCAATCTGGCATTCTCTGCTTTATAATCTGGATACTGCACTGGCTTTCTAGGGATGCCAGAACAACGTGACACAAACTTGGTATAAAACAACAGAAATGTATTTTCTCATAGTCTGGAGCCTGGAAATCCCAACCAAGCTCTTATAAGGGCTGTGCTCCCTCTGGTGCCTCTAGGGGGGATCCTTCCTTGCCACCTCCAGCTACTGGTGGCCCTAGGTGTCCCTTAGCTAGTGGCCACATAACTCCAATCTCTGCCTCTGTCTTGACATGGTATTCTTGTGTGTCTGTCTTCATATCATCTTTTCTCATTTTATAGGAATATCAGTCATATTAGATAAGAACTCATTCTGCTTCAGTATGATCTCATCTCAACTAATTATATTAGCAATGATCATATTTCTGGATCAGCTCACATGCTGAACTACTGGGGGTTAGAACTTCAATATATCTTTCAGAGAGACACAATTCAACCCGTAACAGGGATCTTTGTCTATATACATTTCATGCTAATGTTATTATTTTGGAGTTAAAAATTGGACACCCTTCTATTTGTCCTATCTGTTCTTCTCCCCCACCCTTTTTCTTTTTGCTTTCTTTTGGACTAAGTATTTTTATTTTCCTTTTGGCATATTTTCTATAACCTTTCTTTAAAAAAATAAATGTTGTATATTTTACAATATACTTCTTTAATTTATTACCAGCTGTCTTCGAGTTATATTGTATTATGTCATGTGTGGTATAAGAACTTTATAGCAATCCATTTCCATTTCCTCCCTCCTAGTCTTTGGGGTTCTTTTATATACATTTTATTTATTTGTTTGTTTGTTTATTTATTTATTCATTTATTTATAAGATTTTATTTATTTATTCATGAGAGAGAGAGAGAGGCAGAGACACAGACAGAGGGAGAAGCAGGCTCCATGCAGGGAGCCTGATGTGGGACTCGATCCCAGGACTCCAGGATCATGCCCTGGGCTGAAGGCAGGCACTAAACCACTGAGCCACCCAGGGATCCCCTATATACATTTTATATGCAACTCATGTCATGTATCTCACAGTAGATCATTATTTTTTCTTAAAGCCGACCATTATTATTTAAAGATATGCAAATATAAGAAATGAATTTAAAATTGACCCACATATTCTATTTCTGGGACTATTCATTTCTTTGTGTAGATCTAGCTTTCCATCTGGTTATCATTTTCTTTCTGCCCAAATGATTTCCTTTGCTTTTTTCTTATAGTACATTTCTATTAATTTTGAATTCTTTTGGTTTTTGTTTTTGTCTTATTTTTTAAACATGTTTATTCTGTAATAAATATAGATTGCAGAAACTTTCAAGGAATAGTAGAGAGGTTCCTTATACCCTGCACTCAGTTTTACCCAAAGGTAACACTTTGCATATTATAGTGTAATATTAAAATCAGGAACTTGACATTGATACAATCCATATACCTGATTACTAGTTTTGTTAGTTTTACACGCTCCTGTGTGAGTATATATGCAGTTTCTTCACATGTAACCACAAAGATCCCTCATGCAATCCCTTTACAGCCACATGTGTGCCTCCTATCCATCCTGTCCTTAGCCCCTGGGAATCATTAATCTTTTCTTCATTTCTATAAAAGTTTTTATTTTAATACTATTTTAATAACTCAGTCTTTAAAAATCTTTCTCCATTGTTTGCTGGCTTGCACAGTGTTTGAGAAGCTGGTTATTACTTTTTACTCTCTTGTATGTAATGGTCTTTCTTCTGGCTGTTGTTAAGATTTTTCTCTTTATTATGGTTTTAAGTAATCTGATTATGATGTCACTTGATGTAGTTTTATTTCTGCTTAAGCTTCTTGGATCTTTGGATTATAATTTTTATCAAATTATAAAATTCATCAGTCGAGATGAACAATCGGTTGAGAAACAGACTCTTGGTTTTGTCTCTGGTCGTAGTCTGAGGTCATGAGTTTGAACCCGGCATCAGGTTCCCTGCTCAGCACAGAGTCTGCTTAACTTTCTCTCTCTCTTCCTGTGCTTGCTTTCTGTCTCTCTAAAATAAAATAAATCTCGAAAAAAAAAATCATCAGTCATTATCTCTTCAAAATTTTTTTCTGCCTGCTTCTTTCTTTTATGTATATTACATTGCTTGTAATTGTCCACATCTCCAGAGCTTTGTTCTTTCAATTTCAGTCTTTTTTCTCTCTGTTTCATTCTGAATTATTTTTATTGCTATGTCTTCAAGTTTACTGATCTTTTCTTGATATGCTGTTGATCCCATCCACTGTAGTTTTTATTTCAAGCATCATATTTTTCATCTTTCCAAGTTTGATATGGGTCATTATTAGATATTATTAGATATTCTGCATCCTTATTTACATGAACTATTTTAAAGTCCTTGCCCGTTAATTTTATTATCTGTGTTATTTCTAGGTCTATTGCAATTGAAGAGTCATATTGTCTAACTTTTTTTTATAAAGATTTTATTTATTTATTCATGAGAGATACAGAGAGAGAGAGAGGCAGAGACACTGGCAGAGGGAGAAGCAGGCTCCATGCAGGGAGCCTGACGTGGGACTCGATCCCAGGTTTCCAAGATCAAGCCCTGGACTGAAGGCGGCGCTAAACCACTGGGCCACCCGGGCTGCCCTATTGTTAAGCTTCTTTGTATGACTTGTAACTTTTATACTGAATGCTAGAATGTGAATTTTACCTTGTTGTGTGCTATATATTTTTGTGGTCTGTAAACTCTCTTGAGCTTTCTGGGACACAATTAAATTCCTTGGAAACAGTTTAATCCTTTTAAAGCTTGCTTTTACTTTTTTTTTTTTTTTTTTTAGATAGGATGATGCAGTTTTTATTATTGTCTAATTTTTTTCCAGTATTAGAACAATTGCCTCTGACCCAACTCTAGTGGATACATCATGTACCATGAAGTATTCTACCCTAGCTAGTGAGAATATAGAATATCCCCAGTCATGGAGGAGTCCCAAGTTTTCTTCCTTCTTGTGTTTTTTTCCCCCTGCCTTGGGAACAATGCACAGACTTTATTCAGATATACTGGTTAGTACTACCTGAAAACCCAAGGAGTACCATTTACAGAACTTGGGAGCTCTCACTCTTTGCAGGTCTCAATCTCTGCAGTTGTCTGCCTCTTGTACCCTAGTTACTTTGGCCTTCTTGGCTCCCGGTTCTGACTCTTCAACTCAGGGAGAGTCTTGGAATCCACTTGTGTTCCAGCTTCCTCTGCTGCTGCCTGGAAATCTCTGGGCAGTCAGTTGAGTTAATCAAAGAGCTCACATTTTTTGTTTCCCTTTTTTCAAAAATGACTGTCCTGCATTCTTGATGTCCAATATTGGAACATCACCATTTTTATATGTATATATATCTTTTAATTTTTTCCCAGGTGGGAGGAAAAAATCTGGTCCCTTACTCAATCTTGACAGGAAGCAGAAGTCCCAATGAACATTTTTAAATGAAAAATGTTAGTGGATTGACTCACTATATATATAGTGATAAATACATATATATATGTGTGTGTGTGTGTGTGTATGTGTGTGTGTATCTCTTAACCCTGAGTATTTCTTTTAAAGCTTTTACCCCAAATTAAAATTGTGCATTTAGGGCAGCCTGGGTGGCTCAGTGGTTTAGCGCTGCCTTCAGCCCAGGGCGTGATCCTGGAGACCTGGGATCAAGTCCCACGTCAGGTCCTTGCATGGAGCCTACTTCTCCCCCTGCCTGTGCCTCTGCCTCTCTCTCTCTCTGTCTCTCATGAATAAGTGAATAAAATCTTTAAAAAAATAAAATTGTGCATTTATAATTTGCTTACTTGTTTATCTTTCTTACTATACCATAAGCTCAAAGAAGCACAGACTGTTGATTATTCACTCTTATTGACTCTTATATATCTAACACGATGTCTAGTTTATTGTTTTCATGAAGAAACCAATGAATTAAAGATTTTTTGAAGAAAGGTTTTTAGGCATAAGTAAAATGCAGCTTACCTGCAATCCAAACTTTCAAAATTCAAGCATGTGGAATTATAATTATTGAGGTGATATAATTTTGAAGTAACAGAGAAAAGTATGATTAACATTATTATTTTATTTTCAGTGAATCAAAGGACAAACATTATCCATGCAGCTTTATATAGAAAATTATTGCCTAAAAAGATAAAAGATATAGTAAGCAGTAAGTGTAAGAAACTTGTTGATTTTTTTGATTGAATAAATATTTTCTGTTTGTCAGCACAGATCCAACTGTATTTCTTTATTGCCACTCAGGCTGCAGTCTGTGTATCATCTAAATTCCCTCCATGTACATGAAATAGCACATTATCTGCATCAAGGTAAATTTATTATTTCATCAGGAGTGGGCAAATACCATATAGATCTCCTCTGTGATGGTAAAAGATGGTTATCACTATTATCACTCCAGACTTCCTCTACCCACCTGTTGCACTACATATATTTTCTTTAATTTTCAAATTCTTGCTTAAATTTACAGAAAAATGGATAAATTCCCTCAAATTGAATTTGGATGAGAAAAATTCCTCCCCTACGAACCTCCAAACCATATGATGTCACAGATAGAGAAACAAAATTGGGTTTTTTGTTTATAATTTACAATGGAAAATAACAAGAACTCATCATTTTTTGGGCAATTGATCTGAAGTTCAAGATCACCATCAAATTTTTATGATCAGCCTGATTTCATCGGAGTTTTAAAATTTGAAAGAGGTATGGTTTTCAACTGTGTACTATGAAAAATATGAAACACACAAACATGGGTGGAATAGCATAATGAACCTTCATATACTCTGCGCCCGGCTCCAACAATCACCAGCTCATAGCCAGTCATAGTTCATCTCTATCCTCACCAATTCTCCAGATTATTTTGAAGCAAATTCTATATGTATAATTAAAAAACCTGTCTCTCTAAAAGATATGAACGCTTTAAAAATAATTACATACCATTTTAACACTTAAAAGGTAAATTTAAATTTTACAATTAATTGTAGTTGTGTTCAGATTTCCCTGTCTCATAAGTTATTTTAGCATGTAATTTGTTTGCATCAGATCTAAATGAATCTAATGCACTGCAATTGTTTGATATATCTCTTAAGTGCCTTTTAATCTATATTTTCATCCATCTCTTTTTTCCACTTGGAAAGTATTTGTTGAAGGAATGAGTTCATTTGTTCTGTAGAATTTCCTACAGTCTGGATTTTCCTGACCACATGCCTGTGATATTAACTAACACTTCCCTCTGCCCCCTGTTTTTCTGTAAGTTGGTGGCAGGATCTAGAGGCTTGATTTTCATCAATTCACCAATTCAGGTTTGACTTTCTTGGCAAGAGTACTTCATAGGAAGTGTTGTGTACTTACATCAAGATACACATAATATCTGGTTGTCTTTCTTTTAGTGATGTTGGGAGTCACTGATGATCAGTGCATAGATCCATTAATTCATTAGTGTTTGTAAAACAGTCATATTGAAAACCCATCATTCTTTTTTTCATTTGTTAGCTGTAATGCTTCTATAAGACAAACTTTCTCATTAACTGTTTGTTACCTAGATGCCTGGTCATGCAGGAATGACAGGTTAAATGCTTTACTTACCTTTATTTACCAGTTTTCAGATTCATTGTGTGGTTGCCGCACCCAATCCTCTCATGGTGGTCAATGAGTTTTTTAAAATGAGTGATTATTTTTATAGAATAATTAGACCATCTGGTCAACTCTGATCGAACTCTCAATTCTTATAAGGATTCTTGGATAATAACAGTAAAGAAATGAAGAAACATAAACTGAGATAAAAGGCTTATGATATACTAAAAAATGCATTAAAATAGACACCATGATGACCTGCCTCCTCTCCCTTTCCCAGTTGATATGTGAAACTTAAGCTATATCTCTACATTTGAAAAATTAAAAGAGATTCCCATATTACTTAAGGTGGCATGATACATAACATGCAGCCTACTATTAAAAGTCAACCAGCTTCTTCAGAAAGAGCAGAACGTTCAGACAGGTAGATGCACCCAGGCTTGTTGGTTATTCTCTTGGCCCTTTGACTAGTGTGTGGGCACTTAGGCAACAGTGAAGCACACTACCTGTGTGAGTAGAAGGTGCCAGAAATCATTGTCTATGAAATATTTCTAAAATATTGCCACATGATCTATGAATGGCAAAACAAGAGCCCTTTAATCATTTCCATATTCAGTATTGAATTTGCAGACTTACTTGATGCTTTTTATAATACTCTATGTGATATGCATCTAAGACCTAAAAATCACACTGATTAGCTCGTACATTGCTTGGCAGCCTCCCTCAATATTTCATGTCTTCCCTTTTGTTTGTTGACAGGGGATTTATATTCCTTAAGATTGACAAGTTGTATATTCCAGTTGCTGAGTGAAGTAATTAAAACCTAACTTCCTGTGTCATCACTTTTGAATTGCTATCCGGGTAGGCATTTATTGCCCAGGACACCAAGCACTCCTTTACAGGAAACGCTTCTTGCACCTGTATGGTTATCTGTCATTCTGATAATAACAACAATGCCGTTGATAGTGATTATCGGTGTACATTACTTATGTTAGTGACAGGAACATGAGAGATACGTTAACCAACAACTGCTGAAATGCTACATAGCATAGGACTTATGGGCACTTTTAGTCTTACCTGGATGCTTCTCATTCAGCTCAACTGGAGGTTGAGTTCTTGTCTTTGGAATTGTATCTATTCACATCAGTGGCAAATGGACCACAGTGCCCACGTGGCAACATAACACTTGGCTCTCCGGGAAGCTCAAGGATGACTCCTACCATTCTCAGCCATCATCATCAGTATAGTCGTGATAAAGGCAAATGCTTGTTGGATGTTTAGGGCAGATGTGGTTATTCACAAAGCGTTTCATGTAGGCTGTGCTGTTTCGTATCCCGACCACATTGTGAAGCAAGGGAATCTGTTTGCAGACTAGATAATTAGCTTCTGGCTTCACCATGAACCAGTTGTCTCCTCCAAATTGTGAGAGTTCACCAAGCCTCAGTTTCTTGATCTTGAAAATGGGGACGACAATATATCAACCTTAAGGGGTTGTTATATGTGTTAAATGAGTTATTATGAGCAAAGCGCTTTGAATCATGAGCACTCTAAAGTTATTAGTTGTTATAGGACTGCTGATACAACAGTTGTCTGAATAATGGTCATTTACTTTGGCTAACAAAGAACTTGGCATAAGAAGAAAATTCTGTGTGTTATTAAACTTGATGGTTTGTGGAAGACATGACACATTGTCTTCTGTCCTCTTGGCATTGCTACACCCCATCTGTGGCTCAGCCTCTGTAGCCCCTAGAATTGTAGCAACTCAGGAAGTGAATTGAGACTGGTGCTCTTGGGTGAGGGCAAAATGATTTACAATCTCTGCCTCCTGGAATACAAAGAGCATCTTTACTTGGATCAGTTTAATAATTTCCTATAGTACCGAAAGCCACTCTGTATGAGTCAGTAGAAGCCAGAGTATTCCTCAGAAACAAATTAAGTCTACAATTGCTGCGCTTAGTCCAACAAAGATTTATTCCCACTGGATTTTTGCCAATCACCAAGGCATAGAAAATCATTTGAACTTTTTACCACCTCAGCCCAGAGGTGATATGTGTCACTTCTGTGCACATTTAATTCTCCAGAACTAGAACATGTTCTTATCTCACTATAGAAGGGCCAGGAAATGGAGAGGAGAATGGGAAAGATTTAGCACTGCCTTTTCTG
This sequence comes from Canis aureus, assembly GCF_053574225.1. NCBI lineage: Eukaryota > Metazoa > Chordata > Mammalia > Carnivora > Canidae > Canis > Canis aureus. The sequence goes on from NC_135638.1 coordinate 14,868,881, forward strand.
GCACACATTCCAGATGGCTCCTGCATACTTATTGATTACAGGTTGAAGCATTTGTTCCCAGTGATCCCGGAATTGTTAGTAACAAGGAGAGATGGGTGAAAACACTCCCTGCATGGACTTCATGCGGTATAGAAGGGTGATGTTTGGCTGGTAACACTGGCTCACTGATTGGATCACAAGTGGGCATAGGGTACAGATAGTAAAGAATAAATTCTAAAGAAAAGAAGCGGTCTTTGTGTTTTGCTGAGACATTTCTCCACTATCACTTTGGACTTGGCCAAGAACTAAGGCATTTTTTCCCTTTTTGCAAAACATAATTTAAAAATTCTGAGTGAGGGGTGCCTGGGTGCCTCAGTTAAGCATCTAAGGCAGCTCAGGTCACGATCCTAGGTCAAGCCCTGTGTTGGGCTCTCCCTGTTCCTTAGCTCCCTGCTTCTCTCTCTCCCTCTGCCCTTCCCCACCACTTGTGCGCGCTCTCTCTCCCACAAATAAATGAATAAAATCTTTAGAAAAGAATTCTGAGTGAATGTGATATCCTGGGATCTCATAATAGCAAGTGCCAAGCTGATGTTTGTGTGCACATGCATGTGTGGACTCATGTGTATGTGTGTTCGCCTAAGCGCTTAAAAACAGATCCTAGAGATTCCTGCAGGAGGTCCTATTATTATCTGTTTTATAGAAAAGATACTAAAGTTTGGGGACATTAAGCAACTTGTCCAAAATCCACAGCTAGGAAATGTCAAAGCTGGAATTTGAACCCCGGTCTCCCTGACCGTAAATGTGACCACTTCTTGATTACTATTCTCCCACGCATAAAAAGAATTTTCTTTCAATTTTTTTGTTGTAATATCTCTTTTGCTAGAATGTTTTATTTCCCACCTCTCATGCCCAATACCTAGTATATTACTATTTTTTTAACATAGAAATTCAATAGATCTGGGATAAAAGAAGAAAAACCCAATCCAAAATTGCATATTTAAAGCAAATTGAAGTTTTTTATTTATAAGAAATAATGCAAAAAATGAGAAAACATCAGAATGTGAAATTGTGTGATGGAGGATGCACTAAATACTGTATCTTCTCCACTGAAGAGACCAAGTCTCATGCAAACTCCCTTTTGAAAACTTGCCTATATATGGAACTGTTGGGTTCCATTGTATACCATTGCCCTTGTCCAGAGCTGATCTGACCAAGCCAGGGCATTTGATGCAAGGGTAGCTGGTCCACAGCCTGACCAGAAGCCTGTAAGTAGTTCTGGTGTGAATCTTTGGCCAATGGAAGCTGGATAGTTATGCTGGTGACCTGGTAGCAGTTTTATAGTGTGGCTGATTTCTGAGAAGAAGACAGCACACAAAACCAGATTAGAAGCCCAAGTAGAAACTGTGAAGAAGTAGAAGCCAGCTAAGAGAGAATGGAGAAGGGCACAGTAGCAGCAGCAGGTGGGACAGTTGAGTCTTGTTAAAGGCAGAACCGAGGAAAAAAGATCAGTAGATACTGTTTCAGGATGGGATAACTTTTTTGCTGAAGCTGTGTTGGATTCCCAGCAACTGCCTACTTCCTACATTGTGTTTTAGTTCTTTCTATAAAATCTGGTGGTCAGACTTTTCTTGGCTAACATAAGGCTGGTCATGCGGCTGGCATTTCTGTCTGCCTTATTTCCATGTTGATGTTACCTCTTCCTGCAGGTGAACACACTGCTTTTTATAAACAAGACCTAACACTTAAAAAAAAAAAATCATCCTCCCTATGGCTCTGAAAACAGATGGGTTTTGAAGTTTAGTGGCTTCCCTTCATATTTACCTTCATATTTAAATAAGTATATTTAGGGAGGATAGGGATGTGGGCCATGTGAATGAAGGTACTGAGTTTATGTCCAGGTTATTTCTAAATGGAAATAAATTATTTTACAAAAATCAAAAGTAACTCTTTTGTTTATTTTAGCAGTTCCACTGAGGTTTTTGTTTTTTTAAAGTAAGCTCTACTTGGGACTTGAACTCACAACCCCGAGATCAAGAGTCACATTTTCCATCCACTGAGCCAGCCAGCAGCCCTTCTATGGGGTGTTTCCTAGTGAGCTATCAATATGTTTTGCTCCTGGTGCATTTGTTTTCTCATGCATCTGTGGGCAAAGAAAATCTTTATCATTTCTTTTGCTTTTATTTTCCCAGTTGTATCCCTTTTCACCAATTCTGCAGCTCTCCTTATTTTTTCTTATAATGTACAAAGAATTGCTTCCTACTAGTTCAGGGATCTTCCTCACAAATGAAAAGTGGACCTAAAAATATCAGGGAGTAAGTTTTTTTACTTGAATTGATATGAAATGGAATGAGATTTTAGCTTATCTTATAGACACTATGCAACATATTGGCTTAGAGCTAAAGGAAAAAGAAAGACTTCTTTTTCTTTTTCCTTAACCCTGGTGTGCAGAGCAACGCTTGAATGGAATTGTTTTATTCATATTTTATAGTAGAACTCTACAGTAATACTGGGATAGTGGCCAAGGAACTGAAGGTTCTCAGAAACACAAAGAGATTCACTTACCCTGCTGGGCAGTATGTAAAGCTCTGAAAGAAAAAGTGACCTTCAGCTGGATGTTACTGGATTTACATTTTTCTAGTAAATACTTGATTGCTATACTCAAAATTCTTTTATTAAACTTAAATTTTTCATAGATCTCACAGAACTATGAGAAATATTTCAACTACGTATTTATCTACTTATGCCAAAAGAATACTCAAAAATATCTTTGAAGATTACTCTTAAGCCTCTATCCAAGGCTATAAACAACTTGGGAAATACTTTTGGTGGCATCTCTGATGTGAGAATTAGTAGAATAAATGTAGATGTTTCCTTTGAAATAGGTTTCATGACCTATGGATACATCTTCTCTTGTCCCTTTGAATTTCTATTTTGTACTTACTACAAGTATTTCTCAGACTTCTGCTTGATAGCACATACTGTGAACATGGAAATTGGTTAAGACTTCTATCACAATAACAAGTACACCTTTTAAGATCCCCCTGAATTCAGAAATGTCAAAATGTGAAAATATTAAAATAATTGAATACCCATCACATTGTTTATGAAGGAGAATAATTCCTAACCCTTTTGAAACTCTTGCATTTACAACTCTGATGACATCTTCCTCCTTTCCACCCTAGAGATAATTGTGTTTCTCTAGTTTTGCCAAGTATACATTCTAAGTGGTCTCATTTTTTTTTTTAGAAAAATTGACTTTTATTTTTTAAAGATTTTATTTTATTTATTCATGTGAGACACAGAGCGAGAGAGAGAGAGGCAGAGACACAGGCAGAGGAGAAGCAGGCTCCATGCAGGGACCCCGATGTGGGACTCGATCCCGGGTCTCCAGGATCACGCCCTGGGCTGAAGGCTGCACTAAACCGCTGCACCACTGGGGCTGCCCTAAGTGGTCTCATTTTTTAACTATTCTATCAATGAAACTATAACGCATGTGTTCTTATGTGACTTGGTCTTAATATTCCACAGTGAGATTCATTCCAAAGTTAGCTGCCATTATTGTATAGTATCCCACTTTCCAGGTGATGGACAATTGGGGCTATTTCCAATGTTTTGCTCTTATGAATTATTTTGCTAAAAACATTTTTGTAGTTGTCTTCTAAGGTAAATGTGTGAGAGTTTCTCTAGGATCTATATCCAAAAGTGGAATTGCTAGACCTAGATGGTGGTCTTTTTTTTTTTAAGATTATTTATTTATTTATTCATGAGAGATATAGAGATAGAGAGGCAGAGAGAGAAGCAGGCTCCATGCAGGGAGCCCGATGTGGGACTTGATCCTGGGTCTCCAGGATCACGCCCTGGGCCAAAGATAGGCACCAAACCACTGAGCCACCCAGGGATCCCCTAGATGGTGGTCTTTATCTGATTGCCAACAAATACTACTGTGTGCTGCCTCCCTTCCCTGAATATCTGAAGAGGACATGAATCCTGTTCTTGTTTTATTAGTAGAATTGATTTAATTTTATGTTCAGGGACCTGCAGAGGGAAAAAGAGGAATAAGAGAGGGAAGTTCTGGTGCATCTCAGCCCACAGAAAGACATTTAGCCATAGCCTGGGGGAGCCAAAGGCAAATAATGGTTGCAGCAGATAGAGCATTCCTTTGGCTCTATTCATTTGGGTGTGAAGTAGGGCTCTGCTCTACTAGAAAACTGGGGTCTCTAGCTGTAGTACAGTTAATGTCACGGAATCCACTGTGAGGTCTCCACTATGCTATGGAATGCATAAACTTAAAAAGACAGCGTTTCAGGTATGCCTGGGTGGCTCAGTTGGTTAAGCATCCAACTCTTGATCTCTATTCAGGTCTTGATCTCAGGGTTGTGAGTTCAAGCCCCATGTTGGGCTGCATGTGCTGGGTGTGGAGCCTACTTAAAAAAAAAGATAGCACTTCAAAAAAAGTATGATTTCATTCTCAGACTGTATGATTTTTTACATTTAAAACTAAGGAAGCTGAGCTGGAAAGAGCTTTGTTCCTACACTTTTGCTCCTTCTGATGGGCTTCAAAGTTTCCTGTCTCCTTGGTCTCAGATATCATGGTACCAGGAATTTCTGCCATGTTGCTCTCTTCCATATTCTTAAACATGATGGTCACCTCTGAACCATACGAAGAATGGCAGCCTTTGAGATTCCTTAATAAAGAGCAAATCCTGCTGAGTGTCTTATTTTTAGAACCTGGGGTCACAGTGGTCCAATGGGCTCTGATGTTCTTCAACAAAGGACGGTTCTTCTTGGACTCTTGGAAGACCCTGAACCAAGTCATAGAGTGGATTCTGCTGCTAGGCACTTCTCTGCCTTAAACACAGTGTTATGAAACAAAATTCAATCGAGTGTATTTGAAGATCTAATTGGTTTTATCAAGTGATTCATGAATCAGGCAGCATTTCATCTAGCAAAGAGAGATGCTCCAATGAGTTGTATAAAATGGAAGGTTTTTATAGGCAGGAAGGTGGGCCAAGAATGTTATTAGCAAAAGAAAAGAAAGGATTATTTCAGGCCAGAACATCTTTTTTAGGGGGAAGGGAACAATGAGGAGGAGGTTTTTATTATGTGGATTACCTCACTAGTGCTGGTCAAGAAATTTCAGATTGACTGTTAAAAGGTCATATTTTCCTGGGATAAAGTGAAACTAATTAAATCTTGGTTTTCTGTCATGGGGGGCAAATGACTTCATTTTGATCTTTTTTGTTTGTTTTAAAGATTGATTTATCTATGAGAGAGAGTGTGTGGAGCGTGGGGTGGGGGAAGAGGCAGAGGTGAGAGAGAGAATCTAACGTAGACTCTCTGCTGAGTGTGGAGCCTGAGCACGAGATGGGGGAGGGAGGCTTGATCTCATGACCCATGAGATAACCACCCATGAGATCATGATCTGAGTTGAGACCAAGAGTTAAGTCAGATCCAGGTGCGCCTGGGTTTGTTCTTTTTTTTTTTTTTTTTTTTTTTTTAACAATAGTACTGTCCATTGTATCCCCAGATGAAATGGCCTGAGTATTGGCATAATCCTTTGCTGCTGGTTTTAGGAGGTAAAACAATTTTTTTCCAATGAATGAGAAAATCTCTTGCATCTGAAGGGACACACAGCTTAAGTTAGAGGGGAGTAGCAGGGGCAAGCTTGGGTGGAGCTGCTATTTATGGTCATGGATGGATATCTTTACACACTTCCAGAGAAGCAGCCTAGTTAGCTCTAAGGTTTTTGTAGGCTTGCAGCCTTTGCCTGGGGTGGCCCCACCACCTCAGCATGTTCTTGTCCCAGTGTAGAGCTGGTGAGGACAGCAGCTAGACCTCAGGGAGTGGGAAGTGAGGCAGGTGCATGCGATACCCAGAGTTACTATTCACACATGGTTGTGTACACCTATTTTTGTTGATCTGGATAAAGGTACTCTCAAATGTTGGTGCCCACTTGAATATAGCATGCTCTCTGGTACAATTGTAGCTTCAGTTTCCCCATGGAGATAATAAGCACACCCACACACTCTTCATGGTTCTTATCAAGACCCCTCCTTCAGGCTCCTCTCCTCCAGACCATTTAGAATGCCTTGCAAAGGCATCTCACTTCCCTTTCTGGCAGGTGGGTGAGCCTTAGCCTTTCCCCAGGCCCTTTTGGTTTCAGGGTCTCCCTAGCAGAGGGGGAGACATCTAGAGTGACTAAAAATGGGTGGGGGATGCCATTACAGAGCACTCAGCCTTTTTTATTTCACTTGGACTCAGATGGGGCCTCCATGCCTAGGGCATGAGGAATGGAGTGGCCTGGGGAGTGCTCTCCCTGGGAGCCAGACATACCCACTCTGCTCTCCACTGCCGTTGCATTTTGAGCTCACCGAGTGAGAGGCCATCCACACAGGCAACTCCCTCCAGAGCCTCCAACTCGGCCTACACTCAGGCTGCTTTCATCCTCCCTGGCTCATGGGGACCCATCACCATCACACATCCCTTTCTCCTTGTCATCACACAGCTGTCCCCTCTGTCCCTCCTACCATCAGGCTTCAGACTAGGTGATCCTGCCCTTAGTTGAATGGAGCCAGATACTTCATTTTTGAATGAGCCTTTGCCTCTGGGAAATACGGTGTGAAATAAAAAAATATATAATAAAATAATGAAATCAAACTCTAAGGAGTTTGGTTTCCTTTCAGAAAGAATGAAACAGTTGGTATATCAACCAACTGCTGATTGGTAATGGATGGTAATAGTCGGATACAAATCTAAGGATAGTGAATGGTAAGCAGATTTTATTAAAATTTTTTAAGATAGAAAAAGAGTGCGCAAATGCATGTGGAGGAGGGTCAGAGAGACAGGGAGAAAGTATTAGGTAGGCTCCACGCTCCGACACAGGACTGGGTCTCACAACCCTGAGACCATAACCTGAGCAGAAATCAAGAGTTGGATTCTTGACCGATTGAGGCATCCAGGTTCTCCAGTAAGCAGATTTTATGAATGGGCAAGTTCGTCAATACGAAAATATGTTATCTTCTCCTCAGAGGTAGATTGACTGTGAAGCTCAGTCTTTAAGACCCTCACCTGGCTAGGCTTCTTCCAAGATCCTGGGAGGGTTTGCTAGCAATATGTTGTATAATTCTGGTTTTTATAATTTGCAAAAGTAAGATATTTTAATTACAATCAGAGTGGCTGTCCAGTTCCACTGTAACTCTTCTACTTGCCTGCAGTCACACCTACCCTTATGTTGTTGGCAGTGGACTGGCCAAAGCAGTTTTTGGATCCGACTGATGAGAACTTCAGCGGGGCCGGAGGTGGGGGGGGGTGGGGCGTAGATTTCGTTAGGTTTAGTGGGACAACAGGTTATCCATTAGTGTTCAGGTGTGGTGTGGCTTCCAGGAATTCTCTTAGCACCTTTTGGGCCAACTCATCTGGATCATCAGAAATTGTAAGACCAGAAGCTGCATCGCAATCTGTCATGTTCTACTGTGTCTGACTATGGCATATATATATATATGAAATACAGTCTGAAATATATGGGGTTAGAAGCTAGCCTGCAAAAGTATTCCAATCATCAGATGTGTAGGATTAAAAGTGGAGGATTTGGTGTTCAGATATGCTTAGGTAAAACAGAAGTTCATTTTTGTCAGGAATGTATAGTGTTTGTAGAAAATATCTTTTATTCCTTAACTTTTTTTCGGATGAGAATCATATGAAGTACAATTTACCAGAATTCTACTTTCTGAGGCACAAATTTGGACTACTACAAAGAATGTGTACCGCTGTGTGTAACGTTACATGTTTTATGTATCCTGAGGCTTTGGACTGTGTCTTAAGTTTTTCAGTGTATCTTTTCCTGGTGAAATCTTGCAGTTCCAGATAAAAACACACTCAGCAGAATGGCCTAAAGAAACAAGTGTTCCTGTGATGAAACACCTATGTGTATTCCTCAGTAAAGCAGTATATTTTTTATATGAAGTATTTAATCACATTTTGTAGTTCAATATAGCATAATAGTGATTTTAAACTTAATTTGAGTTGCTCTTGCATATGCCTGAATCCAAATTAATTTGTATTTTTTTTTCTGGAATTATTAACCCTACCAAAAGTCAGCTATGATGGGAAAATATTGTGGAAATACAAACTAAAATAAGTCTGGCAGAAACTTCAAGATGCCAAAAACTCTTCTGTAACAGTACAAAGAAAACAAAATGTCTGATGGTTAAAATCATGAAGATTAAGGGAAAAAAATCACAATAATCCCCAAAATAGATACCTAAAAGGAATACTAGAACTTAAATCAGTATTTGCTTTTGTATGTAATTTTGAATACAGAATTTTGTATTGTTACCATAACAGGAGCCTCCCAAATTATATAAGCTTTAAGTCTTGAAAGCTGACCCTGCCCCTGATTCTCTACTTTTTGGAGTAAACTAGAGCTGCTGGGGAAAGGGCTCCATGATGAAGCCATCCCTGACTTGAGTCCAGTGGCCGATGAACCTTGACCTCACTCTTCTCCTGTGTGGACAGAAGAGGCTCTGTGCTTGGGGTATGACCTTTGCTGGGGACTGAGAACCAGGACCCAGGGTTAAGACCTCACGTCCAAGTGATGTGGGGGAGACCTAGCATTATACATGGAGAACAGGGGGACCTGCTTGTTGCAGAGGATGGTCACAGCTCCTCTTCTCCCCATATTGTTCCAGGCAGAAACCCAGCAGTCTGCAGCAGGAATAGGAATCCCAGGGATTCTAATTCTCTGCATAAGTTTATTGCAAACATGCTAGAAGGGCACAGGATGATTTTCCTTTTGAATTCAGGGAATTTATGTCTTCTGTATTTGGCTCATTACCTAATTCCTTAAAGAAGCATGAAGAAAGCTCCATAATAATAATATTTACAATGGATTTTGTTTTGTGTTGGTTTCTGTGTTAGCATCTTCCTCCCTTCTTCCTTGTTTTCCTCTTTTCCTCTCTCCCCTTCTTTCTTCTTATACTCAACAAATCTTACCTTGCGCCCCTTCTTGGTGTGACAATTTCTGTGGAAGAAAAGCATAGATAAGCCCTAGAAGAGTTGTTTAGACGACAGCCTTTAGGAGATCAATAGAAAAATCTTTTCCCCACTTGACTAGAGTGATCTGTAAAAGATTTATGGAGAAATAAGAGCTTGTGTGGATCATACATAATACAAGATTATAGGAATACACTATAAGAACTCTGGCATTAAGTGACAGTGAGGTGTCAAGGACATGGGAGAGAATGGGGGACAAGCAAATGACCATAGCAAGACTTCAGAGATGAGAGAGCATTAATTCCAAATATATCTAAATTATCATATAAGCAAATACACCAACTGCTCTGGGGATTTCTGTCTTCTGAGAGCTTGCCAACTAGTTCATCATTTTTAGAAGAAAAATTAAAACACAAGACTACAATACAAGAATTTTGGTGTCAGAGTGAAGTTGATGTGCCAAGTACTTGCTGAGGAAAAACAGATCATAAGTATGATTCAGAGAAGGCTTCCGTTTACAGTCTAGTCTCAGGAAGATGAAGGGATATGAGGAAAGTTATGCAAACCACTCTGAACTATTTTTTTTCTTCAGGAAAGCATTTCATCTGTAAAAATAATTCTATTTTCTTTTTCATTAGATCCTTAAAATGTTGAATACTAGAAATCACATAAGACATCACTAATTCCTGATTTTACGAGAAATAGTCTTAATATTTCACAATGTAAATAATTTTAATGATAGTGTCTGATAAATACTAGCATCTTGTGTAGTGGATTTTCTTTTATTCCATTGCTATTTAATTTTTGAGGAATCATGGTGAATTTGATTGTTTTCAGCATCTTTTTGTATAATATTTTTCTTTCTTCATTTTTGAATATAATGACACATATAATAATATCAACTAATGTCTCATCTGTTAATCATAAGGCAAACTTTGCATAGTCATGGTGTGTTATTTCTTAAAATATACTGTTTGACTCAATTCGTTAATATTTAATTTCGGTCTGAGTGGGTACTATATTCCTTAACTTCCAGCAGCAGTTTGTGAAAACATTTTTATTTCATTATATTTGCAGTTATTCCTATATAGCTTTGTACAATTCTTTTGTTTCATCTCCGGTTTTTCAATTTGATTGAAAATCAGGAGCTAGGTTGGTCTTACGGGCTTCTCACAAATCCTGCTATCCTTTTCTGAACATAGAACAGTTGGGAATACTTTTGAGTTAGAGGGGTCTTTTGAAATAATTGAAACCACTAATTTTATTTTTCTAGGAGACTGAGGTTTTGTTCCGTCTTAATCTTATTTTTAAGTACAAAAGTAAAATACATGTTTTAATTAAGAAATATTGGATTGAGGCAGCCCGGGTGGTTCAGTGGTTTAGTGCCACCTTCAGCCCAGGGTGTGATCCTGGAGACCCGAGATCAAGTCACATGTCATGCCTCTGCCTCTCTCTCTCATGAATAAATAAGTAAGATCTTTAAAAAAAAAAGAAATATTGGATTGATTGCTTCTTGTTCTCCTTAATCTTATCCTAGTGTCCTGACATTCATTGCATTTTCAGGTCAGAGAATAATTGTCAATAGTTTTTATACGAATTCTTTCATACCATTTCCTTTTTCTATTCTTCTACAAAATGTTTATATACATAATATTATATTATACATATATTATATGTACATATATGTATATTATATTATACATATTATACATATATTAATATGTATATTATATGCTACATATATATAGCATCACCTGGATGCTTAACATTTAAATTGTTACAAATCAGTGTTGCTTATATTGTACTCTTGTTTGTTCTGAGTCTTTTTTTTTTTTTTTAAGATTCTATTTGTTTATTCATGAGAGACACAGAGAGAGAGAGGCACAGAGACACAGGCAGAGGGAGAAGCAGGCTCCATGCAAGGAGCCCGATGTGGGACCCAATCCTGGGTCTCCAGGATCATGCCCTGGGCTGAAGGTGGTGCTAAACCACTGAACCACCGGGGCTGCCCTTTGTTCTGAGTCTTAACACGGTTCCCATTTTTGTCCTATAAAAAAGCAAGAGATCTAACCAGATTGTTAGGAATTTGTCTATTTTGTTACTTTATTTTAAAAATCGATAAATATTAAATGTATTTATTTTTAAATATTTAAAAATATCAAAGTGCTTGATTTATCATATTTGCTATCTTTATTTTATTTTATGATTTCATGACATGTATATAACACATCTGTCAGGCATTGTACAAAATCTTTACAACTGTGAATTCATTTAATTCTCTTAATAGCCTTATATATCAGCTATTATTTTGTTCCCACTTTACAGATGAGGGAAATGAGGTGCAGGGAGAATAAAACTATTGCTCAAGTTACTTAGCAAGAACTGGCACAGCTGGAATTAGATCTGTAGGGGCTCAGGACAACCCACCCCAAAATGTACCCCAATAGCATAATGATCTGAATTGAAGCTACTGGGGTAACAGTCAACACAAGGGCCCTCAGACCCTCCTCGGTCTCCCTGAAAGCAGCAAACATATCTCCCGTATGAAAAATACCCTCCTTGTACTAAGAAGGAAAAAGACTTCCTGATCACTAGAGGTGGGGACTTTAAAGTCGAGAAAGCTGTAGAAATGAACCTTGTTACTTTCTTACTAATCTACTAACTCAGCCCAAATTCCACTTAGAATTCCTTCCTAATTAAAGCTCCCAAACACGTATTTTCCTTATCCTGTAAATTCCTCACAAATTTATCATCTTTTTGTCTAAAGTGTGTAAAACCTGCTTGTCTTGGTCATTTCTTTGGGGTCACAATTTCATTATTGGGCCTCCATGCACGTGTGATAATACTTGGGGTTTTCCTCCTGTACATCTGTCTCATGTAGTTGAATTCTTAGTCTAGCTGGAAGACCTTGAATGGTAGAGAAAGACTTCTGCCCCCCTTGCAGACTTCCGCTGTTTGGCTTCCGTGTGTGTATGTGTACAGCTTCTCTAATCCTGTATTATCAGTTTTAATGTTTACCTGTATTAATTTCCTTGTTTTATTTTTTTACTGTTTTCCTAGTTTATTAAGTCATTTTATCATCTAGTTTATAGTCAGTCTTTCATTTTTAAATATAACAGCATGTGGAGTTACATATTTTCCTATGATTAGGATTCTAGAACTTTCTCCTAGGTTACCTTGTTTAGCAATGCTTTTTAGTTTTATTGCAGAATGTCCAAGATATGGTCCTCCTCCCCCCCTTTTTTTCTTGAATCAAATAAGGTTGTTGCCTCTGGTCTAATAGATGATTACATTTTTGTAAATATGACTGGTAATGAAGGAAGAATGTTTATTTTCTCTTAGATGGTAAAATATTCTCTTTTTTTAAAAAAGATTTTTATTTATTTATTCTTGAGACACACACACACACACACAGAGGCAGATACATAGGCGGAGGGAGAAGCAGGCTCCATGCAGGGACCCCAATGCGGGACTCGATCCCCCGACCCCAGGATTATGCCCTGGGCTGAAGGCATGTGCCAAACCGCTGAGCCACCCAGGCGGCCCAAATATTCTCTTTAAATGTGTATTTAGTAGTCCAACCCTGAGGATTATATTATTCAAATCTTGCATATTTTTACATAGATTTCATCTATATGATCTCAAATACTTAGATATGTCACAATCCTCTCATAATTTATCAGTGTCCCATTTTTAGTATTCTGTTTTATATATTTTAATTTTATTTCTATTCTGCAAATATAAAGTTTTTACATATTCTTTGGAGATTATGGTTTTTAAAAGAAAAAATTATTTTGCTCTTAAATTTCACTTTATATTCTATTACTCTATCTGTACATTATTTTTGCATTTCCTTCATATGCTTTACCTATTTTTTTAGGTTCAACCATTTATTTTCTTTTTGTTTTTGCAATATTTCTTACCATTAGAGAAAATGTCATTGTTTTGTTCTGTTTGCAAACATTCTCTTGCCCAGGAATAAGATTCCTAGATGTTCTTTTCTCTTATAGGTTATATTCCTCTGTCTTCTAACATCTATTGCAGTGAGAAGTCTGATACTAGAGTGTTGGCTTTTACTTTGAAAGTCACATTTTATTTTGGACTGGTCATATAATTTTCTCTTTACTTTTAAATCTCAGACATTTCACAAGGGTATATTTAGATATAGATCTTTTTTCTCTTTAGATTTCCCTAGCACTTGGAGATTCCCATATCCTCTGAATTCAAGTTTTTCTTCAATTCAGTAAAATGTACTGTTATTTCATTAATTGCTTGTTATCTCTTACATATTGTATTTCAAGAAGTTGTTTTCTTCATATGCCTCTAAACTTATTTTTTAAGAGATTTTATTGTTTAGCACAGTTTTTGGTTTGTAGCAAAATCGAGCAATAGGTACAGATATTTCCCACATACCTGCTGCCCCAACAAAGGCATAGTCTCCCTCATTATCAACATCTACCATCAGAGCAGTTCATTTGTCATAATTGATGAACCTACAATGACACATTGTTATTAGCCAGAGTCCATACCTACATGAGAGTTAACTATTGGTGTTGTACATTTATAATGACATATATTCACCATTACAGTATCCTACAGAGTATTATCACTGCCCTAGAAATCCTCTGTGTCTACCTATTTATCCCTTTCTCCCTTCTAACCCCTGGCAACCATTGATTTTTTTTTAATTTGTGTTCATAGTTTTTGCCTTTTCCAGAATGTCACATAGTTGGAATCATATGGTATGTAACCTTTTCAGGTTAGTTTCTGGTCTTCCTTTCCTCTCTCTGACATTGTTCACAATGGTATCTATGTCTGCTTTTTACTTAAAAAATCAATTCATTATATGTATTTAAGTTTCCTTCATGTCTTTTTATGGCTTGAGAACTCATTTCTTTTCTTTGTGCTGAATAATACTCTGTTCTCTGGATGTACCAAAGCCTATTGATCTATTCACCTGCCAAAAGATATCTTGGTTGCTTCCAATTTTTGCCAATTAGGAATATAACTGCTGCCATAAACATCCATGTGCAGTTTTTTTTTTTTTGGTGTAGATGTTAAAGTTTTTAATTCACTTGCATAAATACTGGGAAGCGCTATGGCTGGATTACATGGCAAGACTATGTTTAATTTTATAATAAACTGCCAAACTGTCTTCCAAAGTGGCTGTACCTTTTTCATTCCTTTCAGCAGTGAATGAAAATTCTTGTTGCTCCACATCCTCAGTGCATTTGATGTTGTCAGTGTTCTGGATTTTGGCCATTTTAATAGTTGTATGTAGAGTGGCATCTCTAAATTTTTTTTCATAATTCTAATTTTTTTCCTGTGTGTAATGAAACAACTTATTCACTTGATTTTCCAGGACACAAAATTGTTCCATTCCTCCTTCTCCTTCTCTTCCTTCTCCTCCGCCAATGTATTTTCTTTTTGCTAATTCTAATTCTTCTATTATATTTTAATTTTCAGATACTCGCTTTTTTTTTTTTTTAAGATTTTATTTATTTATTCATGAAAGACACAGAGAGAGACAGAGACATAGAGGGAAAAGCAGGCTTCCATGGAGGGAGCCCTACCTGGGACTCAATCCCGGGTCTCCAGGATCACACCCCGGCCTGAAGGCGGCGCTAAACTACTGAGCCACCCGGGCTGCCCAGATATTAGCTGTTTATTTTAGAGTTTCACTGTTTTGATCAATAGATCCTCTTACCATAGTCTTCATTAGTGGTCCTATTCTGTTTCTTCCATTAGCTCTGGCCCAGTGGGGACACATTTATAGATTGGCTTGCCTACCTTCTTTCTTTTGGGTCCCTGATTCCTCTCAGCTGGCCTTTTCTCCTATTTCTTCTGGTAGATCTGGTAGCTTTTTGCTCCTGGGAAGGTGAAATGGATTAGTAGATGGTGAAAAATAAGACAGATATTTATTTTCCAGTTGTCCAGCCAACCTCAGAAGGACAGACAAGCTGGAATCTGTATCAAGGCAGGAATGGAAAACTTCCTTTATTGTTGGGGTTTTCATAGGTGTGAGAGGGAAGGAACAATCAGATGGTCACAGTCTTGTTCTGTACTTATAGAATTAGCCCAAGATGCTCTGCTCATTTTCCTTCAGCACTGCAGCCTATGAAGCATCAACCAACTTCTGTTACACTGACATTTGAGAGAGTTTTCCATTTGCAGAATGATCCATGCTCAGCTTGCTGGGCTGTCTCAGGCTGCCATAGGGCCTTAAGTTTTTACCTGGGACTGCAACAAGGAGGGAGCAGCTGGTCTTCTTTTCCTCTCTCTGACATTATTCATAGTGGTATCTATGTCTGCTTTTTATTGAAAAAAAAAATTCTTAGGTATATTTGTGACCTCTCCAAGCTCCCCAAATAGCTCTACTATTTTTTTAGTGATATATAATTAAAAGATAATGTGTAAATAAAAGGTGTATGTGTTGATTTGATGCATTTATATATTGCAATATGATTACCACTGTGGTGTTAGCTAGCACCTTTATCATGTCATATAATTATCATTTCTTTTATTGTGGTGAGAACAATTAAGATCTAATCTCCAGTAATTTTTAAAGTAGAGTTACCTCAACTAGGAGGGAAAAGGAGACATAAGCCTATAATTAGGCTGCTAATTTCTCTCTCTTTTCTCCCTCCCTTTTGAGAATCTGAAGCCTGGAGAAGATAAGTGAACTGCCCAGGATCACAAGACTATAATTAATACTAGGTATTCAAAAATATACTGAATGAGTGAAGAAAGTAATCGACATAGAAGTACTTCTTGATTCAAAGCTTACCATAATGGAACGCTCTAAGCATTACTGGAAAACTGGGGATGATGTAAGAGTCACTTTCAGCTGCCTGAGCAATTTGCTCAGGATTCACATTTGGTATACTTTTGAACGTTAAAAGGACTACCCATGGTGTAAATCCTCTGGGCTCACATATAATGACATCAACTTAATGAAACACATTTTCCTAATGAAGAGTGAGGGATATCAAGTTGACTTGAACCACTAGGTAGGTGAGTAGCTGTTATAAACTTAAGCAATCAGCATTAAACTTATTAGTGACAATTAGTATGCACAGCTTATTCAGCATATTCAATTAGCACCTTAATGTATTTGGATTATATTAAGTGAGAGGATGATCTTTTGCTATAATTAGTAAGTGAAGTGAGAAAAAAAATTCATCTGAGACTCTCACGAGATGGACCTTGTTAATTTGCTGAAGTAAAGCTTAAATAATTCTTATGAACTTCTAGATATTTGTTTGATTTGTTGAATATCAGCCAAGCCAGTACTATTAAACAGAACGGTTTGCAATGATGGAAATATTCTGATGTCCAAGGTGGTAGCCACTAGCCACATATAGCTAATGAACTCTTTTTTTCACAAGTAAAAGACCCCCAGCTTTATTGAGATATAATTTATATACCATAAAATTCACCCATTTAAAGTGTAGAACTTGATGGTTTTCAGTATACAGATTTGTGCATCCATTTCCATAATCTAAGTTTAGAACATTGCTGTCACTCCACTCTAGAAAGAAAACTTGTACCCATTAACAGTCACTCTCTTCTCTCCCATCCCTACCCAGTGCTGGGCAACCTCTAATCTACATTCTGCCTCTATAAATTTGCCTATTCTGTACATTTCATATCAATGGAATTATACAATATATGTGGTCTTTTGTTACTGGTTTCCTTCACTTAGCATAATGTTTTTAATGAGTTCTTTAAATGAGGCTAGTGTTGAAATCTAAGATTTTAATTTAATTTGGTTTATTTAAATAGCCATATGTGGACAGTATAGACTAAGTTGCTCAAATCATCGGAGCTGCCAAAGATGTCATTTTTCAAGTGTGAAGAGAAATATGATTTTTCTTGGATAATATTTTACTTGTATAATGTCTTATAATGCAAAGATTTTCAAAATTACCCTATGACTTCAGTATTATTTTCATTTTGCAGTTAATGAAAGCTTTGAAAGATAAATAATTGTGCAAAGTTGCATAATTAAAAAGTTTATTTTTGTTTTTGGTTTATTATTAATTTCTAGTTTTATTGCTTTGTGATCAGACAATATCCCTTGTATTATTGTAACATTTTGGAATTAATTATGATTTTTATTGTGGCCTAATGATCATTTTATGATGGTTCTATGTAAATACAGGTTGTAGTTTTTATTTAAGGGAACAGAGTTTGATCCATATTTATTCAGTCCTTCTTTATGTCATCTAGATCCTCTGTATTATTTCTTAATTTTTTTTTCTTCCTGATCCATCAAAGACTAAAAGAGGAGACTAAAATTCTACTACTTTTGTATTTTTCATGATAACATCTATAGTTTTTGTTTTGTGGATTTTGTTGCTATGTATCTTTTGGTGCACTGACAGTCTTGACTTTTAAAAAGCTTCACTATGAATATATCCTTTTAACATTATAGTGACCTTTTGTTTTATTTATGTTTTATGACATGAATTAAAACAAGCTGATATTAAGGTTACAATCTATCCTTCCTTTCCTCCCTTCTTTCTCCCTCTTCTCTCCCTTTACATCTTCCTTCTTTTTTTTAAAAAAAGATTTTATTTATTCATGAGAGACACACACACACAGAGGCAGAGACACAGGCAGAAAGAGAAGCAGGCTTCATGCAGGAAGCCCGACATGGGACTCTATCCTGGGACTCCAGGATCACACCCTGAGCCAAAGGCAGATGCTCAATTGCTGAGTCACTCAGGCGTCCCCCTATCTTCCTTCTTTTACTTCCCTCCCTTTTTCTCTTCTCCCTCCCTCTCTCCCTTCCTTCTCTTTCTACATTTGGTTTAGATAACTTTATCCATTCATTTCTTTCCTTCTTAAATATATGAATTTAATCCATTTATATTTATTGATATGACAGGCATATTTGAATCTAGTTCTTTGCAATTAATTATACTTTGCTTTTACTGCTTTCAAAAATCATTATAGTTGGGGCACATGGGTGGCTCAGTGGTTGAGCATCTTCCTTTTGTCATAATCCCAGGATTTTAGGATGGAGTCCCACATCAGACTCCCTGCAGGGAACCTACTTCTCCCTTTGCCTATGTGTCTGCCTTCTGTTTGTCTCTCATGAATAAACAAAATGTCAGGAAAAATCATTATAGTCCATATTCTTCACTTCTATTGTGTAATTCTTTATATTTAAGATAAAGAAAAAGTAAATTTTTGGAATATAAAGAGTAACAGAATTTTCAGTAATCATAGAGATGGATCAGAAAACCAATTTTTTATTCTTTATTTCTGTATGTGTGCATTTTCTTAGGAGAATAAGCTTCTTGATTGGAAATAGAAGCCTAGGTAAACTTTTATAGTTAGAGCAAGAAAGCCTAGCATGACCACACATAGTAATGATTGTTTTATATTTCAGTTCTCATAATAACTTCAGGGATATATATATCTCTTTTCTTGATATTTAGGTTCCATAATGAACAGACATTATTTTTTTTAAAGATTTGATTTATTTATTCATGAAAGACACAAAGAGGCAGAGATAAACTAAGTTTATCTTAGTTTATTGCAAACTTGATCCTAGTGTTCTCAAGATAATACTTATCCTCGGATCAGACTCCCAGGAACAAAATCTTTTCTTTAAAAGATAACATTGAAGGATGAAGATCTGCAAATCTTTCAGGATGGACCTCTTCGGTCTGAATTTAGGTTTTAAAATAATGCACCCAGCAAAAATTTGCTGTGTTAATTATTTTGAACTCAATAGCTGAAAATATTTTTTCCAAGCTCCACTGTTGCTCTTATACAATGAGTTCTCTGAGAGCTATCCTGTTTATCCTTGTCTATAATGGCGTTTGTATGATTTTACCATCAGGAAGTCAGGCTGGCACAGTGGATATATGTGGGGAATATTGTTAAAGAAATAGAAAGACAGTTTAGGAGTTTAGGCTGCAGCTTAAATGTTACATGCTCAGAAAAGGTTGCTTCTCTTCCACTCTAAATTAGACTGCCACTATCTTAATTCACACCATTCTATTCTTTTCTTTTGTACCATTCTCACCATTTCTGTATTTGTTTGTTTGCCTACTGTCTGCATCTGTAAGCAGACTCTCAGTATCCTGAGGGTGGGGTGGCTTTGTTTTGTTCAGCTCTGTACCCCAAACACCTCTCCTGGAAAATAGAAGACCCAGTAAACATCTGCTGAGTGAATCGGATGAATGAAAGAAAGCAAATGTATAGGTTTCATAAAGATGTCATATACATAAAGTTAAGACTGCAACAGGGAAGAAAAATGAAATTCATTACTCTTTTATTTGCCTTACTGATTCCAATCTGTGGTCTGTTACTATAGTTCTAATATCATCGCAGGATGTTATATTTGAAAATTTTATTTTGTGTGTCATATCAGATATGCAGATTCAGAATACCTTTTAAAATAATGGCAGCTAAAGTGTTTATGTGGCAGAAGCAATAGATCCATACTCAGAACACTTGGCTTTACTTTGTGTCTATATTTTTTTTCACTGTGCTAAGTGCATGTCTACATCTCCTTATGTAACTGGGCAGTCCTCTCAAGCTCTTTCAGCCTGAGCATCTTCATCTACACAGTGAATATGCCAGTAATGGGGTTAGAACTTCCTACAGGGTAACTGTGAGAATAAAAATGAAACAGTCTAAAAAAAAATAAAAAAAATAATAAGAAAAAACTAAAAATGAAACAGTCTAAAGAATACCACTTGATAAACTGTAAAGCTCAACATAAATTTAAAGGATTATTATGATCATCAGAAATACAGTCTTATTATTGTAAACATTTATTAGTATACTCAAGAAAAATGTTGGCACATTTCTGATTCATAACTTTGTTAATATGAATATGCACACAAACATTTATACATATTTATTCACAGGAAACAATTGGATCATAGATTAATTCAAATGCATTTTTTACTAGAAAGGAAGTTCCAGTGATTAGGGGGATTCCTAACAGAAAAAAGTTTGCTTTTGTTGAGCTTTGCTTTGTACCCTGGAATAATTACAAGGTAATAAAAAACAAATCTCTTAACTCCTATCGGACACTTTTTTTGTATTAAATAATTTACTAATGCATCCCCAAACTGTTTGTTTCATTATTTATATTTTTTGAGTCATTGTCTTTATTTCTCAAAGTTTTAGGGTTAGTTTGCTAGGAGGTTTATATGGTGGTAATCATTAACCATAGAAATAATTGGGAAGACCACATCTGCATTGCCATTTTCCCCATTGAGCTATTAGGCTTCTTGGGTGCCTTATCCAATTTTTCAGTTATTATAGTCTACTAAAAAAAAAACCCTGTGGGTTTATTAGAAATTAAAACAAAATTGGCACCCTACCTCACTACAGAGAGACTGATGTTTGATTTACATTTGCTACCTTGTTGTCGTTCAAGAACATATTAACACCCCCAGCTTATTTCATACT
The DNA here is from genome assembly GCF_053574225.1 of Canis aureus. Classification (NCBI taxonomy): domain Eukaryota; kingdom Metazoa; phylum Chordata; class Mammalia; order Carnivora; family Canidae; genus Canis; species Canis aureus. Next base: position 14,889,293 of record NC_135638.1, read on the forward strand.
TTTATATTTTTGCTAAATTTTTTTCAGGGGTGTCTATTTAAGCTCTAGAATAGAATTCTGCTTTTTCCTACAGAAGACTTTCTGAAAACTTACAGCTAATTTCTTTATTTAGTTCAGCTTTTTTTTAAATTTTTATTCTTCATGTTTAATGGGCAGAGAAAGTAAAATCTACTGAAGAATTCTAAGGCATAGTCCTGTTATCAGGGAATGTATAGGCTCAGTGGAGGAAGGAGACATGAACTCAGGAGAGAGAGAACAGAGGAAGACCAGCACCATTCTTGGACACAAGGTGTGAACAATACTCTGGGCCCTGGGAGAGGTGTGGACACTTGCTTCTTTAGCAGATCAGAGAAGGGAGAGTACCAGTTGGCCTAGAGATTTTATGAACATCTCTAAGTGTGGGTTAGGCTTAAAACTTTGAAACCTACCATTTTCTAAATTTGGAAAAAATACTTTCATTTAGAAGGGCAAGACTCAGGAAGACATATAGGCAAGAGGAGTTCCAGAAGTGTGGCTCCTGCATTAAAGCATTTTTTATTTAGAATTTCATGTAATATTTAGAGCTGTCAAACTATTTAATAGGAGTCAAACCATTTTTTTCCATTAAGGAGAATTATTGTCATGTATAAAATAGGTAAAAATGGACCTAGAACTGGCATGGGAAAGTGGGGCATGAATGGAAAGCCTGGAAACCCACCCATTCTCCCCACCCATGGTGTTGCCTTTGGGTCACCCTTGAGGAACCCTGAGGCTCAGCAAGATAGATTTATACAGCCACTGCTCAGAATGCTAAAGACCCTAATGTGTTGAGAAAGCAGAATTATAAATTACTGGCCAAGTACTTACTGCCAAAGGTAGCATCTGAATCTTTATATATGTGGCATATTTTATGTTTTTTAATTGCTCTCTAATTTTTATTTTAATATCTTGAAGTGCTTAAAAATTGTGGAGGTAGAATTTATACAAACCCAAATTAATATAATTAGTCAAACTCTCAGAAAATTATCTGGAGAGTTAAAAAGTAAATAATATATATATGCTTTTATAAGTTTTTGGTTCAGAAAGCTTTTAGGGATTAAAACAAGCAACAAAAAATCTCTCTAGATAGAGATCCTAATTGTCTAACTGAAATTCTTTTTTTTTTTTTTTAAGATTTTATTGATTTATTCATGAGAGACACAGAGATAGAAGCAGAGACATAGGCAGAGGGAGAAGCAGGCTCCCTGCGGGATCCCAGGACCCCAGGATCACGCCCTGAGCCAAAGGCAGATGCTCAACCACTAAGCCACCCAGGCGTCCCTCTAACCTGAAATTCCAATCTGGAAACTGTATAACTTGAAATATTTCTCCCCTCCACTGTCCATCATGGACATTTATTTATATCACTTCCCCTACTATTCAATTTACATTTCTGTTAGAGCATTTTAAAAATTGGGCTAATATTTTATTGTGGGTTGGAGTTCTGTTTAGTGGTGGGTGCTCACTTAAACCCCAGTAGTCCCAAGGAACCTAGATAATTCACAATGGTCTAGTTAAAATGTTGAAATTCGTGTCTAATGTTTATTGAGACAGGGGTTAGTCCCCGGGCTAGGTTTCGTGCACGTATTAGCTCATTAAATCCTCACAGCAACCTTATGCCATATAGCCCCGTTTTGTTCATAAGAGACACAGGGTACAAAGAAATTGAGTAGCTTAATGAAGATCACTCAGCTAGTACATATCAGGACAGGATAGCTCTAAGTCTGGAGACTTCAACATCTATGACCTTCCAGGAGGCTGGAAGAGCTCCTTTTGTGGTGTACACTAACCAGCTGAGAAGACTGGCCCAACTGTCCTGCTATTTAGTTATTTATTTTTATTTATAGTTTTAAAGATTAATTTATTTATTTGAGAGAGAGAGAGAGAAATAGCATGGCTGCAAGCCAGAGCGAACATGGGGAAAGGGGGTGGAACAGTGGGGAGAGTCAGAGGGAGGAGAGAGAGATTCACCAGCAGACTCCCTGCTGAACGTGGAGCCCGCCACAGGGCTCTGTCTCACAACCCCTGAGATCATGACCTGAGTGGAAATCAAGAGTCAGATGCTTAACCGACTGAGCCACCCAGGCACCCCTTGTCCTGCTCTTTAAATGTTACCCTCTGGATGCACACATGCCATGGAGGTCTGCTTTTTTAACTGAACGTCCCAACACACTGATTGCAAAACAGTGGATATGAAGAAGGCTAGAGAAATTACTCAGTGATAGAGCATTCTGAGAATTCGGGTGCATTTGAACAGTTGCAGATGAGAAGTCAATTCCATTAGGTAAAAAAAAAAAAAAAAAAAAAAAATTTCTTATAGAAAGGTGAAAACATGTCTGGCAAGCCTGATAGCATATTTAAAATCTGGTCAATCTGCTTCAGTGTTGAACCCATTTGCCTGTGTTTTCAATATTTAGCTTCAGGCATCTCCGAAAACACCACAGCCAAAATTGGCATTTTTTCGGATAGCCATGTTGTTGTAAGTTAGGAGGGACATGGAACTTTCATTCATTCAACCTCCTGCTGGCTTTTGGAATATTTTACAACTTTGCTAAGTACAGACATCTTCATGGCACTCAGGGTCCAGCAACTAAATAAAAATTGAGGCAATTTGATAAAACCCTGATGTTAAAAATTGATTTATCTTTTTAAGTCTTTTTCTCCACTGCCTTCTAGAATATGCTCCAGCAACATGTCAGAGAGCCACATGAATACTATAAATATTTGTGAAGAACTCTGAATGAAAAGTGCTTTCCCAGTGACAGGGTTTTCATGCTTTTTCTTATCTTTCCAAATATTTCAAAAACAAAACCCAAGACACAGAGATTAATCCCTTGAAATCTGTTTCTGAGAGTCAGCAAAGGTAATTATTCTTTAAAGGAACTTCTCTTGAATTCTTTATGCTTCCCCATCTTGACCTACTTCTTTGATTCTCCAAGTGACACCTTAGGAATGTGGAAGGTATAATTTAAATGTAAGAATATATATATTTTTTACTCCAATATATACCACACTTCATTGCCATCATAAATATCATCTGTAACACAGATTTCATATATTTGGAACAAAGCTGGACAGACTGATTTTTTTTTTTTTTTTTTATTGAGACCAAACAAAAACAATGTTTTGAACTAGTTTGACTCATGATACGGCTGCTGATGAACCTTTCTTTGCCTCGGAATCTGCAAAGAATATAACTTTTCCTTTATGACTTCCAATGGCATATAAAATGTTTGAATTGATATTTTATTGATCTTCAAAGTGTTCCCACTTTAGGTTGCAAGGTGCAGGTAGATCTCCATTGTCTGATAAGGTGACATCAATCTTTTTATATTTCTTCTAGGTTTTCTCTGCAGAAAGGTTAGAATAGCCTTTTATTTTTTTATTTTTTTATTTTTTTTAAAGATTTTATTTATTTATTCATGATAGTCACAGAGAGAGAGAGAGAGGCAGAGACACAGGCAGAGGGAGAAGCAGGCTCCATGCACCGGGAGCCCAACGTGGGATTCGATCCCGGGTCTCCAGGATCGCGCCCTGGGCCAAAGGCAGGCGCCAAACCGCTGCGCCACCCAGGGATCCCTAGAATAGCCTTTTAATACAGCTTTCTCCATTGCTGGCACTGGTGCCATGTTCCTTACGTAGGCTTTCTTCCTGAAGATGGAATAATACTGGTCCTCAAGGGCTATTGAAGGGAGTTCATGCCACTTGCTCTTCCCTGAATGTTCTCAGGCCATTATGTTCTATTTGGTAGTTTTCTCTCTTTTAAAACATGTCTTTTATTTTGCCCAATTGTGTTTTTTTTTTCCCCACAGTAGACTTTCCCATTGTTCTCATCAATGCCTGTGACCTTTCCTTTCCCATTTCTTCCCTCTCTCCCTTTCCTTTGCTTTTTTAATTTCTCTTCTTAACTCTTCTCAAACTTTTTTTCCCCCTGCAGTTCAGAGTTTTGGTGTCAACACAGACTGACATTTATAGATCTCTCTAGTCAATCTGGAACATATCACATCTTTAGTGATTCTTTTGCCATCAGTTATTCTTTTTTTAAATTTAAATTCAATTAGCCAACATATAGTACATCATTAGTTTCAGAGGTAGAGTTCAATAATTCATCAGTTGCATACAACACTCAGTGCTCATCACATCATGTGCCCCCCCTAATGCCCATCACCTAATTACCCTATCCCACACACACCTCTCCTCCAGCAGCCCTCAGTTTGTTTCCTATACTTAAGAGTTTTTCATGGTTTGTCTCCCTTTCTAATGACTTCCATTCACTTTTCCCTCCCTTCCCTCTGCACTGTTTCTTGTATTCTACATATGAGTGAAACCATATGATAATTGTCTTTCTCTGATTGACTTATTTGACTCAGCATAATACTCTCCAGTTCCATCCACGTTGATGTAAAGAGTAAGTATTCATCCTTTCTGATGGTTGAGTCATATTCCATGTATATATACCACATCTTTTTTATCCACTCATCTGTTGGTGGACATCTTGGCCTTTTCCATGGTTTTGCTGTTGTAGACATGACTGCTATAGATATTGGGGTGCTGGTGCCTCTTCAGCTCACTACATTTGAAACTTTGGGGTAAAAACCTAGTATTGAAATTGCTGGGTCATAGGGAAGCTCTATTTTTGACTTCTTAAGGAACTTCCATACTGTTTTCCAGAGTGACTGTACCAGTTAGATTCCCACCAATGGTGTAAGAGGGTTTCTTTTCTCCTCTTCCTCGCCAACATGTGTTGTTTCCTGACTTGTTAATTTTAGTCATTCTGACTGGTGAAGTGGTATTTCATCATGGTTTTGATTTGTATTTCTCTGATGCTGAGTGATGTTGAGCATTTTTTCATGTGTCTGTTGGCCATTTGTATGTCTTCTTTGGAGAAATGTCTGTTCATGTCTTCTCCCATTTCTTGACTAGATTATTTGTTTTTTCGGTTGTGAGTTTGATAAGTCCTTTATAGATCTTGGATACTAGACACATCACATCTTCAGTGATCCTTTTGCCACCAATTATTCTTAAATATACTTCTTTTTCTTTTTTAGAGATTTTGCATGCACTGGGCTTCCAATGGTTCCAGGTATAGAAAATGTGAAGGCCAAAACATGGAAATGCTAAACCCATCATGCATCTTAAGTTTCTTGAAATTTTCTTTAGAAGGTACAAATGTTCAGAATTTCCAACATTAAAGACTCATGGAAAGTGGGGGAGCAGGAAAGACATACATGTCTATGACTTCCACTGATTAGTTTTGTTGTTTTTGCTAGATGATTATGGACTTTTTAAACTAGATTTCTTTTACTCCAATTTTATTTATTTATTTATTTGGCCAGAATCCTCAGGTTTTGTTTGTTTTTTTTTTTCTTTTTAAGGCCTATTTCATGATAATCACAATTAAATGGAAAGCACAATCAGAGGAGGTGAGAGAGTGACACGGGCAGCTGGTGGCAGTGCTGCTGCCTTCACTCTGGTCTAGTGCAGAAAATGAAGAACTGAGGACAGAGAGAAGGTGTGGGCAGTAGCCTATTGACCACCCTACCCTGGTCCTGGGACTTACCAGGTAAATTCCCACTGTTTTCTATAGATAATTTTAGTATATATTTGATTAGTCATGTAGAATATTTTACAAATTATAACATCTGATTGGATATTTTTCTCTCTTAAAACAGTTTTTGTTTTTCCATGTTCCCTTTCACTTGGGGGCAAAGCAATGAAATTAAACAAAGAAGAATACCATGGAGGCCATATATGTATATTTTTTCCTTCCCTTTTTTGATCAGATGAGGACTACCTGGAAAGAAAAACCAGGTATATTCATTTAAATTTTATATCAAAATTTCCCAGGCATGGTCTTGGGACCACATGTATCAGAATCCCTTTCAAATGTTGTTACAACATAGATCCTGGTCCACAGGTTAGAGACATTGAAGCATCATCCTTGGGCATGTGGACTGGGTGTACAAGTTATATGTTAAAAGCTCCAAACTTCAAGTTTTCTTAAACATGGTACAGTTTAAGAACCCTTGTACTATGGGACCCTCAATAGGTCCATCTCAAACAAAATTATCAAGTAGGTGAAATATAGTCTCCTGTCACCTAACTGTGTCTCATAACTCCAAGCCCCTTCTGTTTTTACCTTTCCTTATAAGATCTAGAGGATAGGATGAGTTAATGCTATGTTAGAACAAAATGCAGATTCTGAAAAAAATTGGAAAAAGGTTGTAAAATCTGGAGCAGAGTCAGAACTATGGGACAAAATGTTTTTCATTTATGAAGATAGTCTACTCAAATCATAGGACTTCCAATAGGCAAAGGTCTGCCATGTGTATATGTATTATCTATTTAAGCTAAGAACTTTTGGCTTTAGGAAATTTCTGCTCATTAAACAGTTCACTCCCTTAGCAGCTATGTATGAATTGCTGCATATTTTTTCCAGTTTTATTAAGATATAATTAACCTATAACATTGTGCAAATTTAAGATGTACTGTGTGTTGATTTGATACACTTTTATATTGCAATAAGATTACCGTTGTAGCCTTAGCTACACCTCCATCACATCACATCATTACCATTTCTTCTTTTATGATGAGAACATTTAAGATTTACTCTCTTAGCACTTTTCAAGTATACAATACAATATTGTTAACTAAAATCACAATGCTGTACCTTCGATTCCCAGACTCATTTTCTAACTGAAAGTTTTTTCCTTTGACCAACATCTCCCCACATCCCCCAGCCCAGCTTCTGGTAACCACACTATTCTACTCTCCATTTTTATAAACTCCACATAAAACTGATATCATATGGCATTTGTCTTTCTCTGTCTGACTTATTTCACTTAGCATAATTTCCTCAAGGTCCATGCATGTTTTCCCAAATAGCAGGAGTTCCTTCTTTCTTATGGCTAAATAATCTTCCATTGTAAAAAATATATATATATTTTTATATATTATATAAAAATATATTTTATATATATAAATATATATTTATCACATCTTTGCCCATTGACAGACACTTAAGTTTTCACATCTTGGTTTTTGTGAATAATGCTGCAATCAACATGGGAGTACTGATATCTTTTTGACATCCTGTTTTTATTTCATTTAAATAAATGTCCAGGAGTGGGACTTCTGGATTATGATATTTTTAATTTTTTTGAGGAATCTCCATCCTTGTTTCCATCATGGCTGTACCAGCTTACATTTCTACCAACAGTGCACAGTGTTCCCTTGTCTTTACATCATTATCAACACTTGTTATCTCTTGTCTTTTTGATGATAGTCATTCTAACAAGAAGTACATTAAATGAAAAAGCTTCTGCATAAGTAAAAGAAGTAATTAATAAAATGAGAAAGCAACTTACAGAATGGGAGAAAATATTTGCAAATCATACATCTGACAAGGGGTTAATATTCAAAATATATAAAGAACTCATACAACTCATTAACAAAAAAGCTCAAGCAATCAAATTAAAAAATAAGCAGAGGAACTGAATAGGTATTTTTCCAAAGAAGATATATAAATGGCCAAAAGGTATGTGAGAAGATATTTAATATCACAAGTTATCAGGGAAATGAAAATCAAAAGCACAATGAGATACCACCTGTTAGAATGGTTAGCATAATTTTTTATTAATGCAGGCGGATGACAGAGATCTAAATTAGTAGCCAACTGTGTTTAAGGAGTATGGGTCTATTATAATTAATTGTAGAATCATCATTGTTTTCAAATTAAAGGATATCAGAATTTTATTTTATTTTAACTTATTTTATTTCTTAAAGGATATCAGAAACTTAAAATGTAAAATAAACTGAAGATGCTTACAACTCCTAAAAATCAACATATTTTTGTTTTTATGTGTTCCCTTCTAGTACTTGCCCACATTTATATTTATTTTTAAATTTAGTATGGTAATGTTTTCTATTTTTGTATTATTCTATTATCATTTAATGTTTTATCATGAAAACTAACATATATTCCATGGCACTACATTTCCTTTGAAATTATTAGTTTTAATAACTGCATAAGAATCCACTGGCTTTTAAAAACGATTCCCTAATTGTTCAACATTTAGGTTATTGCTATTTTTTGAGTCTAAAAAATTTACGTAATAAAAACTTCATATTATTACTTTTATATCCCAGCAGTGGGATCCCTGAGTCATCGGATATGAACATTCTTATTCCTCTTGATAGGAATTGCCAAATGGCTCTCCAAAAATATTGTACCAATTTATATTGCCATTAGTGATAAATGAGTTTGACTTTAACCACACTAACATTAATATCCCATTATCATTATCTACCTCTCTTGTTTTCTTCTATAATTGTACATGATAGATTTTAGATATATTTTAGCTCATGTATATCAATAAGTTTTGAAAAAAATATGAACAACTCAAAAGAAATGTAGAATGGAAGTGTTATCTTTCAAAATATTAATCCACTTTTATACAACATATTTTACATAATACCCCTTGATGTTGGATCCATTCTCAATTTTTTTCCTCTAAAAAAGAGTTTATCACTATAACTTAGCTTTTTTCCCCACTGGGTATGGAGCTATGCACTTATATATTATTATTATTTACAATTGCTTGTTAACACACAGTTTATTATTTGACAAAAGATAGAATTTGCTAAACTCTTCCTTTATTGAATTGTTCTAAAAGCATCCATGTCCTATTTGAAATTCAAATAATGCTGACTGTATAGAAAAAAAATTGATCTTGCATATATGATATTCCAGGAAGTGTTATAAAGAACTCATAAATACTCCAAATAAAAATTAAATTATTGATTCATAGAGACAGAGAATTCAGGTTCAAATCAGTTAAAATTTCCAAGGAGCAGGAGGCCCTAATGAAGGAATATATTTCAGTCAACATCAATCCTCTTCTATCTGGGAAATTTGACTTCATTTTCTTAACCTGCAACTTTAAGAGGGAATTGTGAGAGAGTAAGGGGGCATCTCTTTAAGCACCCATATCAACCCAAATAAAACTGGAAATTGCTGGTGTTACAGATGTCATACATAGCTAGATTATCCTAACATCTAAGTCATTGTTGTCATTTATTGTTCTGTAATAAATTACCCCAAAACTTACTGGTAAAAACCAACCATGAATTTTATGGGTCAGTAGTTGGAGAGAACACAATGAGACCAGCATTTTTCCTCTTTGTGATGTCTAGGGTCAGCTGGAAGACTCAAAGGCTAGAATCTGCTATAACTTAAGGTTCATTCACTCCCTTATTTGGTGGTGGATAATGGTTTTTGGCTGGTTCAGTCCCCCAGAGCTAACATCCCAAGAAAAACCCATGTGGATGCAAATCCTCATAAATACCTAGACTTGAAGTCATATGGTCTCACTTCCACTGTATTCTAGTGGTCAGAGTGGACACAAGCCCCCAGTCAGTTTCATGGGAACACAGATGACAGCTCGTGGTGGGAGGACTGCTAAAGTCACTTGGAAAATAAAAGAGTACTGAGGGAGGTAATGTTGCAGTCATTTAGGAAAACACGATATGCTACCCAAATGATATGAAAAATGGATTTGACATACACTATTTTTTTTTCTGAGCCTTTAAAAAACTCAATGTGGAGAAAGTTTTGTATCCTACAGATAACAGTTATAAATGGTCTTAAAAGTGTAAAAAACAACTATTTGAAGAAGGGAATGACACTGGTTGATCCCTGGCCTGAGTGCAGACCCCTATCAGCATCATACCAGATAACTGAAACTCTGGTAGAAAGGTACAGTCTTACTGTCTTGAAAAACCAGGGTTTGGATGACCACAGCAGATTGAAAGTAAGAGATTTTAATCCCAGGAAGATTAAGGAGTCTCAGGAGTCCCTGAGAATTGAAGACTTACATTCTACATATAAACACTTTTCAATTCTCTGGCTAACCTCTGAACTATGTATGTATGGGTAGATGATAAAAAAATCCAGCTAAGGATTTAAAACTGAACAAACAAACAAACACAACACAGATTTCAGCTTCCACTCATCAAAGGGAAGACAGATTTTTTTTTGTTTAATCCAGCTAAACTGTTTGCTAACACAAACCAACCAACCAACCAGCCAGCCAGCCAGCCAACCATCATTCTTTTGAGGAAAATAACAGAATCCAGTGACTCTATAGGTCTGGGCTTCATCCTTTGTGAAATGTAGACACATACCTCTGAAGTCAGGCCGATCTTTCTAGCTGAACTGGTAAAAGTTATAGTGACATACTCTTGGCCCAGGTGCCAAGTTTCAGCAAAATTTGTTTGAAAGCTCTAACTGTATAGAAACATAAATATGTACTCTTTACACATCATAGTTATGCTGTAGGACACCATTATGTGAATTTCTAGGGGAGGCAAAATGAATAAAAAGAACTTGTAACAGTGGTTGCCTTTAGAGGTAGGGTTGGGCACTTCTTGGGAAGGGGCATGTGGGAACTATCTGGGAACTATCTTGTTATATGTCTTGATAGAGGTTTGTGTTAAATAGGTGTATGCATTTTTAAAATAATTCACTAAACATTTAGTGAAGATTTATACACTTTACTGTTATATGATCTTACGTAAAAAATGGAACCATAAAAATGGTAAACTCTAAATAATAAAAAAGAAATATTCAGAGATGAGGTATATTTCAAAATACATAAAAAGTTATCATGGATTGTTGGGTGAATAAAAATGTGAAAAACCAAATATAACAAAGTTAGTTGTGGTATCTGAATAGTTGGATTTGTGCCGGGCTGGGACTCACACAGATTGCCAAATTAGAGGCACTTATTTTAGTCTTGTGCAAGTACATGGTGGGCACCTGAGAGCAAGTGCCTCTTTGAATTTTGTACCCTGGGTGCCTCATTTTTCTCTCTAGTCCCAGCCTATTAATACCTATCCACTATGGCCATACTTATCTCCTTGTTAGTAACTGGACCTAACTTAGGTGGCAGCCATGGAGGAGTGTGCTCAGATCTCCCATCAAGAGAGAACTCACTGTGGGGAGTACAGTTAGCTGAAAATCCTTGACTGCAGGTGTCTTCAGGATCTTCCTCTGCTTTGAGTTGAGGTCTTGTGCTTTCAAGGCAATCCTCAATTAATGACTGGCCATGGTGGTGATAAAAGGGCTGACTATTTCTGGCCTGCGAGGGACTCCTCTATGGACAACCTTTGGGCTCAGTGAGACTTTCATAGACTTGCACTACAGTCTGACTCTTTCCTGCCAATCCCCCTTTCCTTTCCCTTTCCCTGTCACCTGTGTCAGACCCACATCATGGTCTGAAGCCCTTCTTTGCCTACCTTACTCCAGTTTTTTCTCATCTTTTACAGGTTTTGCTCCCAGTGTGTGCACTTTTAGGTCTATCTTAATGTCAGACACCGCAGTGTAATACTTGCCCAAGTTCATGCACATGTTTAGTTCCAGGTCTCTGCCTTCTTGTCTATAGAGCTCACACTTTAAAAAGAGCCAACAGAGGTGCCTGGGTGGTGCAGTTGGTTAAGTGTCCAACTGTTGGTTTAGGCTCGGGTCAAGATCTCAGAGTCATGAGATCCAGTCCCATGTTTCCCTGCTCAATGCTCAGTGAGGAGTCTGCTTAGAGTATTATCTCTTTCCCTCTGCATCTACCCCCTGCATGTGCTCTCTCCCTCTTTCTCTCTCTTTAAAATGAACAAATAAATATTAAAAATATTGCCATTAGTTCTCTGGCTCACCTGGACCCTCAGGCAAGTTTCTTCAGAGCTGAATATGCTGTTTCTGTAAACCAGCTCATGGACCTGGCCTCTGGCCATTGTTAGGCTGCATGTTCCTATTGCATTCTGTATTTGCTACTTCTGAACCTCTTATAGTCCTCTTTTCTCCTTTTAATAGCTAACCACCTTTTACTAGTTAATAATTCTTTGTACTAAAATTTCCATGTTCGGGATCCCTGGGTGGCACAGCGGTTTGGCGCGATCCTGGAGACCCGGGATCGAATCCCATGTCGGGCTCCTGGTGCATGGAGCCTGCTTCTCCCTCTGCCTGTGTCTCTGCCTCTCTCTCTCTCTCTCTGTGTGACTATTAGTAAAAAAAAATTTAAAAAAAAATTAAAATTTCCATGTTCTAATAACTATGTGGCTTCTGGTTTTTGATTGGACATGAGCAACCATAGAATTGATGATGGGAATGGTCTTAGAAGAAAAACCTTTAAATATGGGGTTTTGGAGATTGATCTGGTCATGTCCTTGGGCTTCAGTGCAGTGCTGCACTTTTTGTCAGTAGGAAATGGGATGATAATCCATGACATACAGTAGCGTCACAATTAATGAAGCCATCCATTATCTGTCATTGTGATGAAGTGCCAATTTGAACAAAATGCTTTGGGAGTCCAAGTGGCTGCTGTACTTGACTGTTAGGGCAGCAGAGATGACTATGAGAGCTATGGCATTTTTCTTAAAGAAACTGGAGCACTTGCAGAAAGAAGAAAATGATAAGCTCAGGTCTTTAAGTTCTCTGTTTATGTCATGATCTTGGAATCAGAGAAATTTCATGGCCAAAAATCAAACACAAAATTTAATGATAAGCATTGCAGAATTACAATATCAGTTGAACCAATAAACTCAAGACTTTCTTATCTGAAAGTTAGGGAATTAGCTAGGAAAGAACGAGACCCTGTAAATTAAAATGAGGACATCTGGTTGGAATCAGATAAAATAGTCTTGAATTCCTCAAGTGAAGGGTACAAGAATTTCTTTGCTGGAAGACCCATGACAAACTTACCTTGGGTACAGGTCTTGCAAGGGGGATGTTCATGCTTCTTCACTTGACCTATAAATCGGCCAAATCTCAGTATGCTTCAGAAGTCAGGTACGGTACAGAGTATGATTCAAGAAGAAATAGAATTGCAGAGTTTGTTGATTATAATCCATAATCTGGGGAAAGTATGTGGAAGTGGATTCTAAGGGAGTTAGACCAAAGAATATAGAAATAACACTAGAGGGGTGGGACTAAATACATTGATATGAGTGCAAGTACCGAAATTCTGCGACTGTGCTCATGGAGTTGGAAGTGACTCTAACAATTTCTTTGGTCGATTGACTCAATCCTAAATTCAGTGGTGGCCTGCCTTTAATGAGGCTGAAATACCAGCACTTGTGTGGCATAGTATTAAGAAGGAAAAGGCCCAGATTTCAATCCCTTTACCAAGATGATGACACATACATTAAGGAGGGGATTACTTGCATCCTTGAAAAGTTTTGGGGTTGCTCTTTTTTGTAGCCAAGCATGACCATAGGTAATGTCATTGTTAATGTCATTCCTTGATTTTAATAGAGATGATGGGATGTTAGAGTGTCAGAAGCCAAGTTACCAGTTGAAGAAAGACAAGTAGGCACATTCATTAGCAGGGGCATAGCAGGTCAGCAGGGACATAACATAATCAGAATGTATAGAAAATTGATCACAGTGTTCTTAGGAATGGAATAGATAGGAAGCCTATGAGAATATTGCTTAATTACAACTGAAAACCCTGTAGGACCAGTGATTAAATGCTTGACAAGAGTCATGGCCTTTCCCTAGCTTCCCAGACCTAAACCTGTTCAGAGAACCCAGAGCTTCTTGATTGAAGGGAAAGTCAGGTTTTTTTGAGGAAGAATCCGACAACATTGCCATAGGTATAAACTGTGAATCTAGCTTCAAGCCTATATAGATTTACTAGAACGTCCCTGCACTGGGGAAAAATACCCAGACTTTTGGGAATTGCTAAACACTGATTCTAAACTGTTGCTAATTCCTGGTGACCTCAAACACCACTGTGGCTGTGATCAGGTGACACATGGAGTCAACCCAGGTGTGACTCACAGCATACCGGGCTTGTTCATAGGCCCACCTCATTGTCATTTCACTAGTTTCTGAATGTTTAGTTGGATTAGAAATACATGACACTTGGAAGAAACCCCACATTGGCCTTTGACCAATTAAGTTAGGGCCATCATGGTAGGAAGGGCTAATGGAAACTTCGGAACTTTTCTGCTCACCATGATAGTAAACGAGAACCAATACCACATATTTACGGGATCAAAGACAAAAATGAGAGGGAGTAATACCTATCATATTCTTTTCTAGCTTGCTTGTTTGGCCTATGCAAAAGTTGGGTGAATTTTGAAGAATGATTATGGATTATTGCAAATTTTATTAGGTGGAAACTGCAGTTGTTCAAGATATAGTATCTTTACTGAAAAAAATTAGCATAGTTTTTGCACCTGATATGCAGTTATTGACCTGGTCAATGTTTTTTTTTTTTTCTCCATATTGTAAGGACCATCCCAGGTATTTGCTTTACCCCTTCACTCTTTTGGCTGATTGTGTCAACCTGTCTGCTCTCTGCTGCAATATAGTTTTCAGAAGTCATGATTGCTTTGATATTTGACAAAATGTCACTGTGGTCCACTACACTAGGGACATCATGCTGATTGGATATGATGTGCAACATGTAGTAAAGTACCTTTTAATTTTTCCTTCCATTGTCCTCCACCCATTTTGCCCATCTCCCCACCCACTCCTCTCTGGCAACTATCAGTTTGTTCTCTGTAGTTATAGGTCTGATTCTGCCTTAAAAAAAAATTGAGTATAGTTGACACACAATGTTTTGTTAATTTCAAGTATACAACACAGTAATTCAAGAAATTTATACATTATACTATGCTGGCCAAAAGTGTAGCTACCATCTGCTACAGTATGACACTGTTACAATATCATTGACTATATTCCCTATGCTGTGCCTTTTATTCCTGTGACTTTTTCATTCTGTAACTGGAAGCCTGTATCTTCCACTCTCCTTCACCCATTTTGCCTAATCTTCCACCCACTCACCCCTCTGACAACCATCAGTTTGTTCTCTGTAGCTGTAGGTCTGATTCTGCTTTTTGTTTGTTTATGCATTTGTTCTTTTTTTTAAATTTAACTTATGGGTAAAATCATATGGTATTTGTTTTTCTCAATCTGACTTATTTTACCTAGCAAAATCCCCTTTCGGTCTATCCATGTTGCCACAAATTGCACAATCTTGTCCTTTTTATGGCTGTGTAATATTCCAGTGTGTGTGTGTGTGTGTGTGTGTGTGTACACACATAACATCTTCCTTTTTTTTTTTAAAGATTTTACTTATTTATTCATTAGACACACACACACACACACACACACAGAGAGAGAGAGAGAGAGAGAGACAGGCAGAGGGAGAAGCAGGCTCCATGCAGGAAGCCGGATGTGGGACTCGATCCTGGGTCTCCAGGGTCACACCTCAGGCCAAAGGTGGCGCTAAACCGCTGAGCCACCCGGGCTGCCCCCTATAACATCTTCCTAATCCATTTGTCTATTGATGGACACTTGGGCTGCTTCCATATTTTAGCCATTGTAAATAACGCTGCAATAAACATAAGGGTGCATATATCTTTTTGGGTTAGTATTTTTGTTAGTTAAGTGTTTTTTATGCCTTAAGAAGATATATGTGAGCCAGTAAGTGGGAGATAAATTTTTCAGGAGACCATCATCTTAGTGAAGCTTCTAGAAATCCAGTGTTCAGGAACACATTGAGATATTCTCTTTGAGTTGGAGAACAAGTTGCTGCTCAATCTTGTACCACCTATAAAGAAAAAAAAGGGCATATTTGATGGGCCTCCTTCTTTTTTAAAAAAATATTTATTTTATTTTGGAGAAAAAGAGAGAGCTAGAGAGTATGAGTGAATGAAGGCACAGAAGGAAAGGGAGAGAGAGAATCTCAAGCAGACTCCCCAATGAGCATGGAGCCCGATGACCTCAAGATCATGATCAGAGCCAAAATCAAGAGTCAGATACTTAACCAACTGAGATGCTAGAGTACCTGATAGACCTCTTTCTTTTTATTTTTTTATTTTTTAAAGATTTATTTATTTATTCATGAAAGACACAGAGAGAGAGAGAGAGAGAGAGAGGCAGTGACATCGGCAGAGGGAGAAGTGGACTCCATGCAGGGAGCCCGACGTGGGACTTGATCCAGGGACTCCAGGATCACGCCCTGGGCTGAAGGCAGGTTCTAAACCGCTGAGCCACCCAGGCTGCCCCACCTCTTTCTTTTTATTTTTTATTTTTTTACTCTTTCTTTTTAAATTGAAGTTTTAGATTTAGTTTTATAGAAGACATGAACAGATACTACAGAAAATTCCCTTATACTCTCTAACTCTCTATTCTCCACATCAATATCTTGCATTACTCTGGTACATTTGTTACAATTAATGAACCAATATTAATACATTATTATTAACTAAAGTCCATAATTTATTTGGAGTTTCTCAGTTTTAACTTAAAGTCCTTTTTATGTTCCAGGGTCCCATCAAACATAACACATTAAATTTCATTGTCCCATTTCCTTAGGCTTCTCTTGATTGTGACAATTTCTCAGATTTTCCTTGTTTTTGATGATTTTGACAATTTTGAGGGAAACCGTTTAGATGTTTTGTATAATGTCCCTTAACTTGGATTTGTTTGATGTTTTTCTCATAGTTAGACTGGGGTTAGGGGTTTTGGTGTGGAAGACCACAGAGGTAAAATGCTATTCTTATCACATCAATCATATCAAGGGTATACACCATCAACATGACTTAGCACTGTTGATGTTAATCTTGATCACCTGGCTGAGGTGTTATCAGATTTCTCCACTATAAAGTTACTCCTTTCTCCCCCTTTTGTTTCCCACCTATACTCTTTGAAAGGAATTTACTATCCACAGCCCATACTTAATGGGTGGGGAGTTAGGCTTCTTCTTGAGGATGAAATATCTACATGAATTATTTGGAATTGTTCTACACTGGAGGTTTGTTTATTCTCTCCCATTTATTTTTAAATTGTTAATTACACTACAGATTTATAGTTACTTATTCTATAGTTTGGATTCTAATCCAATTCTATTTTATTTATTTTGAAGCTTAGATTGTTGTGGCTTTGGCCATCGGGAGTTGTTTCATCTGGTTCCTGAGTTCCTTTGACATGCTATGTCAGGTCATCGTGGGGTGGTTTTTTGGTTTTGTTTTTGGAGTATGTCTTTACATTCCGGCCTTGGAAGATGCTCCAGCTTCATTTTGAGATTAATTTTGCTTAGAGCTGTATGTTTGACAATGTGCCTGCCCAACACCTATTAGTATTTTAGTTAAAAACTATAATAGCTACTCTGTGCTAAGTACTTTGTTATCATGCAGGGTGTAATGTTATCTATTTTTGTCTAATAAGTGGATAGTGATCATCCTCTTGGTCATCACTTATATATTTATGGTCCTTTGCTTTTTACAAAGCTTCTCCATCTCCCGTGTACCTTGGCTATTTTCTTAAAATGATGAAAATTCCTGTGATATGTATGTTGGAATTATGATTTCTATTTCATGGATAACGAATCTTATCTTGACTTTTCACAGATTTTTTTTTAAAGGAGAAATTAAACTCTAGTGTGTTGTAATGAGTGCAGCCTCTGCTAAATGTATGCAGTCATTTGTTCAGATTCTCCCTCAAACAATTCTACAGAGTTTTCCTGATTATGGCAACATATGACCACAATGGATTTACGTTTTGTTCCTTTACACATTTATTTTCCACTCCCTTTCCCAATTTAAGCCATGAAAATAATAGAAAATTTCAGTTACATAAAACCTTGGCATATTTCAAATCACTTCAGAATGTAATAATGTAAATTGAAGAAAACTCTATGGAATATATTATAATTGCTCCACATCCCTTCTTGAGCATAAAATTTTCCAGGAAGTGAAATAAAATCCCCATATCACAATATGTAAAATATTTGATGTAAACTGAGAATGTGAATAAAATTGTGAGTTATGGCATCAAGTATGCTTTGACACAATTGTATGGACACTTTAAAGATTTTAGTGCAGTCCTCATCTTGCAAAATATAAACACATCACTTTATGGTGAACTAATGATGCTGCAATGATTTCTTTTCAAATGTCTTACTTTGTAAGGTATAAACTGAGCTTGATTTAATTTTATTATCTTTTTTTAGGGGAATATAGATCCTATAACTTTATGCATAGCTCATATATTTTTATAGGGTTATGTTTGATGGCCTTTGAAATTATTGATCATGATCCTTCTTTAATTAGAGAGAAAGCCTCCCTTTATCTACACTGCACTCTAGTGTTTGCTTGTGAACATCAAGAGAGAGCACTGAGGCATGAGTTTTGTGACTGTGACCTGCACAATTAGTAGTTTAAAAGAATCTTTAGGGGATATTCTGGGAAGAGGGCACAGCTCAACTCCTTAAGCCTCAGCTGAGCTGAGCTGTCCCATTGAGCTATGGATAACAGATGATCACAGTTAGACATTTTAATTGAACTGCTTTTGGCTTTCGTCAGGTTTTATGAGCAAAGGGTCTTACAATTCTCAGAAGTAAAAACTATGTTGTCACCATGTTGTCAGAATGCTGGAATTGAGTTTTACTCTCAAGTGGAAATATGTTTAAACTACAGTTAAGGTTGGTTTGTTTGTCACCTCAAATAGGTTCTTTTGGAGTCCATTGTGTTTTGGAGACTCTATTCATTTTCCCATGCTCATTATTGCTGGATTTAAGGTGAATGGCACCTGTATAAAAATCTACCACTTCATTACCACTACTCATTGTTACAGCAGGGATATGTGCCAGGTGGTTCTTCAAGCTATACAATTTTTGAAACGAAGCTGACACTTTATGCTTCAAACAATTTTCTACTGAAGAATCTGTGACACGTTTGTATTACATGTAGGAATTGCCAAACCTGGAGCTATCAGTCATCCCGTAGTTTGTCACATGTCAATAGATTACCCAGGTCACTGTGATGATAAACCTGGACTACAAATTCTACTTTATTTCCTACCTATCACATTTATGGTTTGTTCAGGAAACAATTAGACATTTTCCCCAGGATCTTATATACATTTTACAATATTTAAGTGACATATAGCAACAGCATTTAGTGTCAGTAGATTGCAGGAGATTAATCAGTTTGTGAAGGTAGCATCTAATCTATTTAAGGGATTTAACTCATCAAAATGTATTGATTGCCAACTATGTGTAATATACCTTCCATGAGGTAGAGGATATGAATGATCTCTGTTCACAAGGGGCCCAGAATCTTATTTAAAAAGGTATTAAATAATGATTCAGGGAGAGATTATTGGTACAATAATAATCGAAGTATGTCTATCTGAAGAGTATTTCCAAATGAGAATCAAAATGGCTTCATGGAGGAGAGAAAGTGCTATTTATAGAGTGTCAACTTTACATAGTTCTCATAAAAATGATATAATGCTGGTATGATCCCCATTTTATAAGAAAGAAAATAAGGCTCAGAGAAGCTAAGTACTTGCCTAATGTCATAGAATAATGACATATTTAAATGGGGGTCACCTCTAATTTCCAAACCTCTTCTTTTTTTTCAATGAATAATTATCAAGCTCCAAAATTAGAGATGCCAAACCAATGTATAAAACTACTATTATCATCTACTTTTTTTTTTACATATGAATAAAATGGTGGCTCAGAATGTGTGAGTGGCCTAGGTCATATTAAATAGACAACAAATGGTGGATCCAGGATTTGTACGTAGGTCCTTTTTAATCCTTTTATCATAGATACTTGTTTTCCTCTTCTTTTTTAAAAATTGTGGTATGGGGGTACCTGAGTGGTTGTTAGTCTGCCTCTGGCTCAGGTCACGATCCGCAGGGAGCCTGCTTCTCCCTCTGCCTATGTTTTTGCCTCTCTCTGTGTGTCTCTCATGAATAAACAAATAAAATCTTAAAAAAAATTTGTGCTATGAACATTTAACATGAAATCTATCCTCTTAACAATTTTTAAGGGCACAATATAGTATTTTTAAAATATGGAATGCTTCACAAATTTGTCTGATATCCTTGTGCAGGGGCCATGCTACTCTCTGTGCCATTCCAATTTTAGTATATGTGCTGCTAAAGGAGCACTACAGTATTGTTAACTACAGGCGCCGTGTTGTACAACAGATGCCTAAATCTTGTTCTGATTTTATACCCATTGAGCAGTAACTCCCCATTCCCACTTTCCCTTTTCCCTTGTAATCACCATTCTACTCTCCATTTCCATGAGTTTGACTATTTTAGATACTTCATGTAAGTGGAATCATGCAGTTTTTGTCCTTCTGCAATTGGTTTTGTTCTCTAGCATAATGTCCTCCAGGTTTATCAATACTGTTGCATATATTAGGATTTTTCTTTAAAGTTGAATAATGTTCCATTTTATGTGTATACAACATTTTCTTTATCCATTCATCTATCAATGGGACATTTAGGTTATCTGCATGTTTTGGCTCTTAAATAATGCTACGATGAACATGGGAGTGTACATATCTCTTTGAGATCCTGATTTAAATTCTCTTGGATAAATACCCATAAGTGGGATTGCTGGATCAGATGATAATTCTATTTTTAATTTTTTGGGTAACTTCATAATGTTTTCCATAGCAGCTACATCATATTACATTTCCACCAATAATATATTATGGATAATTTTAAACACCCATTGTGGAGAGAAAAGTACATGGACCCATTATTCAGGCTTAACATTCATTTGCTCTCAGCCACACTTGTGTTCATTTGCACCACCTTTACTGTCTCTGCCCCCAGAATTCTTTTGAAATAAGTTTCTAGATATCATATTCCATCCATAAATATTTGAGTATGTGTCTCTAACAAAAAAAAACTTTTGTTAAATAATGTAGTCATAGTGCCATGTTCATACATAAAAATTCTGGTAATGTCTTTATATATCATCCAATATCCAGTTAGTATTTTTTCATACATGTTTTATTTGTTTGTTTGTTTAAAGATTTTATGTTGCTGGTTTGTTTGAATTGGCATTCCAACAGGCTGCATGCACTGCATTCTGTTGGGGGATCTCTTAAAAGATTTATTTCATAGGTTAACTTAATTTTTATTTTTTAATATTTACTTGAAGTTGGTTTGTTGAAGAAACTAATCCATCTTGTGAACTTTCTTACTTTTCTAGATACTGCTCATTGTATTCTCATTTAAAACTCAACCCCCCCCCCCAAAAAAAAAAAACAAAAAACAATCCGGCTACTCCCCCAATCTGTTTCTCTGTTCTCCGTGTATTTCCTGTCCCATTGGTTAGATCAAGACTCTTGATCATATTTAGGCTATTCTTTTAGTGTGTGTGTGTGTGTGCAATATTACTTAAGTGGTTTTGTAAATTTCTATCAAGAGATGAATGATGTCTAGTTGTCTTCTGCTGTGATGTTAGTTGCCATTAAGAATCATTTCCCAGGTTCTGAGTTTACTTGGGGGAGTGCAAAATAGTAATATTTCAATTATTTTATTACATCTTTATATACTAGCTGGAATATTTCTGTAGGGAGAATTTCTTTCTCATCAACTTTTTCAATATGCTGAGGTGCATTTTTTACTGGAAAAGTAAGTTATCTGTATGATTCTTTCCCTTTGTTTTCTAGTGTTTAGAATAATACATGGGTTTTCCCAGCACCCTCCAAAGGTCATCATCAACTTTTTCAAAATGATCATTGCAAATTCCTGGATTTTTAACAGATTTGGTTCATCCAAATCCACTGATGTTATTCCTTTTATTGGTGCTGCAAATGACTCATCTTTGAACAGTGGGATCTACTTCAAGATGGTTCATGAATTCTTTTGACATTATTTCAATAATTTTTGATAACTTCCTTGCTTTTTGGAATGGCAAAATATTCAGATTCATTTTACAAATTTCCTGCTCCTGACTTTTATATCTATCTGTTCTATTTTCTCTTATCACGTGATAATTTTATGTGATTGTAGCCTAATATTCCATTGTGTGTACATGTATATGCACATATACACACATATCCTGTCTTTCCTAGATAAATGATGATACAGTGTATATGTACATATTGCTTCTACAGCTTGCTGTTTTCATTTAACAGTGTATCCTGGAGATTACATATGAAAAAGTAATATTTTTTTTTACAGTTCTATAGTGTTCCATTGTAAGTATCTCAGAGTTAATCCAGTTCATTTTGTACTGATGAAAATTTAGGCTGTTTCTGGCTTTTTACCACTTTAAATTTTATAATAAATAGCCATGTATATACATATTTTTTACATTTTATTATTTTATCTTTGAGATAGATTCTTAGAGAAGAGGTAAGCATAAATAATACGTAATTTTGCTAAATAGTGCCAAATTGGCTTCCACAGCATTTGTAACATTTTGCATTCTTTTTAGTGATGTATATGTATTTATTGCCCCTTGGCCTTTCCAACCGAGTATTGGGCAAGCTCTTGCTTTTCTGTCAAATTGATAAATAAGATAAATATATCTGTGTGACATTAATTTATATTTCTCTTAATTATGAGCCTCGCATGTTTGAGAGTACTAAACATATTAAGATCATTATATTTTCTTTTTTAGAAGCTATCTGTTCATATCTCTAGACTTGTTTTAAATAGCATTGTTGACCTTTTAATTTTGCTTATGAAATTGTACTTCTCATGCATTTTTAACCATGTCAAATTTATTATTCTCCTTACTGCTTTAAGATTTTGAATCTGAGGAGACTTTTCTTCACTTCTAGTTATAGAGAAATTTACGAATGTTTGTACTTGTGTAATTTCACTTTTTGACAGTTACATTTCTTTTTTTTGGGGGGGGGATTTTCATCAGTTTGGGGTGTAAAGAATAAATTCCATATTTATTATTTTTCTTATTACTGTGCAGTTATTTTGCACCATTTAAAATGCCCATATTTCCCACTTGATTTGTGAGTCCACTTTCTTTGAATACTCCAAGAAACTGTGTGTGTTTCTTGATTCTTTACTCTTTTTTGGTGATCTACTTGGCTAGTCAAATGCCAATACCACACTGTTTTAATTACAGAGGCCTTAGAAAATGTTTCTATCTGGTTGGGTTAGCAACTCCCTTTCCTCACTATTGCTCTTCCTTTTCAAGTGAATCTAGATCTTTAAACTTTGAATTCAAATTTTTTTCACAAGATCCTACTTCCTTTAGTAGGATGTCACAAAAACAGAATATTTAGATTCTTCTAGAAAGGAAAATAAGTAAGTTTGTGAAAGAATTTGGTGGCAAAACAAGGTCAAATATAATTTAATTTTTAGTTTCTGTTTTAATTAAAAGGATAAGAAGAACCAAGCATAATGAGTTCATTTAGCCTTTTCCCCTTCTATAGGTCCCCTTAGAGAAGTGATGTATTATCCTAAATTAGCAGTCAACATTTCCATAATATGGATCACTTAATTAGCTCTGATAGAATACAGAGAGATGCTTTGTGTTTGAAAACACTTAAAGAATTAAGATTTATTGGTAATAACACACTTCTAATACTTGGTGGTAAAGCTCTCATACTTAGACCTTTTTTTATAAGGTCCAAGGCATGGTGACATGGTTGCTATATTGGAACGTATTGGTGTGTGTGCATGTGTGCGTGTGTGTGTGTGTGTGTTGTGTATGTGGACACACTCTTCAGTAGAATACAGTGGGATTCAATGTTCATATTGTTAGTTTAAAAAAAAATCCCGTGTTATTTCTTAACATGGTAATGTGAAAGGAGAAAACAATAATTATAAGGTGTGTAGATCCCAAAGCCTGACAGTTTTAGCTGCAAAGAATTTTGCTAAGGGAACTATTTGAGCAAAATATTGAGTTTTTCAGATTGAAATTTACTGTCATAGGTGATCCTGTTTTCAAAAGCTTAATTGTACTTCAGTGAAATATCTGATTGATATAACTATTTTTGTAATAAGTGGGAGGAAGCATCCTTGCAGTTTAAAAAATTACAAATGACTACAGCACTTGATGAGAAAAAAAAATTACATCTCCTATTATTTTGGGATTTAATGGTGAAACACAGAACGGAGTAATAATGTTGGCATTTACCAAATTCTTTATGATACCAAAAACTGATTTGTTTTGTTTTTTAAAGTAGGCTCTGGGGCGCTTTGGTGATTCAGTTGGTTAAGCTTCTGACTCTTGATTTTGGCTCAGGTCATGATCTAGGCTCATCAGATCAAGCCCTGTATTGGGGTCCACACTCAGCATGGAATCTGCTTGAGATTCTCTCTCTGCCTCTCCCCCCTACTGATGGTCTCTCTCTTTCTATAATAAATAAATAAATAGATAAATTCTTTAAAACAACAGCAACAACAAAGGAGGCTCCATGCCCAATGCAGGGCTCAAACTCACAACCCTGAGATGAAGAGTTGCATGTTCTATTGACTGAGCCAGCCAGGTTCTCCTGAAAACTGATTATTAAGTGCTCTTACCTGTCCTTACCATGTGCCAAGCACTGGTAATGACACTATGGGTATATGTCAAAGTGAGCTGTGGAGAGAGGGAGAGACAGGTAACAAATGAGCACAATGTGGTGATGCAGGGGAAGTGCAGCATAAGTAGAGGTGAGCTGTGCTTGGTGATATGAAGATCTCAGAGTGAATGCCTGACTTGAAACTTCTAAAGCATTTACTTTTAAAATTCCTTGCACTTAAGAGGCATCGCTAACTTTAATCATCTGGTGCAGTTCTAGCATGACTTTTATTTTTTTTAAATTGTGAGATTATTTTCTTTTTTCTCAAAGTGACACTCATTTCTTTTTTAAAACCTGTTATTGTAACACTAGCAGGTAATGCCTTTTCTTTCCAAAGTAACTCATCTACCTCTGCCCAATCTACTCCCTTTCTTCTCTTTCCTATTTCAGTTAACAGAGTCACCATTTATGACATGGTCTAAACAAGACAATTCAGATTGAACCTACAGCGATTCCTCCTCTGCCTCCTATATTCAAAGGTCTTGAAATCTTGCTAAGTTTCTCTGAAGAATTTGTTCAATATGTCCTCTGCTTTTCAACTCCTGTTTTAGACTCTTAACTTTCATCTGTGTTATTACAATCCATTGAACTGTTCACCCTATTTTCACTGTCTTCAAAATTATCAATTTAAATTGTAGTTGGGGTCAGATCATTCCACAGCCTGAAATATTTTGTAGCGGTTCCAGTAATGTCCTTCAAAATCTGGCAGTCTCCAGCCACTTAACTATATACTTCATGACGACTTCCACTTACCTTTTGCTGCATTCCCAATCTTAGCAGTATGGTTCTGCTTTGCCTGAATGACTTTGCTATTCACTAAACATGCTGTGTATCTTCAGCTCATCATGACTTTTTTTTTTAAAAGATTTTATTTATTTATTCACGAGAGACACAGAGAGAGGGAGAGGCAAAGACTTAGGCAGAGAGAGAAGCAGGCTCCATGCAGGGAGCCCAGTGTGGGACTCGATCCTGGGACTCCAGGATCATGCCCCAGGCCGAAGGCAGGCGCTAAACCGCTGAGCCACCTAGGGATCCCCTCCCTCATCATGACTTTTAAACATTCTCTTTTATGCCTGAAATATCACTTTCTCATAATTCTGCTCCTTAAATGGCTCTTCTTTAGGTCAAACTAAAAGATTTTCCCTATTATTCTCTACTCCCCTTCCTGACTGCCCTCCACCTCCACATATAAGTTAGAATATAAATCTTTATGTGCTCATAGTACTCTGTACATACACATGTCATATTTGTTACACTGGATTATGATTTATGGTATAGATCTAGCTCTTTGTGAAGACTGAGAGAAAGACTGTGGCACACACACACACATTTAAAGATGTAGATATATTATGGTTACTTTGCACTTTGTACTTAGCCAAGTGCTCAGGACATAGTAAGGGCTTAATGGAATGTTTTAAAATGAACCTTAATCTTGTTGGCTACAGGAAAATATTAAGCAAGGGCCACATCATTCATGGTTCCAATGGGAAACAGAGGCATACATGAGTGAAAGTCTAATGAGAATTTAATGAAAAGACTATTTACAAAGTATAGATAAACCAGTTTGGGTTTAGAACTCAGGTACTAGTGAGAGGACCACCATGGTCCTGAAGGAACAAGAGGAAGAACTAGCATTGTTAACAGAGTCTAGTGAAAGCTGGAGATGTGGAGGGATCTCCAGTGGTAGTTGCAAAGGAATATGACCCCTGCTAGAACTATGACCCCCAAAGAGTGTGGCAGTAAAGGAAGATATTTCTGACCTGTCTTCTCTCAGTCTCAGACTTCCTGTTGGCCCCTCATATTGGCTGGATCCGACCAGAAGTCAGAGGGCAGGAGAGCTCAGGTGATGGAGAGGGGATGGGTCAGTCCGTAGAGATACAAAAAACAGAGCCAGGAGGTTTAGAGAGCTGAATGGGTGGTACAATTAAAAAATAACCAGACAAATAAATTGTTCAAAACTTAATATTAAATGAATGGGTACCAACCAGTCTATGAACAAGATGTTTATAATACAGACTTTCAGAAACTAAGTTGCCTGAGAACATATACCATGATTGAAGTCTCTGAATATTTTCCTTATCTGTGTCTTGATGACAACAGCGACAACAAAAATGACAATAGCAATAATAAAAATGACCACTTACTATGCACAGATATTGAGCTAAATACTTCATGTATTTTTTTGTTTGTTCCTCTTAACAGTCCCCAATAATTGACAAATGTGGAATTGTTACAGAAATCAAGTCATTTGCAAGAAGTGTAACTAGTTAGTGGTAGAGTTGACTCCAAAGCCTTTTAATTTTTAAACTATGCTGGTGTAGGGAGACACAGTATTTGGTTTCCATACAAAGCCATAGCATCCCCTAATAGAATTGTGCAAAGTAAAATTGTCCCCAGAGGCAAACTGCATGAAATTGTGGTGAATAGTGTCTGCAAAAAAGACCCAGGAAGAACGCTGCTATTTTTGACTTACATACAAAGCTAGGTTATTTTACTTTCAATGAGGAAAAAGAAAGATAAAAATGCTAATCAAATCTACTGAAGCATTGGGTTACCTGGGAGGGTTTTAATTAGAAAATCTCAGTGCATATGCCTAATGAAACGATAGTACTATAATTGAATATAGAGACCTGTTGGTAATTAAATGATAATGTAGAATAAATCCTTCTCTTAACAGGTTTAATTCTCTTTTACATTATGCATTAGTGGAGCAACATCCCAAATATATTAGTACGTAGCATATATAGGATACTTTCCCTACTTTAACCACTGAAAACTGAAGTACCATAGAACTGTGGGCTTCCTTTCCTTTTTCCTTATTCTTGAGTTGGAACTAGGTAGGTTGTGTTTTGTCTTATTGATAAGAATAATCGAAGCAAAAGCAGATGAATTTGCACTAATTACTTCAGCTCCTGCGGATACGTGTTTTGTTTTCATAGAGGAAATGAGGCTTCACAGAGTCAGGACTGGTCCATGCAGGTCCCTGCTTCGTCGGGGTCCCTTTGGCGGAGCGGAGGCATTGAGAGAATGGAGAGAAGCTAGAGATGGTAGGTCACTCAGAACTCGGGGCAGCTTTGCGACAACCAAAACACCAAACACAGGAGCCCTACGTCACTGGGCAGGGCTCTACACCATGCCTACATCTCTGCCTTGTTTCTGGTCCTGAGCAGCCTACTAATCCAAGGTCTGGGTTAATCTTTTTTTTATAATAAACTTCTGAGTCATTGGCACTTTCAGTTCTTGGGGGAGCTGGAAGAAACTTAGATTTACTGCTTAATTATTTTTCCAGGAAGTAAAAAGCATGGATCATTGCATAGGATGGCTGCCAGCCAGCCAAACAGATGTTTTGCTCAGCCTCTGAATTTTACAGGGGGACATTTTGAGACTCACGCTATTTGTTTGCAGTCCAGTCTATGCTTTTCCACTTAGCTTCTTATTATTTTGTTAATAGTGTGTTTACTTCCATGTTTTATTAGAAAACTGATAGATTGATAATCCTTAGATATATTGGTGCCTAAATTGTGAGAGATGTTGGATTTATTAATTTCAGTATCTAGTTTCTGTTCTTTTAAAAAAATAATTTAAAGGAAAAAAAGACTTTTGTTTAAAGGGTATGATTTTACTTTTTATTTTCAGTATAATGCCCTATTAATTGCTTTGGTATGAAAAGCTCTGGTGAAGTTCATTACAACTGGCACATTTTAAAGAAGAAGATGAATAACTCAAATATTCTGGACTTACGAATGTACCTTTTCTTGATCTGTGCCTCTGTCAAATAATTTTCATTTAATATTCTTTTATATTCTTCTTTCCATTCTGGGGTGGCATAGATACCATGTCTTATGTCTCCTTAGGTGACTATTACCTGAATTTCTAATTAAACATCTTTCCTGGGGCATCTGGGTGGCTCAGTCCATTAGGCATCTGCCTTTGGCTTAGGCCCTGATCCTAGCATCCTGGGATGGAGTCTGGCATTGGGCTCCCTGCTCTCTGGGGAGCCTACTTCTCCCTCTGCCTCTGCCTCTCTCTCTCTCTGTCTCTCATGAGTAGATAAATAAAATCTTAAAAAAAAAAAAAAGAAAAGAAAAGAAAAAAAGAAACATCTTTCCTTTTACAAGGATTTGTTTGGAATGCTAGAAGCTGGAACAGGGAATGGCAGCTCATTTCCTACCACTTGTCATCCTTCCTTATCCTGTCGGTGTGAGTAATCCCATCTCTTCATCTTTCTTTAGCATTTTGTTCCCTAATCATTTTGTAGTCTAGTCTAGTTGGATCCTCACGTAGCAAGAAGAAAACCATTTCAACATTTAGGTCATTTTCATTTAAACTAAAACTTAGACATATTGCTACGTTTTCAAAATGGGCTCTTGTACCCAACAGACTATTTGAACTGCATTGTAATTTCAGCCATGCAGGGGACCACATTTGGAAGCGGTGGAGGAGAGAGTTATCACTATGACAAACGACCAGAAAAATAAACTATGGTGTATGGTACATCCTGCGGGAAGATGCTGTAAAACATGGGGCATTTTACTAAGAAGATACATTGCTACATGACTGTATCTACAACATCCTGAAGTTGCTTTTAAAGGGAAAATAAATCAATTTCTTCTTAAAGTGAAAATAAACCATTTAAAAGATTTTTCCTCTTTTAGGATAACAGACTTCTGGATATTTGGGGAGAAATCTAGAAACTCTGTTCCAGTATATGAATAATTGAGTAACTAATTAGTTCATTCATTTCCTATCAGGATATTTTGGTTTCATGAAGACCATGAAGATGGAAAAGCCAAATCTCCTTATGCCTCTGCACCAAAGTTACTTTTATTTTTTTAATATAGTTTTTTATTGGAGTTCGATTTGCCAACATACAGCATAACACCCAATGCCCATCCCGTCAAATGCTGTTAGCTTACTTTTAAAATAATTTTTTTTTTTTTTTTTTAGGGAAGAAGAGACCTTTCAGGACACCTCTGTACTGAATTTTCTTTTGTGCTCTTTCATCCGGAATACTGATGTTACTGAAGTATTGACTTGAATTGGAGGTCATCTTAGAAGGCACATTGGGACTTTGCAATTTCTTCTATTTCAACCATTCAAAAGTGAAATATGGCTGTATGGTGCAGTTCTAGGGTATCATGTTTGGAGGTTTGAGGGATAATCTTGTATCAAAAGGGCGTTGGTGGAACTGTTGGGGCTCCAATGGCCTTTTATAGGTGGTGCTTGCTGCCATGCCAGGCTCAGGAACTCAGGAGCCATTTCGGGAGCTGTGTCACCAGAATGGAAAGGGGATATGCTGCTAGACATCATTATCTGGCCTGATTTATTTATTTATTTATTTATTTATTTATTTATTTATTTATTTAATTTTTTAATTTATTTTATCTGGCCTGATTTAAAACTGGTCTCTATGTTGACGTATCTGAGTGCTTTCTCATCCCATGGTGTCCATTTCTCACTTTTGCTTCTGTTTAAAGGTGTGTTAAGTAATAAGGTTGTATTGTTGAGACATTTGGGGACATTTTAAGAAAAAAAATTGATTTGTCCTTGATCTCTTCTAAGTATTCAAAATTTCTGAGAGAAGTAGGTTAAATTGTTCTAAGGAGGTAAACCGTGCTCCTTCATTTGTTGTGTTAGGAACAGGTAATGTCTGCAGATCGTGCTGAATTAACAAGACACTGCCCTTCTACGAAGGAATACAGTAGCTGGTTAGTCATGCACAACTGCCTCCTTAATTTACCTTTTTAAAGCAGGAAAAGCAGAAAAGATCTAATGTATTTAAAACCACAAGAGGGTTGGAGGGAGTGAGAATGTAATTTCCCCAGTTGCTGTTTGGCCATTCCTAATCATGAAAATTGCCAGAAAATCCTTAATGGGCACTAGCGGTTTGGAACTTTGAGTTTCACATGCCTCGCAAGACTGAGCTTGCCTCAGCTGAGTCTTGGACTGGGCATGCCTAAGCAGGCTTCCCAGTGATTTTAATGACAACACACGCTCTGTGATGTTTTGAAAAGAAAATGGCCCTTGAGATTGGAAGAATCAGCTGTAGTGGGGAATGACAGAGCACTAAAACCACGTCTGGTTGTCTAAGACACACTTTAGAATCAATTCCCTGTACCATGATTTACCACAGGTAGGAAAGACTCCATCCGAACAATGGTGGTGACACCTGGCAGTTATCTGGCTTCTACAATCTGATGAGGTCATGGTCCAAGTCAGGACTTTATAGTGGAGTGACTGCACTAGCCAATCAAAATGGATATTTAATATGAGCTGGGCAAGTCTTGTGCATGCTGTATATTCCAAGATATGTCTTCTGAATAATCAGATGACTTAAGTTTCTATAAGAACTTTTTGACAATGGTGACTTTAAGCCTGCTTTAAAAAAGATTTTGTTCTCCAAAATGATTATTTGACATCAGAAATTTGTCTGAATTTTTTTTTTTTTTTAGCATTCTAGCCCTTTGAATGCTATTATGCTTCTCCTTATTTGTTCTTCCCTTAGATCTTAGTTTTAACTACACTTTCCACTCTAAAGAAGCAAACTGGCAAGTTTCCTCTGCTTGCACTTATTATGAATAATCCTTAACATTGAATAGGGTTTTTTTGGTAATATGTCTTTTACATAATAATTATGTGCAGGTTAGTGTTATCTTTTGAAACAGCAACTTTAAATGTGAAATGAATATAAAAGAAGAGAGCTTAAGAACAACACATTAGAGGAGGTTTTTTATAGCAATAATAAAATATTGTAAATCAAAATAACAGTTTATTAATATTAATGGGAAATCAGCTGTCAGAGTCAGATCTTTGTTGCAGTGACCCTGAAACCAGATAAGCAGATCAACAATAGCCTGGAGCTCTGGTTCTGAGCCTGTGTACGCTCAAACAGATTCATTCCTTGGTCTGCCCTTTTTCTTCTCTGTTTCACAGAGGAGCTGACTCCTGTAATCTGTACTTTTCAGATCAGAGAACAGGAGGGAAAAAAAAAAAAGTCAAGGTATGTTTTCTCATCTGTCTCTGCCTTCAGTGGCTTCTTTGGCAGTAGCTGAGTCTCCTGCCTGGTTCCGGTTCCCATCAAGTATTCTGGCCCTTAGGCTCCAGTAACAGGCCCTCTTCCCTTTGTCCCTCTAGCCCAGTGGTGCTTAGTGTTTGCAGCTTCCTGCTATTGCCAGTTCCTGGATTTGCTTCCCCAACTCCTACTTGACTTCTCAGTAATTCTAACGCTTTGCAATCAATTCCCTGCATTAAATATCCTTGTGTTTTGAATACCTTGTATTGTCTTCTGTTTTCCTGGTTTGACCTTGACTGCTAGACTAGGCAGGGAATAAGATAAAGGGAAGTTTGGTTGTAGGATTCAAATATTTCATGTTAGCTTTTTCTAGTGAAAACACGGGGCTTAAGAAATACTGTAGCATGTTCAGATTCATTCTGCTTAACTCAGGGTAACTAGAAAACACTGAAATCTTTAAAAATCTTTCTGAAATGTCTCTTTCTTTTCTCCTGCATTA
The DNA here is from genome assembly GCF_053574225.1 of Canis aureus. Taxonomy (NCBI): domain Eukaryota; kingdom Metazoa; phylum Chordata; class Mammalia; order Carnivora; family Canidae; genus Canis; species Canis aureus. The sequence continues at coordinate 14,921,179 of NC_135638.1, forward strand.
ATATATAAGACTGAATTTTGTTTACTCTTTTTTGATGCTTTAGATTCTTATAATGTTTCTCAGGCTATCTAGGACCTAGATATTAACATAGAATCCATAGGTAGTTGGACTAAATAGAATTCATCTTCAGTTTGCAACTTTGAAGCAGTTTTGAAAAACCACCTTTTTATCAACCTTGTGTATATGTGTGTGTTTGTGTATGTGTCTGTTACTTCAAGAAAATATGTCTTATAAAATATATCTAGTCTTTTGATATTTACAAATGTTAAATCAAGTACGCTGAGCATTTTATCTTAAGTAGAGCAGCAATACCAGGTCAGCAAGGTTTTTTATGAGCAAAATTTATTTTTGGATGGCCAAAAACTAGGTCACTGAAAAAGATAGGCTTCAGAAAATTCATTCAGTAGTTCACTGCTTTTTAAATATTTAATGATTACCTGCTATGAGCTAGGCGTTGGAGACACAGTGGTAAACATGACAGATAGTATTCATCTCAGTAAACTTAAGATCTTGTGGAGAAGGCAGACATCCATAGGCAAGCACAATAATGTTCAGAAAGTTATGGGCATGCAGAGCAAGGGAACTTGACCTGGTCCAGATGTTTAAGAAGGTAAAGAAGGGATCAGAAAAAGAAAGATAATGAAGGGGCGCCTGGGTGGCTCAGTCGGTTAAGTATCCAACTCTTGATTTCAGCTCAGGTCATGATCTTGGGATCATGAGATCAAGCCCTGTGTTGGGCTCCAAGCTAAGTGTGGAGCCTATTTGAGATTTTCTCCCTCTCTCCTTCTCCCTCTGCCTCCCTCCCCAAATCCATCTTTCCCCCCACCCCTGCCTCAAAAAAAAAAAAAAAAAAAAAGATAATGAAGACCAAAATTGACTTAAGTTATCAGGTAAGATCCAACTACCCACTTATTCATCCAGTCACTTCAACAAGCATCTGTAAGGTCTCAGGAAGGTAATAATAATGAACAAGGCTCAGCTGCCAGTAGGACTCAAAATGTCAATAAAACCATAAAAGGATGATCTGATAGGTGCACCAAAAGTGGGGTAATGAGTTGGGGTTTATGCCACACCAATAAACTCCTGACAAAAAGGGACTTCTCTGTGGTCCCAAAACAGTCTATACTACTATTGTAACAGTACTATTTGGCCTAAGAAATTTCATTGAAAATGAGCTATATAATATACATACAATGGAATATTATTCGGCCTTAAAAGAAAAAAGGAACTATACGACAACCAAATGCCAAATGTGACAACATGGATGAACCTGGAGGACATTATGCTAAGTGGAATAAGTCAGTCACAGAAGGACAAACATGGAACGATTCCACTTATATGAAGTCTCTAAAATGATGAAACCATAGAAACAGAAAGTAGAATGGTGATTGCCAGGGCCTGGGGAAGAGGGAAATGGGAAGTTACAGTTCAAAAGACATAAAATTTCAGTTAGGAAAGAAGTTCTAAAGATCTGCTGTACAACACTGTCCTGTTGCAGACACTACTCTATCACGTACTTGGCATTTGTTACGAGTGTAGATCTTGTTATACACCACAATTAAAAAAAAGGACAATTTCATTGAGACCATTTTTATTTTACTGATGAAAAAAAAAATGAGGATCAAAGGTGTCAAAAGACTTATCCAAAGTCACTGAACTTGTAAGTGGCAGAGAATCAACAGTACAACAGTGTAGTTAGGAGTCAGTGTGGTCTCCAGCATGTTCCCTAAGCTTCTGGGGTTGTTATGAAGATTAAAACAGAAAATACTTAAATTACTTAACACAGTGTGTGGCATGGACAGCTTCATTAATATTAACTCATACTAGCTAGCTGTCCAGTCTCTAAAGGCTCTATAGATACATTTCATTTGAACCCAAAGACAGTGCTAGGAAAGGGAAGGTGGGTGTCATCATTTTCATTTCAGAGAAAAAGAAACAGATATTAGTGATTTTCCCTAAAATACACATCAGGGATTGAGCCATGATGGAACCAGGGATTTAATGTCCTTCACCTTAAATGTTTCCTCTCTTAAGCAATGAAGCTGCTTCTTATTGCACTATAAGCAGTTATAAAAATCTATACTTTACTAGACTGAATTAGACTTGTTCTCTACAGGATTGTCTCTCTTACCAGGGAGTTTTCTCTCTGAAGCCAGAGATGAGGTTTTATTTATCAGGGGTGTTCTTATAATGCCTATACAGAGCCATAGATATAATAGGTATTCCACAAATACTTGCTGAATCAAATGAAGAAGCAGACAGAGGCAGGCATATATTTGGGTGATACAAAGGAAGTTGCTCCCCTAAGTTTCTGATCAAGTACCCTTCAATTGGCTATGGCCAACTAATGTGTACTAAGAAGCCCTAACTCCTGTCTTTGAGTAATACCCCAAATCCTGGGCAAATTGGGTTCCCTCTAGAAGGTGCTAGGCCCCCTGTGAGCTTGTGGGAGTAGTTCCTTTAAGATTCTTTGGGTTTTGTTTGGTTTTGTTTCTTTTGACTTTACTCTTCTGTGGCTCTGTGTGCTCCTCACATTGAGTCTGGAAGTCTGGGAGGGGGAGTCTGTGGCCTGGATATCAAATTTTCCTTTGTGTTCATTTAGAAGCAGTCATTCTATGATGCCACACTATTTCTACTTTCCCATTCCTGGACCTGTGCACTCATCCTCATTTGTAGGGCGGCCCCTGCTTCTTTGTGGAGTGGGAGGCAGATGTTGCCAAGACCCAAGCTCCAGACTTCTTTCTTTCCCTTGCTCTTAAGTGCTGCCGGTGCTTGGACACATGGAATGCTCTCTGGCTCTGCCCACCCATGAATGAGATCACTAATCAGGACTAACCAGGAGATGATTGTCCTGGAAACAGAAGGTGTTCCTGTAGTCACTAGTGCAAAAATCATGGACCTCAAGCACTGTTATGATTACACAGCCCCTTTTCATTGTGATATAAATAACATTCAATTATGGAAGCCACATGTTACGCTTTGATGGAGCCACTTGTGAAAAGTCAGCAAAGGTAACATCTGTACAAATATTCAATGGGGAAAAAAACAAACAAACAAAAAAAAAACAAAAAAAAAAACAAATATTCAATGGGGCCCTTAACCCGAAGCTTAGATTAATGGCTGTAGGAGATCATATATATGGTAAGTTTATATTTCAGTCATACACCACTAAATTATAATGGGTAGCTAGCAAAAGATATTCTGGATTTCCTTTGAAGTTTGAGAGATGGGGAGAGAGTGAGAGAATGTGTGTGGGTGTATACGTATATGTGTATATTTGTACGTATGTGTGCAACTAGATGTTTTCATAGCAGTGAATTTGGTATTGGCATGTCTGCAAATCTGCCACATTTTAACTCCCTGAGCCAGCAAAGCAATTTCTGGTAATATTACTTTCCCAGTAATACAAAACTTTCAAATGAGTCATATCTAGATTGTAATAAAATATAGAAACCATGAAATATTTCAGCCTTAAAAACAAAATCCAAAGAAAATGAGTCTAATTATTAGCAATGTATTGCAATAAATGAAGAGACTATTTCATGTGTATGGAAATAGAGATGTTTACTGTGTGTTAGGGAAATAAGAGAAATCTGTTTCCTTTCAGATGTTTCATTCCATTTGATAAATGATATCAGAATGGCCTGGTAGCAATAGCATTTGCATATTGACAACCCTTGCTAATGCTGCCTTAATTTAGCTGTCACGCATAATCACATATTCGAATGACTTCTTTGACTAGACCTATTTCTGAGAACATAATTATAGTATATTTTATTTGTGGTAATTACTGCATTCTTTGAGAGCATCTTACATAGTCTATCCTTTGACTTGTTTAGTTTTAAGACATCCTTTTTCATGATTCCTCTTGGAAAATGACTGAACTAGGGCTTTTGTCCAAATGCAAAAAGGGCTTCCAGTTGATAAAAATTACTGAATCCGACCATGCAAGCGGCAGTCTGTAAGATGGCAAGCTTACTGCCCTTGCTCATTTTGCCTTCTGTTCCTCTTTATTGTGGTTCAGATGACACTGATGACTTGTGAACCATTCATTATAAGGACATTCATGGATTCTATGGAAAAATGAATTTTAAAAAATTCTAGAAGAGGAAACAGTGTAGTGACTCCCTTCTGAAATCTCTCCGGAGTCTTTCTGTTTCAGTCTTACCTCTTGATGGAGCGTGACCCTGGAGAGCTCATAATCACAGGTTATAGTGCCAATCAAGGAAGAATGAAGAATGATATGAGTAAGCCAAAAGTTCTTTTTTCCCCTCAGTTTGGCAGATGGAAACCCCTAATAAAGAAGAATAAAGGATTAATAAAAGACAAGACTATGGTAACAGTACCCAAATGTTTTAAGAGTATTTTGCATAGGATTCTTTTTAAAAACACCCTTGCTTTTTCAACCCCCCACTGTCTTCCATGTTTGGTATCTTTCTGGCTCCTGAGTAGAATTCTAGCTTAGTTCAAATGGACTGCCTGTCTGTGAATCGTAGACACCCCAGCCCTTCCCATACCACCTCCTACCTCCCAGTGCCTCATTGTTTTTATTCATTCCAGCTTGATTTATTTTTGCCACCTGGTTCCTGTCTCTGGGATCACTTGTCACAGCTCATGCCTAAGCACATTTTGCTAGTGTGGTGTTGTGGAAAGACCATGAGCTTTGGGATTTGAAATCCCAGCAACTAGTTCCTGGCTGCGTAAGCTCTTTCTGTGTCAGTTTCACTAAATATAAAAAGAGAATATTAATACTTTCCTATTAGGATAAAAGTGAAGAATTCACAAGTTAACCATATACAGTGTTTATTACAGTGGCTGGTACCTAGCACATGCTCAACGCCTATATACTTCTTTCTCCTGACATCCACTCGCAGAGACATGTCTGCTTCCCCTTGCACTGGACAAGTCCACTGCCTTTCCAGGCACTGGACACCTGTTTCTGGCCAATTTGACTCTTTCCCTTTCCTGGCCTTCTCCCTAATGACTGTGGGTTTGTGGGTCATGACATTGTGACAAGGATGACCAGTGCTGCAACCTCCTATCCACACCCTTCATGTTGTCTTGTCCTCCATACTTCTTCCCAACACCTGTCTTCCTGTCACGGGTAAACTACCTGTTAACAGTTATCAGTTACACATCTGTTATCATTGTTAGCAGAAACACTAAAGGAGGAGAGGAAAGAATCAATAAAGATATAAGCTGGGGTTTCTTGGGATCCACTAAATAAGTTAAATCTTCAAAAATGGCATCATCTTAAATTTAACACCACCACCATTTTAACTTTGTACCTTATACTCTTTATTTCCCTCTTTATAAGAGTTGGTACTAATGATACTTTTCTCTTTTGTTTCACCACACCAGGAAATCAGTTGTCATCAATTTCTTTTAATTTGAAGAATCCATTGCCGAAACTTTCTGAGTTTTCTTCTATGGACATACTTTCACTAATTTTGTCAAAATCTGTAATTTAAACTCTGCTTCTGTTTTAAATAGGTAATTTGGACTTTTTCCTACTTAATAGCTGAGTGATTATCACCAAAGAATGGCCATGGTCAAGTTTTCTGCCAGTATCATTCATGTTTTATCTTTTTTTTTTTTTCCATGTTCTATCTTTTATCAGGGATTTTAACTTTTGTAGCTCTCAGTTTTGAAGATTCTAAGAGGTATAGAAGCTCCGGGTGTTGGAAACAAGCTTAACATTCTTAAATAATTGAAATGATATTCTTGTCAAGTGGTCACTTGGCCCAGCTTGAACAATCCCAGTTAGTATAATAATTGAATCTCAAGGCATCAACCCACTCCATATTTAGACAACTTTGACTATTAGAAAGCCAAGCCAGACTGTATTACCCATTTTCTTCTTCCTTAATCTCAAATTTGTCTCTCGGATTCATGTGGAGCAAAGCTGGTTTCTCTACTTCTAAACTCCTTAAGCATTAGAAGGCAGGTGTATTGTTCCCCATATACTCTTCCCACACCCAACATTCCTTAATGGGATAAATATATCCATTCACTCCAGTCACTCATAAAACAAATGTTTTTTTAATACATAAGCTTATCACGTTTGCCATAAAGTTAGGAATTTTTCTTTCTTTGCAGTAATGCCACAGAAATGATAGTCATCAAAGTCATCTCCAATAGATGTCATATGTTAAAAACAAACTACAACAAAAGAGAGTGTTTTAACAAATGTTATGTAAGAAATTGTTCATTTGAAGTAATATCTTTGCATACTCATCTATGTTGTCTTGAACATGTAACGTTGACATAAGGGAACTGCTAACCATATATAGATATATGTGGATGTGGGGGTGAGTGGTATGATTTTGGACATTACTAATGTGTCTGCCTTTCAGAGTCCATGACCTTTGGCCCCGTCAACCTGAGACAGCCCTCTGCCTAATAGAGGAAGAGAATTCATTACAAAAAATGATGAAGAGAAAAACAGACTAATATATAATTCCTGGAATGAAAAGCAGGGATAAGGCAAAATAAAAGCATTTTAACCCAGACTATCATCCTGAGAGATGATTTCCCAAATGCCTTTGTTTTTTCCCTTTTTAACATATCAGGTGCTAAACCCAGAGAATCCCATAGCAGAGAAATATCCTTCCATCCCATGACAGCAAAGTTCTGTTCTTCACAGAGATAGAACGCAGAACAAAAAGCAAAACCAACCTCTTTCCTAGGCCTGGAAGATGATAATGGGAAGGGGACAGAGAGGAAGAGAAGCAAGGAACACATTGGTCAGATGTGTGCCTCCCTACTTCCCCTCTCTGGACTATGGAGTAGATGCAGGAGTCCAGTGGGTCCTGACTCCCTTCTGAGGCTCACAAAGATAGATCTTCAAGTCTTCCTGCACTAAGTAAGCATACTGTCATTCCCCCAATCTTGCAGTGTTGTTGCGGAGCTGGAGCTTTCCTGGGCTTCCCAAGGTGATTGGTCTCTGATCCTTGGAGTAGGTGTGGAGTCTACTGAGGCACAGGGGAGTCTTAACAGCAGACACTGGCCAGGAGCCTCAGGGTTTGGATACAGCAGGTGCCAAAGTGAGACAGGATTGGCCATAGAGTCAACTGGCTATAACTAAATTGGGAGAATAGGACCAGTTTACAGACTCTAGCCATGAATGACAAGACAGACAGCAGCCACATGGACAAGGCAACATCATCTAGGAGACCAGAGCACTGTGCTCAGGACCTCAATGTTTCTCCATTTTACCCCTCCCATACATCCAGCTGCCTTCTTTCAGAGCTAAACAAGGGAGAGCAGAGGAGATCTGAGAACTGAGATTTCCTCCCACTCCTGGGGAGACTATTGTCTTCAGAGACTATGAAAATAATCAAATTAGATCAGGCTTGAAATGGGTTAGAGATGTATTTCAAATTTTTCCCCTAGCTAGGGGATGGGGGCTCATGTGGAAAACCATAAACAAACAACAACAAAACATTTTCTCTGCATACATATCTGACTTGTGTTCATAACAATTTTCAACCGCCATTTTGTATCAACTATCCCTAAAACACCTCTAATCATATCTGAAAGAGGAGAGAGATTGTCATTAGTGATTTATCACCTCAAGCTCACTGATGCCTGAAGTTAATCTCAACTTTCTATTCATGTAGTGGCTTATTTGCACATAGTGTGTTACATTAATTTTTCAGCACACTTTTTATGTATTTTTATTAAAGTATACGTTTCTTTTGACATTTTAAAAGCCTTGTTGGTATTGCAGTAACCGATGCATGCGTTCATTGGTTTGATTCATGCTCGCTTCTTGGCTTTACTGTTTTTGTTTATCTTCAGTGAGAGCAGAGCAGAAAGTCCTGTTTATCCTTTGCTGTTCATTCAATATTCATCTAGGTTTTTACATATTCCCAGAGTGCATTATTCTTTAGGCTTATATGCCACAGAGCTAGGGGACCTGATAAATTTGATAATTTCAATGAAAACAATTTTTAGTATTATACAATGGATTGCAGAGTTAAGGAAAACTAACGGTTTTACTTTAGGATTCTGATTTCAGGTGCTTGATCCTTGGAGTAGAGTTGGATTTGTTGAGATTTATTTTATCCCGAGCTTCTACTTTCTTTGTTTTTTAATTTTTTTAATTTTTATTTTTTTTGAGCTTCTATTTTCCTATAGAGTTATAAGAAGTTTTATTAAAAAAAAAAAAGAAGGTATATTATCCATGGTTGTGTTGTGTGTATATTTTGGGGGAAGGCATAGAGATTATCTCGTGGGATTAAAAAAATTCTGATTTTTTTTACTACAAAAACATTCCGCAATATTTATTGAGCATCTACTCCATACTGTTCCATTGCCTAGTGGCCTTCATTAAGCAGCACTCTGTCCCGTAGAAATTTCAGGTAAAGGAGTCTGGGTTGAATGAATGGGTTAATGCATCGTCTCATTTTACCAAGGAGGCTCCTGGAGACTTTGCCTATACTTAGAGGTATGTCTCCAAGGTTGGGAATTCTGAGACTGAAGGTCTGCAAAGAAACATTTGGGAGAGAAGGCCTTTCAGTGTCCCTTAAACCATAGCGACAGACTGCTTTTCCCTGGAGCAAAGGCAGTAATGAAGGAACAATGCAACCACAGAGAATGGGCACACTGAGATCAGGTGAGTCCTAGTTCTATCAAGTTCTAGGGCCTGTGTGCTCTTGAGTAAATGACATGACCTCTCAAGGTCTTAGTTTCACTTGTCTGCAAATTGAAGAAACAATGGGAATTGACCTATCTCATAGAATTGTGATGATAAATGAAGAGAGCCTTTTGTATACTATAAAGCATTTGCTGTCATAACATTTTTTTTCTTGGCACAGGTAAGCAAGGGCAGAGAGGAGAGGAGGACTGGGAGTGACTGGAGAGGAGAAGTAGTTTTGGTGGAGATCCTAGTTTGGGGAGAAGGGAACTTAAGTCTTTCTAGACCTTGTTCCTACCAGATGAGTATCTCATGGTATAGCCTTAGGCACTTAGGCAACTTCTGCACGACTTGTCTTAGTTCCTCGGCTGCTAAAACAAAATGCCATAGACTGAGAGGCTTATAAACAACAGAAATCTGTTTCTCCCAGCTCTAAAGGCTGTGAGAAACATAGCCTTCCCCTCACCAGGTTCCTCTGAGTCTGGGACCTACTCTCCTTCCTTCCCTCTGACTTACCCTGTTCTGGTATATAGCAAAGTGTACATTTAGCATTTGGTCTATATGGAGTAAGGTAGATGGGAACTGAGCAAATTCTTGGACATTGGAGGTGATCTCCTTCCTGCAGGTGATGTTCTAAAGAGCTACTAGTTATTGCTAGAAGGAAGTCCCATCAGCAAACCAATGAGAAGATCAGTTTACCTGTTATATTCACTCACCAGAGTAGCAACTGAAAGCACGGATATGGTGATTACCTTGTCCCACACAGCTTCTGCTTGCTTGGATATGCCTTTCTGAGTAGCTTTCTAGTTTAGCAATTCCTCCATCCTCTAATTTCTCCAAGGTGTTCATTTTCATCAACTCTCTTCCCCTTGCTTGCCCTTAATTCCCTCTGCAGCCTGGGAGAACATTGTGGAGACTTAAAGGTAAGTCTCAATCTCTCTAATCCTCAGTCTTTCAAAAGTTTGGCCTCACTCCCAAGTTCTTTCCATTTTCTTTTCGGAAATCAAAGCCAAAATGTCTGCTGACTCATTCCGACCTTTTGCCTTGACGTTTCTATTCTGAGACAATCACTACAATGGACTATATGCATGTGTCCTGCCCCAACCTATGCATATATTGAAATTGTAAACCCCAGTGTGAGGGTGTTAGGAAGAGGAGCCTCAGGGAGATGATTAATGATTAGGTCATGAAGGTGGAGTTCCCTTGAATGGGATTTGTGCCCTTATGAAAGAGAGCCCAGAGATCTCCCTTGCCCCCTTCTACAACATGAGGTTATGGTGAAAAGGTGGCCATCTGTGAACCAGGAAGCAGGCTCTCCCTGGACACTGAATCTTATGGTGCCTTGATCTTGAGCTTCCTAGCCTTCAGAGCTGTGAGAAACAGATTTCTGTTGTTTATAAGCCTCTCAGTCTGTGGCATTTTGTTTTAGCAGCCGATGAACTAAGACAAATCATGCAGAAGTTGCCTAAGTGCCTGAGAGGATATGGGGTGTGGGAAAGTTTGAAGGTCAAGTAGGGCAATATACTTGGAAAGATATGTCAATAGTAAAAAAAAATGATCCTAGCATGCACATATTTGGATTGTTTACTGTGACGGATTGGAGGACCTCAGAATAAATTTACATTAATTGTCTCTCCTCTTCTAAGAGATGTTTTTATTGTGTACACCAGAGACAGAATCCAGCCCTTGCCTTCATCAGTGCCTAAGGTCCAGATTTAAACAAAAGCTGCAAAAATTGTATTCAGCAAAAAATCATAAACTTGGTGTAAAGATGATGCCTCTTTTTGGGTTAAGTAGTCTAGAAGATTTTGTTTCAAATTTGTACAAAAGAGCACATCTCTCGAGGCCATTCTAGGTACAATCTGTCCTGGCATACCAAGTAGGGGCAGAAAGACATCTTATTTATTGACTCTCATAGAATTACAACACTTGTTCATTCAACTTTGACTTTGTTACCTTGATTTGGTTCTATCTTTTGGTTTTAGCATGAATAGAAATTAATTAAAAAAAATCTTAATTTAAAACAAATCCAAAATCCCTAAAAATTTATATTCTTTTACTTGCAAAAAATAGTTCAACATCTTGAGTTTGATTTCATCCTCTGTTCCCACATATTTTATCAGCTTTCTTCTCATTATCAATTTCACACTGCAAAGTAGCGTGGGGCTGACAATAACAGATAGGAGAACAGAGATAATTAAAGTAAATTTCTCAACTATACTTAGAAATTAGGGCAAAAAATGTGTGAATAAAAATAGGATACAAAGTGTTTGATGTTTGAAACCAGCCTTTTGTAGTTCAGTGACTCTTAACCCATGTTAGAACTGGTAAACATTGAAGGAAACATTTTATTAAACAATTGAAAAAATTTCAATATATCTTAATACAAATTTTCTTTTCTGTAAAATAAGGCTAAGTACTTATGGACTTTACATAGATCTGAGGATCAAAATTTCTTTTGAACTAGAACAACCTTACACGTATTAATAATTATTGCTTTCGTCCCCTCCCCCTACCAAGACCAAGTTCTGCTCATTCTCTGAAGTTTATTCATTGATTCTGCCCTCAATCACTCAGATTGGCCTAAACTGTAATCTCTTTAAATATCTACTACTTTTTTTTTCAGGAAGTCTTTTCTAGAACTCCTGAAGCTGCCCACATTTGTATAATCTGGTTTTCCAGTGGGATTTCTATTTCTATTCTTTCTAAGTGCATTTTGTAGCATAAGGACAAATCATGGCCTATTGTAAAAATTGCTTGTAAAATTCATGAAATATGTCTTGTCTCAAATTTGAGAAATATTTTAGAGTCATTTGAAATCATTACATCCTCGAACTTCAATATTCTATCAGCAACCTTCTTTCTAAAGTGACCCCATTTGTTATAGCTCTCATATAAGAGTAATCTTCTGTAGGATGAGGCTGATTAGTATACAGGTGGGAAAATCAGTGCCTAGCTCATAATATGGGCTCAATAACCATCTGTTGTATGAATTAAAAGAGTGACTGTGGCCATACTTTGTTTCTGTGAAGACATAGAGCCTAGACCTGCCTCTAAGTCTACATTGTAATACATCAGCTCAAAAATGGCATCCTTTACTTCAAAGCTCTACATTAGTAATCTTAAACTCAAATGCATTTTCATAGCACAGCTTTTAGTTTGAGCCTTCTATAATTATATTTCCCATTTTATTCTGATGTTCACTGTGCTTTTTAAAGGTTTCTTCTGCCCATATCACATTTAGATTCCTCTTTTTGTCCCCAAACAATACCAAACTATTTGGGGACTTAGTTCACCCTGAAAGAAATGTGGAATTGAATGATACAGTGTTGCTTCCTTGATGTGGTGAAGAGAGGTAGGACAAGTTGGTGTTAGCTAAAGTCATTGTGAGTCAGCAGACTCACAATGTCATCTCGAAAATGAAGCCAGAATGATAGAACATCACCATGGTTAGTAAAGTATTCGATAGCAAAGTTCAATGGTTATTTCATGAACTGTGCAGAGCTTCAGACATGAAGACGTTACTATGTCACAGGAAATTCTATTTCCTTCCAGGACCCTTTCACAATAATTCAAATAAGCCTAACCAAAAAGGGATTCATTGCTATTATAATGTGAGTCCGAGAGAAATTTCCATCCAGGCATATGTTTGATTAGATCAGGCTATAAAGATGTTACTAGGGCTTCATCTCACTCAGTATTGCTCAACTTTATTCTGCGTGGAGGTTCATGACACACAATAGGCAAAATAGCTGCCAGATGAGAACTTCAGACTCTCGTCCTCTTAGCAACTTAGAAAGGGAGATTTCCTCCCAAAGTTCATATAGATATCCACAGAGATGACTTATCAGTCTCAGTTTGCATATTTCTACTCCTATGGCCAGGGAAGGTAGGAAGATGTGCTGGAAAGCTTCTCTAGGACATCATGGAATGGGGATGAGTGGTTCCTTCAAGGATGTGACACTGGTGGATAAAAACAATATGCTCACAACACCTAGTTTTAATATCTCTAGAACAGAGCTAAGATCTGTCTCATAGAGCTGTTAGTAAGATTGAGTGATAGAGTGTAGACTTCTTGGCATTTGATTGGCATTCAATAAAGGATAACCATTATTACTATAGGAGCTGTGTTAACTGTGCAACCTTCTTTTATCACTGAATTGTGATCTTTATTGTTATAATCCCATATTACTATTATGTTATCTAAACTTACTTTCCATTGTCAGGGAGGAAATGGTGGGAAGTGCTAATTTTCAGCTTCAAAATATCAAATATTATAATTATTATTTTATGATTTTAAAATGCTTTTATATGCATTATCATTTGAATCTAATCAGTAACGTTGGGAGCTAGGCATGATTATCATCACCACTTTATGAAGAAAGAAATTTAGATTTAGAGAAATTAAATGTCTTGTTCAATACTACACAGTTGGTATGTAGCAAACTCAAGATTCAAGACGAGTTCTTCTGACTCTAAATCTTGTGTTGTTTCTTGTATATTATGTAATCATGAATTTACTTGTAGAAGGTATTAAATTTTCTGTAGAATCAGGGTTTTAATGGAATACTTTGCAATTGAACATTTTTTTAAAGATTCTATTTATTTATTTGAGAGTGAGAGAGAGAGAGCATGAGCACAGTGAAGGATAAAGGGAGAAGCAGACTCTCTGCGAATGTGGGCTTGATCCCGGGACTCCAGGATCATGATCTGAGCCGAAGGCAGATGCTTAACTGACTGAGTCACTGAGGTGTACCGAAATAGAATACATTTTTGTCCAAAAATCAGACAACTTATAGGAAACATTTTACAGAGTATGAGGAACTGTGCTATTATAAAGAATTTTGATTTGAACAATGGGAGTATTCTAAACTAGCATTATGAAAATGGCTGTGCTAATAAGTAGGAAGGTAAAGAAGATAAAATTCATATTTCTCTCAGTTTTGCTGATCTGCAGAAGAGATACCAACTGAAGATCAAACCTCCCAATCCTTAGGTCTCCCGCAGGAGTTACATTTTGCAACTATTATTTTTGTTTTTTGAGGCTGAGCTTTAGAGCAGAAGTTGTGTTTATAAAGAGGTCAGAAAACCACTTGTTAATGATATGCCATGGATCTGTTTTTGTTGTTTAGGAAAAGTAGCAATATCAGTAATTTCTAAACTGGGCCTCTCAATGGTACACAGGATTGGGCCCTTCTTTGGAATCAGGGGGTCACTGAACCCTCATTTGTGAGTTGCTTTTAAGGACTCTTAATTCTAAGTCTGGCATGGGCGTTTAGGGCACCATCAAGCACTCATCCCTTGCCCCAGAGTTTCTTAAATTACCTGTCTGTAAATCTCAACGTGTAGCTGCATTCAGTTACCATGGCAACATACTTGATGTCTGTATATAAGTTTGAGCATATTCAGGTCACTTGAAAACCAAAAGATGTCCCTAAATACATAAATAAAGCAAATGCAAAATGGATGTTTGAGCATTATTATTTATTTATTGTTAGTTTATAGAATATAAAAGAAAAAAATCGATTGACAGCAGGCTTTATGATGTCTGCAGAGATCTGGGCTCAGGTTTACAAGCCTGGAATGAGAGAGCAGATTTTTGACCTCTGAAATGACTAGTAGTTGAATTGGCTACTGCTAGAATAAGAAAAATTCTAGTTGTCTAGAACATTTTGAGTTTATCAGACTTGTAATGACTTATGTTCAATAAGCCAAAGGCAGAAGCATGAACAGGCTGAGGTTTGTGAGCCTGAGGCTTTGGAGACCATAGGACAAGGTCTCTATTTCTGCCATGAAAGTTGATAATGGAGCATTATGTAATGAATGTCTTATGAGGGCACTTGGGTATGGGTGTGCAGGGGGCACGTGCATCTAGATCTGCAGTCACTGCGGATATTGAGAGGAAAGTCACATCTTAAATATACCTTTACACACATGAACATTTTTTATCCCTCTGTATCCTTACTTTCTTTTTAATCAAGAGATAATTTACATACAGTGAAATGCACATGTGATAAATGTAGTTCAGTGATTTCTGACAAATGCATCTACCCATGAACGCTTCACTTCAAACAAAATATAGAACATTTCTATATTTCTAGAAAATTCACTTGTGCGTCTTTCCAGTAAGTATCCCTCTTCTAGAATTTCAAAGAAATGAAATCATACAGAGTTTATTATTTAGATATGGCTTCTTTATCTCAGCAGAAAATTTGAGATTCATCTATGTTTTTCTGTGTATACTTAGCTGCTGAATAGCATTTCATTGTATGGATATATGAAAATTTGATTATTTATTCTTCTGTTGAAGGACGTTAGAGCTGTTCTTTTTTTTTTTAAGATTTTATTTATTCATTTGACAGAGAGAGAGAGAACGCATAAGCAAGGGGAGCAGCAGAGGGAGAGGGAGAAGCAGGCTCTCCGCTGACCAGGGAGCCTAATGCAGGCTCCATCCCAGGACCCTGAGATCATGACCTGAGCTGAAGGTAGACACCCAACTGACTGAGCCACCCAGGCACCCCCATTTGGGTTGTTTAAAATTTGGGACTAACAATAATCAAGTTGCTGGGAAGCATTTATGTTCCAATATTTGTGTGGGAATGTGCTTTTGTTTCTTCTTTCATTCAAGTGACATTGTCAGGCCATAGCAGGTTTTTTTTTTTTTTAAGATTTTATTTATTTATTCATGAGAGACACAGAGAGAAGGCAAAGACGTAAGCAGAGGGAGAAGCAAGCAGGCTCCTTGCAGGGAGCCGAATGAGGGACTTGATCCCAGAACTCCGGATCACGCCCTGAGCTGAAGGCAGATGCTCAACCGCTGAACCACCCAAGCGTCCTGCCATAGCAGTTTCATAGCATAACCATATATGTTTAACTTTATAAGATACCGCCAAAATAAGTTTTGTGAGTTTTCCAAAACGATTCTATCATTTTAGACTATCAACAGCAATATTTAAGAGTTCTGAATGCTTCATACCCTCATCAATATGACATGTCATTCTTTTTAAATTTGCCACAGTAATGAGTGTCCAGTGATGTCTTTGTGCTTTTCATTTGGATTTTCCTGATGACTAATAGTATTGAACACTTTTTTGTATGCTTGTCATTTGTATGTTTTCCTTTATTAGTTGTCTCAATCTTTTCTCAATTTTTATTGGTTTGCTTGCCTATTTTTATAGCATTATAGGAGTTCTTTTTATATTCTGCACACAGATCCCTTCTTCAGATAGGTAAGTTCTTTCAGTCTGTGCTTCCTCTATTCATTTCCTTGACAATGTCTTTTGATGATCAGATTTTTTTAGTTTTGAGAAAGTCCAATTTATTGATTTTTAAATTTGGTTGCTGATTTCTGTGTGCTATTTAAGCAATCTTTGCTGTCCCCCAACTTCTGAAGACATTCTCTCATGTTGTTTTCCAGAATATTAACTCCAATAGAATTTCTATTTGTCCTAATATTGTAGCCCTTAGCTATCCATTTGATAGTTAAGCATTTGATATATGACTAGTGTGTGACCGAGAAATCACATTTTAACTTAAATTTTATTTTGATCAATTTAAATTAGATTTTGCATGGCACATGTGGTTAGTAGCATCATGTTGGATGACATAGTTCTAAAGGCTTTATAGTTTTAACTTCTACATTTATATCTACACTCCATCACAAATTATTAAATTATTAACTTTATTATTTGAAATTGTGGTAGAAATTCATTTTTCTCTTCATTTGTTTATCCAGTTGTTCCAGTACCATTAAATTGTGTTATCAAAAACAATTAGCTGACTCTATATTAGTCTATTTCTGGACACTATTCTGTTCCATTGATTTATTTGTCTCTTTATATTCAAATAAAACACTGACTTAATTTCTGTAAGTTTGTCTTACAATCAGTGTAACTGCATCAAATTATTGTTTAAGGTTGTTTTGGCTTTTCTAGTCTGTTGCAATTTTATATAATTTTTAGAATTTCTTTAGTTTTATAAAAAACGTGGTTTTTTTTTGAATTTTTATTGGGAAGTCTTCATCCATAGACACTGATTTAAAAAAAAAATCTAAGAAGCCACTTTTTATAGCCTCCATTTCAATTGCTCAGTTCATCATTTTATAATCAAGGAGGTATTAAGTAAAATTCTCAAGGCCTTGGCAGGGCTAGGATTTTAACCTAGATTTATCTGATTCCTCAACTTGTACTTTTCATCACAATTTCTCTTGTCCACTTATAAAGAGATAATTTATTGCAAGTGATCAATTTTCTCAGAAGAATAATTTCAAGGGAGATTATATATATGTATATAAACATATGTATGTAAATATATCAAAATATCAGTTATTATTATTCTTGCCATGTGTATAATTTTATCCCACATTCCATATAGTGGCATAATTTAAAATCCTGTTACACAGAAACAATTTGAGCTACACTCATGGTCTTTTATTTTCTCCTCCTATACTTACTTGCAACAGTACATAACTACTTTCACTTTCACCCTCTTCTTTCCTGAATCGATGAATGGATTATCTATCCTGCCTCATTCCTACTCACTTCAACAGAATACACACACACAAAAACTAGATTTCATCAACATTTGAAACTTTTTCTTTTAAATATACACTGTAAAGAATGTAAAAAGGCAAACTGCAGAGTGGAAAAAATATTTGTGAAGTATATATAGAACACAGACTTATATCTAGAATATGCAAAGAACACTTAACTGCTCATTAATATAGGACAAATATTCCGATAAACAAAAGATTTGGGGGATCCCTGGGTGGCTTAGCAGTTTGGTGCCTGCCTTTGGCTCAGGGTGTGACCCTGGAGTCCTGGGATTGGGTCCCGCATCAGGCTCCCTGTGTGGAGCCTGCTTCTCTTTCCCTCCTCCCTCCCTCTCTCTCTCTCTCTCTAGCTCTCTGTCTCTCGTGAATAAATAAAATGTAAAACAAACAAACAACAACAACAAAAAAAACAAAACAAAAGAAAGAACAAAAGATTTGATAGATAAACAAAGAGAAAAAAGGTTTGAACACTTTCCAATAGAATATATATATGATAAATGTGGTATACATAATATATATATTCTATGGTGTGTATGCATATATGTATATAAATTCTATGATATATATAAAATAAGCATTTAAAATGCTCAACAAAGATAGTCATTTGGGAAATGCAAATTAAAACTTTGAGAAAATCTACTACACATGATTAAAATATCTAAAATTAGAAACATTGACTATCGCAAGTGTTGAAGAGGACGTGGAACAGCTGGAACTCTTATACGTATAAAATGACACCACCACCCTGGAAAACAGGCTAGCAATTTCTCAGAAAGTCAAGCATTTACTCAACCATTCCACTCTCAAGAGAAATTCATATACTTGTTCATCAAAGACTTGTATGTGACTATTCAGAACAGCTTTATTAGTACTAGACAAAAAAATGGAAACAATCCCAATGTCCATCAATATGTAAATAAACACATTATGGTATATCATACATTTCCCACTAGTGATTTCATGACCTAAAACTTAGAAAAAACCCAGGCAAACAGACTTATATGACTTGGTCAAAACAAAACTGAAGGTGACAGCTTAAGTTTGGGATATTTCTCCTGCAACTGGCCTGATATGCTCCTACAGCCTGGCAAACTCTTTATGCTCGGAGATGCTGCTTTGGCATCTCCCTTTGGCAATGTTCCCACTCCTGGATTCCATAACAAAGATTATTACTGTCTGCTTTGAATTACTATTTTAGAGCCCATTTATTTTATTGAGTGACTGACAGTTTTGTAACAAAGACTGTATCTTATTTGTTTTTGCCTTCATTTGTCTAAGGAGAATAAATAGATAAATAAAGGTGTGAATACTTCTAGAAAAGATACTCCAATCGTTTTAGAGGTGAGTGTGTAGCTTTGTATAACTGTGATGCTCCTTTTGGCCTGCTTAGATGCATTAAGTTTGGCTCAAATTTTGCAGAAAGCCATGGGTTGAACTTTAAACAAAATATATTCTAGAGTCTAAGAGATTGTTTCCTTGAAACAGGACATCTTGTGAAGGTCAGAGTAATAAAGAATTCTGAAACACAAGAGTGGCCTTGCATACAATCCAGGGGTGATAAATGTCATTAAAAAGCCAACTTGTTCTTACAGCCTGACTCTGTGGGCCATGTCTTATCAATATCCTAGGGCTCTGGTTCTTTTCCAGTGGTACAATGGGTAACTGCTAACATTTGGCTTAATAATTTGATTTCTAACCTATTGAGTCACAGATTATTTTGAGAGTCTGATGAAAACCAGGGAGCTTCTTTTCAGCAGAAGATTCTTCTAGGTATGCCTACAATTTTATACATCTTATTGGGCTTTGTTTTCTACAAACCATCATGATAAGAACTCTGCATCAAATATTAACAGGATAATACCTCATTGGGATAATCAGGAACATTTAGAAGAATTTATTAACAAAGTGTATTGTATTGCAGTGACTGTTGTAACAAATTACCACAAACGTGGTGCTTTGAAACAAGAGGAATTTGTTCTCATAGTTTTCAAGGTCAGAAGTCCAAATCAGTATCTTTAGACTGAAATCAGGGTGCTGGCAAGACTACTTTCTGGGAGCTTTAGGGGAGAATTTATTCCTTGCCTTTTCAAAGGTGGCTGCTGGCATTCCTTGGCATGTGGCTGTATCACTCTTCATGGTCACATTGCCTACTTTTATTCTGTCTGTTATAAGGACATGTTTGAAAGCATGTAGGCCCATCTGGATAATCCAGGATAATCTTTCCATCTCAAGATCCTTCACTTAATCACATTTGCAGGCACTTTTTCCTTATAATACTTATAGGTTTCAGGGATATCTTAGGTAGGCATTATTCAGCCTACTATACAAAGGAACTATTTAAAAAAATAGGCAAGGTCTAGTAGGAGAACCACAGTAGTCCAGAAACCACTGGTAAGGAGTAGAGGCTCTGCTTCAATCCTTAGGCCTGAAGAGGCAACAGGAAATGTGGTCCTGGGACCTGGAAGGACAGAGTCATGAAAAGAAGTTCCTTGAGAGGAACAGAGGGCTCCCTCCCTCCCCCTTCCCCATCATGATTTAAGGAACGCCAGCTTGAGACAAATTTGAAAGGAAAAGGTCAGGGCAGTCACATCCTGATAATGCTCTACCTTGTCTCCTATCTGGTTTCTCATCAGCTTAAGCCAATTGGAAACCAGTAGGTGCAGGTTATTGAATCTACACAGGTTAAGCTCTCACAGAAGAGAGCAGGGTAGAGAAGTGTGGAGAGTAGATCTAGAAGCACAAAGGAAGATACTCATCACTTAGTAATTGGCTCAAAGGGGACCGTCATCCGTGAACAATTTTCAGGCAATTTTTTTCCTTACAGAAGTGTCATTTTTGAGCATTGGAACACTTGAAGAACCAATTATTCCTCTAGGTAGCTCTTCAAATACTTGCCATTGCTAGTAAGACAATCTGGAGTTCTGTGAAAGCAGGGACTTTGCCTATTTAGTTTACTGATCCTGACCTAGTTTTTAATCTATAAATCCATACATTGTCTATTTGTTGAATAAATGGAGCAGAAATATAGTGTACAAATACCTCATGGTCACCCTCCGTATTGCTCCATATTTCCTAGCAGGTGTTTGTTTCTCTTTCTGCACCTTTTGGCCCAATACAGCTGCAGTTGCTCCATGAGACTTTGCTGCTCTACCCTCCAAAGGAGATAGTCCTTTGGTACTGACACAGTTTCCTTCTACACTCATATTCCTCTTGTGGGCCTGGTTCTTTTTTTCATTATTAAAAATATTTATTTATTTATTTATTTATTTATTTATTTATTTATTTATTTATGAGAGACAGAGAGAGAGAGAGAGAGGCAGGCAGAGGGAGAAGCAGGCTCCATGCAGGGAGCCTGACGCGAAACTCGATCCCAGAACCCCAGGATCATGCCCTGGGCCGAAGGCAGATGCTAAGCTGCTGAGCCGCCCAGGGATCCCGGGCTTGCTTCTTTTAGCTCCATTGAGCACAACTGCTTAATTCAGGTAGATTCAGGTGCTTTTAGAAGTGATTTTATTAAGTAAAATCTTTGAAGGAAACAGAAAGAAGGCAACTTTACTTATAGGGCTTTGTGTGACTATCATCCTCTTGGAATCCTACGAGGAACAAATATGGGAATTGGATTTGGTTAGCTTATCAGCAGAATCCTGGGGAGGGGGATTCCTGTGGTCCCACAGTGTGGAAAGGGACATAGGAAAGGAGCTGCCTCTGAAGGTGCGGTGTTACAGAAGCTCACGAGATAGAATCAGCGGGGCACTTGTCTACTGGTAGTCGGGAGCTCCCGAAGGCAATTGTGGGGCTGACAGAAAGCTCAGAGGCCACTGGGTCTCTGTGATGCTGCCAAATGTCCTCAGGTATCTGGGACCATTAGAGCTCAGTGGCTTCCATATCACACACTTTGATTTCCAAGGGGTTGCAGACTCTGAGGTGGAAGATGGGGAACCCCTTCTGGTAAGCTGCACTGCCATCACCATCAAGATAAAGATCTTCAGACTATTGAAGACTTTTTGACAGAGCCTCTTTCTAACTGCCTGGTCTCCTCCAGTCTATCATCTCCCTTGCTTGTAATGTACTCCTCAAAATAAGGCCAATTGTTTTATGTCATTCAGCATCTGTGTATTAATGTTGCCTAACCCTTCTGCCTCAGATGGGGTAGCTGTCTATTTAACTGGGATGATGATATAACATCCAAGACATTTGGGCAAACACATCTTATTTCTTGACCTAAATTGACTAATAAACTTCCATTTTTATATATTAGGGAGTAGTGTATTGCAACAGACCCACACATCCCTAATGATACGCATCTGAGTTTCACCTAACACTGAAACTCCTAACACTGAAACTTACCCCATTCTTAAACATAATCCATCTTTCTGAGGATTATCACCTCTCATAAATTTTAATATCATCCACAACCTAACATGGTACCTATCCTTATTTCTGACCCTCACCTAAATCCTAATCTCAACCTGATCCTGAGTAAGTAAATGAATTAAGGCAGAAATGAGTGAACTGATCATCAAGCATAAAATTCTACATGGACTGTGACCATCATTCCCAGAGGGACCTCTTAGCTGGGCTCATAGATGTAGATTTTGGCCACAAGTTTTTGAAGGACAAAAGGAGGGACTTAGTATTCAATGCAATGATTTCCAGATTTAAAAGAATGTTTTTCTCCAAGAAGGCCAATGAAGGGTCAGGGCAGCAATACATTCCTTAAACAGAAAAGTAGTCTTGTAGACAAATCCAGGATGATAAATGCCACTCAGAGGTTAACTTAATTACTCTTCCAGTCTGACCTTGACATCTTTTCCTGCCCAGTATTGCCCTTGATTCAAGAGGACTTGTTTTTCCCACTTGGTGTTTGGCATACAAAATACACGCATAAATTGCTAAACTAGAAGCTAAATTCCAGTATTCTAGGGCTTTTTGAATTTGGTAATTGTTTTTTAAAATCTGAGGAAAGTCACTTTCTCCCCAGAAAAATGCACATAAATACACATACACACAATTTTGCCTACCATTTCAAGGATTTTAGTGATCCAAGGACCTCATATTTAGAAGCCATGAATTAGAGATATTATCTCCTTAGGTAACCGGCCCCAGAGAGTCTATTAATAGAACATTCTCCAGGCCAGTTCTTCTTGTTCTGAAAATGTCAGTCCTGGGCCTGCTTTCATTCGCTGAATGTTCTTAGTCTCTTATATCTGTGGTCACCTAGGCACCAGGTCTACTAGATAATCTATAGCAGAAACGTCATGAACAATTTAGACCATACTTATTTGAGGCTCTCCACTAGGCTTAGCTCTGCAAAGGGACATTAGATTTGCTTTCCAGAAACAGATGTTGCATGGGTGAGATAAATAAATCAGTAGGTGGCCAGATTCTTGCAGCTGCTAAGCACCTCATATCCGTGTGGACTTGTAGGCCGCTTTCTGTCCTCATATACAGATATACACCCACTACGAGGTGCTCATACTTGAACAAAAATACTTTAGATTCATTTATGCTGTGTCATGCACTCTACCAGAATAAAGTAGTAGTTACACTTATGTTATGGCTTAGAAAACTGAAGTATTGATCATACAGCAAATTTCCCAAAACTGCACCACAAATTTATGAGAGCTAAGATTAAGACTCTGCTTCCTGGCATCTCAGAATCATTACCTTTTACTAGTGGTCCTAGCTGTGATCTGGGCCTCTGGTCCTTGACTGCCCAGCCCACGTTAGTCCCCAAGGGCACCACAATTCCTCACCATCATGTCGTCTGAGAGAGAACATCTCAGCAATGCTCCCTCTAGCCCCACCTCATGAGTCTGGCTCCTTTACTTCCACTGGGCAGTTGCTCAAGTAAACAAGTTTCAAACTCCATTAGTTTTCTTGCATAATTACAATATTTTCCCTTTCTTTGGAGCTCAGGAGCAGAGCTATACTCTTCAGTTTGTACCTTACAGTGTGCCTCATCACTGCTGGCCTCTGCAGCTCCACGTCTATTTTCACGCCCTCATCTTTCCTCCTAGGAAACTATTCTATTTAGTACACATCTATTTTTTGTTTGTTTGTTTGTTTATATGTGTTTTATAAAATGTGTATTGTTTTGTGCATTTGTTTTTAATTTATGTGAGTAGTATCGTGTTATTATTGGGCTAAGTTAAAGTAATTTAGTGGCAATGACAGATAACCTCCCAAATTTTAGTGACTGAACACCATAAAATTTCTTGTTCACACAAGGGTATAATGGAGATGTTGCTTATTGGGTGGTTCTCCTCCAAGTAATGATTCAGGAATCCAGCTTCCTTCCTTCTTACAGCTCCACCATCTAGAACAGGCTCCCAATGTTATGTGGAGGGCTGCCTCATTTGAGACAGCTAGAAAGGGAAAAGAGCATGAAGGATCACCAAGTGTAGATATATTGTCTGCAATCCACCTGCTTTCCCTCAGAGTTTCAGGTACAAGTGCTCATAAAGGACTTTCACTCATGACTTTCACTTTCACTCATGACTTGTCTTTAAACATTAATTCATTCAACAAATATTGCTCTGCGCTCATCTCTTAGCCAAGTCCTGTACGAAGTTCCTTTGAGGAGAAAAAAGGACGTATGTGGCAACTGTACATATAAAAAAGCAAAAGCAAGGCAAAGGAAAACAAAAAACAGCAAAACAACAAACCAAAACAACAAAATCATGGTTTAATGAAGATGTCACAAAAATGCTGCCTAACCTTAAAAGAGGGTGTGACTAATTTTGATGAGTCAGAGAAAGGTTGATATTTATCGTATTTAATTGAGGAGGAAGGAGGGAAGGACATTGCAGAAATAAAGAATAATGCTTCCAAAAGCTGGAAAAAGCAGAGCAAGTAATTGGGCGTGGCTACAGCATTTGGGGGCAGCCAGCAAATGTTCAGGACCTTAATGCCAGGTTAGCAGTCTGGACTTTATCCAGTCTGGAATCACATTCAGGCTTTAGAAACACCATAAGGGTTCAAGTACAGTTTTCCAATTGAGTTGAACTTTTTATATTGCAATTTCCTCATTTGTAAAATTCCTTTGATGGTAATTCCTGATTTCCATCTGGCAGTCTCATTGTGAAGCTCAAATAAAAGGACATAACGTTTTCTTGTACAGTTTAAAGTTGTTTACAGCTAAGAATTTTGATTATAGTTTGTATCCCTCATTGGGAAATATGCTACCCTGGTGAGCCTTTGGCTACTCTTAGAAAATCTTACATATTTTATTAATTTTTATCATATTACATTTTCATATCTTTTTTCTCTTAGCTCTATAACTCCCATATTCTGCAGCATGAGACAGCAGATATAGCGTGTATCAATATATGTCTTCATTTGTTAAGTATCCTTTAAAATAATTGATAGGGGCCCTACCGATAGATAAACATAGTCTTTGGGACTTGGTGATTAGTAAAACAAAAATAAAGAAAAAAATAATTCTGCTAATTGAGAGGATACCTTAACAATAGGAACTCAGTGGCTGTGTCATGGGTTTGAGCCAGAGCACACAGGACCTCCATCTTCACAAGATTTGTTGGGGCCAGCAGAGGATCCCAGAAAGACCACAAGGTAGAAATGAAGAAATATATGGATAAAAAGTAGAGGGTTGGAAAGATGGGATACAGGCAGAAAAGAGATCCCAGCTGCTTTGAGGATTACAGAGGTCAGAGGGTACATTTTATAGTCTTACTTCCTACAAGAGTCATTCAGGGGGCTACAGGCAAGCCCTGGAAAGCTTGGTGAGCATTATGAAGTCCTGACTCTGGGGAGCATAAAACTGTCGGGCGTGGACCACAGGGAAACAAGGCTGGGTCTGGCCCTTGGGAAAAGCTCCATGATGGGAACAGGAAAGGAGCCCAGATGCTAGAGTGAGCATGAAGCTAGAGCAGTCCTAGCAGACCCTGTGGTGGAAACAGTTGTCCATTCAGACCAAACACGATGGTCACAGAACTAGAAGCAGCCCCAAGTCTGTTGGGGTGTTCAGCCTTCTTGGTTGTAAGGTCGGTGCTTAGTTAGCAAGCTTCCTTGCAACCACTCCATATTTAGTGCTCAGAAGATGAAGATTTTATGAGAAATTGAAGTCATCTATGGGAATCAGTTCACAAAGTCCACATAAGCCTCACGGTGAGGCACTGAGGCTCTGAACCAAGCCGGTATGGACTATGAGATTGAACTTTGACGTTGGGCTGCTCACTTCGTCTCTTCACAATTTGTGCGTGGCACTTAAATATTATTTTCTCAATTAGATTGCCTACACTCAGTGCCCCAATTCTGTCTCATTCACTTAGTAACTAACTCATTACCATCTGGCTTCTATTTTAGCAACTGGGTTCGAACTTTACTCTGTAAGTTCCCTTCAGCTTCCAAATTGTGAATATTTTTCTGGATATTCTGTCCCAGTTGACATTGCTACTCACCTTCCTTGTATCTTTTTGACCTTCTGTAAGTTTTCTTTCCTCCACTTTTCCCCTTAGATCTTGGGAAGGTTCTTCCATCAAACAATGCTCTGTCTTAGGTGATTGCCTAAGTCCTCGAGACTTAACTATCATCTACCTACTGACAGCTTTCAAGTTGGCCTAAAGTTTCTAAAGATCCTCATATCTGTGTATTTATAGGCTGCCTGGATGCCTATAATGTAATGATTACTACCAAAAACAGCATTCTGCTCTTTAAGCTGTTTTCCTACAAAAGTTTTACCTCATTGACAATATTATAACCACCTAGTTACCCATGTTATGGGCGTGTTGGCCAGGTATCCCAAATTCCTTACCTTTTTTCACTTCTCCAGTTCAACATACAGTCAAGCCCTACTGAATTTAAATCCTAAATAGTTTGTGACTTTGTTTCTTCCTATACATCATTTTTAACACTTCCCCAATTGAATGACAGTCTATCTTTTGAGTCCAAGCTTTAGCCATTACGCTATGCTGTGTTCTCAAAGTTCATTTTGTAAAATTAAAGATACACACACAGAGCATGTTATATGTTATTCAAGGTTAAAATACATCTTTCTAGCTGTATGAAACATGGAAATATGTATACTGAATTTATGATAATGGTTGCCTAAAAAGGGGGAGCAGTACTTAGGATCACACAATAAGTGGGACTTTGTTTTTTTTTTTTTTAATTTTTATTTATTTATGATAGTCACAGAGAGAGAGAGAGAGGGACAGAGACATAGGCAGAGGAAGAAGCAGGCTCCATGCACCAGGAGCCTGATGTGGGATTTGATCCTGGGTCTCCAGGATCGCGCCCTGGGCCAAAGGCAGGCGCCAAACCGCTGCGCCACCCAGGGATCCCTAAGTGGGACTTTGAATGTATTTGTTGTTTTGTTCTATTAAAAAGAAACTTGAACCCATATGGCAAAAACAATTGTCAGTTGTACATAGTGCAACTTACGTAGTGCTTGCTTAAGTTTTCATCAAATAGTTGTAGTTCTGAAATTTCTTTAAAAATATTGGCTTTTAAGTAGGTTGTGGTGCAAGTGAATGGAGTATAATGGTGGTGATTTTGTTAAAAATTCTATAAAGTACAAAAAATACACAGTAATATGTTAGTGGTATGTTATTTTTGGATGGTAGTATTTTACAGGTAGGTATTTTTTCCCTTTATGCCTTGAATAATAATAATTACAAAATTAGGTAAAATTATTTTTAAAATGGTGATTATATTTCCACAAAACATGTAAGTAGTAAATCCAGGAAGTCTAATGAGAGTATACAATCTTAAATGCATCCTTTTACCACCTCCTTAACAAAAGGCTTCTGAATCTTTTCTGTCTTCATTCCCACAACCTTTTCCCTAGTTCAGACTTTAATAACCTCTCTCCTGAAGAGTAACAATAGCCGTGTAACCAGCTTCCCCATTTCTACTTCATTCTCTCTAATCGACTCTGCACACACTTGCTAAGTTGTCTTTCTGAAGAGCCAGTCTCTCTGCGCCACTTGACTTCCAATAATCTTCAAGAGAAGTTTCAAATTTATCAGAAGGTATGTGAGCACCTCCTTCGTCTTATTTTTGTGTTAAGCTCTCGGCTTCTATCTCTTGCAACCTTTCCACCTAGACTCTTTTCTCTAGACTTAGCAGTTCTCCTGGAGCACAATGATATGAGAGAATTGCTGCCTCTCCTTTTAATGTACTTGTTTCCTTCCCCGACCTCCACCCAACGCCCCACCCCTTCAGCCTGGCCAATTCCTGGTCATCTTTTATAGATTAGTTCTTTTATGGAAAGCATTTACTGAGCAGTCTCGGTCATTCTTAGCTAAGATAGTGGCAACTCTTCTGTTATCCTGCAGCCCCTATCCACACTCCTATGCTTTATCCCTCTGGGATTAATTATGGATTTTTTTCTGTCTCTTTGACCTATCCTAGTACTTGAGTGTCTAATGCTGAGGTCGTATTTAGCATTTTTTTGAATGAATGATTATGTTTTGCTTTCTGTTACCCTCCTTAGCCTGGACAGAAAAGAAGACAGCCCTCTGAACCCTAGGTGCAGGGATACTGGGCAAACTTGCTGGGAAGACCTTCCTGAATAGAGAAAGCCAGCTTTGGATGACTCAGCTTCTGACTGCTCAGACCCTTCTGACTTCTCCAGTACATGAGAGAAGTGACCTACATTCAGAATCACTTTATAATTCAAGAATTAAACTCAAATGTGTAATAGGAAAAGAAATTATCTCAGCATAGGGAAACATCAGTTTTCAGAAAACCGAGATAACAAAAATGAAGGATCGAAGAAGCAAGAACTGCTGACAACAACAGCGGAGAAAGTAGGACAGTTTAGACAAAGTTTCTTGGAAGGAAAGAACATTCAGTGAATCTGGAATTTTCTATCTTTCCCACATAGCTCTTTATCTGAAAATGACACTTTTGACTATCACAGAATGGTCCCTAGTGACCAGTAATCAATAGCCTAGTCACCACCATGGACACCAAACCCAAGGTTGGGAGAGGCAAGGGTCCCCAGCAAATATCCAGGAGCTGAATACATTTTAAATTTTAGTCTCAGGTTATTGTTGCATTCATTCAGACTTTCCTCCTTCAAGAAGCATTTGTTTTAAACCTCACTCTTTGTCAAATCTCAGGCTAGGCTTTAGAGATTTAAGTACAATCATGTGTCAGTCTCTGCCACAGAGTTTACTTCTCCCAACTTTTTAAAGTATCGCAGAAAAAGCACATAACACAACATTCACCCTTCCAACAATTTCCAAGAATTGAGTACAGTACAATATTGTGGACCATATGCACATTGTGTAAGAGATGCCCAGGAACCACCCACCTCTACTACCATGCTGCATGATTGAAACTCTACACCCACCCAACAAAAATTCCCCAACTGCCCCTACCCCTGTTCTCTTGCACTCCATTCTACCTTCTGTTTGATTATTTTAGATACCTCGTATAAGTGGTATCATGCAGTACTTGTCCTTCTGTAACTGGCCTGTTTCACTTAGCGTAGTGTCTTCCAGGTTCGTCCATATTGTAGCATATGACAGGACTTTCTTTCTTTCTTTTTTTTTTAAGGCTGAATAATACTCCATTGCATATATGTGTGTGTGTGTGTTTGTGTGTGTGTGTGTGTATATATATATATATAAAATATATAAAATGTTTATATATACAAAACATTTTATATATTTTATATATAAAATTTTATATATACGTAAAATGTTTCCATCCATTGATGGATATTTAAATTCTTCTACTTCTTGCTTATTGTGAATAAGCAATGCTACAATGAACATAGCTATGCAACTATCTCTTTGAGATATTGTTTTCAATTCTTTTGGATATATACCCTAAGGTGAGAATGATAGATCATATAGAAATTCTATTTTTAATATTTTGAGGAAACTCCATACTATTTGCTATAATGAGTGAACCATTTTACATTCCTACCAAAAGACATAATTTCTCTACATCCTCTTCAACCACCAACACTTCCTTTTTTTTTTTTTTTTTTTTTGGATAATAACCATTCTGGAAGGTAAGAGGTAAGAAGTGTCTCATTGTGGTTTTGATTTGCATTTTTTCTAATCATTTGTGATGTCGAGCATATTTTTACACGCTAGTGATGGCCATTTGTATATCTCCTTGGAAAAGTATCCTTTGTATATGAGAAGTATTTCAATATTTTATATACACAAGTAGTTTTTTTTTTTTTTTACCACAATTCTATGAGGTAGGTGCTTTTATTATTCCTGTTTTTTTGGGTAAAGAAACTGAGGCACAAATAAGTTAAGTAATACATTCTTTTAACATTACAACTACCCTATGATAATAGTTACCTATTGACAGTAACTAAGGCAGGTATTATTACCACAATTAAAGTTAAAAAACCCAAGCCAAAGAGTCCTTAAATGACTTGCCTATGGCCATGGCGCATAAATCCTCCTTCCATGGTATTGTGATCAATAATGGATAGAATCTAAAACTTTCAAGTGCTTTCACTTTGTATAGATCCTTCTTCCGAAGATCTTTTTAGGCACAGATATCTCTGCAGAAAAGACAAAGATTACACTGAGCATTAGCAAAGTAAGTACACTACTGATCTATTGATTTATAGAAAGAGATATATATGTACATTCTTCATGAAACAAAAGAGGACTTGAACTGATATACTAAGACTTTGTGTCAGCTTCAAGATCCCCCAGGCCGTAATACCCATGCTGTGGACAACTTTTGCTGTGGCTGTCTTCTCTATAGGAAGGGATCTAAGAGCATATTCATGGCTACCCCAGCTCCTGGGCAAAACTTCTGGATGATGAAATCTAATCCTGTGGTGGGCATGAGGCAGGAATCTAGACTTAGATTAACAGACTCCTGACAGGGACTAATGTGAAGATTCAAGCAATATTCCAAAGGAAATGGTCCAGGGTTGTACTCTTTGATTTAGTATGGTAGGTTGGGTTTAATCACAGAAGCAAGACCTAGTGAAATGTGAGCACAATGCTGGAGCAGGCCAGCAGCCATATGATCTTTATACTCTGCTATTGCTCTGGGGTTCTTTACATTCCCCATTATGGTGATGAGCTGGTCCTACGGGAGTCCTAAATGGCCTCAGATGGGGCGATCAAAGGGCCTCTCCCCGCGGAGCCAGGGGCAATGGTATTAACTCTACCCAGTAGTTTAGGGGCTGCAAGGGAATGTGCTGGGAGTTTAGTTGTCAGGAGTCAGGTTTTCAAATGAAGGGTATTGGTTCAAAACCTGGAGAGTTCTTCTCATAAAATTTGGAATTGGCGCCTGTATATGGAGGGCAGAAAGAGACTGAAGAAAGAGTCAAGCTATTCCAGATCTGTAGACAGCAGTTTTAATAGGCGAAGGAACTTGCATACAAGGCTTGTCTTTGGTGGCCACAAGATGAGTAGATCTCAGTACTTATCCAGCAAAATCTTAAGAGTTTATATAGAGGCCTCAATGGGTGGGGTTCAGTCATATATCTAATCCAGATGGTCTCAATAACACATTCCTCTCTTAAGGCTTGCTTCTAGTGCTGAAACAGTGGGCAGATCATACATGCCAAGAACAAAGAGCTTCTGATTGCCAGGGGTCTAGCTCACAGGTCAACTGGTGGTCACATCCTTTCAGTGACTTCCTTGAAAGAGATAATAAGTGAGAATAGTTAGGTTGCATATGAACAAAGAAGTAAACATACACTGGTGCCTTATTCATTTTTAAGATCTGACTCTCAGCTGCTCTCTGACCATTTAGTTCTTGATTATTTTGAGTCTCATCTCTATGTGCTATGGTGAGCCTGGGGGACCACAGGCTGCATCTGGCATTTCTTTATATCTCATCCACCACTCAGAATAGAGCTTTGTTTTTCATGTTCAAACATGATGTTTTTGATTTCATTTTTGATCTCCCTTTCCATGTAGTGCCAATACAAGGGCTATTTACAACTTAATAGGATGTTTTCCCTTTGGACATGAAGAGATTGGTTAATTGAGCTGTTGCGTGTCTCTCTTAATCTCCTTGATCTGTAATATTTGGTGTAGAATTATATATACCTTTCCAAAGAAGAGGCTCTACTCCCTGTCTTGATTTCCCTACCTCCCACTTACGTTTTACTCTTCAGCCTTTGGTTGCCATCCCAGCCACTCCACTGAAACTGTTCTAAGGTTATCAGTGACCAAGTATTTACAAAACTAAAATGGCATTTTTGGTATTTATTCACTTGGTATCTTTGTTTCAGTGATGCTGTCAATCACTCCAAATTACTCTCCTGGCTTGTAAGATCCCAGATGTTCCTTATATTGTAGCTGCTCCCTGCCAGGCTTCTCTTTCTCCTCCACATTCCTTTTAAAATGTTGGGAAAATTCTTTCCTCTTTGCATGCCTTTCCTGACTAATCTTATCTATTTCAATATTCTCCTAAACTTTGTTGATCTCCATATTTACATCTTGTAGACCAAATATGTCTAATAAAATTTAAACTTCTGTATCCAATGGCTGCCTGTATATGACCTCCTGCCTATGCAAGAGGCAATTAAAATTCAGGATTTCTGAACTGAACTTACATCTGTGGTCACCTTCCATATTCTCTGTGTCCCCTGGAGGCAATAACCTATGTAGTCACTCAAGCTAGCAACCTTGTTTTTGTCTTCTTTCTTGTCTTCCACATTCAGACATGCAATCCTGTCCATTCTTTCTGTAACTAGTTTTTGAATTTGTTCTCTATGCTCTATTCCAACTACTAACTACTACCTTGTCTCTTAATAGTCTTAGTAGTCTAATTAGTTACCATTCCTTATCTCTTGCCTGGTTTGGTAAAAAACTTTTGGTCTTTGAACCAGTCCCTTCTTCACACTCCCATTGGGACCACTTACATGTAACATGTAACTCTTCTGCTTAATGCTCTTCAAAGATGTCCATTACCAATAACATAATGCCCAATTTTCTTAGCACAATACATGCATCTCTTCATGATCTGACTTCTACCTAGATTTCCAGCAACAAATATCACCAATCTCCATGTTAGGATTTACTCTTTAGCGATATCGATTTGCCTGAGGTCACCCAGTCTGCCATGTTCTTTTTCCTTTTCAAACTTATATTCACCTTGTCATCTCTACCTGTCCTTTTCCCTTTGTTTTCAACCTATCTCTCTCATAACCTTGCATTTTTAATTCTAATATCACCTCATTCAAGAGCATCTCTTTACTCAACTTCTTCCTCCATGACTACCATCATTGTTTGTCTTCTGTGATCCACTAATACTCTCTGTGCATATATATGTTATTGCAGTAGCTATGAGCTAGCCTGGTACAGGGTACGTATCAATAAGTATGTGTGGAATTGAATTGGCATTGCTTATTCTCCTTAATTTCTCCTTGGGATATTGGTAGCCTGCGCCTGGCTGAAACTGGATTCAAATATCAACAATTGGGCCTCTTCCACTCTGAATGTGCCATGTCCACCCCAATGATGTGGATCTTTCTCGGAGCTTCTTACTCCTCCACAAGTGCTGGTCCTCGTGGAACCCTTTCTAGAGGCTTTTAACTTTGTGAGCAGTATGTTGAGTGCCCATTCCTGGTCATCTCTTCTCAGGGTGCAGAGTTGTGGGCGACATCTATCTGTACATTGGCTTGGTTGGTTAGTCCATTTTTTTTTTCTACTTTTTCTGAACTTGTGAAAAGGACTGGTCCCTAATCTCTGTTCTTTGAGAGTTCATGGCAGTCACTTTCTGCCCATGTCAGCAAGAGATATATATTACGCTACCTGGCTGCCATAACAAAATACTACAGACTGTAGGGCTTAGACAACAGAAGTTTATTTTCTCACAGTTCTGGAGACTGGAAAGTACAAGATCAAGGTGCCAATAGGGTTCTATTTCTGGCAAGGATCCTTTTTCTGGCTCAGAGACAGCTGCTTTGTCCTCACATTATCTTTCCTCTGAGCTTGTGTGTGTGTGTGTGTGTGTGTGTGTGTGAGAGAGAGAGAGAGAGAGAGAGGCTGAGAGAGAGAGCGTGTGAGAGAGTGCTTTCTTGGTGTCTCTTCTTATAAGGACAGTAATCCTATCAGATCAAGGCCCCACTCTTTTGACCTCATTTAACCTTTTTTACTTCCTTGGAAGCTCCACCTCCAAATACAGGCACATTGGCCTGTATTTGGTTAGGGCTTTCACATTTAGTTGAAGGTGAGGGACACAAACATTCCATCTATAATATGACCAATATTCAGAAGTCTGTTCAACGGTAATCATAAAGAGGAGCTGCCTTGATAGCTGACCTGTGAATGTTACCCAAAATAAAAACTGAAGCCAGAGCTAGAGACAAGGCAGTCCTAAGCATGTAGAATGGTGAATCATGAATTTAACTATTAATAGGAGCAGGGCAGGGGAGAAGAAGATACAATTTGGATTTCATAACATATATAAACTCATATTTCTGTTCCAGCTTTGTTAATTATGACTGGGCTGGCCTATCTACTACAATGTAGGTGTGGAAATTGAAAGTATATCTTTTTAATGGATGGCATGAGAACATCCTCATGTCTATACCTACTATACCAGTCAAACTGATCATTCAGTTCAATTTCTTTAATATGTGACTAGATTAATAAATAAGAGCATGAAATCAGTATATTTGTGCTGAGAAACCAAACCCAAGCAATGAATCTAAAAGAAAGTATCAACCAGGATGTCCGAAGTCTGACTTGGGGATAAAAAAGGATTCCAAGAAAAAAAATGGATGAAGTACATACAATCAAGAAAGAATATCACTTTATTTCACTTATGTTTGGAAATTGTAGCAGTAGGTGTGACCTTTTTTTTTTTTTACCTAACTTTTTAAAATTTTGTTTTGTCTTTTCTTTGATTTAATTAGAATAAAGATATTTATGATAACAGCTCTGTGGACATTATTTTTTTTTAATTTATTTTTTATTGGTGTTCAATTTACTAACATACAGAATAACCCCCAGTGCCCGTCACCCATTCACTCCCACCCCCCGCCCTCCTCCCCTTCTACCACCCCTAGTTCGTTTCCCAGAGTTAGCAGTCTTTACGTTCTGTCTCCCTTTCTGATATTTCCCACACATTTCTTCTCCCTTCCCTTATATTCCCTTTCACTATTATTTATATTCCTCAAATGAATGAGAACATATAATGTTTGTCCTTCTCTGACTGACTTACTTCACTCAGCATAATACCCTCCAGTTCCATCCACGTTGAAGCAAATGGTGGGTATTTGAATTTCTAATAGCTGAGTAATATTCCATTGTATACATAAACCACATCTTCTTTATCCATTCATCTTTCGTTGGACACCGAGGCTCCTTCCACAGTTTGGCTATCGTGGCCATTGCTGCTATAAACATCGGGGTGCAGGTGTCCCGGCGTTTCATTGCATTTGTATCTTTGGGGTAAATCCCCAACAGTGCAATTGCTGGGTCGTAGGGCAGGTATATTTTTAACTCTTGGAGGAACCTCCACACAGTTTTTCAGAGTGGCTGCACCAGTTCACATTCCCACCAACAGTGTATGAGGGTTCCCTTTTCTCCGCATCCTCTCCAACATTTGTTGTTTCCTGCCTTGTTAATTTTCCCCATTCTCACCGGTGTGAGGTGGTATCTCATTGTGGTTTTGATTTGTATTTCCCTGATGGCAAGTGATGCAGAGCATTTTCTCATGTGCATGTTGGCCATGTCTATGTCTTCCTCTGTGAGATTTCTGTTCATGTCTTTTGCCCATTTCATGATTGGATTGTTTGTTTCTTTGGTGTTGAGTTTAATAAGTTCTTTATAGATCTTGGAAACTAGCCCTTTATCTGATATGTCATTTGCAAATATCTTCTCCCATTCTGTAGGTTGTCTTTGAGTTTTGTTGACTGTATCCTTTGCTGTGCAAAAGCTTCTTATCTTGATGAAGTCCCAATAGTTCATTTTTGCTTTTGTTTCTTTTGCCTTCGTGGATGTATCTTGCAAGAAGTTACTACGGCCGAGTTCAAAAAGGGTGTTGCCTGTGTTCTTCTCTAGGATTTTGATGGATTCTTGTCTCACATTTAGATCTTTCATCCATTTTGAGTTTATCTTTGTGTATGGTGAAAGAGAGTGGTCTAGTTTCATTCTTCTGCATGTGGATGTCCAATTTTCCCAGCACCATTTATTGAAGAGACTGTCTTTCTTCCAATGGATAGTCTTTCCTCCTTTATCGAATATTAGTTGCCCATAAAGTTCAGGGTCCATTTCTGGATTCTCTATTCTGTTCCACTGATCTATGTGTCTGTTTTTGTGCCAGTACCACACTGTCTTGATGACCACAGCTTTGTAGTACAACCTGAAGTCTGGCATTGTGATGCCCCCAGACATGGTTTTCTTTTTTAAAATTCCCCTGGCTATTCGGGGTCTTTTCTGATTCCACACAAATCTTAAAATAATTTGTTCTAACTCTCTGAAGAAAGTCCATGGTATTTTGATAGGGATTGCATTAAACGTGTATATTGCCCTTGGTAACATTGACATTTTCACAATATTAATTCTGCCAATCCATGAGCATGGAATATTTTTCCATCTCTTTGTGTCTTCCTCAATTTCTTTCAGAAATGTTCTATAGTTTTGAGGGCACAGATCCTTTACCTCTTTGGTTAGGTTTATTCCTAGGTATCTTATGCTTTTGGGTGCAATTGTAAATGGGATTGACTCCTTAATTTCTCTTTCTTCAGTCTCATTGTTAGTGTATAGAAATGCCACTGATTTCTGGGCATTGATTTTGTATCCTGCCACGCTACCGAATTGCTGTATGAGTTCTAGCAATCTTGGGGTGGAGGCTTTGGGGTTTTCTATGTAGAGTATCATGTCATCGGTGAAGAGGGTGAGTTTGACTTCTTCTTTGCCAATTTGAATGCCTTTAATGTCTTTTTGTTGATTGCTGAGGCTAGGACTTCCAGTACTATGTTGAATAGCAGTGGTGAGAGTGGACATCCCTGTCTTGTTCCTGATCTTAGGGGAAAGGCTCCCAGTGCTTCCCCATTGAGAATGATATTTGCTGTGGGCTTTTCATAGATGGCTTTTAAGATGTCGAGGAATGTTCCCTCTATCCCTACACTCTGAAGAGTTTTGATCAGGAATGGATGCTGTATTTTGTGTGGACATTATTTTAACGATTGGAATTCATGCTTCAATTCTCATACAAAATCAGGTCCTTTGTTCCTATGTTTTCAGTTGTAATATCAGTGTGGACAATTATAATAAAGATGCAAGTAGTGTCTACCATTCTGGACATTTACATCAATGTATAAAATTCTTTTTTTTAAAAAAAGATTTTATTTATTTATTCATACAGAAAGAGGCAGAGACACAGACAGAGGGAGAAGCAGGCTCCATGCAGGGAGTCCGATGTGGGACTTGATCCCTGGATCCCGAGATCACAACCTGAGCCGAAGGCAGACGCTTAACCCCTGAGCCACCCAGGTGTCCCAAATGTAGAAAATTCTATTGGAGTGTACTGCTATAAAGAAAGTAATGCTGCCCCCTGTGTGTTAGAAGGTCTGGGTCTATTTCTCAGTTCTATAACTTCATAGCTTTAGCAACATTGGACTTCATCTCTATAAATCTCAGTTTCTTCATCTAAAAAATGGAAATAATAATGATAACCTTCTTCAGAAGGTTTGGAAAACTGAAGAAGTCAACAAAAGTGAGTGGCATGTTTCGAATGCTTGATCAATCACATTATTCTGTGGTGAAAAGCACATTCCAGCTCTGGAGCGAGACCATGTAAGTTAGAATCTTGGTCTTAATACTACCACTTATTGGCTCTGTGACCTTCACCAAATTACTTAATGTCTCTGTGTTTCAATTCCCTCATCTGTAAGATGAAGAGTATAATTGTAACAATCTTTAGGGTTTTTAAGACGAATGAATATCTGAATACAGGTAAAGCTCCTAGAACATAGTAAGTACTCAATGAATATTAAGAAGGACAAAGCAATGATGAGTTCAAAATATATGAGAATATTCTTGACATCCAGAACATTTAGAATTGGGATTTTAACCTACAGTATTTGTTTTTTAAAGATTTGTATTTATTCATGAGAGACAGAAAGAGAGAGGCAGAGACACAGGTAGAGAGAGAAACAGGCTCCATGCAGGGAGCCTGATGTGGGACTGGATCCCAGGACTCTGGGACCATGTCCTGGGCAGAAGGCAGGTGCTCAACCACTGAGCCACTTAGGTGTCCCTTAACCTACAGTATTTTTAGATGGACTTTAGGGAACCTATGTATTCTGAGTTTAAATGAACTTAAATGTACATGTATTATGTGAATTTTTCTGGATTTCCGATGTTCATCCATTTCTTGATGTGAGACCAAGAAAAGAAGTAAGGGCTGTTTAGAAGGACTTTTTTTGTTAGATCTGAGGGGATCCTTTATCCAGTGTCGATCTGGTCTCAGCAACTCACTCTCCTTGATAATTTTCCTGACAGTGGAGTTTATACTCAGAGTGGGTTCTGAGGAATATAAACAATTTACTTACCCACAAATTAGAAATTTTACTTCCCATTTCTGAGCTTCAGTTTTTTCATCTGTAAACTGGGGATGTAGACATGATAACTGCTGAATAACACTGGAAATCTAACATACTATGATCTCAACACAAATGAAGTGCTGTTACTAAAATGGTCACTATATCAAGGACATTGAATATGTTTTAAGTAAAAGCTCAGCCAATATTGCTTTATTAAGTCCCTTTATCATTAAATAGAAAATCTAGAGCAAGAAGGCCCTGAAACATAGCAGGTCTTTGAGCAGAGAAGCATTGCTTGCTGCTTAGCAACCTCCCAGGCTGCCGAGTGCAAATAGCAACCTGCAGGACAGCTGAGCAGTTTCTAGAGGAAAAACCAGGCAGCTCAGGTTTTTTTTTTTTTTTTTTTTCTGTAGAAGGGATGCTTTAGGATACAATAAAGTATTGCCTAGACAATGCAGCTGAGTTTTGGTCATGGGTAAAAATCTCTGTTAGTCACAGTGTGAGGATGTAGTGAACTGAAGTGTGACATCCTTTTTAGCACAAATGAATTTGGAAGAATTTGAGTCTGACATTTATGGTAAACAAAGACAGCTCTGCTGCTGATAACCAGCCTTAAATGTTTACACATATGTGATTTTAATGTTTTTTTCACAAAGTATTTGTATATAGCAGCAACCATTATTTTTAAGCCCCAAGATCTATAAAGTAGATAATTTTTAAATGATAGTTTAAATAGAAAATCCTTTAAAGACACATCCGAAGTCATTTTGTTGAAAAATGAAATATTTCAATTTATTCTTTTTCTTCATACCTGTATATGCCTATATTATCTTTTCTCCATATCACAATATGCTTCCTTAAGAAACCATTTTTATTTTTTTGTTCCTGCTAACAATTCTAAATGTCTGTAAGTAAAATTCCATCATAGGGTAAAGATGCAGAGAATCTAATAATTTTCTAATCTGGATGAAATTTGTAAACCACCTATCATCTGCCAGTCTCTTAGTGGCAGAGTAGAGATTACATATATACTATATAAATTTATTATATATAAAATGTATATATAAGTTCACATATATCTGTGCACATATAATATATATAAATTTATATATATAATATATAAATATGCATATATACATATACAATATATTATACAATATAAATATACAAATATATATATACATAATTATACACACACATATATATACATAAATATGAAGGAAAAGGAAGGAAGATTTCATGTCTTGGAATTTTTCTGATTATCCAGTTTATTTGGGATCACTCTCACGTTCTCATCGTGATTTCATTCTCCGACGATATTACTGACCCAAATATTTCTAAGTGACAGATTGTTCTGTCTCAGATGTGAAATGTAAATTGCTTTCCCTCTGTGTGAGTCAGGAGTCACACAAAGTCTTTTCCAAAACTCTGATTAAGACCATAGTTGTCATTCATCTCTGACTTGTATGTAGTATGTGTTTGCCTTTCATTTGACCTCTATTTCTGTTAGATCCAGGATTTCACTTTTTTCTCAATATCACTAATAATATCCTTAGTTTATTGGTGAATATCAAACATAAACCAACCACAGGGGCCAGAGGAAACAGAGGATATGCCCTGAGTTACCTGATGCTCCAGGAGTAGCACATATTTCCCCAGGCTTTCTGGGGTGGAGACAGAAAAGGTAGAGTCAGTCTTCAACAACATAAGGAGTGCACAGAAGTTAGAAGAGTCCCAAATGAAAAATGGGTCCCAAATAAAAAATAAAACTGTTAATTTTTTCCCCTTGCCTCTACTCAAGAGAGTGGGTCAGGTGGAAGGAGGGACTTGAATATAAAGATTTTGGATAGTTTTCTAAGTACTATACAAACTAATTTTCCTTTCCATCTAGGGATTCATAATACCCCTCACTCCTCTCCAGCAGGACATGCAGCATTCTGTAGGGCACATTACCAGAGGGGCACATCAGTGACGTAGATGTGCCTCATCACTTCAGCATTGCATAGATCATAGCAAGCAGAGAATAATGCAGATCAGGACGTGAGAATTTAAGGATTTCATGATGAACAAGAAGAGAAGAAGAAACAAAAATTCTTTTCAAGAAGCACAACAGCACTGCTTCACTTAAATGAACCAGCATGGGTCAGCTTGGGACACCGATTAGCATAGGACCTGAAAGCAGATCAAAACAATGACTCAGAGCAAGAGAGAAGAGAAGGAAGGAGACCATGACTAGGCTTAGATTTAGAGAAGAATGGATGTTAGCTACCCCTGGTGAACAGAGAGTAATTGAAGACAGGTCATAATACTGAGTAAATGCTTCTCAAGTAATTATTTTCCTCTCTCTCTCTCTTTTTTTTTTTTAATTTTCCTCTCTTTTTAAAATAAAATTTCAAATAGAAAATTCTATGTATACTATCAAATTCCTCGTTCTATTCTTTCCCTTGCTCCTTTCCTAGGAGGAGAAACATTGATTTGATAGGCATAGTCCAAGAAATTATTTGAATTATACTTAGGAGGTAGAATCACTGTAGTAAAATGCAAATGATTTAGGGAAACTGGTGGCTCCCTGTGGCCCAGTCTGGTTTGCCATAGTTACTGTCTCTTGGATTTCAGGGGTAAGTTCCACCTAACAACTGTTCTTTTGAACAGTTAGACATAGGTTTGTTTATATATGACAAGTGATTACATTAGAATTGGGGATAAGATCACAATGCTCTTATCTTATGACCAGGGAACCCCAAAATGTAGGAATATGATCCCAGACATACCAAGGCCTCCCCATAAGGTCTCTGAGAGAAATATTTGGCAAAGAAAGTTGGTATAAGAGTCAATTGTTAGGTGGAAATTTACCTGAAATCCAAATGGTCCACATGCAAGGTTGGGTCCTAAGTCTAGGGGAGTCGGGGTCAGGACTATGGAGGACCCCTGGGCTGGGCCTTGCATCCAGATTCATGGCTGTAGGCCAGAAGGCTGGTGCTGCCGGGGGGCCAGCCTGGTGCTGGGGTCAGCTGGGAGGGAGCTTTGGTCCCAGGGAGCTGCCTGGTGCCTGGTGGTGGCACTGGGTTGTGGGGGCCCAGAGCTGGAGTCTGCAAGAGCCCTCCCTGAGGTTGGACTACAGGAATCACCTGGGGTCCAGTGAACCAGTCAGCGCTGGGGTCTCTGGGGAAGTGGGTCCTCACTTCACTTTCCTTCCCCCACAGGGAGGGTTTCTCTGTTCACACTGGGGTGCATGCTGCTGGCGGAGGAATGCCAGGAGTAATGTGAAACTGCCTCTTCTATCTGCTCCATGAGTCTTTTCTTACACACACTATTCAAGTGCTATAAACCCTCACCTGGAATCCTTAGCTTCTGTAGTTATTTTCAAGAGTGAAGAGTTGTTCTAACTGATGTTTCTGGGCAGAGAAGAGCACTGGATATTCCTTTTCTGCCATCTTGAATCTTGCTCATGTCACATCCCCCACACCAGTTTTCGATGAGTTTTTCTAATCCAAGTGTGGTTATTTCTCAGCGTGGTTTTAATTTTTGCATTACCCTAATGGCTAATGATGATAAACATCTTTTTATATGCTTATTTGCCACTCACCTCTGCTCATGTGTTATGCCCATTTTCTAACTGAAAAGTTTTTAATTGTTGAGTTTTGAGAGTTCTTTTTGTATTCTAGATACAAGTCTTTTTATAGGTATCAGATATGTGGATTGCAAATATTTTCTCCCAGTCTGTAGCTTATCTTTTTATTCTCTAATATCCATTTGCTGAAAAGTGTACCCTTCCTCCATGAATTTTCTAGCTTTTATGTCCAAATTCAGTTGGGAATGTTTGTGGAGATCTATTTTGGGTTCTTTATTCCATTGATTTACATTCCTCCATACTGTCTTGGCTACTGTAGCTATGTAGTAAGTCATCTATAGAATTATTTCTCCAACTTTCTTCTTTTTCAAAATTGTTTGTTATTCTAGTTTGTTAGTCTATTGTTAGCCTTTCCATATAAACTTTAGAGTAAGATTTTCTAGATGTACAAAGATCTTGGGATTCTGTAGAACTTCATTTAAACCTATGTATTGATTTGGGGACAATTTTCATGTTTGCTTTATTGAATCTTCCAATCCATGTACACAACGTGCTGATTTACTTAAAGCTTTGCTTTCTTGCCTCAGGATATTATAATTTTTAGCATGCAGATCTTGCATATACTTTTTTCATATCCTCTTTTTAGGCTTTACTATATACTATTTACTATTTCCTTTTGGGAGAGTGATAATAAATGGCATCGTATTTTAAATTTTGGTCTCAACGTATTTGTTGCTTGTAACAAGCAACATAGAACAAGCAATCATAGGAATATGATTGATATGAATGTGTCAATCTTGCATTCTGTAACCTTGACAAATTTTAAGATTTTTTTTTCCTTTTTATGATAGATTCATCAATATTTTCTATGTAGATATTCATAGCATCTGCAAATAGAGACTGTATTTCTTCTTTTCCCATCTCTATGCCTTTTGTTTAGGAAAGAGTATTTTTGCTCTACGAGGCACAACAATCCCTTCTCATAACAGCTACTCCCGGTAGATAGATATTAAGAGTGTTCCCGGGTTGACTAGGAAGACCTTTAGCCTCTTTTTTTTTTTTTTTTACTGCATTAAAAAAAAATCAATTTCCACAAAAAGCTTGAATTGAAGGACAAACGACAGCCGTTTGCTTCTTCTCACATATTTATGAAGGCAGATTTCTTACTCTGTTAAAAAGGAATCCCGTCATGAGTACTGGCCTACCCTGGCTCTGAAGACTTGACCCAAATCCTGGATTAGTCCTTGGTTAATGAGGGCCAAGCTCCATTCAAACCAGTGTCTAGGGCTAGGATTAAGACAGCTTTGCTGTACTGGATACCTGCTGTGCTGCTTCTATGAAACTTTCTCTGATCCTTCCATGTAGAATTATTCCATCCTTTGTGAATTCCCATAAAAATATATACCCTTTTGAGAGCCTTTCATCACTTCTTTCCTCTGTCTGTCTTTCTGTCTGTGGAGGCAGATACTTCTCTAACCCTTACTTTTTTTCATTGAGGTTATAAGAAAGGGTTCTGTATCATTCCTGGTTTGTTTTGAAATTTCTGCTGAGACAGAAGCCTGCCTCAGATGCCATAATCCTTGGTTGAGGCCATATACCTGGGTGAGCCCTCTTTGTTACTTTCCCCTCATTGATGTCTGTATGAAGTCCCTGGCTTGTATATGAAAGCCAGTGATGCTTTCATGACTGCCACATGACTGCCCTAGAATCAAGACTATTTTTCGCATCTGCCTATCATCCCCCATCAGACTCATGAGGCAATGCCTCCACCATAAGATTTGGGACTCTCAGATATATCAACTAACCCATATCAGCTCAATGGATACTGCAATTTGAACCAGTTGACTTCTTTTTTAGAAATCAATCTGTCTTGATATTTACATGTTTTTCTACTTCTCCATAGTTTGCCTATCTCAACAAGGAAAAGAATATCTTTGTGTTAAAAAACATTCTGGGGTTATGGTGGTTCATTATCCATACTCTATTAAGGCAAAAC
The DNA here is from genome assembly GCF_053574225.1 of Canis aureus. Classification (NCBI taxonomy): domain Eukaryota; kingdom Metazoa; phylum Chordata; class Mammalia; order Carnivora; family Canidae; genus Canis; species Canis aureus. Next base: position 14,964,405 of record NC_135638.1, read on the forward strand.
TTTATTTAAGTCAACTAAAATTTATTTAAATTAATTTATTCTGTCCACCTGGATGTGACATTTCAAGTAATTTCAGATGGCCACCTGCTGGATGGAAATAAAATTTCCTTTTTCAAAAAATATTATACAACCCACTATGTACCCATTGATGTGATGGGTACTTAAGCAAAGAGATGTGTTAGACATGGTTTCAGGCCTCTTGGAAAGTATAATCTGCTTGAGGACATGACATGCAAAAATGCTCAATTCATCCTTGCTCTATGATTAAAACTAGCTGTGATTCATGGCCTGAAGTTGCCTTCTTCATAGTTAGCTTTTCTAGAATGTTTCTTTTGGGTTAGTTTCCTAACCTGTTGTTTAATGATTGTTCCAATTTGCCTTGTATGTATCAAATGGGTCACTTCTTCATGTGTGATATAGTCCAGTCTAATAAGCAAGCAGGTGTTGAGGGATGTTGGGATTGCCCTGTCAGTCATGATCTCTGTAGTTGCTTCACTCTTACTCATGATCAACCTATCAATGCTTTCACTGAAAAGCCAACATGAAAAACGACTGCTGTGTGAGTTCCTTAATGCTATGTTACCACACATCACCTGCAAGTAGGTTCGCTACAGAAATGCTTGTTACCTGGAAGTCATTTCAGTTTGCTATGCGCTCTGGGTCAAACCAGGGGTGACTCTCCCTTCCAATACCTTGCAAACTTCAAATCACATTTTACTTTCATTTACTGAATATAAGATTTTGTCCTGAGGGCCATATAAATGTATCCTTCCCTCAAGGTACTTAGAGCTTTGGAAAAGATACAAAAAAAAAAAATATACACAATCAACAGTACTGCAAGATACCATGTTGTAAGTGCCATCAAAGAGATGCCAGCAAAGACCTCAAAGTACCTGAAAAGAGAAAGATTAATTCTGGGCTATTATGTTAATTCTGAGCTGATATGTTATAGTCTGAGTAGGATGGTTACAGGTAAATTTTCTGGAGAGGGCTTTCCAAAATAGAGAGTAAAAGCATAGCAGTAAGAGAAAAGGAAGATGATGAGTAATCTATATTGGATGGATTTGAGTGGCAATAGGACACTGGACATTTATATAAGAGTTAATGTTTAGGAAAAAAAATGGACATTACTGTGTGGTGAATCAAATGTTCTTATACAAGGGATGTAATTACAAGGTTGTTGATAAACAGAAAAAGAGAGTTCATTTGGGATCTGCTGTTTACTGACGTGGGAGGTAACAGAAGCTTTCTCTAGGTCAGTTGTTGTGAACATGGACAGGTGAGATGAGTAGATCAGCACTGAAGACTTTGAGCATAATGGGATCCCTCAGGGGTTTTTAAATTTTGCTTTGCTTTGTTTTTTGATGCTTGGTGTCTAAAGGACCGCTTGTAGGAGTTAGATCATCACTGTTCAGTAGAAATGTAATTAAAGTCATAAATTCAAACTGTATATGTGATAAAAAAATTTAATAGCCACACTGACAAAAAAAGAAACGTGTAAATTTAATTTTAATAATTTTAACTCATATCAAAAATATTATCGGTATTCAATATTGTAATCAATATAACAATATTGATGAGTATTTTCATCTTTTTTTTTTCTTACCCAAGTCTATGAAACCAGCATATACTTTATACTTCAATTTGGACGAGGCATATTTCAAGTGTTCATTAATGACTTGAGCTAGCTAGTAGGTACTGTATTGGACAGCACAGACTCGAGCAGCACAGACATGACTTATCTACTTACTACTAATCTACTTTTGCTAATCTACTATCTACTTAAATAAACTTTACTAATCTCCTTATCCCATTGAAACATATTAGCCTCTTTCAGGGACTTTGAGCTCCTAGGAAGGTTGCATGGTTTTACTGATGTTAAAGCTCTACGGCATGGGCATGGTGTAGTTTCTAACAGAAGTCAAGTCCTCAAAGAATGATTGTTACACAGATGAAGCAGAGAATGCTGATTTGGAAGCCGAGATGTGGATATAGGTAGGTGTGGGAAGAAAAGGCAAGGTTTATACTTCCTAGCCTGACTCATCCTGACTTAGAAAACTGAATACCCCGCTGAAGCAAAGGTGACTAAAAAAAGTGAAAGGTATTTCTTTCATCCCCATATTTATATCAAATATTCACAGACAAAGAATTGGTGTGGACACACTTGCTTGGAGCCACTGATGAAAAGTTCACTAAAAAATTTAGCATTAAAATTTTTTTTAAATTTAGCATTAAATTTTTTTTAAAAAATTAAAAAACAGCATTTTCACTATGCCAAAAAAAGGCCTCATGGTTGAAATATCTCTATTAAAAGTGGCATTTATCTCTTTTCATTTTTGGAATGTTTCCCTTTCATGTCATACAAGGGCATATCCTTTTTCTTTTCCCTATTGCATTAATCATATTTTTTTATTTTCATTATATTATGATGTTTTGCCATCTTAAAAAAGCTTGCTGGCTGGGGAGTGATTGCCCCTCCCAGGGCTAGCCAATTCTTAAGAGATAACAGAGCCCACCCCACCCCTCCCCAGGCAGTGTGCCTTTCAAATGCAAATCAGCCAATCTGGCCATTTATTCACCCAACAACTTCTATTAATCTACACATCAAGCCAATATTTCTCCTGCCCTAAATCATCCCAGGGTCAGGTACCAGGCAGCTAGAAACTGTTTCTGCAGTTTAAATACTCCAGAATTATTCAAAATAGCTAATCCTATATTGTTCCCCTTGTCCTGCCTTGTCTTTCCTGTGGAAACACCAAAAAGAAGGCTACAGCTGAGGCTTTCCCCTTGCCCCTGCTTCCACCTCCTGACCAAACCCTGGTTCTTCCCATGTGGCCCTGCATGACATGGTGCCTCCTTCTCTAGAGAAATGTAAGTACTACATTCTTCTTTCAGTACCATTGGCCTCTGTAGTGTTACTCAGTCACCTCCATAAATTAAAATGCCAAGATCAAAAATGAGACACATACACGACTGCTTCTCTCAGTTATTTTATATTTCAGTCATTTTGGATACATATTCTTATCGGAACGTAAATTTAGAACCCAGGCTAAAAGGAATGCCAGAGGATTTAAATTTGCACTTGCACAGTGAACCCAAAACCAGCAGGGAATAGGGTAGGTGAGCAGAGGAGGGTTGTGGGTAATGAGCAAAAAAAGGAAACACTGTTCAAACATTCTTCTAAAGTACATTATGAAGGCATCAAATCCCTGGAATGTTGTTTATGTATTGAGTGCATGCTGGCTATTTTTCCTATCCCCGCTCGTTTAATCATCTTCAGTACATAGAAGGGACACAAAAATGTAAATGATTTTCTCAAGGTCAACTAGGTGTGTCTGAATTCAAGCCCAGATCCTTCCTAGACCCCAACTCATTCTCTCATTGCTGCCTCATATTCTCCCCTTCTGAGAGATCAGAAGTCAGGAATTAAGGAGTCGACCTAGACATGCTGGGGAGGGGGGGTGCTGTTGCTTTCATGACTTTATTCTGAATGCCTGATGCATGGCATGTTTTAGATACAGTACTCAGAAGCCAAGAGTCACAGGTTTTATTTAGCAACAAAACAGGGTAAGAAGTATCGTGGTTTAGATTCACGTGGAAGACAATGATGGACACCGAGAGCCAAGAGGTATTGTGTGGTCTGGGAAGGGAAGCACTTTAGGCTCCTGAGATCCAGCTGGAACGCTGGTGACAATTGGAAGAATTCTGTACAGAGGAGAGGGAATCAAATAGCCACCAAGACAAATTGAGAAGAAAAGGGAGTGGCAAGTTTCAGCTTTTTTTTTTTTTTAAGGGCAATTTATGACTCCATGATCTTATTTATTAATTTTCTCGAGTCTACTATATTAGTGCTATAACTCATACTGCATTTATTAATTTTTAATGGAAACAGAGGCTCTGATACTTCAGATAAAGAAATATAATTTGGGGGTTTCCTAGGCAGCAAGTGAAAATATGAGCAATACAGTGTAACAATAGTGTAAACTTCATAGCTGCTGGAGAAGAATGAATCATGTAAAGATTTTTCTTCCATATTAAAATATTTCATGTCAACACATTTTTCACACGGATAAATGAGTAGAAAGGAAAAGCAGGGCAGAGTGAATAGTAAACTACATGAAAAGCAAAGAAAACAAGTGCCTCCAGGAGGTTTAACTTGTTGCCTAAATGAAAGGGTGTGAAATTGGACTAAGAGGGATATATCATTGGAAGTTTCGGATTAAATGGAAAGTAAACATTTGATTCTCATAAGTGATTTCTGAAGTTATTTTGCATTAACATGTTTATGTATGGCTTAATGGATCACTGATGACCTTCTTGACTCTTCAGGCCATTTCAAATTTTAAAACTTCAGGGTAACAATTTCCCCAAGTTTAAATTTAGGCATAATTGGATTTCCAAGGCTTGGAAAATTTGGATGGACTATTTTAAGTTACAGAGAAATGTGAAGACAAAGTGACATAATGTGGATTTAGCAGGAAGATTCTTCTTGTGTTCCCCAGCTATAACTCGGCTAAATACACTCTGTTCGTAGATTACTGGAAAGTAGCAGATATCATAGAAGAAAGGGTATTCCTATACCGAGTGAAGCAGTGAAAGCTGGAAAAGTGACTCACTGCTTCTAAAGAGGAGCTATTTCAGTGTCTTTTCATTTGTGTATTTTTTAGTACTGTGCAAGAATATATAGTCTGACTTCTAGATGTTCCATTCTTTAGAACAACTTATTCTAGAACACATTTTGTTCTCCAGTGGATTTAAAATGGGTAAAAGAAACAGAGTTTTCTGAGTTTGGGTGAAGGAAGTATAAAGAGAGAGAGACACACCACAGGAATTAAGAAAGGTGACTCACAGGGTGCTTGGGTGGCTCAGTGGTTGAGCGTCTGCCTTTGGCTCAGATTATCATCCTGGGGTCCTGGGATTGAGTCCCACATCAGGCTCCCAGTAGGGAGCCTGCTTCTCCCTCTGCCTATGTTTCTTCCTCTCTCTCTGTGTCTCTCATGAATGAATAAATAAAAATCTTAAAAAAAAAAAAGGTGAGTCACTTGCTCGTGAGCTTCAGGGAGTGTCAGAACTAAATCAGTCTTCCCCTTAGTACCAAGGCAAGGCAGTGATGACATAATTAGAACTTAGCAACTGAGAACAGGTTTGCCAAGAGACACCTTCCTCCTTTGGGTTTATTTCCTTCTGGAAAAAACATCCAGATTAAGGCTCTTTGTGAAAGGATCCACACTTTTGATTTTTTTTCTTTTGTTCTAAAAAATCTAAAATATGTGAGATAACCCCTATCCCCCCAGTATTGAATACTAATGTAAAAATCTGAACGATAATAGAACTTATGTTGCTTGTAAAATTTTCTGTTTTTCTGTGACCTCTTCCTTCCCTTTGTTTCTCATTTTACCAGGGGAATTTGATAAGAAAAAAAAATTAAAAGAACAAAAAGACCTCATATATAGTAAGTAATGATTTTAGGCTTTGAAAGAAATTATAGAGTATTTGATCCAGTTATTATTTTTTAATTATTGAGTTGTTGGAGTTCTTTATATATTTTAGAAATTAATTCCTTATCATATAAATGATTTGCAAATATTTTCTTCCATTCTGTAGACTGATTTTTCATCCTGTTGATTTCTTTTCTGTGGAGAAGCCTTTTAGTTTGACGCAGTCCTACTTGTCTACTTTTGCTTTTGTTACATATGTTTTTTGGTGTCCTCTCCCAGAAAAACAGTAGAGCAGCTGTGGAAAACAATGTGGAGGCCCCTTGAAAAGTTAAAAGTAGAATTACTGTATGATCCAGCAATCCCTCTTCTGGGTATAAATTCGAGGGAAATCAGAATCTGGAAGACATATCTGCACTCACACATTTAGTGCAGCATTATTCCCAATAGCCAAGGCATGGAAACAACTCAAGTGTCCACTGACAGATGAATGGATAAAGAAAATGTGGTATATGTATTCAATAGAATATTACTCAGGCTTAAAAAAGAAAGAAATCCTGCCACTTGTGACAACATAGATGAACCTGGAGGATATAATGCTGAGGAAAATAAACCAGTCACAGAGGACAAATACTTCATGATTCTACTTCTAGGTAGTATCTAAAATACCCAAACTCATAGAGGCAGAGTGTACAAACGTGGCTGCAGGGCTGCAGGGTGGGAGCAATAGAGAGCTGTTGTTCAATAGAGGGATGCCTGGTGACTCAGTGGTTGAGCATCTGCCTTTATTTAGCTCACAGCATGATCTGGAGATCCTGGAATCGAGTTCCACATCAGGTTCCCCCCAGGGAGCCTGCCTATCCCTTTACCTATGTCTCTGCCTCTCTCTCTCTCTCTGAGTCTCTCATGAATAAATAAAAATAAAAAAGTCTTAAAAAATGGAGAGCTGTTGTTAATAAAGTTTTAATTATGCAAGATGAGTAGAGCCAGATGGCCATACCACATAAAGTTGGAGATGTAGTTCTGCTATGAAGGAAGGACTCTCCTTCAGGGTGTAAGTAAACCCAGAGAAAATCTTGCTGGTTTATACAGGGAGACATGTGCATTTCATTGCAGCACTGTTGGAAGTAATAAAAATTACTATGTTTTAGGTTATTTTTATTGTTAAAGATATTTGTGCCAAACTTACTTCCCATTGGGAGATGTGAGCGAAACAAGAGAATAAAAGTAAGCGACAAAAAAGTGTGAAAAAGTAAAAAAATCTTTAAGAGAGATGTAAACATTTTGTTAGGCTATACACTTTTTAAGCTTTATTTCGATTGGCTTGATGAGGAGTAATCTTTCCTACTCAAAGTATGGTCCACAGACTAGTAGAGAGGCAAGTCCTGGGGGGATGTATTAGAAAAGCTGACTTCCAGGCCCCACTCCAGCTTTACTGCGTTAGAATATGCATTTTAACAAAAACACCAGGTGATTTGTACGCATAGTAAACTTTGGAAGCACAAGTCTAGAGCAGCTGCCCTTCATTTTTATGTCTCAGCAGGCTGATGGGTCATGACAGGCTGGGAGGTGAATACAAATACACCCTTAGTAACAATACACACTCTTTTGAGCAATTTAAAAAATAGAGCAAATCTGAACTATTTCACATGGTACCAGCGCTCAAATTCATGTGCATTTCCTGAGTGAAAGACTAAGCATTGAGGTGGATCTGTGCAGATGGGCTGTGCAACACCACATAGCAAATATTTGAGGGATCGTGATGGGATCCAGTAGGGAGAGGCACATGTTTCATGACTGTTAGAGGGTAAGTTGGTGACTGTAATAGAGTTAGCATCCCGGGAAATTGATAACCAATGATAATAAGTATCTGCTTGGGATCCCTGGGTGGTGCAGCGGTTTAGCGCCTGCCTTTGGCCAGGGGCATGATCCTGGAGACCCGGGATCGAATCCCACGTCGGGCTCCCGGTGCATGGAGCCTGTTTCTCCCTCTGCCTGTGTCTCTGCCTCTCTCTCTCTCTCTCTCTCTCTCTCTGTGTGACTATCATAAATAAATAAAAACTAAAAAAAAAAAAAAAGTATCTGCTCTCAGAAAAGAACCATTCACTCATTGAACAATTACTTCTTCATCTCTTGTGTGTGTCACCTCCTCTGCTAGATCCCAGGGAACAGTGGAGACCACCACACCACGGGCACAATCCATGTCCTAGTAGAATTTACAGTCTCTCAGGGGAGGCAGGTATTTAACACGTATGATTGTTCAGCGTCTTAGGAGCTGAGAGGCATGAATCTTATGAAGATAGTTAATTAGGTAGGTAGGTGGATTGATAGTTGATACATAGAAAGATGATACGTAGAGACAGAATGAAAGCATATAGCAGAGGCATCTATTGGAGTCGTGTATCAGAAGCTTTTGAAACGTTAGAAATGTCTGATTTATTTTATTTTACTTTTTACAAAAAGATTTTATTTATTTGAGAGAGAGCAGTGGGGAGGGGCAGAGGCAGAGAATCTCCAGCAGACTCTGTGCTGAGCACAGAGACCGATGAAGGGATCGATCTCATGACACTGAGATGATGACCTGAGCCGAAACCAAGAATCAGTAGCTTAACCAAGGGTGCCACCCAGACGCCCTGAGAAATGTCAGATTTTAACAGAATATGTGGAATTATTAGAATATGCAGAGCAAAGAGAAACAGGACAGCAAAACTTTGGGGGAACTGGCTTTAAATAAAACAATTGGACAGATTGGATTTTTAAGTTATTTACCATGATTAGATAGACATACAAATCCAGAAGAGTAGTGGGTTATTTGTGAAGAGGCATTTGGAAACCTTGATTCAAATATTATCCAGATTTATCAATACTCACTTTCTTTCTGAGGCCTTCGGAATCACTTATAGTTTAATTATACCGAACCCTGCACTTCTTCCCTGGTCCTTGGAGCTGGAACCAGCTCTGGCTCAAGGGTCTCCCAGGAGACTGCCCAGCTGGTTTTATTTGAAGAAATGAGGACACGTAAGGTAGTTTGGGTTTTAAAAAATGTGTTCTCTGCTCCCTACTGCTGCTATTTGCCCAGCCCCCCACTATGACACAGATGACACCCACTGGTGGGCAGGCTCCCACCTGACTCAGATGTCTGTTCCCCCAGGCCACACCTCCAACTGTGGCACTAGGTAAATGCCCCAGAATTGTGTAACCTCAGAGTAGGAAGGGCACAGAGCTGATAAAAATTTAGTTTTCATCCCTCAGGAGAATGAGGGTTCAAAGTATTAACTGAGTTAAGATAATGTTATATTTCTTCATATCAAATTTTTGGCCTGAAGTTTGTGCTCATCACAGTAGCTTTCTCACTATGTGTGTGGGATTGAAGTTTGGAGGTGAGGTGTATTTAGGGAAGAAGGGAGTTGTTTCCCTCTTCTCTCCTTTTTACCTTAAGACGTGGGGTTACTTATGCTGGAGGCATTTCCGTTCCTCCTGTTCACGTCTGTCTTTTCCAGATTTGTTCAGCAATATCTCTTTTCTCCATTGCTTGGCCCTGGAATCAGAGACAAAGCGGACAACACCAAACCGGAAATGCATCCGAAGACACCCTCTCCCAGGGATGACACCCATTTCTCACAGAATTCTGAAGGTATCAGTGGTTCTGGAAGGTCCCCAAACCACTTCCCTTTCCTTTCTGAGGCCCAGGTTATTCTGGAACTTGGGGAACAAATACCGAACACACGGAGGAGAGGAATCGAGAAAATATAGGATAGGTGGAAAAGACGTCAGAATTTAGCTGGAGAGGGATGCCTGGGTGACTCAGCGGTTGAGCATCTGCCTTTGGCTCAGGGCATGATCCCAGGGTCCTGGGATCGAGTCCCGCATTGGGCTTCCTGCAGGGAGCCTGCTTCTCGCTCTGCCTTTGTCTCTGCCTTTCTCTCTCTGTTTCTTTCATGAATAAATAAATAAATCTTAAAAAAAAAATGTAGCTGGAGAGAAGGGAGAGAAAGGAAGTGAGGCCACAATTTTCTTGTTGAAAACGTATACCAGTTTGCTTACCCATCATTGGTCCTGCCAGGGGGGATATATTTTTGGCATGATTGTATTAAGGAAAATATATGCCTTATACAGGTGCTTTGTGTGGATATGTGTACTTGGGAGCAATGCCTGACTCTGGGGAGCTGTGAATTCTATGAGATTTTTCAAAGCTTTTTTGCTTTGTTGAGGTGGATGCTTTTGCATGGAAACCTCACACTCGCTGCTCTGCTTCTGCATTGCTGGCGGCTTAGACACGCTTCCTCAGACATAGCCAGAGGGCAGCACAAGGGCATCACTTCGATACTCAGAGCAACAGAAGCCATGGCTGTAATGACAGAGAGAACGATTCTATCGTCCTTGGGTGCCCTGCCCTCTCTGTCCCATGGTGCTGTCGTTTTATTGTTAAGCAATACGGATGGACCTACAGGGTATTATGCTAAGTGAAGTAAGTCAGATGGAGAAAGACAAATGGCATACGATTTCATCTATGTGTGGAATATTAAAAAAAGCAAAACAAATGAATACACAAAAAGCAGAAATGGACTTATAAATATAAAGAACAAATTGATGTTTGCCAGAACACAGGGGTTTCGGAGGGGTGGACAGAATGGGTGAAGGACAGTGGGAGATCCAGGCTTCCAGTTACAGGATGCCTAAGTCATGGGAATAGAAGCACAGCATAGAAAATATAGTCACTGGAATGGTAATCGTGTCACATGGGGACAGATGGGAGCTATGCAGGTGGTGAGCAGAGCATAATGTACAGAGAAGTTGAATTACAAAGGCCGGATAACCGAAACTCGCGTAACATTGTATGTCAACTGCGCTCAAGTAAATAACAGCAACAACAACCCGAAAGTCCTCAATGGAAAATCCCTGGTCTCCCATCTAGGGAAGTTGGCCGTGTGTACTCACCGTGGGAACTGGCTGCCACCCTCCCTATGAGTTTACCAGGCACTTGGTGTGTTGTGGTCCTACCATCAAGGAGAAGACCTGTGGATAGCCTTGCATGCCACCTGCATTCAAAAAGGAAATCACCCCTGGTGTGCTTGTGTCTGAGGTCGATGCTTGTGCAGAAAGCTAAACCCCAGCACCGCTTAGAACAGTTTAGAGAGATGGTGGCAAATGCTGGGGAGACTGCAGGGAGAGAGAACAGGTGTTTGTGGGGCAGGTTCCCAGACTGCCGCTTTTTGTGAGGAAGCCAACTCAGCACTTATCCGCACCACCCCGACGTGAACTCCTGTGCCCAGTTTCTCACTTTAGGGAGCAATAAAACATGAGGAAGGAGAGAGAGCTTGGGCAGTGGTGGGAGACGAGAGGAAAGGCTCCATTGACTGGGAATGAGCTGCTGTGTCTCTGTCTGTTGGCTTTTCTTCCCTATCACCCTGCCCTTCACGTGTGGCTGGAAGTAGAAATATTTATTTCCACTAAATGTTTGTTGAATGAGTGAATAAATATCTGGGCATGTAATGGTGTAGACTACAATTACTTTTATAATTAAGTTATTATGGAAGTATGAGCATTTGATCTATTTTTTTTTTTTTTTGGTCATCTCTGATCCTGTTGTTATTTATTACCAATTGTCATAAAATTGTCCAACACTTTTACTGATAACTCAGCTGTGATGGTCAGACAAAAACCCAGTCAAAAAAAATGATGGTAGGTCAAGCAACTCTGGGGAGGTATTTTTGTATTTCTGAAAACATGATCGTAGACCTCAGAAAGAGGAATCTGTGTAGACAGCAACACTAACCGATATCCCCTCCCCGCTACTGGGGAAGCAAATGGGATCTGAGACAATGTGATTAATAATTGCACAGTCTATGACGATGGTTTGGGCAGAGCCCTTATGCTTTTGTGTGAGGGATGAGTGCTTTGCAATGAAAGCAAGGCAGGAAGGGAGCAACAGTGGCTGAATGCAATAACACCAACAGTCTGATTTCTTAAAAGGTAGGAGGAAGACCCTGTGAATGGGAACGACGTACTTTCACCTTTTATGATTATATTCCCCTTTCTTGGTTGGTTCTGCAGGAACATGGCTGCAGCCCTTATTGGTGAAGAGCTTCTATTGGCTTCTATTCATGGGTGCACAGTCCATGGTTCCCCTCAGAATCAGCAAGAGCCTGAGGAAAGGAAAGCTTTTTATTTTATTTTATTATTTTATTTTTTTTTATTTATGATAGTCACAGAGAGAGAGAGAGAGAGGCAGAGACACAGGCAGAGGGAGAAGCAGGCTCCATGCACCGGAAGCCCGACGTGGGATTCGATCCCGGGTCTCCAGGATCGCGCCCTGGGCCAAAGGCAGGCGCCAAACCACTGCGCCACCCAGGGATCCCCCGAAAGGAAAGCTTTTTTTTAAAAAAAGATATTATTTATTTATTCATGAGAGACACACAGAGAGATGCAGAGACACAGGCGGAGGGAGAAGCAGGCTCCCTGCAGGGGAGTCCAAGGTGGGACTCGATCCTGGGACTCCGGGGTCACGCCCTGAGCCGAAGGCAGATGCTCAACCGAAGGGAGATGCTCAACTGCTGAGTCACCCAGGCGTCCGTCGGAAAGGAAAACTTCTATTACAATTTTGCTGAAGTCTTGAGGTGGCGAGGTGCTATATGCAGGAAGAGACAAAGGCGTCCATAGACTTCTCATGGAAGTAGACTTTTCCTAGAGGTGAAGGGAGTTCTGAGGAAAGGTGAGTTTTCCAAGGGAAGAGAGGATCAGAGTGTCATTTGTGGGAAGGGAATGGGGCCTCTGGGAAAATAGAAGTAGGGAACCAGAGAATTCCCATGGGGCTGGAGGTCCTCCAAATGCAAAAGCTGCATTTTCTGATACTTTTGCGTGGTTCAAGGGAACTAGCTAATGAAATAAGGTTACAACTCTTGGTCTTATTTTATACTCTTTTAGGATGCTTACTTGACATTTCCTTACGAGATTATTCAAACCTCTGTCAGAGGTCAAGATCAGGAGCTTCCTGTTGTCCCTCACACCTCCTGGGTTACCAGGCTGCGGAGTGTCAACCAGCAAACAACCCCAGAGGGGTGGTTGAGCCCATCTCATCAACTTCTCCTCCCAAGTCAGGCTGATGATGTGTATTGATCTATTCTTTAAGGTAAAAAGGGGGTTCATATCCTCTACCCACTTTGCCAAAGACCAAGGTATCCTATGGGCCAGTGTGATTCTACAAGTCAGAATCTTTGTAGCTGGTTGTTAGGAACGATTGAAAGTTAAACAAAGCATTAGCTTTTCTTTTTCTAAGTTTCAGCCTTAAATGACATTCCTAAAGGATAATTTTAAATATCCCCAAATATAAGAAGATAAAATTAGAAAAATAAAAACTATTTCTGCAAGCTGTTAGAATTTCATTAGGCAAACTTATTTTATTTATTTATTTGAGAGAGAGAGAGAGAGCATAAGTGGGAAGAGACAGAAGACAGAAGGAGAAAGAGAAGCAGGGTCCCTCTGAGCAGGGAGCCTGATGCAGGGGCTCGATCCTAGGACCCTGGGATCATGACCTGAGCTGAAAGCAGACGCTTAACCCACTGAATCACCCAGATGCCCCTAGGTTTATCTTCATTTTAAATATATTGGGTAGGTGGCCTTATTTTCCAGGTCATATTGTTTTATGTACATTTAAGCCAGTACATTTCTTTGCTGTATTTGGTATGTTTTTGTTTTCCTAGTGGGAATCCACATCTGTTCCACGTACTACATGATTAGGCGTGGCATTGTTTAGATATTGCAGATTCAACTGACGGCCCTCATCGATTTGTTATCCTGCCTGTAAAATGAAAACATGAGCTCAGGCTGGTATGTGAGTCTGGTTCCTTCTTACCATTAATCCTCTTTTGTAAACCATTGATGTTTCCTTGGCAACTGCATTAAGTTCTTGAACATATTACTTAACTTGTTACTCAGGGTCTTTTCTCAAGGTGAAGTCGATTCGTTTTCACTTTTTTTTTTTCATGAGCTTGTTTTTGTTAATTATAGTTCTTTAAAGTATTACTTGCTTTGAATGTTACACTTGCTTGCACAATTCGTAGGGAAAAATCAATTGTGAAACCTATGGAATTTCACCTAATGCACACCTAATGCACATCATGTGGTCACTTGGCTCATGGAGAAGAAGATTCTTTTCATGGTACCATTAAGTGTGCTTTTAACTGTATGAAAAAGATTCCAGTATTTGCAAATCTACTATCATTCCCAAGTGTCTTGAATTTAGTCAATTATTAAGTGAAATAATGGAGACAGATTTTTTTGTATGAATAAATGGGTTTTCTTTCAAAATTAACCTGATAAAGTATCATTTAGCAGATTTAGTCAATTGGGGAACACAGGAGGTTTTCCATTTCTTTTGAATTCTTTTTTGCAATATTGAAATGCCTGACAGTTTATTACATCTCACAGGCCAAGAAAGAGCATTGGGGATCTTGCAACTTCTCCTTAAGAACATGGGGAAGGGGATCCCTGGGTGGCGCAGCGGTTTAGCGCCTGCCTTTGGCCCAGGGCGCGATCCTGGAGAGCCGGGATCGAATCCCACGTCGGGCTCCCGGTGCATGGAGCCTGCTTCTCCTTCTGCTTATGTCTCTGCCTCTCTCTCTCTCTCTCTCTCTCTCTCTCTGTGACTATCATAAATAAATAAAAATTAAAAAAAAAAACATTAAAAAAAAAAAAAAAGAACATGGGGAAGGGGTGCCTGGGTGGTTCAGTCGGTTGATTTCAGCTCAGATAGTGATTTTGGGGTCCTGGGATTGAGCCCCGGGTCGGGCTCTGTGCTCAGCAGGGAGTCTGTTTGAGGATTCTCTTTTCCTTTCTTTCTTCCTCTGACCCTTACTGGGTTCTCTCATTCTCTTTCAAGTAAATAAGTAAATCTTAAAAAACAACAACAACAACAACAACAACAACCACAACCAGGAGGAGGGAGTGTGATTAATGGAATTCACATCCCACAAACACATGCATTTCCCCTATAGTTCAGCCCACCATAGCTCCTCCAAAACGCCTCCAAGGTGAGAAGCCAGACAGGATTCTACAAATGTGTGGAATGACACCTGCTGACATTGTGTCCTCCTACAGTCAGCAATAGGGAATCCCATGTGAAAGAGGTTAAGATAAAACCACCACTGCTGTTCTACAGAGCCCATTTTAGAGTCCACAGAAGTGCTGGGGATCAGAAGTCCTGCTACAGGTCTTTCACTGTTAAATGAGCAGTGGTGCCACTTTTGGAAAGCCAATTCAAATCTTATGCAAGTGGCCTCAAGTGCCAGGCATGGGAAGCACATCCTATTGTCTACAGTTTTGGTTGAGTCCCTCCTCAAGGCAGATTCTGGAAAGAAGAGAGAAGAATATTGACTTCTTTCTGTTCTAAATAGATTCAGTACCAAATGACAAATTGCGGTTAAGTCTAGAGACTTCCTTTGTGAGCTTTTTATCTATCTTTCTGATGACTTCTTATTTCTGTTTTGGCTCATGAATGCTCACCTCTTGACTGCCAGGTTTACTGGCTAAGGTTTTTCCTGGGTTCCTGCAAGGTACATGTCAATGAATACCTAGAAGCTCTGGTCCAGTGAATTTGCCTTTTATCAGTCTGTTTGCTTCATCATTATCATTACTGGTTGGCACAAAGTTTCTCTTTCAGTGTTACACTGAAAACAAACTTCTCCATGTGGCCTCAGCTCTGATGTTTACTATTATATCACCATAGTCATTTTGCTGGATTGTTCCTGATTTTTTAGATTTCTTTTTTATTTTTTAAAGACTTTATTTATTTAAGAGAAAGAAAGAGCATGAGCAGCCCCCTCTGAGCAGGGAACATGATGTGGGCTTGATTCCAGGACCCTGAGATCATGACTTAAGCCGAAGGCCAACACTTAACTGACCAAGCCACCCAGCACCCCTCTGATTTTCTTTTAGAGAAGTGGGAAAGTCTACACATGGCTTCTGGTTCTATATCTACTTTCAGAGAATGGGGAATTGATATTAAAATGTTCTACTTGAGGATGCCAGTGCCCAGGATAGCAGGAAAGTATCTTTAATTTATGGGATTACCCATACCCCACCATAAAGGTTTTTCAGTGAAAGAGAGTCTTCTGGGTAACAACTTGCTCCTCATTCAATCTATAGTCTATGGTCCAACCTTCCTCCTTAGGCGTTAGCTAGGAGATCTTTCAGTTATATATGAATCCTTGCATTTCTTTGTCTTAAGCTCTCCTTTGTTCATAGTGACACAGCCACACACTACAATCTTTAAGATGTTAACAAGTATTGAGAGACAAAATGGAAAGTATAGTGTTTCCCAAATTTATTTAAATATTTGTTGTCTTCTCATGGGAGAATTTTAAGCACCACCCACCTACAGTAATATGTGAGAAAATTGTATGGCAAATTTATATTTTCATGCCAGAGTTTATAAAGACAATTTGCTCACCATGTTCTTGCCCTCTATGGAAGGCAAGGCCAAATCAATAAGAAATATCCCAGAGTCATTTGTATTTGTCCTCACGGGAGTCTGAAAATGCAAAGACTTGAATGAGAATTACCTAACTTAAAAGGCTACATAGCACTTCTGAAGAGAATCTCAAAGTAGATTAGGGATTCATAGAATCGTTTTAGAAAGTTATGTAATGAAAATGAAAGTTAAAATTAATTGTGGCTATAATTAAGGGCTTTGTAGAAAACCAAAGACTTTGCGACACCATGTTAGTTGAAATCAGTTTATTTGTATTCTTTATTGTGTTCTTACTGCATATTGAGCTTTGTGCAGATTAATACCATAGCCTCCATTCGTGAGGCTTTCATTAAATAATGGAGGATTTTAAAAATGGAACTATAGAACTACATATGAATCCAGATATGAGACAGCCTGCTTAAAAACTGTCTACATGTGCTCATCTACATATTCAAAAATATTATGGTTATGTACGTATCTATACTTATCATAATCAATAAACATTTTGAAAACCTTTGTTGTGTTTATTACTGTGCTGGGAGCTGGGCATACAGATTTAACTGGGAAAATCTCAGTTATTTTGAAGTTTCTTTGGTCTCTAAGATGCAATTGTGAAATCTTGCTAATGATCAAGAAGAGGAATTAAAGGTTAACAAATTAAAGAATGTGAAACTGACTTGCCAGTCTTTACAACCAGGAAGTTCAAACTCATGTTTTTTTTTTTTGTTTGTTTGTTTGTTAGATTAATAGGAAATTGCTAGGTAAGCATAGCCTTGAAGCATGCTTTGACCTGTGCATGAGTGATCAATGTGCAAGGGGAAAAAGCTCAAATCCACTTGGAGAAGTAAGTCACTTTAATTGTTGGATTGGTCACTAAGAGGCAACTTACAAAAGAACCAGGCCCTAAGATCTAAAAGGTGTTACAGCTAAAGTTAAATATTTTTTACCATTTGATATGCCTGGCATAGCCTTGGCTTATGTCTATGCTACTGATTTTGATTATCATTATTATTGTAATGATAATTATCAATGGCAATGATTTTTATTAATTGTAATTATTGATAGATTCTCTTTCAGTCTCAAAAGTGACCTAGTTTGGGAACCAAATAATATTCCCCACTATTTAAAGGTGGGGGGGGAAGAATATGGGGAGTAGCTAGAACTTGGTTTCATTTTTTATTTTTTAATTTTTTTTGGCTTGCTTTAAAAATTTTTTTTAATTTTTTTAAATTTATTTTTTATTGGTGTTCAATTTGCCAACATATAGAATAACACCCAGTGCTCTTCCCATCAAGTGCCCCCCTCAGTGCCCGTCACCCAGTCACCCCCACCCCATGCCTACCTCCCTTTCTACCACCCCTTGTTCGTTTCCCAGAGTTAGGAGTCTCTCATGTTCTTAGCCCTTGGTTTTAATCCCAGCTTTGATGTTTACCGGGTCCATGACCTAGTGCAAATTACATAATCCCTTTGAGCTGCAGTCTTTATCAGTAAAATGTAAATAATAATTCCTTCAAAAGTTGTTAAAAGCTTATGTAAATGTAAAATATCCATCTGAATACCTGGCATATGGCAGACACTAAATAAATCATGGCTACTTTGCTATTCTGATTGGTATTTTTATCTGAGGTTCAATTCCTAAAGAAGAATGAGATAACAGAAATCCTGATAAGAGGTGATATTTAAAGTGAGGTTCTGTGGTTCTCCCACCAGGGAACAGCATGTGGCCAGCAGCCAAGGACATGGAGGCCTAGTTCCTCATGGGAGGGCCGGGCACAGTCTGAGACAGGCAGTCGAGACTCATACCAATAAGCTTGTTCAAAGGGAAAACAGAGATCCTACCAAGAAATGGGTCAGAAATCCAGTCATATGGACCAAGCAAATGTAGAAGAGTTGTGGAAGAGAGTAGGTACTGCAGTGCTCGGTATGCAACGGGATGCAGCAACTGGCCTCCCAGATACTAATCAGTGGGGTGTTCTGAACTCCAGTTTCCACTCTGTAATGGATGAAGCCTCCCCATGTGGTTTCCCCCACTCTGTTCCAGACTCACAGAGGATCTAGATGTTTTGAATGCATAGCCTTAGAATCTATGGTTGAGCTAGCCTGGGGAGGGAAAGACTAATCTCCTCAAGGTTGATTTCTTTTTGTCCTGGTTGGTTAGAGTGCTTTACATTTGGGAGAAAACAAACACATTTTCATAGCAGGAATGGTACAGAAGTTTCACCAAATTCTATGACATCCCAAGGCTTGTGGAAATGAACCGTAACATTTTACACTGTTTGTGTGTATAAGTAAATTCTATTGCAATAACCTGATTTTTCCAGAAACAAAAATAGTCTAAATTTTCATAAAATCTAGTAGCATTTTATGGTAGTGTTATTTTTACAAACACCTATGGTAAACAGAATTCTAATATTCCTATCCCCTGTGAATACGATGTATAAAATTCTCCCCCCCCATGGGCTAGAATTGGAACTTGTGGGTAGATGGAATGTCATTCCTATGTTATGTTCTATAGCAGGAGGGATTTTGCAGATATAATTAAAGTCTCTAATGAGTCTCAGTCCTACAGTTGCCAAGAACCTACTGCTGGCCAAGACGTGAATGAATTTGGAAGAAGATCCTGAGCTAGAGATGAGACCACACCTCCATTCACCACCTGGATCTCAGTCTAGGGAGACCCTGAGCAGAGAACTCAGAGATTCCAAGTCTTCTGAAATGGTGAGATAATAAGTAGATGTTGTAAGATGCTGTGTTTGTAGTAATCTGTGACACGGCAACAGAAAACTAATGTATCTATTAAACAAGTTTTACTATGAATTTTAAATCTAATGGAATTTGAAGCGAGTTTGAAACTGAATGTAAATTCTTGGTTTCATGTCTATAGGTTTGGCCAACTGTAATCAGGATTAAAAAATTTAATGAGAGAGTATTCCATGTCTGATCAAACTCTTCAATTTGAAATCAATTGTGAAATCTGAAACCAGTTACATTTGAGCTATTTTTCACAAATTTCTGAATCACTTAAAAAGTTATTTTAGATAATTTATTTAAGCTGCTTTCTTTAAAAGCTTTGGTCCAAAATGTGTGGAAGAAACTCCAAAGACCATATGTCTTATGTTTGCAAAATACTGGAGCAGATTTCTGAGCTATCTAGCTTGCTGGATATTGAGCATTTCAGAACATTTCATAAATTAGAAAAAAATACTTTTCCATCACCTTTTATCTACTAAGTCTGTGTAAATCAGAATTAGTGGAAGCCTAAAAAGGATAAGGTGTACATTTCTTCTTCATGGGTAAATAGCACAGTCTATTTCAACCTAGATCATAGATATTTTCAGAGAGGCATTGAAATCAGTAAAACGAATTAATTTTTGACCATGTAAGAAGATACATTTCTATCCTTTTGCTGACGTTTTGCCTTTGAAACTTTTTGTTTGATCATACACCCCTCGTTATTTATATTTCATGATATTGAGGTTGTCATATTTTAAAAACTAATTGAAGAGCTTTATTATATGTCTTTTCCAGAAGAAGACCATAACATAAGATGGCTTCATACTAACTTTTGGATGATTCAGAGGGAAATTTACTTGAAATGCAATGGAGACCTTTGTAATCTGAACTATGTTACTGTGGCTTTAATTGAAAACTTTTGTTTTTCTAAAAAATTTAACTCGTAAGAGATTGTGAGTCAGTTATTTCACCTTCAACTTGCCACATGCTTTTTTCCCTTTTGCAAATGTCCTTCTGTTAAAAGACCCATACATTCAGCACCCTTCAACAATGATTTTATCCCTCTTTTAACTTCAAAGTAAATGTTTGAAATAACAGGAGAGAAAGTAAGTGGCTTGAGCAGTGAAGATCGGGTTGTGTGTGATTGAGCTTGACAATAAGATACTTGATTAGCTCTGATGTTTTTATGCATTTGAGAAAAATTGCAGTGGTTCAGATTGCTTTAATGATTTGTTGTTTTAAGTCAACAATGAAGTGTGTCTTCGAAACAATATTTTCTTCCATTTGTTTCCTTTGTCTTAGACTCTTAGGCAACACATGAAAGATTGATTTATAATTTTATAAGCAGCAAGAGTCTTTAAAGAAAATTGATTGTTTCTCCCCCTCCTCTCCTTTAAAGTCACTTTCTCTGCAAAGGCTCTCAGAAATGGAATATTTATTGAGATTGCCAGTGGGTTCCATTAGTTGGACAGCACCTCGTGGTTTACTAATGAGGCTAGGCTGTGCTTGCTGTCATTAAGGATGATTTGAAAGAATGCTATAATTATCGCTTTGCATTGATTGTGGTTGCTTTTCTCATGGCTTTAGCAGTAACTATGTTCTACGATGTCTTTCAGAATTTTTCTGTACTTCTTGACATTTTATTGCTGATGGTCATTCTACTTCTGCAGAAAAATAGAGCAAATTAGCTTTGCCCCTTGTCATTTTGGGAAGATGATTTACTGATCTTTACATTTAGTTAAATTTCCCGAACATATTATTGATAAACACCCAGAATACTGCAGACATTGCTCAGCTTTTCTTTTTGCCGAGAAAACAGCATCTTCAGTCTTTTCTAAGCCCACCTAAGTAATGGCAATGTTTCTCCTTTTACTTGGAGTTTAGGCTAATTCTTTTTGTAAATATCTTATACAGCCCTATGTTTAGTCACGTTAAACCATTCTTAAGAGCTACTGGATGTTAATTCACTTCCTATATTTAAGGACTTTTCCTCCTTTGTTTGCTTGTGTGTTTCTAACTCAGCCATAGTTGGCAGGGAGCTAAAGTCTTTGAATAGCCCCCTGAGTCTGAGTCAACTCAGGTTTGGCCAACATTCCAGTGAAATGACTTTGGTAGAACTTATTTAACTGATCTTCACTAGGCAAATTCCGCCACGGATAATATCCTCTTCCTTGATACAGTGGAAAGCATGTGGATTTTGGAATAGATAGACCAGAGTCACTCTTGGTTGTGTGACATTGGTAGGTTACTTGGCTTGCTGAGCTTCAGTTTCATATCTGTAAAATAGGAATTTTATAGATAGGAAACCAAAGAGGAATCTACCTCTCAAGCTTCTAATAAAGATTAAATAAGATAATCCTAAGTAGAATATGAGTGATGTAATATATATGTATACTATATATATAGTGTATGTAAAACATTCTTCATGATATGTAGTATGACATCAAATGTATGTTGTCTCCTAATGCATGTTGTCTTTTTCATTTTCCTATGCTTTCATAAAAAACAGTAACAAAAAACAACTTTATGGAAACTGTCTAATGGACAAGTGAATGGTGGGTTTTCATCTACTCTACCTCTCAGGATGGAATAAATGTAGGGGCACCTGGATAGCTCAAGCTGGTTAAGTGTTTGCCTTCAGCTCAGGTCATGATCTTGGGGTCCTGCAATTGAGTCCTGCATCAGGTTTGCTGCTCAGCAGGAAGTCTACTTCTCCTTCTGCCCCTCCCCCCCCACTCATGCTCTCTGTTTCTCTCTCAAATAAATAAAAGTTTTAAAAAAGAAATAAATGTAAAAAAGTTATAATCTTGTGGTTTCTTGGAGTAGTCAGAAATTTATTACCACTGTGGGTTGATTTATAGCATCACACTTTTCTTCGGGATGAATTTAATGCTGAAAATGTATGCAACTGAAACATTCCATTCTTTATAATGTCCCAGAAGAGAGAGAATAGTTTGCATTTATTTATTTAAAATTTTTACACAGCTGGAGCAGAACTATCTTGAGTAGTTTCAGTTCCACTGAAAGTTCTATTGATGGTCATTTATAATAAGCTGTGACCAACAAGGATGAGGACATCTGGAGAATTAATGTCATTCCCAGCCAATTAAATTATGAATTCCCAAACAATTTACAAGTTAAATTTTTATTACACAAAGTTACATTTAGACTTGTAGAATGCTTAGAATTGTGTAAGTGTTTATTGTTTAGTAATAAGTATCCATGCATTATACTGTATGGCACATCCCAAGACATTGTCACAAACCCATATATGTTAGGGAGGGAAAATATTTGAAGAGGAAGAGGGATGAGCAGGTGAAGGGGAAGACTTTTAGACTTTTCTTCCAAAACTGTGACCTCAAGATGGAGGGGGTGAGGGTAAGTTATAAGGAGAGAGGGCATTGTGAAGTCTATTATTAAGCTAGGGCGTGGAATTGATGTGCACACTCCTGTTAGGCAAGCACTAGAGTTGGGATGCTAGCTCTCCCTGCCCACCTCACTTGATAAGTCATTTCAATAATGTCTGCATTTGACAGAAGGCATTTTGAAAACATGTGGAGTGCGTGGGAGGAATATTGGAATATAAAGAAGAATTTGTCCCCCCTGACCAGGAAACTAGAAAGTGTCGGGGATAGCAACATGGGAGAACTAGGGAAGCAGATGGTTTCAGGCTCTAACCAGCCAAGAGCTGTTGGTTTCTGTCCACACAGTGATTTCAGAATGCTATATGGTGATTCAGAAGGAAATTGAAGTGCTTATACCTTTGAATGACATATTTATTCCGTGGATCTCAGTGCTAACTTCTCAAAATTTGGATATATTATGGTTCTTTTCAACTCCTTTTCAAAAGAAGGGGATAAAGTAGCAATACATCTGAAAAAAGAATCTGTACAAGACCAAATATGTGTTAATTTGAACAAAGGAAGCCATGAAACTTCTCATCACACTCCCATTCAAGGTCATCTGAAGTTAAACTAGAGATATTCAGGTATTGTCCTCTCTGTGGAATGCTTTCCCTTAGCAGAAACTTAAAGCATCATTTTTTTTTTTCATTATTTAAAACTTCCTAAAGATAGACACTGTATTACCTGCCTGCCTCTACCTGCTGCCTAATTTGTCTTGCCAATCACAGTACTCTGCTCTGCAGAGATAGGCACTCAATCGAATAGCATGAAGAAAGCAAGCAAAGAGAAGTGCTGCATCAGAGCAGTTATCCAGATATATTCATTCTGAATCAACAGCTTCATTTGGAAATTAAAAGAGCAGTTTGTGTTTGAGGAAGTAAAAGAGTGCAAAAGAAGAGAAACTCACTGGTCAAAACAAGACATGTAGCACATTCTCTTGTTCTCCAGCTTGGAGACTTGGTGTTTATTATTTTGAGAAGAAGGAGTCAGGAAGGCCTTTTGAGGTTTTTATACCTGTCAATGTAAAAAAACGTGCTGACACTGGTCTTTTTAGATCCTCTGGTCACCTGATGGTTTCTGGATCTTCCAAGCTATTTGTCCCATAGGGGAAATGAAGGAGATGTGATGGAAGTGACTCCTATCTCTAGAAGTTGGTCAGAAACCCAACTGCCTGGCTCTGCCCACCGGAGTTAGCACAGAGATTTTGTGGCCTAATTTTTCTGCTTTGTTGATGAGGTGGATGCTGGATTAAAGATTTGCCAGCTTCTAATCTAGAATTTGTGCTGAAATCTGGAAATTGTCCCGCTTTTGCAGCACATCTATTAATGTTATTACTCATTATCAGACCTTCCACTTTGGGAATTTATTTGCTTTCTAAAAATTTGTCTGACACAGAACATGAGAGACTCCTAACTCTGGGAAACAAACAAGGGATGGTGGAAAGGGAGGTGGGCGGGGGGAGGGGGTGACTGGGTGACCGGCACTGAGCGGCGCACTTGATGGGATTAGCACTGGGTGTTATGCTATATGTTGGCAAATTGAACTCCAATGAAAATAAATAAATAAACAAACAAACAAATAAATAAATAAAAATTTGTCTGACAAAAATATCTTTGTCTTTTTCTTCAATTTTTCTCAATGGGGAACTTTGTAATTTTATGTATACCTTCCTAAGCATGCTCACTGAATTCTCTTGACTCTGTAATTTTCCTGGCTATGACTTATAGCCTGATAGATACATTTGATGTGCAAAAGAATATTCTAAAAGTGAATTTTCATTGGTTCCATTTTCACCTACCTCGAGTTAACCCATGTTTATATTTTTAAGACATCATGAAATTCCAATTAATATTAGACAAAGGAGGATATACAAATAGTATAAGCACTGATTCATCTTTGGGGTGTGAAAAAAGCTGCTTAAAATTCATTATACTCCACTAAAAATAATTTTGAATAAATTAGGAATTTTAAAGAGCTGTGCCATTCTAACATTTTCCCCCAGAATTTCAAAAATACATGTCTTTTGTTAGCAATAAAGAATTCTTTAGGCCAAACAAGGAACTGATACAATAATGATAACTAGGTAGTCACTTAATGATTGTCATTCACTGATGACATAGTTCTCCTAAAAGACATTTACATTTGTCTTTTTGTTATCAGAACTCTGATTTTATTCAGAAATTTGAGGATCCATGTATTTTAGGGAATGAAATAAGTACTTTTAGCCAATATATATGCCATTTTCCTTGCTAGATTGGGCATGTCATGAAATTCTGGCTCACCACAGATGAAGGGTAGTTTCTTAGGAAAATTATCTCCACTCTTAAAAAGATACTTAGGACAACATATGTCTTTTTTTTTTTTAAACATTTGGATTTTGTTATGTATAAATACAGTGGCTGTAGATATTGTAGTCATCCTAATACAATAAGAGGTGAAGCCTACAGTGGTCAAAACAGAGCAATCTGGGTATCAAAAATGCTGACTTAATGGATGCTCTACTTTGGGACTTCTTATTATGTGATTTAGTAAATTTATCTTATTTTATATAAAAGTTTTAAAACAGTGCTATTGATGTATAATTCATATATAATAAACTGTACTTTAAGGTATACAGTTTGAGAAGCTTTGACATTTGTACCTACTTGTGAAATCACTTGTGAACATATCTACTCTTCCAAAAGTTTTCTTATGTTCCTGTCCTTGAGTTTTTCATTTTTTTATTAAACATTTTGAAACCTGTTTGAAAAACAGGTTTTTCATTTTTTTATTAAAACATTTATTTTGATTAATTGCACTCATTATAACATGTAGCACACTGTTGAACAGGAGTGGTGAGAGATGAACTTTGCCTTTTTCTTCATTTTTGTATTTAGTCTTTGATGTGCGCTACAATTGCTTTGTACATATTTAGTTCTATTCTTAGTTTGCTGAGATTTTTTATTAGGCATTGATGTTGGGTTTCACCAAATATTTTTCCACATCTATTGAGAGAGTCATATGGTTTTTCTTTTTTAATCTTTTAATACATTACATTATATTGATTGATTTTTGAATGTTAAACCAACTTTCATTCCTGGAATAAATCTACCTCAGCCTGAACGTTTTCTTTTTATATAATAATGGATTCCATTTGCCAAAATTTTGTTAAGGAATTACCATCCAGGTTTATGAGGGTGTGAAAAGGAGTAAAAGAAAACCTCATCCAAAATGGAGTCAAGAAGTCCCGAATGGGGAGCTTTCAGGCATGTACCACTTTTGGCAGCCTACTTTACATACCCCAATAGGAAGAAGCTTATTTTACTACCCGGGAAGGGGGAAAGATTTTCTCTGTGACCAGCAACAACCCAGCCAATAAGAACTATTACAACTTAGACAATGAGAAGTCACCATAACCCCTGAGGCTAGCTCTCTTCCAATGAAATTACATTCCAAGTGGCACCTTCCAACTCTTTCCTTTCCTCTTAAAAGAACACTCCTTCTCTTTGTGTTTAGTTTGCCATAATTTGCATGTTCCTAGTTTGCTATTCCTGAATAAACTCATTTTGCTGATAAACTAACTGGCTATTTTATTTTTAAGGTTGTCAAGGGATATTGGTCTGTAATTTTTTCTTGGAATGTCTTTATCAGGTTTGGTACAAAAGTAATGGCATTATAGACCAAGTTGCTAAGTATTTCTTCTTCTTTGGTCTTCTTTATTGTATTGTTTTTCTGTTTCTATTTTATTGATTTCTGCTATGATCTATATTATTTCCTTTCTTCAGCTTACTTTCATTTTTCTTTGTCCTTTTTTCTTCTAGTTTCTTATGATGAAAGCTGAAGTAGTTGATTTGAGATCTTTTTTCCTAATAAAGGTATTCTAGTTCTATTTCCCTTTCACTTCTGCTTACCACAAGTTTTGATATGCTATATTTTTATTTTCATTTAGTTCAAGATACTTGAACTAAAGGTACATTTGGAAATGTGCAATTTAGCTTCAAATATTTGGGGATTTTTCAGGTATATTTCTATTACTGATTTTAAAATGAAATTTTACTATGATCAGATATATACTTCGTATGATTTAATTCCTTTTAAGTGTATTCAAATGTGTTTTTGTGTCATCATGTATGATATATATGGGTAAATGCTTTGTGTGTACTTGTAAAGTATGTATTCTGTTATTTTTTTAAAAGATTTTATTTATTCACTTATGAGAGACCCAGAGAGAAAGAGGGAGAGAGGCAGAGACACAGGCAGAGGGAGAAGCAGGCGCCATGCAGGGAGCCCGATGTGGGACTCGATCCTGGGTCTCCAGGATCACGGTCTGAGCCAAAGGCAGAGGCTCAACCGCTCAACCACCCAGGTGTCCCTGTATTCTGTTATTAAGTGAATGTTTTACAAATATTATTTAGGTCAGGTTAGTTGACAGTATTGGTCAAGACTTCTATCTCCTTATTGATATTCTATTTCCATTAATTTTAGAGACAGACATGTTGAAATCTCATACTATTTTCCATTTCTCTAATTCTTGCATTTCTATAATGTATCTTGAAACCCTATTTTTAGGTGCATATATGTTCACAATTGTTTTGTTGTTCTGATGAACTGACACCTTTATATTATAAAATGGCCTTTTATACACTGATAATATTCTTTGTTCTGTACTTTATATTTTTTATCCTAATACATCCATATTAATATACTAGTAAGATGTAAGATGTTAGTAACTTGGGATATTATTTAACCCAACTGGGTCATGAAATACCCAAATATATTATGATATTAATATAGCTGTTTCTGTTTTTTTTTGATTACTGTGAGCATAGTTTACTTTGTATATATATATATATATATATATATATTTAATTCCAGTATAGTTAATATAATGTGTTATATTAATTTCAGGTGTACAATATAGTGATTCAACAATTCTATACATTACTTAGTGCTCATCATAAGTGTACTCTTTAATCCCTATCACGTATTTCACCCATCTACCTACCCACTTCCCCTCTGGTAACCATCAGTTTATTCTCTATGGTTAAGAGTCTGTATCATAGTTTCTCTTTCTCTCTCTTTTTCCCTTTGCTCATTTTTTTTCTTAAATTCCATGTATGAGTGAAATCATATAGTATTTGCCTTTCTCTGACTGACTTGTTTATCACTTAGCATTATATTCTCCAGCTCTATCCATGTTGTTGCAAATAGCAAGATTTCATTCCTTTTTATGCTAATATTCCATTGTATATATATATAGAGAGAGCATGGTTTACTTTAAACCTTTTGTATTTTTATATTTAAAGCGGGTTTGTTTTAGGTAACATATAGTTGGATCTTGCTTTTTTATGAATCTGGCAATCTTTGCCTTTACATGGGATGTTTAGATTATTTAGATAATCACCCCTCAGAATTTCTTGGGTTCTGTCTGGGTTTCTTTTCTCTGCCTTGTGACCTGGAAACCCTCTCCAAATGACAAAGTTCACCTCATTTTTTCCTCCTATTTCTCAGAGATCATGGTTTTTCATTGCTTGTTGTCCATTATCTTGAAAAACCACTTTTTATATACATTGTCTTTAAGTTTTTTGAGACAGGATGGAAAATCCTGTCCCCGTTATTCCATCTTGACTGGAAGGATAAATTCTCAAATAAGCTAATTTTGGTTGTTTAGTTGTTATTTTTTTACAATTTAAATTCAATTAGCCAACATACATCATTAGTTTCAGATATAGAGTTCAATAATTCATCAGTTGCATACAACACCTAGTGTTCATCATATAACATGCCCTTTCTTAATGCCCATCACCCAATTTCCTCATCCTCTCACTCACCTCCCCTCCAGCAACCCTCAGCTTGTTTCCTATAGTTAAGAGTCTCTCATGGTTTATCTCCCTCTCTGATTTCTTTCCATTCAGCTTTCCCTCCTTTCCTCTATGATCCTCTACACTGTTTCTTATATTCCACATATGAGTGAAACCATATGATAATGGTCTTTCTCTGATTGACTTATTTGACCCAGCGTAATACCCTCCAGTTCCATGCATGTATGATAAGTATTCATCCTTTCTGATGACTAATATTCCATTGTATATATATATACCACATCTTTTTTTATCCATTCTTCTGTTGATAAACATCTGGGCTCTTTCCATAGTTTGGCTACTGTGGACATTGCTGCTATAAACATTGGGGTGTAGGTGCCCCTTCGGATCACTACATTTGTATCTTTGGGGTAAATACCTAGTTTAGAAGAAATGTTGAAAAAGAAAACAAAAGCTGGTGGTATGATAGTTCCAGACTTCAAGCTATATTATAAAGCTGTAATCATCAAGATGGTATGGCACTGGCACAAAAACACACATATAGATCAATGAAACAGAATAGAAAATTCAGAAATGGACCTTCGACTCTATGGTCAAGTAACCTTTGACAAAATAGGAAAGAATATCCAATAGGAAAAAGACAGTCTCTTCAACAAATGGTATTGGGAAAATTGGATAGCCACATGTGAAAGAATGAAACTGCACCATTTTCTTACACCATACATAAAGATTAGTTATTTTTATTAACTGCTAAAAACAATTTTATATATATGGTGACATGCAACTTTTGAAAATTATTTATTTGGAAAGAAAATCTATTTAGTTACTTATTTAAATAATTTTCTTACCTACCTCTTCCTCACTCTGGTTTATTGGAGAAAATGGTTATATTTAAGCATCTCTAGGATAAACATATCTGTTATATTTGCAAAGAAGAAAAGAAAATAGTTCTTTATAACTGATTTTTTTATAAGTAAATGTTAATTAATTTTGAGGTTATTTAGCATATGCAGTAGAGGCTGTGAGCTCATGATCCCCTAGGACTATCTGGTCTGCAACCATGTTTTATTTGTCTCCCAGAATCTTGGCCTTTACTATATTCTAAAAAGATATACATGTTCTATCATTAAAAAATTTCAGAGAATTTAATGGAAATCTAGATTCCTAGCTTCTCTTAAAACACTTGGAGTATCTAGAGATACTAATAAAGTATCATAAGAAAGCATAGTAGCAGTGAAGAATAGGAGTTAAGTAGATTGCCCCCTTCGTATGGAGCATGCATTCTCCAGCAAATGGTCTCTATCTTTCCTTGTAGACTCCTATTCTGCACTTTCATACATGTTGTGTGCCTGATAACTGACAGGATTTGAGTTTGCATTTTTTTAAATATAAGGGATATCTATGGATCCAACTCATCTCTAGATTGCCTTCTAGATTCATTACAAAATGACCAGGAAAATGCCTCTGGATATTAGTAAAGTTAACAAAGAAACAAAAATCTTCTTTCTCTACTTTTTCCTGATCTCTTTTTTAGGGGTTTTGAAGAGAAGGATTCTTTTTTTTACTTATCTTTCCACCTCCTTAACAAATATGGACACACTTTTATTCCTTTTCATTTGCCTTTTGTCACCATTTTGGTAAAATGGAGGCACAAGATAGCTTGACATCTAATTTTTTAAATTATCCCTCTTTGTTGAAATAAGCTAACATCTTTTTAGCCTTCTGGAACTGGCTTCCCACAAAACCTGTACTCAAAAACCTCATATATGACCTGGTTTAGTGATGATTAGGATTTTAAAAAGATGAGAAACTTTATATTGTGTAGTGACTTCCTGGGCTGGGTTTTGATTGCTTTCTCATTTTGTTTGTATATACAACTTGCAATGGATGATTCTCCACTGTGACCATTCCACTTCTCCAATTCTGGTTGGACCATCTTTTTAACTCCATCTTAGAAATAAGAAGTCATATAGCCTAATTATTTTGTTTGCCTACATGACTATAATATTCTTGGCTTAAGTGAATCTTATAAAATTGTAATAAGCAATGTCAAGTTTGTAAATTTCAAATGCCAGTTTTCAGATATAAACTGTAATCTGAAGGGGACACTTCATAAAAAATACATAACCTTCATCTTTTCATCTTAAAAACCTCTGACTTCTTTCCTGAACTGCAAACCATATGTTTATAAGTGTGTATTGTGTCTCTTGTAGCCCCTACTCAAGCATTCACATTTACATGAATCTAGGTGGTAGCATATAGGGAAATAGCTAACAACTAATGAGTGCCAGCTATTAGCTCAAGATAGTAGTAATTTCATTTAATTCTCAGAATAGCCTCTAAGGTAACTACTATCATTATTTTATTTTGCAGATCATATATAACCGAATCAAAGCTAGATTAATTTGCTCCAAGACACAGTCACATGGATTCAGGCCAGGGAACTGGCTCCAAAGTCTGTGCTCTTAACCTCCTCTCTATACTGTCTCCTGAAAAGTGTATAGGTGTTAAATCTGAGTCATTGTAGGGAAATTTTTGCAACTGGTATTTCAGGTCTTATACAAAGTAGTTACTTTAGAAATGGCATTAATCATCAGATAGCTCTGAAGAAACCAGGTGGGAGAGACCTAGGGAAGTGAAAGGAGACTCAGGCCAGAATTTGCACAGAAACATGTCCTTTAGCTACTTCCTTATTTTTTTTAAAAAAAGATTTTATTTATTTATTTGAGATAGGGAGTGAGCATGAGCCAGAGGTCAAAGGGGGAAGGAGAGGGAGAAGCAGGCTCCCCACTGAGCAGGGAGCCCAACATGGGGCTCCATCCCAGGACCCCGGGATCATGACCTGAGCAGAAGACAGATGCTTAATCGACCGAGTCACCCAGGCGTCCCTAGCCACTTCCTTCTATGTTTCACAGAACTACACCTTATTTTGTTTGTATATCAACTTCAGATTGTTGCTGGATGCATAGAATGAGTTATGCACATAAACACACACACACACACACACACACACACACACACGCATAAACAAACATACCCCCCCCCATAAAATTTGTTTAAAGTAAATGTTCTGTAAACTACAGTAGTAGTAGTAGTTTGCTTTTTTTTTTTTTTGATGACCTTATAACACCACAATATAAAATAGAACAAAATAAAACAAAAATGAAAGCGATTTCAAATATTGCTCAGGAATGCCTAGACCTGAAAGCTTTAGGTAACATTTTCAGAACCATGGGAACTTTAGCCATCGCAGGGTGATAGACAAAATAATCCCAAAGATATTCAAAGCCCAATCCCTGTGACTTGTGCATAATTTATTTTACATGTAAAAGAAAGTTTGAAGATGTGATTAAGGACTTTGATACTTGAGTATTATCCTGGATTATTCAAGTGGGTCCAATCTAATCACAGAGTCCTTAAAAGAGGGGAGATGTGTTGATGGAAGCTAATCAGATTTGAAGACACTGGCTTTGAGTGGAAAAGGAGCCATGAGCCAAAGAATGCATGTGGCCCCAAGAAGCTGGAAAAGAGAATAATATAGACTCTCTTGGAAAGCCCTGTTAACATCTTGATTTTAGCTCAGTGAAACCCATTTAGGACTTTTGACCTCCAGATCTGTAAGACAAATTTATGTTGTTTTAAGCCATTAAATTTGTGATAATTTGTTACAAGCAGAAATAGAAAAGCAATGTGGACAATCTCTTGGGAACAGCAGTCTCTCAAAGATGACCTATCAAGACTATCCTTTGGGAAATTTCGATTCCTAGGCACATGGCTTATTATGACATAAATCAGTAAATATCTGCAAAAAAGAATTTTGACTTTATATGATGGATTTTCCTTGTCAAAAATTATTTCTTGTTTAGTTTTTAATAAATATTTGAGAAAATATCAGCTTGATTTTTTAATTTAAGAAAACAAACTGAACAATGAATGTTCCTTTCTTTTGCAAATAAAAATATTTCCAAAATACATAAAGCTTATCTTTTAAGTGTTTTATGCTCATGAATAATCTTTGTAGAATGCAAAAAAGTTCTAATATATATTATTTATTTGTATAACCAGGTAAAGCAACTTCTCTTTTGTTGCTATTGTAAATAAATTTATCTTTGAGGATTCAACTTACAATTTCAATTTTTTTTTAAATTTTTTTTTCATTTATTTATGATAGTCACACACACAGAGAGAGAGAGAGGCAGAGACATAGGCAGAGGGAGAAGCAGGCTCCATGCACCGGGAGCCTGACGTGGGATTCAATCCCGGGTCTCCAGGATCGCGCCCTGGGCCAAAGGCAGGCGCTAAACCTCTGCGCCACCCAGGGATCGCAATTTCCATTTGATTCAGTAATAAATTACATGTGATCAAGTTTCTGATAATCTCCTTTGCAAATCTCCATTGTGCAAATGTTTTCAGTCTCAGTACAAAGTCATGGTTCATTGGATAGTGAAAGCACAGATGTTTTGGATTCTACAGATAACAATAGAATTGGAAATGTAAAATATTTTAGAATTTATGAGTAAATAAGTCTTGTTTACATTAATTCCTTTATCAGGTTAAGAAGACCCTTGAAAAAACAGGGCATGATTCTTAATGATAAAGAGTTTAGAATTTTAAACACTTTAAAGTTTATGATAATAGAATAGAATTTGAAGGTGAATTTTTATGAAATTCTTTGCTTTAATGAGTTTTGAAAATATACCAAAAAAGCAGTGAATACTAAGATTAAATCTGAGAGTTTTTTCCCTACAAATTCACTGTTAAAAATAGATTTTTAAAATATAGTTGGTTATTGAAAATATTTTAAACTGTAGAGTAAGTTTAGGTTTGACATGTTTAAGCTTGCAATTACTTTCAAAATCATTATATGAACAAGATATGTTTTGTGAATATTAATGGGTAGATCACACACTTCTTTTAATCTCCAGTACAGTCAGATAATTTACATGGTTATTATGTGTTTTCTGGTTTATATTCTACTTTTGACAAAGAAAACTATAATATTAAAAGAAGCTTATTCATACACCGTATGTAGAGAGTTTAATGTAATCATTTTACAACATATTTCATTTCTTTTTGGCCATTTTTAAAAAATTAGGCTCCATCCCCACTCCAAGCCCATAGGGCTTGAACTTCTGACCCTGAGATCAAGAATTGCATGCTCTTCTGACTGAGCCAGCCAGGTACTCTTTGGCCATTTTCAAAGATAAGAAATAAAAATTTTAGTCTGGAATAGGAGATTTCAGAAACTTTAGAGATCTTACAAAGAGAGATCCCTGGGTGGGCTCAGCGGTTTAGCGCCTGCCTTGGCCCCAGGGCGTGATCCTGGAGACTAGGGA
Source organism: Canis aureus (assembly GCF_053574225.1). Taxonomy (NCBI): domain Eukaryota; kingdom Metazoa; phylum Chordata; class Mammalia; order Carnivora; family Canidae; genus Canis; species Canis aureus. The sequence goes on from NC_135638.1 coordinate 14,997,582, forward strand.
TCCAGTCTCACAACAGGTTTCCTGCATAGAGCCTGCTTATCCCTCTGCCTGTGTCTCTGCCTGTTTCTCCCTCTCTCTCTCTCATGAATAAATAAAATCTTAAAAAAAGAAAAAAGAAGAGACATTCTTTGTTATGGTTCCTGAAATAATTCTTTAAAAATTCTTAAAATACATAATAAGATGGAGGAGGGGCTTAAATTTCAAACATGCCATAGTCAGAAGTTATTAGCCAACAAAAAGACTTAAAATCATAAGTAATACACACACACACACACACACACACACACTGCAAAATCTATATGTCTTACTTGTAAACTGGATTCTGTTTTTACAAGAACTCAATCATTTGTATCTTGTATTTGTTATTGTTTACACAGTGACGTTGTTTGAATCATTGTCCATGAAATCATTTGTCCACCTCTAATCTTTAGAAGATAAGCAACTTATAAACTATATTAAACTTAATATAGCAATATGTTATCAACTCTAAAAGCATCTTTAAGTTTGGGGAACTATAAAGTATATCCGAGGACTCGTCAAACAAATATAAGATTTGTAATGGCTGTTTACTTTTTGCTTAGAATTCACAGAATTTGATAGGTAGAAGGCTACTGAAAGCTAATTCAATCCCAATTCTGTCTCATACCAGGCAAACTATTTAACCTTTGAGTCTCATTTTTCCAATCTGGAAAATGGGGCTCATAACACCTACTCACAGATTCCTTATGAATAGTGATTAAGATAATGAATATAAAGGACTTAATAAGACATTTGGCATATATTGAGTGCTCAAAGGTTTATTATTATCACTATTACCCAAGAAATGTTAATTATTATAGTTATTCTTTTTCTATAAATATTTATATTACTTACTAATATTACCCTTAGAAGATTCTTTATGGTTTCCTAGGTTATGACTCAGTATGTCAAAGCTCTAAATAAAAGCAGAAAATTTTAGTTAATATTTCAGTTCTTGAAAATGGATGACTCTGATCCCACTCACCTACCCAAACAAACAAATATAAAATAAACAAAACTCCAATTGCTACCCACTATCCACCAAATCAAAGACCTCTTTGCCTTATCAGTTTTTCCCTAGTTCAACCTCAAGCTACATTTCCCTAATTTGCAGACACACAAAACCACATGCTCTTCTCTGAGCTTGTCCAAAGTTTTCCTGCTGTCTTTTGCTCAGGTTGTTCCTGTCTATGGCCCTAGATAAACACCCTGTAGAAACCTCAGGGTTTCATGGGAGAGGTTTGATGTAGCACACTGGTAGACTTATTTCTACTTTATTTCCTCCGAAACTTATTAACCATTTGAAAACAATTCTGTACCTCAAAGATCTGAGGGGAATTTGGACCAATGAGAATAAGTTACTATCTCAGAGAAATCAGAGCATTTTACCTTTTGGAGACCAAGTTAGACCTTCCAATTGTTAACCACTAAGTGAAATCTAGAGCCACACTGCTACACGGCATGAGTTTTTAACAAGTCTCCTTCTTAGGAGTATCTTTCTCCTATTTCAATAATGGAACAATACATTTGCTACCACTACCCTTGGTGACAAGTTCTTGTCTTTGCTCTGTCTATAAGATTATAAAATCTTATTTTTTAGTCTCAAAAGCAGCTACTTCAAAAATGTACATTTAAGTCCCATTTAAGAAATCCAGCACTCATCCTGGGCCATTGTCCTTCTCAATTCCTCTGCTTTCATGGCTGCTCTTTCCAGAAAGCTCCCTATGTATGACATACCCTCCCTCTATTCCTCTCAAAATCCTACCTATAAATGGACCAAACAAATGTTAGCTCCTTTATAAAGCCTTTTCCAATCTCTAAAAGGCTTGAAACATTCTATTTACAAACACTTGAGAAATCGTTCACACCATTTTGGACCATAGTTTTCAGTGGTGTACTTATCTTCTCATCTTTTCTTGCTGGATATTAAGTCTGTTTAGTCTCATTCTTGTTTGTATCCTCTGAAGGCTGTCTCACAATGCCTTTCATCAAGTAGGTGCTCAGTAAATATTTCACTTATTGTGATGAATGAAAATTTTCAATGTTAAGTCCCTAAAGGTAAAAATCAGGGTTTGTTTGGGTTTTTTTTGACCCAGACTATATATAGAATCTTAGCCCAGTCCTGTCTTCAAAGTGACATTTATCCTCTTTGGTGTACTCTTCATTAATATTTTCTTGCAGATGTTAAAGTGAGACAAGTGGAAATGAAAAGAAAATGCAATGTGTTAAATCACATCTGTATTTTAGGAAAAACTCAGGGCGGTTTCAATTGAGGTCATGCCAAAAATTTTCACCTAGACAAACCATAAAAATCAGCTTGACTAAAAATTTTTTAATGTTGAACCCATTTAACCAGAAAAGTGTATGTCTTTTATTTTTAAATAGTGGGACTGACATTTTTACATTTTAATTATTTAGGCACTGGTTACACTCAATATCTATAAGGTGACTTTTCATTTTATTTTACCATCAGCATCACCATTAGGAGGGCATATGGGGCTGTGTTGGGGTTGGGAAATCTATGGAAATAAGTGTTACAGCATTTGGTAAGAAGTAATGCAATTTTAAAAAAGGTTCTTTAACCCCTTTTGAGCCCATATATGAAAATAACAATAAGAATTATTTTATCTTACAGGGGTTTTTGAAGATTAAACTATTATTCTGTGAAAGTGAATTACAGAATATACAAAATTCATTATATTATTTGGGAGGCACATATGAGATGAATGTCTTATGGAAATTATCTTTGGACTTCCAGCCACTGGTTTTGATGGTAGCAAATGGAGCCGGTGGAAAACGTTTATTCTTTACATTGCTTCTGAAAGTGCAAGAAAAATTATCCTGGGGAAGAAGTATCACTGAAGTTTGAGTGGGAGAATTTCCTCTTGTAAAATTACTGATGTCTATACCACTTAACCTGTCTTCAAATAGGAATCAGTCTGTGGAAATGTTTATGCTCACTCTCTTTCTCTCATAAATAAATAAATAAATAAATAAATAAATAAATAAATAAATAAATAAATAAATCTTCGAAAAAGGAAAAGAAACTGATTTTATGTTATTGTGGTACAAATGATATTATTAAGCAGGGGTCTTGCTCGGCCATGAAATATGGATGGGTTGTTTAACATGCATGTAGATGACACATTTCTAATTAATTCTAATGGTCATTACAATTTGTTGAATTCTAAAAAATGGGTTAATGCCTTATAATACTATATCTTGGACAGTATTGATGTTATTCATTTTTTCAAATGTTTACCATCACTCAGATGTATTATAAATACATTCATGTTGAATCAACCAAAGAGAACATAACTGGGAAAACTTAGTGCTGTCTTGTCTATATACTGCCTTCCAGTAGGATTATAATTTAAAATTTTATTGAGTGAAGTCTTATAATATTGAAATATTAACTGATTATTCTCTGTAGTTCCATAATAGCCTTCAGGCCATCGACTGAAATTAGATTGCAAGTATGAGGCTTACCACCTGAAAGAAAGGCTAAAAAGGAGGAAAACAAGATTAAAAGCCTTGGCTTTTGTCTTCCATGTAATACAATGGTTCTCAACTAGGGGTGATTTGCCCACCTCACAAGATGTTTGGCAAGGTGTAGAGAAATATTTGGTTGTCACATCAGGGAAGGGAATGCTATTAGAACCTGTGGTTAGAGGCTAAACACCCCATAAGCACAGGGCAGCTTCCCACACAAGAATTATCTGACCCCAAATGATGGTAGTGCTGAGGTTAAGAAACTCTGATCTAGAGATTTTTGAAAAATGCAAGGGTTGACATAATGCTTTTTGATTTTTTGATTTTTGAAAAATGAAAAGGGTTGACATAATGCTTTTTGATTTTAAAAAAATGGCTCTTGGCAAATTGCATTTAAATTAAAACAAAAAGATGGCTCAATTTTATTGAGTGCATATTACATGCTGTATGCTGATTGAAGACTCATATATTTTTATGCATTTATCTTCAGAACAATCCAATGAATATAGGTAATTATAATTTTCATACGATAATGATGAGGTAAAGCAGTTTGTATCAATTCATACAGATAGCCAGTGGTGGAGGCAGATCTCAACCCTGGGAGATCTAATTCCAGAATTGACTTACCCAACCACTCTGGCCTGCTCCTAAGACTTGCAATAGCCAGAGTCTCATAGAGAGAGAAGTGTTTGGTGGGAATTTGCAAAAGGCCTGGAGTCCTCAGAGAATGAGATTTATACCATCAAGAAAATGATTGGGAGGACTAAGTTGATGTTGTAAGAACCTGTTTTCCAATCATAAAGGAGATAGATTTTGATGGTCTAAGGAAAACAACAAAACAAATTGGTAGAAAGAGAGAAGTCCATGTGAGAAGAATGAAGATAGAAATTCTAGATGGGTTTGGGGATTTCTGAGTACTGAGTGAACCTATACTTCACCTGCCAGGGAGTAGCTTCAAGCAGAAATATTCACACCAGTTTGGTATATCAGGTTGGAAAATCCAGGCTGACACTATGCTTACCTCAGGGGGTGTTTGGCAGAGGATGTTGCTGAGATGTCACCACTGCTCCTCTTCCCAAAGTGGGCCACCGGACTCTCAGAGTGGCATGGGAGAAAGTATGCAGAGTTTCCTAATTGCTCTAAGAAGGGCACAAAAGTGTCTGAGAAAGTTCTGCAGATGAGAAGCATCATGGAAATGGCGAGGTGATGACATCTATGAATGTGATGTACTGACCCCACACCATAAAGAGGCTGGATGGGCAGCAGTAGATGGCAACAAAGATTGATGCCAACAAAGATGACATCTTATAAGGACCAGAGCTGACACTGTGCTTATGTAAAACATAGCCCCCTTGTCTCAGCCCTGGCATGTGAACTCATCAGGCTGTCTGAGAACATGAAGTCAGCCCTGTGGGGAGGAAGGAAGCCCGACAATCTTGATCTTGAGAGTTAATAAGTGAAAGGACTAAATAGACCCTAATTGAGATGAAATATTCCTGCAACAGCATAATGGAGACTTATGATGGAAAGAGTTGGGTTAAAGAAAGTAAAGTTGCATTTGTGAGCTCCAGACTTTTATGTCTTTGACATTCAATTATGCTACATGTATCTATGCAAGACACAAATGAGGAGTGGAAATTAACATTTTCATGAGAAAGGCTTGTGATATTCTGGCTTTTGTCTTTCTCTACTGCAACTTAATCTCTTAAACTACTATCCAAAGAATATTTAGAAAATACTTCTTTGCACACATCACTTAATTTGTCCAAACTTCAGGGTTTCCCTTAGTTTATAGATAATATCCAGACTTTGTGCTAATCTTCCACAATTGAGTTTTTGTGTAATTCTCTCCGGCCCTAAATGTAATTTCCCTCCCCACCCCCAGGCAAGATTCTCCCTTTTACCCAGACAGATCTATTAGATTTCTTACAGGTACCTGGACACAGCTTACCTCTTTGTCTTGGACCGTAATGCTCTTTGAGTCTGGAATATCTTTTCCTTTCCTTTTGGCATGTCTAATTATAAATCTCTTTCAAAATCCATACTCATGTCACACATGGTTTATAAAGCTTTCTCCAAATACCCCAATCATAACTCCTGGAAATGACAGCTATATATTCACTGGCATGTGGACAATCTGGCTATGCTTTTATCAAGGCTTTTATTTGAATTGCAAAGAGGTCTCAGGTTTTCTAACTGCAACTATTCATATTTTGAATGCTGAGTTTCCATTAACTATAATTCTTTATGGTCCCCAATTTGCTTCTTCACAGATATAAGTAATGCTCAATTTAAAAAGTTTCTTTTCTTTCAATGCATTATCTTTGAAATGCCTCTTACTCGGGAGTGGCTTTGCTTTCCCTGCAATGTGCTTTCTGAATTGAAGTCAAGAAGTATGAGTTGTAGCAAAGATGATCATGGCTTTTAGTGTGAGGAGACATTTACCAGATGAGATGCCATCTAGGAAAGTTTTCTTTACTGTGCAGAAATCCCTTTACTTTATCAAACAGCTCACCCCATCTGGAGTAGACAAGCATATTTGTATTCATTTGGTGTGGACAATGTATATATGAGATAATTAGCATGCAACTGACACTAAAAGGTTAATTAGGATAAATTGATTTTAGCAGGAGTCCTCCTATTCAAGGAAATTGGGTCATATATTTGGCCAATTAACCCAAAAGTCAGCCAAATGTGAAATAATAATATAGTTTTGTGCAGTGAAGAATTAAGTTAACTTAAAGAGGGTTCTGGCCTTTGCCTTTGGCTACTGGAAGGTGATTTCTAGTCTCCTGGGGTATCCTTCCCAGTAGGAGTGTCTTTGTTTGCCTTGGGAAGAACTGAAGACTAAAGATGTTAGCTTGAACCTCTGGCAGGTAGTGGAGACTAAAAGACAGCCCTGTGGGTGGTATGTGATAGAGCTCCAATAAAAACTCTGCACACCAAAGGCTTGAGTGCACTTCCCTGGGTGACAATACTCTGTGCATACTGTCATGCATCAGTGCAGGGGAAGTAACATGTTCATGATTTCATGGGAAAAGGACAACAGAAACTCCCCATGTGGCATTTCTCTTGGACTCCTTCCTATGCTTTCTTCCTTTGGCTTATTTTGGCCTATACTTTTTCTCTGTTATAAATCAAAACTATGAATATATCAGGTTTTAATGAGCTCTGTGAATCGTTCTAGTGGATTATTTTACTCGAGAGTGGGTTGGGATTCTGCTTCCACCTTACCACATTTGAAGTTGGTGTTAGAAGTGAGAGTAATCTTTTGTATACTGTGTTCCTTCTAACTTAGTTGGCTAAACTCATAAACTCAACCCAGGTGTTCATCAGAAATGTCCATAAATCCTTTTTCTAGGCATATTGTAATGGATGTATAATGTGTGCAATAAACTGTTGTTATTAGAATGATTGGAATTTGAAGATTGTCACTTCAGCTTAACCTAGACATCTGACTGATAAACACACAAAAATAAAATCTTTGGCTTTGACTTAGAACGTAGAAAGGTATTTTTTTTTTTTTACAGGTATTTCAATAGATGTTTTCTTTGTGTATGGATTCAGTGGTTACAGGTCTAGCCAAGATAATTTTTTTCTATTTTTTATGGAAGCTATGATCAATTACTCTAATTCTGAAACAAGTATCTTCAATTACTTGACTAATTTGCTTCTCTCTCTCTTTTTTTTCATTTTGTTTATTTAGTTGACTGAATAAATCAACCCCATAAATCTAATAAACATTTCTCAGAAATAGAGTATAACCAATCTCAGCACAGGATCCTTCTAGATTTCTCCCTTTATTTTTGTACTCATAATTCATGTGTATATGTAAGAATTCCTTGAATAATGTAATCCTAATAAAAATCTAACAGACATAAAATGGTTTGGGACTAAATGTGATAAAACTCTTAATAGGCATACATTGTATAGGCATGTATTGTATATACAACTTGTAAGAGGGAGTATTCAGGCACACAAATGGACATTTTAAGATTGGAGAGTATTTCATGTGGTGTAAACATCTGTATTTAAGTTTTATGTATCTAATGGAAAGTATTAGCTAATAAGACAAATTAATTAAATTGTGGGTGGCTAGGAGAGCTCCTGCAGTAATTGATGAAGAAGATAAGATTTGGAGGTATTGCCTTTGATACAGTACATAAACTTTAAATGGTGTACAGTATTTTAACTAATAATACCCAATCTGTAGCTGCTTTCTTAACCTTTAATTTCTGTTCTATTTTCATTCATTTTGCTTAAATTATGGTGTGTACCAGGAAATTCTTTTTTTTTTTTTTTAAGATTTTATTTCTTTATTCATGAGAGACATGGAGAGAGAGAGAGAGAGAGAGAGACAGAGACACAAGCAGAGGGAGAGGCAGGTTCCTTGCAGGGGGCCTGACATGGGACTCGATCCTGAGTCTCCACGATCACACCCTGGGCCAAAGGCAGGCACTAAACCACTGAGCCACCAGGGATCCCCCAGAAATTCTTATAAAGAGAAATATTCAGTAGCATAAGTAAGAAAATAGGAAAACTTTTTGCATTATCAACAATTTCATCCCTGACACAATGTAATATAAAGTTATAAAGTAATTTGAATTTGTGTGTTGCAAAAAGTAAATCTAGATGTCTCATTATATTGCTGAGAAGAGTAAAGTAGCCAATATATGTGTTTCTAACAAGCAGTTATAGGGAGTGGCTTGATTTACCCAAGTAACTACATCTGTTTTCAATCCTACCTCATCTGGGTAGCCAGTGGTAGTAGTGTTTCAGAATACTGCAGCTGGTAGGTGCAAATTTCTTGGTTGATTAAAGGAGTTTATTCCTCCAAAAAACTCAATGCTGCCAATGTTGGGGAAATCCCTTTCAGGCACAGGATTACAATCTCATTCTTGGGAACCCATTAGTGCAGCTCTATTGTTTTACAAACAAGGGGCTCCAGTGTCCAAGAGGTTTTTCTGGACTTGCTCATACACAAATAACTAATGGAAAACTCACATATTAGATCCAAGGTCTCCTGCCTCTGATCAAACTTTATTTGATCTATTATTACTAGGCTCTATTGTCAAATCTAGTCTAGAAAATCGTTGCACATTCAATCACTATTGTTTTATTTTACCACTAAGCCTATTTGCTTCTTATTTTATCACTTTCTTTAGAAAATGTTGATTTCTATTTTGCAAACTCTAGTAACTTTTTCACAAGCTCTTCTGTACTTTTTTCTCTCAAAATTTTGTAGCCATTTTTTCTATGACGAGAAATATAGAGCTAAATTGTAATTTTTAACCAATGTATAATCTTCTGATATATAAACATGTAGCATACTTTTAAAATTAACCAGTTGCTTCTCTGTACAGGAGAATGGGAGTGACTACCAGGATGTTCTCTGGTCCCTGGCCTAGATGATTGATCCAGGGGTGGAAATATTGATGTTCTGAAATTTCCCACCTATATATCTAAGAAAGTGTTTGTTTTCATTACTTACTTAGCAGTCAGTGGTCCCTTTCAATTTAACAACGATTATTTTCCTTGAGCACTAGGAAATTTTATTGTTATTACTTTATTTTTTTTTCATTTTAAAAGTTTGAGGTATAATAATTGACAAATGATTTTATACAAGTATCAGGCATATAACATAATGATTTTAATCTGTATATATTGTGAAATGATCACATTAACTCCAGTTAACATTTATTACCACACATAATCACAATTTTTTTTTTTCCAGTGATGAGAACTTTCAGGATTAACTCTCTTAGCAACATTCAAATATACAGTATGGTATTGTTAACTATGGTCGCCATGCTGTAGCTTACATCCCCATGAACTGTGTGGTTTATAACTGGATGCTTGTACCCTTTTACCTCCTGATTCATTTCACCTACCCCTCACCCCCTACCTCTGGCAACCAACAATCTGTTATTTTTACTTATGAGTTTATTTCTGTTTTGTTTTGTTTTCACTGTTAGATTCCACTTACAAGTGAGATTACACAGTGTTTGTCTTTCCCAGTCTGACTTATTACACTTAACTTTATGCTCTCAAGGCCCATCCATGTTGTCACAATTGGCAAGATTTCCTTCTTATTGTCTTTAATTAATTAATTTATTTGGATTTTATTTATTTATTCACGAGAGAGACAAAGAGGGAGGCAGAGACATAGGCAGAGGGAAAAGCTGGCTCCCCGAGGGGACCCTGATGCGGGATTGGATCCCAGGACCCTAGAATCATGACCTGAGCTGAAGGCAGATGCTCAACTACTGAGCCACCCAACGTGTCCCTTATTGTCCTTATTTTAAAAACAATTTCACCAATTTCTTCCTTTTCTTTTTACAGAAGTCCTATTAATCAGAACTTAGATGCTCTTTTTTTTTTTGTTACTCTATTCATGCAACACATTTTCCCAAAATTTAGTTCCTTAAAGCAACCTTCTAATTTTGTTCATGATTTTGTAAATTAGGATTTTTGAAAAAGATTTATTTATCTGAGAGAGAGAGTGGGGGGAGTGACAGAGGGAAAGGGAAGACAGCCTTAAGCAGACTCTGTGCTGAGCACTGAGCCCGACCTGGGGTGGGATCTCATTACCCTGAGATCAGGATCTGAACTGAAAACAAGAGTTGGACACGTAATGGACTGCACTATAAATTAGGATATTTGGAGAGACTTCAGGCAGGTCTCATGAGGTCTCATGCGGGGGGTTCTAAAGCAGTTGCAGTCAGATTTCAGCTGGCTTGTCATCATCTGATTAGCTAGACTGGACGTTCAAAATAACTCATCCATAAGGGGGCAACTGATGCTGGCTGTCAGCTGGGAGCTCAGTTGGAGCTGCCAACTGGTGTGTCTACATGTGGCTTCTTCACATGGCTTGGACTCCAACTGATTTCTTTCTTCGGAAACTTGAGGAATTCTCTAAGCTTCCACTGTGTGGTGAATTTATATTCTGCCTTTTGAATCTGTCTTTGCTATCCTGTTTTTTTTTTTTTTTTAAGTAAACATTTTAGGGAAACATAACATAGTGGCAGAAATGTATGTAGATCTTTTTAATCAACTATTTTTGTAAGTGAAAAAACCCATGTAATTGGTACCTAGATCAAGATGTAAAACATTCACAGCACTGCAAAACCCCCCAATTTCAGCATCTCCTGACAGGCCGCTCTCCACTATCCTAACTTTGAACAGCACAGATTAATTTTGTTTGCTTTTGAATTAATTTTAATGTAATCATGCAGTATATACTCTGAATCTGGTTCTTTTCGCGGGGCGTTAAGTTTATGAGAGCCAGTCATACTGTAATATTTTTGATCAATCTCTTTGTTACACTATTCCATGGCACAAAATGCTGTAATTTAATTCATCTATTTTATTGTTAATATCCATTTTTTTTCAGTTTTTGGTTTTTATCAATAGTGACTCTGTAACTCATTTATTCATTCAAGTAGTTTACTTGTACTTTCTTTTGAATTTTCTACCTATACAGTTTGTCTGTGAAGAGCAGTTCTTAGAATTATTTTATGAAGCTTCTCATAAAACATATGAAAACATAAATGCGTTTACTTAGACTCCTTGCACCAGAAATCTGGTGAGCACGTTTTACATATAAATACTTTACTAAATCTTCCCTCAGAAATGTTATATCAGTGTATCTTTCTAAAAGTGCATACGTAGCTGCTTTGCCATAGTTTTTCTGCTACTGTATACTTTTCCATGTTAACCTTTGCTGATCTCTTGTCCAAGAATAAAACCTAAAAAAAATTGTAATGATAACTGGAAACTCACTTTGTAAGTTTGTTATATGTTTGTACTGGAATTTCTTTTTTGTAAATTGATTTATTGTTTCCTTTGATCATTTTTCTTTTCACATAAGCTATTTGAAATATAGGAAATCTGGCATAGAGTGATGTAAATAGGTAAGGATTGATACCGTGACTCCACAATTATTTTATGACATTTTTAACAGGTGACTTTCATCTCCTAATTGTTACTTTCTGATATAAGATGGCTATTCTATCTCCAGCAGCAAGAAGGAGATGGGGTAAAGGCTTATACCAGCCATGTCTCCTCCACTTTCAAAGTATTTCTGGAAGCTTTGTCCTATAACCTCTGCTTTTATTTCATTGTTCAGAACTAGGTCATGTAGTGACCCCTCACTACTCTGGAGCACAGAATGTAGCTATAGACAGCTTTATTGCCACTTCAAACAAAATCAGAGTTCTGTTCATAAAGGAATATGGAAGAGTGGATTGTATAGGCAGCAGCAAAATCTTCCAGGGTAGGTCAGTGGGTCCCTAACACTGATATGCATCTTCTCAAACATAGAATCTATTTACCATCATTCCAAGGAAGTGTTCCCTATCAGCCTATTCATGGTCTGGTGACCTATAATCTAAAAGATGAGTTATCAACCTCTGACACATCCATCAAGTCTTTGCTCTCGCCGCCCTGAAGAGTTTGATACTTGTTATTAAAAGGCAACCACTGTGTGTTTCCCATTGTTCCCTTTTCTGAATTGGAATCATAACTATAGTCATGAAAGAACCATAGGATTCTTACGGTATGATGTTTGAACTCTACATTGAACTCTTGCCTCATGTTCATCCCCAGTGAGTTCTGGATTTATAAATGGTACCACAGAGCTGTCCTGCCTTGAGCAAGGGGGTTAGGCTTTTATACCTGCCTGTATTGGTGAGTCCTTAGCTGCTGGCCACATCTCAGTGGCATGGTTTTGTGCAACCATGCAGACATCTCTGAGTTGGTTGGCTCTGATTGGTGGAGAACTAATTGCTGGAAGAGGGTGCAACTCTCAGCCATTAGCAACCAAGAGCAAAGCAACTGTGTCTGGCAAAGGAGATCTGGGCAGGTACCCACAGCATCACCTAGCTATTCTGACAACTTCTGGTTCTTCTCTTTTAAAAAAAGTCACTTCTTTTGTTTTTTGTTTTTTGACTTCTTCTAGCCTGTGTATGTTGGGAGTGGGTAGTGGAGGAGGTTGTTCCTGCTTCATTTCTTCTATTGCTTCCTCTGAGAAGGGTGTAGGGGAGGCTGCTTTTCCTGGGTTTATTAGCTTTCCAAGGCCTCTTCCATGAGTACTGTTTGAGAGACCTAGGCAGTTTTAAGGGCTCAAAAATCACAAGCTATTGGCAGCCCGGCCTGGGATTTTGTTGGCAAAGTCAACTCCTCAAAAGCTCTCTACTTTCCTCCCAGTTATGTGCAAATGGATGCAGTTAGAATGTTTCATATACATAATGTTTAAGCATGAAGATTCCCTGGCTTTATTTAATGGCCTCATAGCTCAGGCTATTCCTCTGGGGATATTAATGGGTATTCCAGCTCCTTGGTGATGGAATTTACTGTACTTTTCTGTACATTGTGGAAATGGGAAACAGAGAAGTTAAATGCCTGACATCAGTTCCACACCTGTGGAGATAGCTTCAATTTTACTTCCAACCAGTCCAACATTTTGACTAAACTGCATTCACATCAGAAAGCAATCAAGATATAATTATAATATTAATGGAAACTTACTTTTATTGAGTGCTTACTATATTATGGTTATTATTCCAAATGCTTTATATAAAATAATTTCATCCTTCCAAGAAATCTATAAGGAACTCTCAAGAGGTCACATGGCTAAAAGACACTGGGTTGTTTGAGACAGTGGACAATATTTAGTAGAAAAATATTATTCTTCTAAACAGACTCCCTCATTCTGAATATCACTCCTTTGTTCTTCAAAACTATTCTTTTTTTTTCTACAAAAATACTTACTTTCCTTTGACTTTTGTCTGGTCCACGTCATGATCATTTCACATCAGACTACGGAAATTGCCACTGTCCGTATTTTCTATAGCAGGTCTCACCTTGTTCATAAGTCTTCTTATGAAGAAAGTTTCATCCTTGTCATCTAAAAAGAAATAAGTCTCATTTAGAAATTTCTCTTCATGGGGTGCCTGGGTGGCTCAGTGGTTGAGTTTCTGGCTTTGGCTCAGAGCATGATCCTGGTCCGGGGATCGAGTCCCACGTCAGGCCCCCTGTGAGGAGCCTACTTCTCCCTCTGTCTATGTCCCTGCCTCTCTGTGTCTCTCATGAATAAATAAATAACATCTTAAAAAAAATAAATTTCTCTTCATGATAAATATTTGGTTAATTTAAACTCCTTTTCAAGACTATTTTTTTCTGCCAGAGCTTCGTCTTTCCTTTTTTCCCAAGACTGTGACTGGGTTTTGGTGGAAGCTCACCTCTCTCTGTGGTGGTGAGGAAGGAGGCCTGTTGTCTTCCTTCTGTCCTTTGGGTCTGCACCAAACTCAGGGGTATAGAAAGCCTCCATTTCTCCTGTGATATGCTGTGATATGCTGAGATGTGATCCCATCCTCTTGTCATTCCAGACATTCTGCTCATATCCACTGCTGAAATCTGTGGTCCCTCCCTGCAGCAGCCTTGTGGTTGAGGTCTCCCCTCTCTGGCTTCATGGCACTCACCAGTGTCTTTCAAACCTCTGCACTCCATGTGGGTGTCATGGGGGCTTCATTCCAATATCTGACCCAGGCAATGGGCCTTTGGGTGCAGACAGAAGGAGGAAAACAGGCCTCCTTCCTTGCCACCACACAGGATTCATTGCCTTGGGCAGAATTCCCTAGATACTATCTTCTTACACCATAGGGGAAGAGGCAGGAAGTAAAGGAGCTTCAAGGTGTTCCTGGATTCTCTCTAAACTTATTTGGGGCCCCTGTCAGTGTTCCTTTATGCTCCCTCTTCTCCTTCTGCAGGGACCCAGACAATATCTTCATATGAATGCATCCTCTTAAAATCTTTCTCAAGCGCATTTCTCAGCATCTCATCCATAGAGTAATACGTAGAATAATTATATTCTTAGACTCTTAAGCTTTATTCTCAATGCATGAAAGGAAGCTGTGGTATTTAGGATAATTTTTGTTCTGCCTCTCAACAATTTCAGGCTTTCAAGACTCACTGTAATTAAACATTACAACTCTTCCAGCCTGGGAGAATAAATTCTCACCTTTTTAACCCGGAATTCAACACCTTTCACAATTTGATTTCCAACCTCTCTCTCCATTTTCGAAGTTTCTGTGTCCAAAAAAGACTTCCATCTCTTATTCCTGCTAGTACCATTTATCTACACTTAAATGTCCTTCTCTCTCCGTCTGCCTCATCTGCTCCCAATTCCCTCCTCAGCAAAGCCTTTCCTCCCCTCCAGTTAACCGTGGTACCTTTCTCGCCTTGGTTTTTCAGAATAAGTTCTGCCAATTTTGCAATCTCCTCCATCATTTGATTTTCCTTTTTCAGCCCCTGAGTGTTGGCAGTTCTCAGCATTCTTTGCCCTGTCCTCTTATCTGGTGGGTTTTCTTTGGTTGATCCTACTTGCTTCTAGTTCTCAACTACCACCTCTAGTCAATGGCTCTTAACACTGCATCTCCAGTCCTCACATCTGTCTTGAAGGATATTGTTTCTTTAATGGAGTCAGTGATCTCTCCTGCAGGTACCTCAGACTAAAGGTGTTCAAAGCTGACTTACAGAAATGGAAAACGGAAAGCTGTTATTTTTATAATCTTAATACTCGAGGCCAATTCTGTTGCCTCAAGATGAAGAAATCACCAAGACAGATAAAGAATTTAGAATGTAGGAAATTCAGATTTATGAAAGTTAAGTATTAATTTGCCATAGGGAAGGTCAATGGATGCATGTAGGTATAAAATTCATCCTATCTGCCCAAAAGTTGGAAGCAGTAATACTGACTCATTTATGTTCTATTTTTGTTCCTTATAAACATCTTGGTCTTTATCATAAATGTTATAAAATTTTATTACCAAAGAATTGGGAAAATAAAACTAAAAAGAGAAAAACACAAATGACTCCTAAGTTCACCATCCAGAAATAATAACCAGTCAATTATTAAATTATATTTCATCTTGATCTTTTTTTCTATGTATATATATTTAACCTACTTAGTTTTGTTTTTTTTTTAAAGATTTTATTTATTTATTCATGAGAGACACACAGAGAGAGGCAGAGACATAGGCAGAGGGAGAAGCAGACTTCATGCAGGGAGCCTGATATGGGACTTGATCTTGGAATCCCAGGATCATGCCCTGAGCCAAAGTCAGACACTTAACCACTGAGCCACCCAGGCATCCCTTAACCTACTTGTTTGAATGTCATTTATTTACTTAACTATATTTAGGTAAAATTATCAAAGTACTAAGTAATGTTTTTGTTGTTTTTACTTAATATTATACTGGGAATATTTTTATTTCATTAAAATTTCCTGTAATTTCCACTTTCAATGTGTCTTACTGCCTGGATATACTATATCTCTTAATTCTCTCTTTGTTGGTACTTTAGATATTTCCAATTTTATTTTTCTGCTCTTAAAGCCTATAAGATGAGAGGACAGGGCAAAGAACCAAGCTGAGAACTGCCAGCACTCAGAGAAAAGCTGAGAAAGCAAAATAAATAATGGAGGAGCTTGTTCTTTAATGAACATACTTTACCTATATCTTTGATCTTATGTTTGATTATTATCTTCAAATAAAGTCCTAGAAATTGCTGTGACTAAAGTTGGGATATTTTTCCTTTTCTTCAACCAAGATTTAATCTTCCTTATCCAGTCTGATGTGGGATCAATCAGGAAGATAGCATGGATGGTTTAAATCCAACAGACCTTTTTACTACAGCTTTTCTTTGTCCAAAAAAAAAAAAAAATTCAATAGCTTGTCTTTGTATATTACTTGTAAAAAAAACTTATCTTTGTAAATTGGAGACTTCTCCGAATGCATATGCATCTCCACATGCTCATTCCTCAGATTCCTCCATAAGGAACACAATAACTCCCACCTCCTGCCTCTGAGGGATGTTTAGGGTTCTAAAGCATATGAGGCCAGAGAACAAGGCTACTGTTTCAGGGAGGGACATCATAACATTCTCTTTGGTTCTCTAAGGGGAATAAAATTATTTAATATACAATCACTTATTTAATGTTTCAGGCATTGCACAATGTTCTGGATACCTGTACATTTTGGACAAAAGATATAAATATAGTTCATTTTGATTTAAGGTTCTTTTCTCCACCACAAGTGGTACTTTTAAGCACATACCGAAATCAGCAAATTTGATTCTTGAATGAGGTAATCGGTTGTTACAGCTTGAAAGTTTATATGCCCCTCCATCCTCAAAATTCATATGTTGAAGTCTTAAACCCTCAGTCTGGCTTATTTGGAGATGGGGCTTCTAAGAAAGTTATTAAGGTTGAATGAGATCATGAAGGTGAGACTCCAATCCCATAGGATTAATGTTCTTATAAGAAGAGACACCAAAGAGTTCTCTTTCTGTCTCTCTTTCTCCACTGGCACAGAGAAAAGGCCATGTGAGGACATAGCAAGAAGCTATTTATTTACAAGCCAGGAAGAGAGCTTTAACCTGGAACCTGCTATGCTGCCATCCTGATCTCAGACTTCCAGCTTCCAGAGCTGTGAGGACATAAATTCCTATTGCTTAAGCATCCACTTTGTTGTATTTTGTTACAGCAGCCTGAGCAGATGAATAGTTATTAACCTATGCAGAAGCTCAGAGAGCAGGGGACAAGGGACACAAAGGTTGACTCGTTGAGCACCAAAGCCAGAAGACATGTAAGAACCTAAAATCAGAGGCTCCTGGGTGGCTCGATCAGTTAAGCATCTGTCTTCAGCTCAGGTCATGATCCTGGGATCCTGGGATCAAGCCCCATGTCAGGCTCCCTGCTCAGCAGAGAGTCTGTTTCTCCCTCTCCCTCTGTCTGCCGCTCCCTCTGCTTGTGCTTTCTCTGTCAAATAAATAAATATAATCTTAAAAAAAGAGAGAATCTAAAAATAGGCTTGCACTCTGGTGTATGGAAATGAAATCAATTTAAATAAATGAAACTAACAATAGAATATAAGTCTTATCAGTTCTTTTCAAACTTAAGTGATTCAAATAAATTGAGGAGCTTCTGAAAAAATCAAATTCTTGAACCTCAAGCCCAGAGAATGGAATTTTGTCAACTGGGGGAAGGGCTTCTGTGCTTTAAGAAAGCAATTCAAATAATTGTGATGGTTAATTGGGTTTTGCAACCACTAATCTATGTATTATAGTGCTTACTTTTTATTGCTTTTAGAAGAAAGACATTGTTTATTTTCTATTCTTAAGGTGAGCATAACAATGCATGGTGGTCAAACTGACTCACATCGGAGCCAACTTCTCTTATAATTAAGAAGGAACTTAATAAAATCTTATGCTCAGACTTTCTCTTTATCACCTCATTCTTTTTAAATTCTCTTTTTAGGAAACTTGCCTCGAAGCATGATTCATCCTTTATTCAGCTTCAGAAGAAAACATTTAAGTCTTTGTTTCATTTCCAGGGTAAGGTTTGATTGCTTTAGAGAATCAAAAAACAATAGATTCATTTTTCCCCCACAGGACTATTTCAGAATAACAGACCTTGATTTCATTTTTATTCTCTTTTATGCTATTCTTTGTTCTATTTGTAAAGAAAATTTTCTTCTCCCTCTTATTCCCTTCCCCTCTCCTCACCACCTCCAACGTTTTCAGCCACTCTAATTTTTATGAGATCTCATTTTTGTAATTTGGAATTTGATCAAAGCTATTTAAAAAGGAGCAGATGCTTCCTGGAAAATGCTGTTGTGTCTTTGTTTTAGAGACTGTTCTACATTTGCATTGCGGATTTCTGTATTTTTCGGATTATTTACCATTGTATATGTCTTAGTTTCATTTAAAATCAACTACAATGGACTCGTAACCATCTCTAAAACATTGTGGGGCTGATGTGGCTTTCTGTTGTTTTTAATTGCATGATATTGCTGTGTTTGAAGATGAAAAAAATAGTTGAATATTGGCAATTTCATACTTGGTGGCTAAATAAATTGAACTTCAGACAGAATAAGTGACTTTGCTCAAGATTACCTAAATGTAAAAGAATTAGTTTCAATGTGCTCTTTCACCTAAAACATAGTTGTTTCTCTTAAAAAAAAAAAAGTATTTACCAACAGCTGCAGCCTGTTTTCTTGTTTTTTCCCTAAACTGAAAACAATGAGATCTTAAATTGTGCTACTTGCACATGCACACAATTCTGATTCATAGAACATACACACTGCAGTTATATTGTTTTATGTCAAGCAGGCTATTCTATGCTGCTCTGTAAATATTCAGTTTTATATGAATATACCTTTTTAAAGGTGAGAAATAGCTTATCATTTCTAGAATGTAAAATTACAGTATGAGGAATTTTTAGATTGGATATTTTTGTCTTATATTGGAAATACCTAATATATAAAGTATAAAGGCGCTGATGTTATTTTGTCTATATGATACCTATCATGTCTAGAAGCTGCTGCAAAAGGGAAGTAGTTGTAGTACAAGACCTAAGTCCTGGAAGCTTGTTCTAATAAGATTGCAAATAGTGGAAATGTTATTATATAGCTTTGGATAAAAATCTAATCAGAGTGAAGTTCTTGAACTCATAATTGTTGAAGTAAATCCATTGTTTTAATAGTCTGGTTCTTGTTACCTCCTTGTATTCGTATCTCTTCTTGTGTAACTTTGTCATGAGCAGGTTGGCCTGCCCTTCCTCTCGACTCTTTTCCATGTGACTCATTTGGCCAATGGAATGAAGTAGAAGTGATAGTGTACCAACTCCAAGCATAACACTTATGAAGCCTTGCA
Source organism: Canis aureus (assembly GCF_053574225.1). Classification (NCBI taxonomy): domain Eukaryota; kingdom Metazoa; phylum Chordata; class Mammalia; order Carnivora; family Canidae; genus Canis; species Canis aureus. Next base: position 15,016,806 of record NC_135638.1, read on the forward strand.
TATTTCTGTTTATGCTCTAGAGAAGTGGTTCTCAACTAGGGACATTTTTGGCAGTATCTGGAAACAATATTAGTTGTCACAACTTGGGGAATTCTATTGGATCTAGTGAGGAGAGGCCAGGGATGCTGTAGAAAATCCTATAATCCTGACAACCCCCCACAAGAAAAAATTATTCAGTCTAAATTATCAATAATGTTGAAGTTGAGAAACTGTGTTCTTGGTAGACTGTCATACCTCAAGAAGGACCTCAGGTCTTAGGAGGAGGATGAGAGACACATGGAATAAAATGAACTTGCAGAAATATGAGCATGCCCATAAAGATAACTAATATTCAGTCTTGTGACTTATGATATTTAATAATAAATGATTTTTTTACTGATATTTTAAAATTTAATTTAATTTAAATCCAATTAATTAACATACAGAGTATTATTAGTTTCAGAGGTAGAATTCAGTGGTTCACCAGTTGGATATAACACCCAAAGCTCACTACATCATGTGCTCTCTTCATGCCCATTACCCTAATAATAAATGATTTTATGTAACTAAGTCTTGAGGTGGTTTGTTATGCAGCAATTGCTAACTAATACAACCTTGCAACAGAGAAAAGGTGAATATTGGGTGGCCGAGTCACAAGTTAATAGATCATCTTAATCAATTACCAACCAAAACATAAAATATTGAACTATTACAGTTCCTTGACTCTACCAAGAAAACATATTTTTAGATTTGTTCTTTAAAAAGAATATTTTATTTATTTATTTGAGAGAGAGAGAGAGAGAGAAAGAGAGAGATTGAGCACAAGCAGGAGAAGAGGCAGGCTGAAGGAGAGGGAGAAGCAGGCTTTGTGCTGAGCAGGGAGCCTGATGTGGAGCTTGATCCCAGGATTCTGGGATGACCTGAGCCGAAGACAGATGCTTAACTGAATGAGCCACTCAGTAGACCCTTTTAAATTTTGTCTGTGAAAATAAATTCAGTTTTAAGATTTCTATAATGTCTCTAATTTTATAAGTCAAAGGATAAAGAATAATAGTATGTTAATGTAAGAACTTCTGTTTACTATTAAGTATACTGTATAAAATTCAATTGCATCCATATTAATTAAGTGCCTTCAGTCCCAGGCACCATGACGAGCAGTGTAATTATAGGGAAGAAAGTAGCCCCTGTGTACAATAAGCTCCTCATACAGCTGGTATATTCAAAACACTGTGTCCATGTATTTTTAACGAATGTACATCTTACCATTGATTTAGGAAGAGCATTTAACTTAAAACAAACAAACCTATTCTTGGAGGCAGAGTTATAGCTCAAAATATTAATTTCTACTTTTTTCTGGATTTTTGTGCCTCTCTTCTATACTCTATCGGTATGCTTGGGGTTATTTTTACCTCCTCAGTCAACACTGAAATGAAAAAAGATTTTAAAAAACCTATGTCCAAATACAAAGAAAGACACACATGTACATGTGGAGGTAGGTTTTTAATAATCAAGGCTTTTAGTAAGGCAAAGGCAGTGGGAAAGTGAGGTTCTATCTAGAAAGGAGAAGTAGAGGGGCCTCATTCCTCAAAGGCAAGGGGGAAAATGTTGGATTTTTCTATGATAAGGACTAGGGAGCAAAGCTAAAGAGACTTATTACTGGCTATTCTCCAATATGTATTACTCTTTCCTGGTCACCCAGTGCCTATGGACAAACCATGGTTACACAATTCTGGAGACGGTAAGTTTTACCAACTGAAAAGATCTTGGAAGCCTTATATGCAGATGAGACTATAAAAAGCACCTCATTTGCTGACCAGGGTGGAACTGATGGAATCCATTTGGACTTTTCCTATGACCAAGTACAGCTGGGAACATTTAATTTTTATAGCAGTAATCCGATGTAACCATATTTTTATTGCTTTGTTGAGCCTACATCCTATTTTTACCTGTGACACATTTATACATATATTTCATGCTATTTCAATATTTAAACATTTCTAATTGACTTCTCATTTTCAAAATCTTCTTTGTCAATAGCACATATAATCAAGTTTGTGATTATTCCTACTGATGTCTGAAAATATGAAATCTTAGAAGCGTTGTTTTTCTCATATCTATAGTAATCCGACATATTTTCATAGCGGCAACACAAAATTTCCTGGTAGCATGGTTTCTATGCCTTCTACAACAGACGGGCTAAAAAAGGCTTCAAGAAAAGAGACTACACATTTTTTCCCCTAATTGTGGCAACATTAAAGCTCAGGGGATGAACAGATCCTGAATGACTGCCATGGATCCTCATCTCCTGATAATTATACCTGTTGTAAACATTCTGCAGAAACAGGATAGACCCACACCCATACTTTGAATTTAAGAATGATGATGTCATACATACACCAAGAGGGTGTGAAAAGGTATATTACTCACATAATGAGGCTTTGTGGGAAAGCAAGGCAGGTTTCTCAGGCTCGTCTCAAAATGGTCCAATAAAGCAGGGAAAGAAAACAAGCTTAGGGATTTTGTGGCAGTCAAGGGGTATGACTGGTGTCATGATCTCACATGTAACAGGGCTTGTATGGTGTGAATTCCTCCTGGCTCCACAGGAAGGAGCACCCAGACTTTGCTATTAGCTTGCTCAGATATGGACAGAAGGGGAGAGGGAGGAGCGAGGCTTACAAATTGTTTGTAATCAGATCTCAGAAATGGAGTCAGGCTATTTCTTAACATTCCCTTACACAAAACCCCTTTGGCTGTGGGTGGGACATGGGACTTGTTTTGAACCAACAGAATATATAAAATGTGATGGGATGTCACTTGTGATTATATTACATTGTAAAGGCAAGGATGTTGCTCCCTCGATTAATAGCACATTACCTATATACATATGACTCCACCCAGACTCATTCTCCTCTCCTGCCCTCCTTGAAGAAGCAAGCAGCTATGCTGTGAGCTGCCTATGGGGAGAGCCACATGCTGGGGACTGTGGGCAACCCTTAGGGCCAAGGGCTTCAGGCCTCCTGCTCCAAGGAACTAAATTCTCTCAACAGCCACAACCATATGAGCTTGGAAGATAACCTCGAGCCTCAGATGACATTCCAGCCTAGCTAACACCTTGACTGCAGCCTGTGAGGCCCTGAAGCAGAAAACTCAGTGTCCAGACTCCTGATCCACAAAAACTATGAGACACTTAAAGTATGTTGTAAGCTGCCACGTTGATGATACTATATGCGTCAACAATTAATATAAATAATATGGCTAATATACCAAGCCATGACAATTTTTTCTAAACTTCTCCTTTTATCTTTTGATATGAGGAAAAGATGTCTGATTGAAAAAATATGTATTTCATGTTATTGTGTTTTTATTTCGTTTGAGTAGATGGCAGAGAGATTAAAGCCAGATGTGGAGGCCCTTCAACATAGTGGAGGGTCTCAGAATGGAATGGAAAGAAAAGAACCTCAAGGTGGAGAGACAGTAGGAAACTACTGAAATAAGTGTGGCATCCCAAGTGACCTGGATCAGGGTTCTGCCATTGGAGTGGGAGAGACACTATAGAGGGGTTATTAGAAGATGCTTGTGGTAACTGGATTGAGACAGTAAAGGCGATGAAGGAATCAAAGGTAATGCAGAGGGGGATCCCTGGGTGGCTCAGCGGTTTGGAGCCTGCCTTTGGCCCAGGGCGCGATCCTGGAGTCCTGGGATCTAGTTCCACGTCGGGCTCCCGGCATGGAGCCTGCTTTTCCCTCTGCCTGTGTCTCTGCCTCTCTCTCTCTGTGTCTATCATAAATAAATAAAATCTTAAAAAAAAAAAAAAAAGGTAATGCAGAGGTTTTTGAGACAGTGTCATGCAGACAGTGACTAAATTATTGATAGAATTTGGCAAATCGGTGAGAGCTTAATTTGGGGAGAGGATTATTTTTACATTAAACATGTTGAATCTGAATTGACTAACATTGAGCTGAGGTTCAAGATTAAAATTCACTATTCACAGATTCAGCTGAGGACCTTTGAAGGTCTGGCAGTGGGTAAGCTCTGGATGTAAAGCTGATGAGCAAACCAGAGAATGAGTATGTACATTTTCTGCCTTTAAGATGTTTGTGTTCTAATTTAGGCAGACATGTAATGGGTACGTGAATACTATCCTACTGGGTATGAGTTTCGTGATAGAGGTAGAACAAACACATTGTAAAGTAAAAAAAATTGGTGAGAATCTTTGTCATCCTTCAAAACTCAGTTCAGGCTGACTTTTCCCTGATCAGTCTCTCCCTAGTTCCCTGTGGCTCCCTAGTCCCCTATGGTCCCAACAAAGCACCCTCCCCATACCTGCCCTCTTCGATGGCAACTGTTTGTCAATACCTCTGATTTTCTTTTTTTCCTTTCCTTCTCTTCCCTTCTTCCCTTCCCTTCCCCTTCTTTCTTTCCCTTCCTTTCCTTTTCTTTTTTCTTTTTCTACAATATGAGTTCCCCAAGGGCCAAATAGTCTCTTTTCTCTCTCCTTGGTTTTCTGATGCCTCACTTGTTTCATAGTTGCACTCAAAGGCTCTTGTTGAGCATGTTTGGGTTGGTGGGGCAATTAACTTGTTTCAGGTGTAACTTGCAGAAGGAAGGAGGGATTTCGTCCATAGCAAAAGCAGGAGCCCAAGGTCATATCAGGCACCTCTTTAACAGTCTTCTCACAAAGCAAGTCTTTCAGCTCCCACTACACACAATGTGATGGGCCCATTAAGGTTTTGCCTTTTTATAAAAAGTGACATTAGATATTGGTAGGATATCAAATTGGCATTATTATCAAAGGATGCTCATTACCAGCCCAGGAGGTGTCTCCCAGTGGGCACATATAACCCTACACCCTTGAGAGGCCTTCATGACTCAGATATTCATCCTACCACTTTGCAGTCTGGTGGCACTGTCTCTGCCATAGCAAGTATGGACACTTCCAGTATCTGGAATTGACATGCAGTATGTGGGGGCTCAAGGAAATCAAGCAAAATAATTGAAAAGTGTCAGACTAAAATCTGGGGGTAACATCATGTACCTCACAGTAGTGACATTGTTTACCAGAGAAAATAATTCACCTTTATGAATGAGAAGGTCCCTTCAGTGTCCCTCTTCATTCTTTCTGTATAATGGAAACTTTAACTTCTGATGTTGAATATTGCTTTCTTTCCTCTAAATCTCAAAAGGCAGATTTTGCAAATGTTTCTTGATATTGAAATTGTCCTAAGTGACACCGAAGTGGCAAAAGGGAGTGGGACAAAGAACAAAACCTTGAAGGAGTATCTGCTGAGTGAAGAAAGTGGTGGTGATAAGTAAGAATACCCAGGGAGTGTATAATCAAAGTTACGCACTCACCAACAGTCATTTCAACTGTTGTGTGTTGTACCCTGGGACTCAGATCAATTCCTATACAGGTTCTAGTGTCAGGAAAAGCACAAGGAGAGTTTAGGATTTGAGATGATTTAATTCTTCTGAGTAATGTTGGTAAATGCCTAAAAGAAAAGATGTGGGTGAAGGTGGTCTAACCAAATATATGTAGGAAAGAAATATGGTTTTTCAAAAAGAAGTCATTTGTGCCTTTGATTTACAATCAAGTCCACTGGTGGTTAGTACAGCCACATACTCTATCTTGGCTAAAATTAGTCTACAGAGCAACAGAGAGGCAGAAATTTAGCAGGTCACAATATTTGGGTTCCGTCAAAGTGTCTCTAATTAGTTACGCTGCCTGGAAAAAGGCCAATCCTGGGTAAAAGATCAGATTTTTCATGATGCCTCCCCACTGAGGGCAACTGTTTCACACTCCCTCAAGGCAGAGGTTGATTTGAGACCAAGAGGGAAGGGAAGGACATAGCAATCTATAGCTAGAAACCAAATAATTTTATAATCAAAGGTCGTATCTAAGTGAAGATCTTTAATTAAGGCCTGGAAGCAAAAGTATCTGAAGCTAAATAAATTGTTAGGAGAATTGCATTCTCCTTTGGGAATATCTTGTCCACAGAATTTCAGCCACTTAAAATGGTCTGCTAAAGCATCAGGATATTCTGCAAGGTCTGTTTTTATATCATTCACCCCAGGTGTGACATACAGAAAAATGTATAGGGCTATATATACACAGAACAGAACAATACTGTTAGAGTGGCTGATCAAGACAATATTCTTCTCTGAGGGCAGGGAATCTTCTCTTTTCTCTCCAACAGAATTATGTTTAATTTCTTATTCTCCTTTTAGTCACGTGGGAATTTTATTATTGTTAACTTGTCCTTTCTGCCCTTCTTGTTTTCATTATTTTAGGGTTAGATCCCTTACCTCTTAGTCTTAGATTTGGAAGAAGCCGTATCTATACCTGATGAAGAGAACTGCACACAAGCCAGCGTTTTGTATTTAGATCTGGGTACAGGACAGATTTCATACTTTCTTCAGGAAGGATATAAATATGTTTATATAGGTATTACCATTTCTAAAAATATGCTTAGATATTGGGCAGCCAGAGAGGTGAACTGCAATAGTCATCAAATTTGACTTCTCAATATCTCACTCCTAATGATTAGCACAAGATAATCATGATACACTCATTTCCTTTGCCAATCCTAGGCAATGAAACTTCAGTGGAATGTTAATATGGTGCTTCTGGAAAATGACCCCCTGCTTCTTTAAAAGATACGCAAAAGTTATATGGTTTCATTGCTGACTCTGGAAGTAGTAGCTCTGGTTGTATGTAACACAGGAGATTTCTGCAGCTATCTTGCAACATTTTGAGGATTGATCCAGCACAAAGAGGAGGGAGATCAACAGGAATAAAAGAAATGTAAATTTGGAGTCTCTGTGTACTCCATGTTGTAAAATAATACATTTCATTATTATTTAATCCAACTGGAATTTGGTCTTTTCTTATTTGAAGTAAAAAAACACTAGCTCATGAATAGGCTATCCATGGGCTATTTTGGTTCCCTTAATACAATGGGACCTTGTTTTATGTGATCTGCATATGTCCACTGGGTATACATGAGAAATAGACTTGCCAAGCTTAACAAATAAAAATACAGGATACGCAGTTAAATTTGAATTTCAGATGGACAAATATTTCCTGGGACATATACTGAAATTTAAATTTAACTGGACGTCCCTATTTTATCTGACAACCCTAACAAGGATACCTTGGTGATAAGGTATAAATAGATGTTTTTGATGCCCCAGGCTATTCTTGCTGCTTACTGGAAAAGAAGACCATATTACTTATGGATGACAGTACAGATGAATAGGGAGTCAGATTCCTTAGCACTCTTATTTATACCGGGGGTAGGGAATTTAGAGCTTGTGCTGGCAAATTTTTTCTGTAAGGAGCCAAATAGTAAATAAGTTTAGGATCTGTGGGCCTTTCTGTGTCTGTTACAACCATTCTTCTCTGTTATTGCTTGAAAGCTGCCATAGGCAATATATTAATGAGAAAGTATGGCTAGGTTTCAGTAGAATTTTATTTAAAAAACAGATGAGGTAAAAAAAACAAAAACAAAACAGATGAGGTATATTTGGCTTGTAGGCTGTAGTTTGGTGACCCTTTTTCTAGATCATCCAATGCAAATTGGTGATGAAACATGACTTGCATATCCAATCCCAGAACTGTCTTAATATTTCATTTCTAATCCTATAATGTGCTAGATTGAGTTGCTGAGTTAGAGAATTTGTATAAAGACTCATTTAAAACTCCTGTAGAGTCCAGGGCAATTTTTACAGCCTCTAATGTTGCCCATATGCCAAAACATTTATTAAATAGAACCTTCCTTTTCAATACAGAAATAAAGTGTGGAATTAGATAGAGGGGAATGGTAAACAGCAAATGAAATTATAGGGATTGCAATGGAAGAGGCAAGATCCATTGTCCTAGTGTTAATCATCTTTCACTGAAATAAATTTACTGCAAGCAAAATAAGAACATCTTACATTCAGAATGACACAATATAAATAAATACCAACTCTATGAATAGTAGTAGATCATCAGAACAGAGTACTAGGAACAAAGTTTACTTGTGAATGAAAAGCATATCCATGTTCAGTAAATCAGAAGCATTAAATTCCAATTTATGATGTAATAGACTAACTGGAGATACCTTTCTGGATCACAGACAAGAAGCTTAAACAGATAAAGGTGATGATAATAAATAGGGAGAAAGTGAGGCAAAGGTAATATGTTTCTTTTAAGAAGATAAAACATTAAAGAGAGCATGTGGGTATTGTATAAGCACTGGGTATTATAGAAGACTGAGGGATCAATGAACTCTACCTTTGAAACTTATAATACACTATATGTTAATTAACTGAATTTAAATTAAAATATTTTTTAAAAATTTAGAAAAGAAGATAACAGAGCTCATGAACAGAATCTATAACAGAAAATAATAGCAGAAATTGTTCCTGGCATGAAAATAACATGGTTCAGGAAATTTGTGAAAAGGTTGATTATCTAGCTATAGTCAGAATATATTTAAAAATACCACATGAGCATCCGAGTAAACTAAAAAATGAGTAGAAATTATATTGACATTAGACTTCGTTCCACAAGGTTAGCTTCTAGAAAACAATAAAATAAAAATTTCTACCTGCAATATCTTTGGGTAGCTGAGTTAATTTTCATGGGTGAAATGTACAGCAAGATGTTTTAGATGTTTACAGAAATAAAAGAAGAATTTCTATCAAATTATCCTTCTTACATAGATGCCTTTCAATTATTGAAGCAAAATTTAGAATCTAAGAATGGGGGGTTGTAGATAAAAGAGACTAATGATAAATATTTAAGCCAAAAAAGCCAATAGAATTACTTAAATATTTATAGAACTTAGTTTCAAATTAAGTACATAAAAATTATGTGGAGAAAAAACACCCTGTGTTTGGAAAGAGTTTTTAAAAAATAAATTACCCTAAATTACATTACAGAAAACAAGGAAAATTGCAGGGGAGTGAGAAATGATGACCAGATGGATACATAAAGAAAATAGAAGCCCGAGATTCTCCTTAAATAATTATAAACTTTAAAATTCTGCTTATTGTTTTATTTCAAAGTTAGATAAATATAATTCTGAGCACTTAAAAACACAAGAGATCCACTAATAAAATTAAAAGTTGAATACATGCCATCTAAATTATTGCAAAAATTTTAGACAAAATAGATCTAGTTTGTATCGTCCCCCACCACTAAATAGACTGGGGAAAAAGAGTGGTCTTTAAGAAATAGATCACATGAAGATAATAGTGTCCAAATAAAAACAAGCCCTTTACACATTACTGCTCTCCAAATTATATATGAGGAACAGCATAAAACAGGAATCCTGTTTATTACATATTTTCAGACTTAGTCCAAAATAGAATGGAAGCTTTCCTTTCCTCACACATTCTTTAGAGCTGCTCTTTATTTTTACCATCCATTTCTACGTCTCATGTCATGTATCCTTCATAGTGTTACCTTTTTTGCACCGGTCTCCCCTGCTGGAGACATCAACCATGGTAACAGCAATGGTGTCTTAGCAATGCGTAGCCAACTCCTAGAGCCCATAACTGTTTTCCTACCTACCCTGCAGTGCTCAAAATATTATAAAAGGTTGTTAAAGTAAATGTAGAATGAAACTCACTAAAAGTTAAGAACACTCACATGAATTAACAAACAAAACTTAGCCATACACTGTGGAATAACTAGGCATGTGGTACAATATGGTTGCAAATGAAGAGATAGGTAAAGATATATTTGGTAAATACTGATAGACATGTACCAGGTACATATCTAAGTCCAAAACATTAAATAGAATATTCACTGTAAATTGAGAATCCATTTTGAAGTCTTAACAAAAATTAACTCCAATATGTCAAACATCATGTTAAAGTATGATATTAACTATCTTTAAAGATATAAAATAACAACAGGTAGAAAATCAAGGAGAAATCATCATTTCAGATCAAAGGGTTCCAAGGACATAGCAGATAGCCTTAAAACTGGTAAATCCTTAAAAATATCTTTCAGTGATGCTGACTCTATGGAATCTATCCTACATCTATATGACCCTGAAGATGCTAATAGCAATACATAAAATAATTCAACCGCAGTAATAAATATTAGGAATTTTTCAAGATATTCTAAAAATTTTACCTTAGTTAACTATCGCTATAGCCTAAGTAGACATAACATCCATTTGAAAGTGTGAGCTATCTGAGATTATGGAAGGTTAAACTAACTTATCCTAGATCATGTAGTCTTTCAAAGAAGTGGACAAAATTTGAAACTGTATTTGTCTAATTCCAGGGCTCATGCTTTTTCTATCATGCTATGATGCATCTTATGCTCAAAGACTTTTTCATCACCATAGTAGGAATGGAATGAACATAAATCATGGCTCCTCATTGAAATAGTACACAATAAAAATGTTTATTAATTCTTTATAATAATATTTTGATTATTTTAATAAACATTGAATAGGAAATTGAATACAACTTAGTCCTAACTATGCAAACAAAATAGAAACATTGTGTTCTTTAAATTTTTTTTTTTTTGTATTTTCTGTAGAATGAGCAGCTTTTACCTTTAAAAGTTAGCTCCCAAATCCACCCCACCTGAGGTTTGGTAGCATTTTGGTAGGTCTCAGGTAACTGAAAATAGGAAGATTTTTGGCACACAGGATCTAGTATTGCAGGAGAGTTGAGTAAGGCACCAACTCATAGAGAAAAACTATCAAAAGGATTTTTTTTAATGGAAGATACTCTGTCTCCAATTTTTCTGGCCTCTGATTATTAATGTCATCCTTCAAAAATATTATTTTAGAAAAAACTAATCTTATTTGCAAGTAACTTTATAAAAAATTTTGTTTAAAAAAGAAATATTGCTTTTTATGTTTAGATGTCTGAGAAATAAAATGTCTTCAAGGCAAGCCATTATTCATTCTATTTTTGTGAAGACAATTTAGTGGAAATATAAAACAAGCTATCCCTGTTAGAAACTAGCTGGCAGATTATCGTCATTCTGAACAGACTTTCAACATTTTAGTATAGTTTTTTTCCCAGGATTTGGTCCTATTCAGCCCTTATGGAGGGAGGTAATGTGTAAGTATTGGGTCTTATTGAACATATTCCATTTAGCACAGAGAGGGGGTTATAGTTCTGGAGATGTCACTGAAGTTCTTGAATACTCAGATTTAAGTAAATTGACCTACTTGCAAGGAAAAAGACAGGCCAATATAAGCTTTTTTTCTTCTTCCAGTAAAGGATTGTATTCTTTTCCCACCTAATTAGATGAATAACTGATTTTATGATCAGTTTGCAGGCTTCCTCCTACAGAGAGTAGAGCCTGAAGCATACCAATACTCTCATCAGCAATTTTTTATTTCAAGCCTGCAGTTTTAATTTGATGAAAGATGTGCCAAGATGAGGAATCCTGAATCAAGTTTTATATGCAGAGAGAGCCTTTTTAAAAAAAAAAAAACTAGAACACTCATGTACTGTGTGGATGTACATCAGAGTGTGCGGAGCTAGCCATCTAAAGCTAAGCAAATCCCTCTACCATATAGGAAGCCTGCCTTTCGTGTTGACTCTGATATAGTGCAGTTTGTGCTCACAGCTCCTACATGAATGGTTTGCAAAATCAATGAAAGCATGTCAGTGCCAGAGTTAGCATGCACTTTTCCTGATGTCTCTGGAAGTCTATTACCTTCTGAATAAAGTCACCTTCCTGGAAGACATAACCCCATCATTTGCTCCAGACATCCAGAGGCCAATGATCCTGACCATCTGGTGAATGCACAAAAAAATTGTATAACCCCATTTATGAAAGCCACCAACCTGTGTAGCCTTTAAAAAAAGAAAAGATTCATTTATTTATTTAAAAAAGAGAGAAAGAGCATGAGAGATGGGGGAGGGGAGAGAAAGAGGGAGAGAGTATCCTCAAGCAGACTCCCCACTGAGCATGGAGCCTGACTCCAGGTTCCATCCCTGGACCTGAGATCATGACCTGAGCCAAAATCAAGAGTCCAATGCTCAACTGAGTGAGCCACCCAGGTGCCCCCAACCCATGTAGCCTTTAGTTAGTATTTCTAATAGTTAATTAACAGGTATTGCGGTTCTGCTCAGCAAGTACCAAATGTTTAACATTTAATAATGAAAGATTGATTCAGGATATATTTTCAGTTTTGAAAAATATTCAAGTAAGAGATTCCCTAAGAAGAAGTGGGGAGACAAAATGACTAAGAGGCCACCAAACCACAGTAAGTTTATGAAGTTAATTGTGGGGTAAATCTGGATAATGGAGTTTCTATGAATATACTAATCACAAGACAGAAACTTCTTCTTTTCTTTTAGTTTTTTCATAGCTTCCAGAGTTTTGGGTCAATACCACTGAAGACACAGTGAGACTGTACATTGTATTAATGTAACCTAAACCATGACCAACCAGTTTCACTTCAGTCAGAGGGAGAGATCATGGTTTGACTAGCCAGCCAGTAGAAGGACAAAGCCTGTCACAGCAAGGAAAGGATAAAGATAAGCTCTTCCAAGACTTCTGAACTGAAAAATAATAGATGCTTAATCTTTCTCTGAATCTGCTATGACAAAGTTCATCTCTAACCAGTCCGTGATTGTTTTATGTAGAAATGGTTGAGAAACACAATAAAAGAGGTCCCCCAAAAGGCAGAGTTTGACACTCACATCATTCTCATATATGTTATTTCAGTTGTATGTTTGGTCTTCTGTAGTTTTCAGAACTGATTCTAGAGCACTACTGGCAAGCGACTATGTTGCAAAGATAGAGAGTTCTAGAAACATCCTTAGCAGAAGCAAACTAGAAAGCCATGATATACTGAGAGTGTTGTTGGTCACATTAGATATGCATCAGATGTGTGTGAGGCAGGAGGCTTGCTGGCAGGTGATATCTTAGTTTACTGGCTGGTCTGAGTATTTTGGTTAAACTTGGAAATGTAATACAGAATCTGTTGTGTACGGATGGATGCAACAAATGCAATGAGTGAGAAACAAAGAGAGTACTATCACAAAATTGTTGCACACAGTCAGAAAGACAAACACACACACAAACACATTCACAAGAAGTGTTTGCATAGCTTCTGAATCCATTTCCCTCCTAAGAATTTCAGAGACGCTGATCTCATTACTTTTCACCTGAACTTTGGCAATGACTTTTAAATTATTTCCCCAGTCCCTAGTCCACCTTCCACAATGTGCCAAAATTACTATCACTAGGCATAGATTTAATCATGTCATTTAAAACTTTCAAAACAAAATGTACATTCATAACTATCATATATTTAACCTAGAGTAGGACATTTTGCTGCCTCCAGTAAGTTAATAATTTATAAATCCTTCAAACCAATAGTCTTAATATTTGTTTATGGGTTATTTATGTATGAGGCTGAGCATCTGTGTGAAAAGGGGAAGAAGAAAGCACTCAGCCTCTTTCTGATTATCACACTTAATTCAGCTCTGGTCCCAAACTTGCATACCTTGTTCTGTGAAATGAAAGTCTTATTACTAACCAGACTGAACTTTCTTAAGAGGGTAATAGTAGGGGATCCCTGGGTGGCTCAGCGGTTTAGCGCCTGACTTCTGCCCAGGGTCTGATCCTGGAGACCTGGGATTGAGTCCCACGTCAGGTTCCCTGCATGGAGCCTGCTCGTGTGTTTACCTCTCTCTCTCTCATAAATAAAATCCTTAAAAAAAGAGAGGGTAATAGTATACTCCTACTTTATGATGTAACAATTTCACTCCTATGCATTTGCCCAAGAAAATGAAAACAAATGTTCACACAAAAAAAGAATTGTACAAAAATATTTGTAACCATCTTACTTATAGTTGCCCCGAACTGGAATATAAAGTCCTAATATATCTCAGCAGAAAAATGAACAAATTGCCATACATTCATACAATGGAATACTACTCAGTAATAAAAAGAACAAAGCAACATGGATGAATCTCAGAAAAGGTACATTAAATGAAAGGAACTAGCATGAAAAATGTATACATATTGTATACATTCCTTTATATCAAACTCAAATATAGGCAGAACTAGTCCAAAGTGAAAGGACAGATTGTGTGTGTGAGACAGAACTAACTAGAAGAGGCATATGGAATTCTCTTGAAGATGGAGATATTCTTTATCTTGTGGGAGATGATTTCACAGGCTTATACCGTTGTCAAAATCTATCCAACTAAACATATAAGATGCATGCGCTTCCTTTTATGTTAATTTTATCTCAGTAAAAAAAGCAGTTATGAGCCACTTATTGTTGCTTGAAGGTATCCCTCTGGGGTATCATCTCTCATCTCAAATAGCTCAAATAGAGTTTTCTCTGCTAACACATTCAGATTTTTTTTTCTTAGAGGAATCCCAGTAAATATGCTTTTCTGTGTTTACTCTCTAATAAGTTACTAGCACCCAATGATCTTTCACAGCCCTATATAAATAAAGCATTGAGCAACTACCCAGCTGGATCAGTCCTAGTGTCTCCATAGCTGAGGATCCCGACAAACTTATCCCAGCCTGCCATCCTAGCTTCATCACTGACAGTGCTTACCATAAAGCCTGTGTTCATTTCAGCCACAAAGAATAGCTGATACTACCTGAAAATATCTTTGCAATTTATCCAGTGTTGCATACAGAGTGTGGCTGCCTGGGTGTGAATCTCTCCTTTCACGTTCACTACCTGTGTGAATGTTGCGAGATTATCTCCAGCTCTACCCTCATCTTAACTCATGTGCATTGGGAATATAGAACCTAACTCATAGGATTTTAGTATTAAATGAATGTGTGTGTGTGTGGTTTAGAACAGAGTCTGACATATAGTTCCTTGTAAGCGTTAGTTATTAACATCGAAATGTTATTAGTTGTGATTTTATATGTTTGCTCTTATTTTTAAAATTTGTTATTTATTATTTTCCATCTCATTTATTTGCTTGTAAAGGATTATTTTCTTAGCTTGGACTTTCCTAAAGAAGGGAATATACACTTTTTTTTTTTTTTTTTTTTACAAAAGTTAAGTTTGCGTGAAACATGGAACCATATAAATGGAATTACTCATATTCATGGAGAGTGTTTTGAGATATTCATAATTATTTTTTTCATTCACAGGACAATGTTAAGATTATTATGATACTGATGTTCTGTTTCTTAGAATTTTGTTCATAGTACATCTTCATGCTAAGATTGCCCATTTATTTCTTGTATTTTATTTTAGTATTACTGTTCTGGCACAGGTGAGTGAACGAAATATTGGATGAATATCTGCTTTGTCATTCTGGCAGCTGTCTCCACATTCTGTCTGCTGACAACTTTCAAAGATCTCAGACTACAGATTTTCTCCTCTGTCTTCTTTCTCCTCTCCCTTTCTCATGTAGAACTTTCTTAGTTCATTGATTTTAAGAATATTTATTTTGCAATATAATGACTAACCATCTTAGTGGTAACAATTTCATATGGAAACTTAAATGTTTGGGCTGCTTGTTGCTTTTTGTTCCTTTTTTTGTGCAACAGTTTTATTTTGTTATAATTTATTTACCATCCATTTGAAAAACACAATTGAATGGTTTTTAGTATATTTACAGAACTGTGCATCCATCTCCACAATTGATTTTAGAAAATTCTCATCACAACCTAAAGAAACCCTGTTCCCATTAAAAATCACTCTTCAAGGGGATCCCTGGGTGGTGCAGAGGTTTGGAGCCTGCCTTTGGCCCAGGGCGTGATCCTGGAGACCCGGGATTGAGTCCCACGTCAGGCTCCCTGCATGGAGCCTACTTCTCCCTCTGCCTGTGTCTCTGCCTCTCTCTCTCTCTCTGTGTGTGTGACTATCATAAATAAATAAAAATTTATTAAAAAAAATCACTCTTCATTTCTCACCAATAACCCATCCTCAGCCCTAGGCAACCACTAATCTACTTTCAGTTTCTATAGCTTTCCCTACTTTGGACATTTCATATAAATGTCATCATGTTATAGCCATCTTCTTTAATTAATTTGAATATGGTTTCTTGCACTTAGCATAATGTTTTCAAAGTTCTTTCATATTGTGGCACATTTCAGTACTTTTTAGGGCTGAATATCCCGTCATATTTATATGCCACATTTTATTTATCCATTCATCAGTTTATCGGCATTTGAGTTGTTTCCATTTTGTGGCTATTATAACTAATGCTGTTGTGACCTTCGTGTACATAAATTTTGGTGTGGACATATGTTTTCATTTCCTTTGGATATATAAGTGGAGTGGAATTGCTGAGTCATATGGTTAATTCCCTCCGCTCAAATTCTCTGCCTCTTGAATACATAGTCATTCTTCAAAATCCAACTGCATTTTCACTTCTCCACTCTCCCAAGAGCAGCTAATAAATCATTGCATCTTATCTGCTTTCATAACATTTTATATATAAGTGAATTGAGTGTTTTCTTATTGTTGTTATAATTAGTAGTTAATAAATCTGTCTCCCCACTCATCGTGAGTCTCCGTGTAAGGAAATAAACTTTACTCATCTTTTTTCCCCCAGTAACTAGCTCATAGTTTTCAATAAATGGTCAAATAATAAGATGAGCATAAGTGAGTAATTTGTGACTTAGTCCAGTTTGAAAATTAAATCCATCAGCATTACACACTGTGGGTCAGGCACCATACTGTGCCCTGAAGGTATACAGATGGGTAAAAAGTGGCTTCTGTCCATGAGGGCAAAAATAGAGAAAAATGTCCAGGAAGGTTCTGTGCAGACACCCTGCCCACAATGTCTCACAAGCCCCTTGCTCCAGAGTGCCTAGCCTCTGGAGGCCTGCACTCTGCAGGAAAGGAAATGGGGAGAAACAGGAGAATGAGACAGGAATGTTGGAGCAGGAACTTACCTTCCCAATGGAAACTGGAAGGTGATGAATTGTAGGAGGCCCCAAAGTAGACAGATCAGTAGGAACCTGGGCTTTAGAATAGAAACTTTTTCAAATATGATGATTTGTACTTATTGCAAAGGCAAAAGCGAAATTATATTTAGGAGTAACCTACTCACTAAAAGCATCTTTAGCTAGACCAAAATATGGGCAAGAGGGCAGTGAAAAAAATGGAGCCCAGGCTAAATCTAGAGATGTTCACAAGTTATTTATTCATAGTGTAACACACGTTCAGTGACCAAATATTAGGGTACACACTGTGCTGGCCCTTGGGAAACAAAGGCGAATAAGGAAATTTCCTGACTAAAATATATACATACATGTATTGCAAACATGCGTGTATTATTTCCTCCTTTGTAAGGCACCATTACAAATTTAATATTAGCTTTTGGGGGAAAAAAAGCATTGTACTAAACACAAAAGTCAATTGTCAGATTCATTCCAATATTTGGGATGTAATATGAAAAAGGTGTGTCCTAAAATTGAGGAAACACGTGCAATATACTGTCTATGTTATATGCATCTGTAACATACTCATATTATATAAAATTCCTAAATAAATATATCTGAATGTCAGTAAGTGTGAATTGTTTTTTATACATGATCTCACCCATTATTTGTATTCATAACCACATTATAGTAGGTAACCGAGATTGAGCATATACAATGTGCTGATATATTTTCTAGGCTATCTTTCCAAAGACTCTATGAGGTAGGTGCTAGATTATAGATGAGAAAACAGAGGCAAACTCATTCCCCAAGGTCACTGAATTTCTAGTCCACAATCATAGAGTGAGTAGGCAAGTCAAAATTTTGACTCAGGCAGTATCTGAGTATCTCTGCTCTAATCATTAAACAATACTACTTTCTCTATACGGTGGATCTTATACTTATTTGTGCCAATGAAGAAACTGGAGGTGAGAGGGAGTGATAGGATATTCATAAGCAGTTCAAAAGAAGTTCATAAGAAGTGAAATCTGAATTTTAACCCAAACTTGTGGATATGTACATTTTTTACTGTATTTTTGCTGCATCATAAAGCTTTTGTGAATAAGTAGTTGAGTAAATATGCTGCTATAAGAATTATTTTTGTTTTAGGGACACCTGGGTAGCTCAGTGGTTGAGCGTTTGCCTTTGGTTCAGGGCATGATCACAGGATCCTGGGATTGAGTCCCACATCAGGCTTTCCTTAAGGAGCCTGCTTCTCCCTCTGCCTATGTCTCTGCCTCTCTCTCTCTCTCTGTGTCTCTCATGAATAAATAAAATCTTATTATTTTTTTTTGTTTTAAATAGATCTCTTGGCAATATATAGGCTCAAGTCTCTCTGCTGTGCATCTTCAGGAATATGCAATTCTGGCCTGGGGATATATTTAGGAACACGACTTTTGTACGACATCTTTCAAATCACACTTGAAGGAATTTGGGAACAATCTTTGTCCTGAAACACATTGTCCTTTAATGCTAAGCTACATGTCATTAATATGTACAAGCACATTAAACTTCTATAAATAAACCTAATATTTTAGCCTTTAACATACAGTGAGTTTTATAATGCTTTGCATATTTATTATTATTATCACAAAGTCACATTTGATTTCTTGATTCGAGTGGGCTAGAAGAACAGTCTGTTTGAGAATATATGCTAATGATAGTTTTGATGTGTGTAGAAATTCATGTGGGGCACCCTCACTGTTGAGCTACAAAACACTCCCAAGTTATAAACACGAAACTGGAGCAAACATTTTTTAAAAAGTGATGATGAAGTCATTATTAAGAGTATGTTCTGACCTTGGAAATTTAAACTCTGTGCTCTTTTATTGTCTTGGAATAATTTGCTTTGTCTTGAGAGTGTTACTTTCCAGCTTTCACAGAAACTTTTTCTTGAGGTTATGAAGAAAAATGTACTTTTTGCATACAATCAATAATGTCTCAGTATCATAACAGCATATTGAGAGGGGAATAGAAATATCTCAGAATATTTTTTAAGGGCTTCATTCTTTGGTTAAGGTAAAGGATTTCATAGAGTTTACAACTTCTATCTTTCCTTTCTCAGGAAAGTATAAAAAGATGTATTAGCTCCCTATGGTGGTCATAACAAATTCCCACAAACTGAGTAGTAAGATACTTAATCGTAATAGCTTTTTTTTTAAATATTTTATTTTGGTATTTGAGAGAGAGCAAACACGAGCAGAGTGAGGGGCAGAGGGAGAAGCAGGCTCCCTACTGAGCAGGATGCTCCATGTAGGGCTGATCCTGGGATTCAGATTGTGACCTGAGTGGAAGGCAGGTGCTTAGCTGACTGAGCCACATTGGTGTCCCAATCACAATAACTTTAAACATAAATTTATTATCTCGCAGTTCTGGAGGTCAGAAGTCTGAAGTGGACTTTCATGCGTTAAAATAAGGATATTGGCAGGGCTATGTTCCTTCTGGAGGTCGTAGGGGTTAATTGGTCCTTTTGCCTTTTCCAGATGCTATAGGCCAACTACATTTCTTGGCTGGTATCCCTTTCTGCCATTTTCAAAGCCTTTCACAGCACCTTCCAATCTCCTTAGGACTCTTGTGCTTCCCTCTTTTACTTCATAAAATCTCTAGTGATTAGATTGACATCATTGGTGTGCCTACCACAGTAGAAAAGGAGCAAGTATTAGCAATTTCTGTCCTTTTATGATATGAAGTTGACCATCAGATGGACAGAAGAAAGCTCATTAAATACTCTGATGATTGGATATACTGTTGCAACATGTATCAGAATATTAGCTTTTGGTGAAATTCATTTATGAGCTTATTCTTTTAGGACTGTAAACTTCAGAGTCAAATAACAAGAATCTTTTCCTCACACATGAAGCCAGAGCTATCATTTGTCAATATGCCTTATTAATCAGATGTTTTTATAGCACTTGAGTTGGTGATACTAAATAACTGGACAGCTTTCTTTATACCTTTTTATTTTTTTTAAGATTGTATTTATTTATTTGACACACAGAGAGAGAGCACAAGCAGGGGGAGCAGCAGGCAGAGGGAGAAGGAGAAGCAAGCTCCCCACTGAGCAGGGAGCCTGATGTGGGGCTCAATACCAGGACCCTGGGATCATGACCTGAGCTGAAAGAAGATACTTAACCAACTGAGCCATCCAGGCGCCTCTCCTTTTTACCTCTTGATATTAATATTTGAGGCATATTTATGAAGGTGTTCTTAAACAGCCCGTGGTATGAAACATCTCTAACTCAAATTTAAAATTTGTTTTAGTTGAGGTCTGCATATATATTTTAATATTAGAAATAGAACAAGAAGAAAGCCAGCAAGAAAGAAGAAAGTTAAGTGACATCTATAAAACACAAGAAACTTTAGGGTCTTTAGGAACCTGGGGAATTTGAAAAATATTTCAGTCCCTAGAATATCATTTAATTCAAGAAGGATTTCAAGCATGCCAAAATATTAAAGAAGTATTATAAAACATTTAAAAAAAAGGACCTTTGTAAAAAGATATTTTTACTCCATTACACATTCCAATCATGAAGAGGAGTAGAGACCTTTGCTCAGTGGAAAGGTTGGTGATGACAATGCATGATGTTTGCCTTGAGTGTGGCAATAAAGGAATAGAGTCATAGGGATCACATATTTGCTCTGCATTTAATGTTTTTTTTTTATTTTTTTTTTAAATTTTTATTTATTTATGATAGTCACAGAGAGAGAGAGAGAGAGAGAGAGGCAGAGACATAGGCAGAGGGAGAAGCAGGCTCCATGCACCGGGAGCCCGATGTGGGATTCGATCCCGGGTCTCCAGGATCGCGCCCTGGGCCAAAGGCAGGCGCCAAACCGCTGCGCCACCCAGGGATCCCTGCATTTAATGTTTTGTTTGGATTCTGCTGAATGAACATACCAAAAAGTATTAGGCTTTGTTGAAAACATGTAGTTCTTAATATTATTTCTATTCTCTTAGTACCACTAAAAGACAGGGTGGGTTCTTCTGTTCCAAGGAAATTGATGGGAATCTTGCCAAAAATGCATTCCATTAAATGCATTAATAAAGATCATGGGAGAGGTATATTGCCTTTTCTTATCATCATTTCTAAAGTTATTTTATTATAGCCACAGCAAATAATAAAACCAACATTTTCCTCATACGGTTTTGTAAGGGCAAATGACAAACAAAAACCAGAAAATGAACTCAAAAGGAGGAAAAACAAGCAAAACATTCTAGAGAGGACCACCAGAATACACCCCATGATAGGGAAAAAATGTGAAAAATAGACTGTCAAGTACAGTGTGGGATCATAAATAAAATCAAGATACATTAAAGAAAAATATTTAAAAACATTAAAAATCATGAAAAGACATAGGTAATTATAGGAAATAAGTTTTAAAAAATAGTGAATGTTAATTAAGGTTCACAAATTACACAGATGTCAGGAATGATGTATTTTGAGTATTTAGCAAAACACGATGTATCTCAAAATTTCATATATCAAAATGTAAATTAGGAGGCAAGGGATGCATTTAATTGCAAAGAATAAATCAAAGATGTTTTCCTTGGATAGCATATTATCAGAATAATGCAACGGAGGCTCCATATTAATGTAAGGTAAAAGGGACAAATAGTGGTGGGCTGCTTTCAGAGAAGGCTACTGAGGGTACTATCAAGGGTAGAAGTGTAGAGAGACAAAAAGGCATAAAAATACAGGTTACATGAGTGTTTAAAGCAGAACAAATAGAGAAACTATTAAACTTTTATTTTGTTTTGTTTTTGTTTTTGTTTTTGTTTTTTACCAAGAATCAACTTGGGTTTGTTTTCAAGAACATTTTGCAAACCTTTGCTTGGTTCTGTCTTTGTTTAACTTTTAAAAATATATACTCTTATTCTTGGATTTCTGTTTAGGCATGTCTGAATACAAGATCTGGAAACAGTGATGGGCTGGTAAACTTGTTCTCTGAAAAAAAACAAAACAAAACAAAACAAAAAACCACCACAAAATGAAAAACCACCCCAATTTGTAGAATTTGCCAATTTATATGCTGTAAATTCTTCCGCCATGGCTGATTTCCAACTACCCACCTGATGTCACTGAATGGGAAGTTTGGAAGAGAGGCACAGAATTGGTTCTAGCCAGCTTCAGCAATGCATTATTTGAAACTAATAATTTTGCTTTCTAAAATATATCTGCATAATTGTTGAGAATCATACTGGGAACACTTTTCTTCTCACTTTATGGATTTCTCAAACTCTTAAATGAGGACAAAGCAGTACTAAGATATCATGGGCAGTCAAATAAGTATAAAAATCTATTTTATGCTTAAAGAATTAAAATGAAAAAAATCTTAGCTACCCTTCTGTATCAGTTCTGTGCCTCTAGCAAACCAACTCCAAAATGGAATTAGAGGTGCAAGAGACTTATTGGAGGGTGGAATACCTCAAACTAAAGGGGAAAGGGATAGGTATGGAGTCTTCAGACCATAATACAGGTCTGATATCTTAGAAAGGGGAGAAGTTAGGAAGAATTGAGTAGGAAAAGCCTCAGACTACACATAGCTCTGAGAAAGTCTTGGCCATGCTGACCAAAGTTGGACCCCAGTGCCTGGGTTAGTCATTAAGGGAGTCTTCTAGGAGCTAGAATGGCCCATCTCTAGTTCCCACTCTGAGTCCAGTCATTGGCTAAGAACAACCCATGAATAGGATGACTTATCATGGCAGATGATTGCAGAAGACTCCCTTTGGAGGGTTTTACTGGCATTCCTACATGACTGCCATACCTTCTTCTTCTAAGATGCAAAAACTATCAGTTCTATGTGGTGGAAATTTGTATCTTTTTTGTTCACTAATATATTGTCAGCATCTCAAATAATAAGTGACATAGTGAGTGCTTCATAAATACTCCCTGAATTAATTAATTATAGCCTTTATTGTATAGCCTTAGTCATTCATTCATATAGATGTTCATAAATGTACTATCTTGCATTTAGTCATTGCATTATAGAGATAATGTGTCTTCTCTTCTTGAGAAACTAATTGACAGTTTCTTAGCAAACTAGTGACACCATCATAGCATCACTGCAATGTTGGTTGTTTTTTGTTTTGTTTTGTTTAAAGATTTTATTTATTTATTTATTCATGAGAGACACACAGAGAGAGAGAGAGAGAGAGACAGAGACAGGCAGAGGAAGAGGCAGGCTCCATGCAGGGAGCCCAACATGGGACTCGATCTCTGGTCTCCAGGATCATGACCTGGGCTGAAGGCAGTGCTAAACCGCTGAGCCACCCGGGCTGCCCTGCAACATTGTTTAAAGTCTGTAACAGACTTACAAAGAATATCTTGAAGAATGACAGGAAAAGAGAAGTCAGGAAAAGTTTCACACCGAAAGTGGCTTTATCTGATTTTTAAGTCTTCAATAGTTTCATGAGATTTAGATGGATTTTTTTTGTTTCTGAAATGAAGGAAAAGGATTCAGGTTAAAACACTGTGCAAATGACTATAAGCTGAGCCAACCAAGTTTATGGGCCTCCCAGAGGAGAACCAAGGGAGAGCCTAAAGTTACTCACTATAATGTATGCCTATTTCAGAAAAGGAAGTCTTTTGGAACTTACAAGCTTCTATTTCTCCTACAGCTCCAGTTCAGTCAAACCTACATTTGTTAGAGGTACTCCTTAATCAGATGGTCAAGGGAAAAGATTTATGCGCTATCATTCCATCCAACCATCTATCTATCCCATCCACCCATTTATCCATCCATCCATCCATCCATCCATCCATCCATCCAATCATCCACCTATTTATCCAACCATCCATCCTGTTTTTTTGTCTCCTCGGCTACTTAATTCCATGTTTGAAGGTGTATTTTCATGTTTCAAATAAAAAAATTCTACTACAGTGTTAATATGGTATGGGATCACTTCCTGATTCTCTGTCCTACTGTCCCCACCCTCACCCATTCTAGGCTGTCAGGTATTTAGTAATGACACAGAGAAGCAAAAAAGTGAGCTCTTATCTGGATATATCAGCACAGTACAGCTGCTCAGGACCAAACTCGCTACGAGATTTAAACCTTTCTATTCAATAGAAGTGATGTTATTTTAAATGAGTTATTGGCATTTCCATCTTTATTGCATGGGTTTGTTCATTCATTCATTTGCTCAAGCAATATTCTGTACAAAACTTCTGGACTGGGAGAAAGTAGAATGCTAGAGGGTCATAAGATAAATAATTTTTTAAAAGCTGGCATTGAAAATGTTATGATCACAAAGCAAGGTATTTGGAATTAGGGTGGCTATAGGTAAGGAAAATGATCAGGGTGAGGCCATGGGAGGGAGCAGCTGTAGTGGAGTAGAGGTCTAGGTCATTGGCTATGAGGCTTTTGAGGAACTGAGAGGCCAGGGAGTTGGATGGTTGCCACCTGGGTGCTGAATTCTGCCAAGATTATGGTAGAAAATGGAATTGACACAAAGTCTACATTAGTTGCAGGAGTAAAGGTCTGCTATGGATGAAGAGTGTTAAGTGAGGGCTGTAGATGAGAACAAGAAGGAGGAAAAAAGCATGGTGTTTCCAGATAAGATGTCTTTCAAAAATGATTTCTTTAGAGAGTCGGGATAAATGACCAAGAAACAGTGATCGGGATTGAGAAGGACCCACATCACACCTCCTGATTTTGAGGACTATATGAGGGAGCAGCCACCAGGTAAGGAAACTGCAAAGGAAGCACCTCCTTGGTGCAGGGCCAGGTATCAGAGTAAGATTAGGAGGCAGGATAAATGACATAGCCCAACTTTCATTGTTAGAAGTTCAAAGTGAGTTAGCCAGCGGAGATAGTAGAAGAAATTCAATTTTAACTTAGTCTTCTCATTCACAGGCTGTACTTCCTCTGCCCCCACTGAAGCCTGACATTTGAAAATGGTCAGGATCCATTATGGACTGTGGCCACAGTTACATTTGAGGGCAGAACTCATTTTGCCTCCTTTCTTATCCATGAACACTGGGACAGAAAATCAGAGTAGGTCAAACAGAAATAGGATAGCAGGCCTAATGGGAATAATAATAAACTCATCTCTTCCTTCTTTTATTATAGGTTTAAAATTTTTTTATTTTTAAAAGATTTTATTTATTTATTCATGAGAGAAACAGAGAGAGAGAGAGGCAGAGAGAGAAGCAGGCTCCATGTAAGGAGCCTGATGCAGGATTTGATCTGGGGCCCCAAGACCACACTGTGAGCCAAAGGCAGATACTCAACTGCTGAGCCACCAAGGTGTCCCTGTTATGTTTTTGTTTGTTTGTTTGTTTGTTTGTTTGTTTTTAAGATTTTATTTATTTGAGAGAAAGAGAGAGCATGAGCAGGGGGAGAAGCAGGAGGAGAGGGAGAAGCAGGCTCTTCACTGACCAGGGAGCCCAATGCTGGACTCAATCCCAGCACCCTGGGATTATGACCTGAGCTGAAGGGAAACGCTTAACCGATTGAGCCACCCAGGCACACGTCTTATTATGGTTTTAGAGGCCTAAAATGGATAGTTGTATTTTTCTCTCTTTTGGGGGTGGTGGAGAATATGAAATTGACGTAGATTTGGTTAGTGCTATCCTAGTTTGTGAAGCAATTGCTCTCTGCATTAGTAATGCAAGGGACTTTTAGAAAACCCTTTGCAAAGTTGCTTCAGAAACTAAAAAGAGTGTTCTTTTTCTTTACTAGCACATGGGAAAACTAGTAGTTTGCAGGCTATGTTTGAGGAAAACTGTAAAATAGTCGTCCTCCAATCATTTTTTTTTTTTTTATTATTCATGAGAGAGAGAGAGAGAGAGAGAAAGACAGGCAGAGGGAGAAGCAGGCCCCTCACGGGGAGCCCGATGTGGGACTTGATCCCAGGACTCCAGGATCACACCCTGAGCCAAAGGCAGATGCTCAACCACTGAGCCACCCTGGGGGTCCCAATCAGTTTTTTTTTCACACCTTTCCTGTCTTTGGATGCCACTGGCCTCTCCACACACCCTGTATCTTGTGGCAGCCCTTGGATGCTTAATCCCACTGCAATAGCCCACCCAAAACTTCTCATTAGAACAGTGTCCTTGTCCTCTCCATTCAATCAAAATCTTACCTAAATTATGTCCCATTTTTTGGATTATGTACCTGTATTCTCATCAGAGAGCTTTTAGCTGAGATATTTAAATTCGAATGAAGGGATTTTCCAGCAATCAAGTTACTGGGGAAACAGGGTAATATTTGTCAAGTTAGAACATGAAGACAACTGCTTACTACATCTACTGCAACCTCCAGTAGTCATTACATAGGATTCATCCTTTATGAAGAGAGTGAAGCCAAAGCCGTTAAACTTCATGATTACAGAATTATTGACAAAGTCTGGAAATCAAAGAACCAAATAAGATACTTGCTGAAATCTGCTAGACAAAATGTGCCATTCTGGATTCCTGCTAATTGGCTAAGGCATAACTCACCAGAGAAAACCTTGGATATAAGATCCAATCCATAGCAAATCTCAGACACAAGATGCAGAGTTCTTGTCACCATGGAGACAACAGAAAGAGAAGACCATGTCATTATCCTTAAGGACTTCAGCTACAACAGAAATGAGCAGGAATATAAAACCTTGTTCATACCCTCAACACCAAGTCCAGATGAGTGTACTGAAAAGTATACTACATGAAGGCATAGCTCAGCAAAGAGGGGATTTTTTTAGGATACATGGCTAGCTACTTCACTGTCATGTTGTATTTATCTTCTTATAAAATCTACCTGCTTTAACTAAATGTGGTGGCATATATTCCCTCTCAAGTAGTTTGGATATTGAATAAAAAGTTACAATAACTATAGTTCAATTGATGTGTTGGTATTGAAGTCAAGAACAGAAACATCATGTATACATTCATTTATATATCCATTCATCCATACTCCATTAATTATATTTTCAACTGTTTTTATTCAAGGCTCAGCATGGGTCAGGCTTTGATAACAATAAGTAATATGTAGTTCTTACTCTTAAAAAATTCTAAAATCTCATTTACCAACGAGTGAAGGCCGTGACTACATTGTAAGAAGATAGGCTACAGAGTCTCCTATGCTGGTAGTATAAACTTGACCAGTTAAGTTAGATGCTTTGTAAATCAGTTCATTGTAGGTGATATTGGTGTTTCTAAGAATAAAAAAGTATACACACATATTTACTTGTGGAAAAAATATTAACCTTATTGATGACATTAGGAACTCCAGAAAGCTGTTGAAGAAAACCAGAGCTGGATAGCAGTTAAAATGGTAGAAGCAGATTTTAATCAGGAACTACTGCAATAGAGGAAAAGAGACCTCAGTATAGAACTGGTCTCAATTCCAAGAACTTCATGGACAAGTGGAGGTTTCTAGCCAAGGAACAAGGTGGATGGAAAATTACTAAGAATAGATATTAGGGTTAAGAGGGAGATTCAGGCTAAACTTACTTAACAGTATTCTTGCTGAAGGCTACGAGGGTGATTAGATATCACCTGGGGGATGATGGAGATGAAGAATTTGATCAGATATCAAGGGTAACTGAAACTTTACCTAGGTGGAAGAGTGAGAACAAATCAGGACATTTGTTAGTAAAGAATTGATGGGGTTTTGAGAGGTTTAGAATTTAGTACTGATATTACTGCTAATAGTAAGAAAGTCCATCTGTTTAAATCTTGCTGGCTCTTAATTTCTTTATTTGTAAAATTCAAAGATAAGACTAAGCGGTTATCTAAAGAAGTCTAAGATGACAAGATAACAGCTCCCAAGCAGTATGTCATGGCAGGGTGAAATCAAAGGCCACAGCAGATCTCTTTCTATGTATATATTTATTCTTTACAAGGGGGACTCTCATTTCTCCTTCATAGATCTGCATTTTATGTGTGCTTAGCCTGGTCACACTCATCATCAGTCAACTTGATCATTCAGTAAACATTGAGTGCCCACCCTGTCCCGGACCTTAGGCTGGGGACAGTGCTCCTGGATCTCACATGGCTGGCATGAAAGAACCCTTTCCTTCTGGCCAGAGTAATAAGTTTCTCTGGTCAGAAGAAGACCTCCAAACACTGTTTGGTCTACAAACAGAGTAGTGAATGTCTTTCAAGAAGGCATTTGACTTAGAAATAGTTTTGATAAAAAGAGGTTGCTTGTGTAATTACCCAGTTCAGAGTATCTTGAAGAAGGAGTTTGAGATGATTTTGAAGATGAAAACCCCACCTCCCTTTCATGAACTGGGTTCAGAACAGAGACACCACAAATGCTTAGATGTAAGAGGATATGCTGCAAAGAACTCTTTTGAAAATAGTCTTTGAGGGATCCCTGGGTGGCGCAGCGGTTTGGCGCCTGCCTTTGGGCCCAGGGCGCGATCCCGGAGACCCGGGATCGAATCCCATATCGGGTTCCCAGTGCATGGAGCCTGCTTCTCCCTCTGCCTGTGTCTCTGCCTCTCTCTCTCTCTCTCTTTCTCTGTGACTATCATAAATAAATAAAAATTAAAAAAAAAATAGTCTTTGAAATGAATGCCTGAATCATCCAACTGCATGTCTCCCTGATATCTTCGGTGTTATGGTTTGAACTATGTCCCTCCAAATTCACATATTGACGTCCTAACTTCCAAATCTCACAATGTGACCTTATTTGAAAACAGAGTTATTACAGATATAACCAGTTAAGATGAGGTCATTAGGGTGGGCAACAAACAAATAAACCCAAAACCACCCAAAATGGCCAACAAATCTCAAGATCTCTTATCCTTGATAGATTTGATTGGAACAAACCTTAGCAACAACTTGATGCTGTGCTTCCAACCTCCAGAACTATGAGACAATAGCTTTTTGTTGTTTAGGCCACCATTCTATGGTCCTTTGTTACCGCAGCCCCAGCAAAAAATAAATAAATAAATAAATAAATAAATAAAAATTAAAAAAATTAAAAAAATCCATCAATGGGACTGAAAATGTTGCATTGCTATTTCTATAAGAACAGTTATGTATGAGGGGCTTAGGGTGGGTTGGGACTCTTAGAACATTTATTACATTACTCTCAGGAGTGTAGGCTTAGCATAAAGGAAACAATCAGCTTAAATGTACACCTAGAAAATAGAAATATACAGTGCAGATTTTCCTCTTAAAACACATGTTGACAGGATCTTAAAAAGAGGTATTGAAAAAAAAACATATGTATATGACCTTCTGGGAAAGATAGACACAGAAGAAATACAGAGAAAATGGAAGATAATAAAGAATTCAGCAAGTGCTCTTAAATGCCACAGTCACAATTCATTCCAACAAAGTAGAGCCACATACAATGTTCAGTAGATAAAGAGAATGGTGTTTATATATATTTTTTCTCATGTTATGATCTCTGCAACCAATAATAGGAGAGCCTGGGAAGAAATGTGAGGCTCAGCCAGAGGGGGACAAACAGAGGCAAAGAAGACATTTGAGGCTGATTAAGATGGTTCTCATCACATTCACTATCCAGCTTTCTAGCAAATCAAGCTGGCAAAATCACCTTCAATATGCAGTTTTGTTTGTTTTTTTACCACTTTGGAGATCAGCAATTCTCACAAATGGTTTGAAAAAACAATCTTAGAGATATGGGGATGTTTGGATGGAACAAAACCCAAATTAGTGTGCTCTGGATGACCTACTGTCCTGGCCACTCTGGTCCACTCCCTTGCCGGCTCCTGCCTATTGCTGTGCTTGCCTTCTTTCACTCGGCACCTGGGGACTGACCTGTCTCTTCCCCCTTTTTCTTTCTGGAGTGGACTACTAAACAGATTGAAAAAGAGAGGTGAAATATGTTGCATTTAGTTTAGGCCTTTCGATTATTTTCATATTCTTAAGGAAAATATCAATAGGTTTTGCTCTCTCACCTTTTCACTATTTGCCATTTTCCTTGGTGAGCCTAAGGTGTCCCTCTGTCTGAAGGGTCGAGGTGGGCACAAGAGTGGGAATAAATTGCCACAGTGAGGTTGAAAGATAGTCAATGCAGGTTTTGCAGCATTTGACAGTGGGCTCGAAGGCTTTTTCATGGAAGGAGAAGGCCTTCTCTATTCCCTTGGTGCAGAGCTCTGTACCTTCACACACTGATGTGCTAAGTATGAGTCACAGACATAAAAAACATTGATTTCCTCAGAACTGCCGGGGGTTTTAAAGTAAGGCCTGGGGCCAGGAATGCAGATAGGCCACACTCGCCAGGATCCCGACTTTGAGGTCCTCACCATGACAAGAAAACCGGGAGTTGACAGAAGCTGCTGGCAGCAACCAAGGGAACAACATCGCCATGGAAACCAAGGGAATCAGAGGACAACGCGAGGACGTGAGGTTTCCTTTACTTAGGAGGTCACAGAAGCCACAGACCTGCACCAGGAGAAAAGGAGATGGGAAATCTGAGTGGCTGCATATTTTATCTGAAAGCATCAAATTATTACAGCAGGCTATATTGGGCTGATTAAATGCAGGCTTCCTCTTTTACCACCCAGGCTTCAGGGGCTTTTGAGGAAGATTAGTCTTAAGGAATGAAGAAGATATATTCTCTTTGCACGTCCCTGTTACAGTGAGGGTATATATGCTACTCAGCTTAATTTTATTAACTTTTGCTCAGGCTTTTGGCTGTTTGATATTCAGGATGAGACGAATCAAGAAGTAGAGCAATAACCGATGTGAAGGGGATGTGAACAGGTACATACTGTGCCCTGTGTCACTTCTGCTGACTAGCTCTCTTCACTCCTTAGGGGAACTGAAAATCTATGGGTGCTTTTGCAGTAAGAGCAATCGTGGCCTGTCTGCAGACATCTCTTCCTTAGGTTTTAATTTTTTTAATTTTTTTCCCCCGAGGTTTACTATAATGATGGGCACTGATTTTTCAGCCCTGTTGGTTACTGGGTAGAATGAAGACAACTAAGTTGCTCAAAGAAACTTGATGATAAAGTTGGTAATATTGTGCTTTCCAAATAGTAACCTAGGATCAGGTTTTTAAAAAATTTCTAATCTGTTATAGACCTGGGGCTTCTATAAAATACAATAAAAGTGAGTCACTGAGCTCCAGAGAATTTCAGTGTGCTGCTGAAGATCCTGAGCATTGGTGGTGGCACTGATGAATGGCAAAGCTGGTACATTAATTAGGATAATCTTCCTCTACTTTCACTGTACTTGCACTTTTCCTTTTCTTTATATTCATAGCTACTGCCTCAAAGACAGTTTGCTATGAATATTTCTTCTAATCTTAGGGAAAAAAGGTGAGTGTCTGAAGGATTTTGGTTAAGCATTTGTAGTCAGGGCCTTGCACTGGATATTATACAACCGTTAATTTAAAGTGATACAGATCTGCCCACTCAGAACTAATAATCGGATGTAATGACTGGGGAGTAAGCTTTGCATTTAGACCATGATACACTAAACAAAACTCCTCAAACAAAGGCAGCCAAATAAAAACACTGAGGATCCCTGTTTTATAAATGACAATGCTGCATTAGGAACACTCTTGAGTGCAGATAACACACCCCCAAAAGCACTGGAGATAGAATATCAGGATTCCTAATTATGTTAATTTCAAGTTTCTGGAAGGTAAAAACATTTATGTTTCCATATAAGGATTGAAGATATAAAGAAAATGTTTAAAGGGAAATGTTAATGGAAATAAAAACAGGTGGTATGTAAATTTCTAACAATAATCTCTAATTTGATGTATAATTTTCTGGTGAACAGAAAACACAACAGTTAGTAGAGAACATGCTGCATTTGATAGCTTAACTGCATTGGGCTCCATTAGCCATTAAAAGAAGGTATTTGCTTCTGTTTTATCTTTAGTTTTAAGAAAGGCTTTTTTCCTATGCTGTGAATTGTGTTAATAGGACAACTATTTCACATTGGATAGCTCCAAATTGCTTATTTAGGTGTTTCTATGGTCCAGTAACTAAGCATGGTTGAATATGTAATTAGCTTTTAAACTCTACCCTAATAGGCAATATACGGCTGCTGTTCTATAGAACTTCATTTAACATGTCCCTAAGCATTTTTGGAATGTTAAATAAGAGAGTATTACTTGGTATTTGCCTCAGTGCAGTGAATTTATCTCCCAATAGACACATAATCTATACAAAAGTTTGAGAAGAACTATTTAGTGTAGTGATATGAATACAAAATCTATTATAGGGTCTAGAGTACACAGACCATTCAGGAAATTGAAAGGAAGTAGTGATATACCTGGAAAGTCCTTACAGGATTCAATTTCATTTGAAGATACAAAATAAAGCACAAAAATAGAAAATGTATATTGTTTTAGAAGTAAAATAACAGATATTTAAGTAGGTGTTGGGCAACACAACTGGAGGAAAAAAGTAGGGTGAACAACTGAAATTCAGTTAGAAAAATTCTTATAGTTTATCTAAAATTCTATCTTGAAATGATAAGAATGTCTCTGAAATTGTTACAACATTCTTCCTCTTCCAGAAAGTTGCCTTATGAGCTATGAGATACTAAGAAAGCTTATTGCAACATGTTATGATTGCAAGAAGGATCACAGGGCAGAAGGGAGATATAAAAAATAATATTTTCTGAAATATTAAGAAAATCATAAGAAAGCTAAAAATTTTCCATGATTCCTCAATTGAATTTAAAACTAAAACAAGGACTTTCTAGTTCTATTAATAAATACTTTAATTGAGTGCAGGGAGAATTTTTCATGATTATTTCACAGAGATCAATAATTCCTGTAAACCTGTGGATTCTGATTTTGGCATCTTTGAATGAGGTAAGTGGATTTCAACAGCAAATTTTAAAAATCTTTGCTTAACTAGAATTAATAGACTTGGGAATTATGTGGAAAGTCAGAGTTGTCAATGAAAGATTACTTCCAAATATATTGTTAGACATGTAAGTGAAATAAAATAAAAAATAAATAATAATAATAAATAATAATAATAAATAAAAATAATTAAGTTGGAATATTTAGAAGAAACTCCAAGGGTTTCTAGCCTTTGTTGAGAGACAAAACAAGGAGAGAAGGATGAACTATTTAAAGGCATCTTGATACTCAGAAGTAATTTCCCACTATGGCTGAAATGTGCTTGCCTCACTCTATTTCCTTGACAAGGGATTTCTCTCCCTGCTAATGGCAGATCAATTAATTTTCACAAAGTGTAGCCAGTTATTAGTAGTGGAGCCACAATAGTCTAATCAGCTCCACTATGAAGGGATGGTCTGGAAAAGCTACCAAGGAGCTCTGGATATTGGTAACATGTTGCTTCTCCTCCAAACTCTAAAATAAAACATTGTTTTGGCTTCAGCAACATTATGTGGAAAAACCATGGTCAGAACTGCCTTGTATAGTTGTTATGGGTCCTGAGCATCCTTGACACTCTCCATGAAGATTGCTTCTCTACCCTTAATATCACCTTTGAGGTTTACATCTTTCTCAGCAGGGGTTCAGTAGAGTAAATGAGCAAAAAAATCATTCAACGTCTCCTCACAAGAGCATAAACCACATTGTTAATGGGTATTACGTTTTGGTTCTTTTTTTCTATGCATTTAAAAAATATATGGCTGAGATTATACTGTATCATGTCATTTTGTTTATTGCTTTTCTGCATATATTTGCATACATATCTACTTATATATGCATATATTTTTCATATCATTAATCATTCCTCATAAAAATTATTATAATTGTATTTTTTGCTAATTTTTTTTCATTAATGCATTTTTAAAAATTTCTAAATATTCCATTTCTTTGTGTCATCTTCAGTTTCTTTCATAAGTGTTTTTTAGTTTTCAGAATACAGATCTTTTACCTCTTTGGTTTCTGGTGCAATTGTAAATGGAATTGATTCCTTGATTTCTCTTTCTGTTGCTTCATTATTGGTGTATAGAAATTCAATAGATTTCTGTATGTTGATTTTATATCCTGTGACTTTCCTGAATTCAAATATCATTTCTAGCAATTTTTCTGGTGGAGTCTTTTGGGTTTTCTATACAGAGGGTCATGTTATCTGCAAATGGTGAAAGTTTGACTTCTTCCTTTCCAATTTGGATGCCTTTTATTTCTTTTTGTTGTCTGTTGCTGAATTTCATATTTTAAATATTCTTAGCTTATCTATTGTCCTCTTAATAGAAATTAAAATCATTTCCTTGTTCCACTATTACCACAATATGGTAGTGAAAACCCTCACATGTTTCTATATATGTCTTTTATATGTTTTGATATATGTCTGTCTATGATAGGTACTTCAACATATGATTATTACATTGAATTATACACATTTCTTGGGTAGGTACTGCCTGGATCATGATCAAGAAATCATTCCAAAAAAGAATTTCTGCTTCCTTTATTCTCACTGACTTTCTCTTCCAAGTTCTTTTCTCAACATACATCTTTCTCTCAAAATCAGTTTGGGTTCTCTTCTTGCTTTCTTGGGAAACCCCATTCCTTTCCACAGGAAGAGAAGATTTATCCTCTTGATCCAGTTCAGTACTGTGGACACTTGAATGGAGCTCTAAGAGGAGCACCTCAAGATGGTCTCCCAGGCTTGATCACCAGATCTGTACAACACAGTGGGCTTTCTGGAAGTTCTGAGGGTTCAGTTCTAGTTCAGACTTCTCACTGGAATTCCCCTCAGATTAGCCATGGTTAATTTTCTTACCAGCTCTCCTGAATGGTAGTATAATTCACCAAAACAGTATCATGTTTGTCCCCAAACAGTGCAGTCTACATTTATATATAGGGAAAGAAGCTTCTATCAGTGTGACCTTGTCTTTGGTCCTTTTAGAATAATAAATCTCACCATAATTATACTAAACCTAAGCTCAGCTTGCAACTCAAGAGAAACCAACTCTGGATAAGCATGATGCTGCCCTGTAGGAATTACACCAACTCTGATGGTATTCTTTTGCTCCACATTTGAAAATTTCATATATGTTTTCATACTGATCACACCATATGTGCATAGTCACACTTAACTCCCACAAGATGCCAAGGTGCAGCTACCATCATTCTCTTCTAGTAGATAAGGGTATGCACTGAAGCTTAAAGTGGTTATAGAATTTAAGATCATAAAGGTTCAAAAGGGCAAGGCCTTGTCTGACTTTTGGGGACCATGATACTAATCCCTAGGCATTCTTCATCATCATCATCATCATCATCATCATCACTATCATCATTTAACATTTTAACAGTTTTCACTATGTATTAGTCACAGGTCTAAATCATTAACCATATTAATGACCCAATAGAATATGCTATCTCAATTACTATCTTTTGACACAATTCTTTGAGGTAGGCAGTATTACTGTTACTATTTTATACATAAAAAACTGGGAACATAGAGTTTATAAAATTGGACAAATATCATACAGCTGGGAAGTGAGGAGCCAGATGGACTTGACTTTGCCTTTATTACTTTGGAATTTATGATCTAGGTGTGACTATCATAGATAACAACATTGAGAAAACAGTGCTTGGTGATACAATATGCCCTTACTGAAAGATTCTTTTTAAAAAATTTCTTATTTAAATTCAACTTAATTAACATATAGTGTATTATTAGTTTCAGAGGTAGAATTTAGTGATTCATGAGTTGCAATAACACCCAGTGCTCATTACATCAAGTGTTCTCCTTGATGCCCACCACCCAATAGTGTGTGTGTGTGTGTGTATATATATATGAATATTACTCAACCATCAAAAACAATGATATCCTGCCATTTGCAACAACATGGATGAAACTAGAGGGTATTATGCTAAGCAAAATTAGTGAGTCAGAGAAAGACAATTATCATATGATTCCATTCATATGTAGAGTTTAAGAAACAAAGCAAATGAAAAAGGGAAAGGGAAAAAAATAAAATGAAATGAAAACAGAGAAGGAAACAAACCATATAAGACTCTTAACTATGGGAAACAAACTGAAGTTGCTGAAGGGGACATGGGGGGAGGTAGGGTAACTGGGGGATGGGCATTAAGGAGGGCACTTGATGTAATGAGCACAGAGTGTTACATACAATCGATGAAAATTTTTTTAGATGAATATTGTTTTATTTGACTTATGTAGTTGATGTAAAGTTTTACAAAAATGTTTGTAATTTTTCTTATTATAAAAATCTATGTTCACTAACAAATCATGTTTCCTAAGAAAGTAGAAAATAAACTCACTTGTAATATCACACTAGGACCCCTTGGTGAGCATTCTTCTTTATTTTCCGGGTTTAAAAAAATACACATATATAAACAAAATTTGTATAATGACTATTTTTTTCCATTTTGAGTCCTAATATCTCAATTGTATTTTCTATACTATTTGAGTATTTATAAAGTTGGTTCTAGGAACTGCAGGCTTTAGGACACCGTTTGGTTTTCCCTCTAGTCATGTATGTTAATATCAAGGGAAAACACATGACTTCTTATACTAACTGATAGTTTCACCTGGTTTGGGACATATATTTCTGTGAGGATTTTTTCCTCTCAAGTTGCAGATTCTGACTGCCACTTAGTACTTACACATAATTTTGTCTAGTGCTTTCCTCCTGTCAATTCCTGAGCATTCAATGAAAAATTACTAGGGCTCCCTGACGGCATTTTGTGGTGCATCATCTCCAATGGTGATCATTAACTGAAATTTGTGAATTGGTTTCAGAAGCACCATTTTACAAAGCTTTTTTTTTTTTTTTTTTTTTTGGTCTACTGAGCTCACAGATAGTCAAACACTCTAGCCAGAGCTGGTGTTTACCATTTGTCATTCCACAACCCTTGCTTTGACCCTAAAGTGTCAGAAGGACCACATCCTTATCAGTTTTGGCTGGGACATGTAAATGGAATGGCAGTGTTTCAGCACATGAAATGAACTGAATATTAATCAGAAATTGAAGTGATGAATCAGCATAGTTTCTTCTGAACTGAAATAAAATCCACATGTAACATGTAAACTTTCTATCTAAACTTTACTTTAGAAACTCTCTATGAATCCTGTACAAAATGTAACACTATTCTATGTATTTCAATAATAGATCCTAACACCTCTAGGGTGCTTACAATGTACCAAAAATGCCCTAAGCACTTCACATGTGTTATTTTATGTAAGCCCATAACACATTCATGAACCATTATGGACTGAGTGTTTGTGTTCCTCAAAAATTCATATATCTACCCTAATGCCCAATTTGATGGTATTGGGAGTGGGGCCTTGGGAAATAATTAGGTCCAGATGAGATGATAAAG
Organism: Canis aureus; assembly: GCF_053574225.1. Classification (NCBI taxonomy): domain Eukaryota; kingdom Metazoa; phylum Chordata; class Mammalia; order Carnivora; family Canidae; genus Canis; species Canis aureus. Next base: position 15,053,872 of record NC_135638.1, read on the forward strand.
GAGGAGTCTTCAATATGGGATTAGTGCCCTTAGATGAAGAGACCAGACAGCTTGCTTGCAATCTTCTATTTCTCTCTTTGCCATGTAAGGGCACAACCAGAAGATGACTGTCTGTAAGTCAGAAAGAAAACTTTCACTTTGAATATGACTGTGCTGACACCTTGCTCTTGGATTTCCCAAATTTAAGACTATTTGAAATAAACATTTCTTGTTTAAGCCAGCTAGTCTATGGTTATTTTGTTATAGCACATCAACCAAACTAAGAAATAAGTACTGTATGGTTACAAATGAAGAAGAAACTTCGTGATGTGAAGAACTCACAACAAGGTCATTCTTCTAGTGAGCAGGGATAAACCATGACCATTAATTCCAGTGTCCAACACCTAACCACCATGTTGTACTGCCTCTTCCCTTCCAGAGAGCCAAGCATGGAAAGAAAACAACCTTTCTGTGAAATACTGACAAACATTGCATGAAGTTGTTAAAACACTCAAGTCAACCTAGTCCTGGAATTCAGGAGATCCATCTTACTGATATTGTACTGAGGTGAGCATGACAAATGATCACAATAACTTCCAGGATATTATTACTTAGAAATTTCTATCCATATTACCTATTTGACTAGAACTTAGCCCTTTGTTAATTATATTTTATTTTAAGGTGATGCTTTTTTTTTTCATAGAAACCAAATGGATGACTTCACCATTTCATTCACTCAGCATCAAATGTACTAGGAATGAAGTAACGAAGTACTTTGTCTTTAGATACTCATTCTTTCTCATTCATTTACTTCATACACACTTATTATCTCTTAAAAATGCCAACATTTGAGTTGATACTGGAATTATGAGTCAGATATTCTAGGGAAAAGCATTCCAGGCAATGAGAACAGTAAGTGCAAAGTCTTAGAGTCAAATTTACTTCTATGTTCCAGAGAATAAGGTGAGATTTGGTTTTAGAGCCACTGTCCGATTTTCTTTAAGCTCAGTTTGATTTATTTCAGACCCTAGCATAAACCAATTTGCATGGCTAGATTAAATAACCTAATGAACTCTGACCCACTTGCTTGAGTATTAAGGTTGTCAAGTACCCATTTGGGTTTTGTTTATGTCTTCCTTCCTGTTGAATATCATCCTATTTGAAATCTTTCCAGCATTGACTTTAAAAAGGAAACACAGGTCATTTAAATGAGAAAGCAAGCAGACAGGAGATGCTGTAAATCAGAGCATTACAGATCATGATTAGATTTTGAACATATTCCAAGAATACTCTTTGCATTCCTCTCCAACCTCTTTCTATCTGATTGATTTATGCTAGAAATTATGATCTCATATTACAGTCTTCTATTGTTTTGCTGCTGGTATAGTAGTGTTTTACGATGGCATTGGTAATGAGCATAATGAAATCATTAAATTCCTACAACCATTATGAGAAGAATTTGGGGCGGGGGACTTTATTTTTCTATAAAAGAAATTCCATTTGAGTCACTAATCCAAATATTAAAAATTCACATGCACTAATGACTCAGGCCACTTCACCAAAGAATGCCTTAGTATACATGTTGGGTAAGGCCATCAAAGCAGATGACAACACATTGTCTGAGCAGAGGAAGGATTTACAAGTAAAGGCCTGAAGATAGAAAGCATGTGTGTGAAAGAAATACTTCTTTCCTTTACCAGAATTTCCCTTCTTTATCAATGTTTTGTCTAATTAGTAGCCTAAAAATATAAACAGAATCATATAAACTGATTTCTAAAGTCTAATTTCAGAAATAAGAAAGAAATTATACAAGGAAAGCAATACATATCATATTACTACGCATCATTGTGCCAAAATAATAATCTCTGAAAAGAAAGAGGAGTCTTGAATTATTAGAAGTATCAGATGACCAGGCTCTGAGAAAACCTTGAAAATTATGTCAATTTTTAAAAAGATTTCTTATTTATTCATTTGAGAGGGAGAGAGAGAGAGAGAAAGAGAGAGAGCAAGTAGGCAGAGCGACAGGCAGAGGCAAAGAAGCAGGCTTCTACTGAATAGAGAGCCCAATGGGGGGCTCGATCCCAGGACTCCAGGATCATGACCTCAGCTGAAGGCAGACACTTAACTGACTGAGCGACTCAGTGTCCCAATTATGTCAATTTTAAAGATAAAATTATTTATTAAATAATGTATTAAATATTACATATTTAATGATATATTGAGAAAATTTACTTATTTTCCAATGTTGTAGGCCATTTTGGCTTTTGTGATTTGCTTTTTCTATTCCAAAAGAAGTTCTATAGTTACCCTGTTATTACCCAATATCTTAGGAAAGCTAATAATACACCTTTTTTGGGGGAGACAAGTATGCTTCCTCAGAGGTTTTTTTTTTTGTTTTTTGTTTTTTTAAAAAGCTCAATGCTACATTTACCATTTATTTTTATTTTTTTTTTTGTATTTTTAAAATTGGAGTTCAATTTGCCAACACATAGCCTAACACCCAGTGCTCATCCCGTCAAGCACCCCCCAGTGCCTGTCACCCAGTCACCCCAAGTCCCCACCCATCTCCCTTTCCACTACCCCTTTTTTGTTTCCCAGAGTTAGGAGTCTCTCATGTTCTGTCTCTCTCTCTGATTTTTCCCACTCATTTTCTCTCCTTTCCCCTTTAATCCCTTTCACTATTTTTTATATTCCCCAAATGAATGAGACCATATAATGTTTGTCCTTCTCCAACTGACTTACTTCACTCAGCATAATACCCTCCAGTTCCATCCATGTTGAAGCAAATGGTGAGTATTCGTCGTTTCTAATGGCTGAGGAATATTCCATTGTATACATAGACCACATCTTCTTTATCCATTCATCTTTCGATGGACACCGAGGCTCCTTCCACAGTTTGGCTATTGTGGCCATTGCTGCTAGAAACATCGGGGTGCAGGTGTCCCGGCGTTTTACTGCATCTGTATCTTTGGGGTAAATCCCCAACAGTGCAATTGCTGGGTCATAGGGCAGAACTATTTTTAACTCTTTGAGGAACCTCCACACAGTTTTACAGAGCAGCTGCACCAGTTCACATTCCCTCTGACAGTGCAAGAGGGTTCCCCTTTCTCTATATCGTCTCCAACATTGGTTGTTTCCTGTCTTGTTAATTTTCACCATTCTCACTGCTGTGAAGTGGTATCTCATTGTGGTTTTGAATTGTATTTTCCTGATGGCAAGTGGATGCGGAGCATTTTCTCATGTGCTTGTTGGCCATGTCTATGTCTTCTTTGGTGAAATTTCTGTTCATGTTTTTTGCCCATTTCATGATTGGACTGTTTATTTCTTTGCTGTTGAGTTTAATAAGTTCTTTATAGATCTTGGATACTAGCCCTTTATCTGATAGGTCATTTGCAAATATCTTCTCCGATTCTGTAGGTTGTCTTTTAGTTTTGTTGGCTGTTTCTTTTGCTGTGCAGAGGCTTTTTATCTTGATGAAGTCCCAATAGTTCATTTTTGCTTTTGTTTCCCTTGCCTCCATAGATGTATCTTGCAAGAAGTTACTGTGGCCAAGTTCAAAAAGGGTGTTGCCTGTGTTCTCCTCTTGGATTTTGATGGAATCTTGTCTCACATTTAGATCTTTCATCCATTTTGAGTTTATCATTGTGTATGGTGCAAGAGAATAATCTAGTTTCATTCTTCTGCATGTGGCTGTCCAATTTTCCCAGCACCATTTATTGAAGAGACTGTCATTTTTCCACTGGATAGTCTTTCCTGCTTTGTCAAAGATTAGTTGACCATAGAGTTGAGGGCCCACTTCTGGGTTCTCTAATCTGTTCCATTGATCTATGTGTCTAATTTTGTGCCAGTGCCATACTGTCTTGATGATCACAGCTTTGTAGTACAACTTGAAATCCAGCATTGTGATGCCCCCGGCTCTGGTTTTCTTTCAATATTCCCCTGGCTATTTCGGGTCTTTTCTGATTCCACACAAATCTTAAGATTATTTGTTCCAACTCTGTGAAGAAAGTCCATGGTATTTTGATAGGGATTGCACTGAATGTGTAAATAGCCCTGGGTAGTATTGACATTTTCACAATATTAATTCTTCCAATCCGTGAGCATGGAATATTTTTCCATCTCTTTGTGTCTTCCTCAATTTCTTTCAGAAGTGTTCCATAGGTTTTAGGGTATAGATTCTTTACCTCTTCGGTTAGGTTTATTCCTAGGTACCTTATGCTTTTGGGTACAACTGTAAATGGGATTGACTCCTTCATTTCTCTTTCTTCAGTCTGTCTCATTGTTAGTGTATAGAAATGCCACTGATTTCTGGGCATTGATTTTGTATCCTGCCACACTGCCGAGTTGCTGTATGAGTTCTAGCAATCTTGAGGTGGAATCTTTTGGGTTTTCTATGTACAGTATCATGTCATCTGCAAGGAGGGAGAATTTTACTTCTTCTTTGCTGATTTGAATGCCTTTCATTTCTTTTTGTTGTCTGATTGCTGAGGCTAGGACTTCTAATACTATGTTGAATAGCAGTGGTGAGAGTGGACATCCCTGTCATGTTCCTGATCTTAGAGGAAAGGCTCCCAGTGTTTCCCCATTGACAATGATATTTGCTGTGGGCTTTTCATAGATGGCTTCTAAGATAATGAGGAATGTTCCCTCTATCCCTACACTCTGAAGAATTTTGATCAGGAATGGATGCTGTATTTTGTCAAATGCTTTCTCTGCATCTATTGAGAGGATCATATGGTTCTTGTTTTTTCTCTTGTTGATATGATCTGTCATGTTGATTGTTTCATGAGTGTTGAACCAGCCTTGCATCCCGGGGATAAATCCCACTTGGTCATGATGAATAATCTTTTTAATGTACTGTTGGATCCTATTGGCTAGTATCTTGTTGAGAATTTTTGCATCTGTGTTCATCAGGGATATTTGTCTATAGTTCTCCTTTTTGGAGGGGTCTTTGGTTTTGGAATTAAGGTGATGCTGGCCTCACAGAACAAGTTTGGAAGTACTCCATTTCTTTCTATCTTTCCGAACAGCTTTAGTAGAATAGGTATTGTTTCTTCTTTAAATGTTTGATAGAATTCCCCTGGGAAGCCATCTGGCCCTGGACTTTTGTGTCTTGGGATGTTTTTGATGACTACTTCAATTTCCTCCCTGGCTATTGGCCTGTGCCGGTTTTCTATTGCTTCCTGTTCCAGTTTTGGTAGTTTGTGGTTTTCCAGGTATGTGTCCATTTCTTCTAGATTGCCTAATTTATTGGCATATAGCTGCTTCTAATACGTTTTTAAAATCGTTTGCATTTCCTTGGTATTGGTGGTGATTTCTCCTTTTTCATTCGTGATTTTATTAATTTGAGTCTCTTCTCTTTTGTTTTTAATAAGGCTGGCTAATGGTTTATCTATCTTATTAACTCTTTCAAAGAACCAACTCCTGGTTTTGTTGATCTGTTCTTAAGTTCTTCTGGTCTCTATTTCATTGAGTTCTACTCGAATCTTTAGTAACTCTCTTCTGCTTGGTGTAGATTTTATTTTATTTAATTTTTTTAATTTTTTAAAAAAAATTTATTTATTTGTGATAGTCACAGAGAGAGAGAGAGAGAGAGAGAGAGAGGCAGAGACACAGGCAGAGGGAGAAGCAGGCTCCATGCACCGGGAGCCCGACATGGGATTCGATCCCAGGTCTCCAGGATCATGCCCTGGGCCAAAGGCAGGCGCTAAACCGCTGCGCCACCCAGGGATCCCTGGTGTAGATTTGCTGTTCTTTCTCCAGTTCCTTTAGGTGCAAGGTTAGCTTGTATATTTGAGCTTTTTCCAACTTTTTGGGGTTGCTTGTATTGCGATGTATTTCCCTGTTAGGACTGTTTTTGCAGTAGCCCAAAGATTTTGAATGCTTGTATCTTCATTTTCATTAGTTCCCATGAATCCTTTTAATTCTTCTCAAATTTCCTGTTTGACCCTTTCATCCTTTAGCAGAATGCTCTTTGATATACACGTGTTTGAGTTTCTTCCAAATTTCTTCTTGTGATTGAATTCAAGTTTCAAAGCATTGTGGTCTGAAAATATGCAGGGGACAATCCCAATCTTTTGGTACCAGTTGAGACCTGATTTTTGACCCAGTATGTGGTGTATTCAAGAGAAAGTCCATGTGCACTTGAGAAGAATGTGTATTCAGTTGAGTTTGGATGTAAAGTTTTGTAAATATCTTTGAAATCCACCTGGTCCAGTGTATCATTTAAAGCTCTTGTTTCTTTGGAGATGTCGTGCTTAGAAAATCTATCATTTGCAGAAAGCACCATGTTGAAGTCTCCCAGTATTAGTGTGTTATCTAAGTATGTCTTTGCTTTGGTTATTAACTGATTGCTATACTTGGCAGCTCCCACATTAGGAGTATAAATATTCATGATTGTTAGGTCCTCTTGTTGGATAGATCCTTTAAGTATGATGTAGTGTCCCTCTTCATCTCTTCCTACGGTCTTTGGGATAAACTTTAATTTATCTGATATGAAGATTGCTACCCCTGCTTTATTTGGAGGACCATTTGAATGCTAAATGGTTCTTCAACCTTTCATTTTCAGGCTGTAGGTGTCCTTAGGTCTAAAATAAGTCTCTTGTAGACAGCAAATAGATGGGTCTTGCTTTTTTTATCCAGTCTGAAGTCCTCATCTTTTGATGGGATCATTAAGCCTATTCACATTCAGAGTTACTGTTGAAAGGTATGAATTTAGTGTCATCATAATATCTATTCAGTTGCTGTTTTTGTGGATTATTTCTTTGGGTTTCCTCTTTCTTTTACAGAGTCCCCCTTAATATTTCTTGCAGAGCTGGTTTGGTGGTTGCATATTCTTTCAGTTTCTGCCTAACTTGGAGGCTCTTTATCTCTCCTTCTATTCTGAATGAGATCCCTGCTGGATAAGGTATTCTTGGCTGCATGTTCTTCTCATTTAGGACCCTGAATATATCCTGCCAGTCCTTTCTGGCCTGCCAGGTCTCTGTGGAGAGGTCTGTTGTTAATCTAATATTTCTCCCCATATAAGTTAGGGATCTCGTCTCTCACTGCTTTAAGGATTTTCTTTATCTTTGGAATTTGCAAGTTTCACTATTAAATGTCGAGGTGTTAAACGGTTTTTATTGACTTTTGGGGGGATCTATCTCCTGGATATGAATGCCTGTTTCCCTCCCCAAATTAGGGAAGTTGTCAGCTATGATTTGTTCAAATATGCTTTCTGGTCCTCTGTCCCTCTTGGTGCCCTCTGGAACCCCAATTATACATAGATTTTTCCTTCTGTCATTTATTTCCCTTAACCTTTCCTCATGGTCCTTTAATTGTTTTTCTCTTTTTTCCTCAGCTTCCTTCCTTGCCGTCAATTTGTCTTCTATGTGACTCACTCTTTCTTCTACCTCATTAACCCTCATCGTTAGGACCTCCAGTTTGGATTGTATCTCGTTTAATTGATTTTTAATTTCAGCCTGATTAGACCTGAATTCTGCAGTCATGAAGTCTCTTGATTCCTTTTTGCTTTTTTCCAAAGCCACCAGTAGCTTTATAATTGTGCTTCTGAATTGGCTTTCTGACATTGAATTGTAATCCAAATTCTGTAACTCTGGGAGAGGGTACTGTTTCTGATTCTTTCTTTTGTGGTAAGTTCTTTCTAGTCATCTTGCTCAGTGCAGAGTGGCTGTATGAGTGGGCTGTATCAAGAATATCAGCCACGACCTAAGTAAATTTCACCCTAGATGATTCTGCCGAGGTCAGAAACCAGAAATTGAAAATAAAGATCAGAACAAATTAAAACAAAAGGACCACTAAAAGTGAAAAACAAATTAAAAAAAAAAAGTAGTAAAAAATAAAAGGCCAGGAATCCTAAAGAAGATGAGAAAAAAGAAAAGAAAAGATAAAGAAAAAAGAAAAAAAAGGAGAAGAAAAAATAAGGTGTGGGGACTGGTAGATGGTGATGAAGAAGTTGTAGTGAAGGGAGAATGTAGTCTACCTGAGGGGTTCTAGAGGGTGATCCCCTTATTTCTGAGTATATTAAGTTCTGCATATTAGAAGATGCTCAGTTCCAAATTTATATAAACCAGAAATACTTGTAGAGGGCCCCAACATTGATCACCAAAACGTAAATAGATAAAAAGAGGGGGGCAGAAAGGGAATGAGGAATCTCACAGAATGAACCAGCACAATATACCACTTGGCTCTGGGTGCATATTGGTCATGTTTTAGGAGGTATTAACTTCCGCCATTGTAGAACAAAATAAGGCAGAGAAAACAAAAAACACAAAACAAAACAAAACAAATCTTGTTTATTTCCCCAAATTAAGTTGAGTATGTTGAAGGGAATCTAGAAGTGGAAAATATATCTAGGACCTGTAATTGTAGAAATATGGAAATATGAGTCAAGAAGGAAGAATCTTAAAAATGAAGAGGTGGTAAAATATTATAGTTGAGGTGGGAAAAGAGAGAAAAATGGAAATTTACAGTCTGATATAAAAACGAGTTATACTGACGAAGTAAAAAAAAAAAAAAAAAAAAGGAGGGGTACCCTCTGGTTCTATATACTGTAAATCCCTGACTTCCCTGGAGCTTTTCAGCATTGCTCGGTCAAGAACTTGCTCTTCCCCTGTTCTTCCAGCTGGTCTTCTAGGCGAGGGGCTTGCTCTGCTGATTCTCAGTGTATCATGTTAGAAGTGAAAACCCTTTTCTCTGTAGCATTCCAGATGTTCTCTCTTTAAATCTCAGGTTGAATTTGTAGGTTTTAAGGATAGTTTGAAAGTTATCTAGGTAAGTTGGTGGGGACAGGGGACTTGGGGACCCTACTCTGCCATCTTGGCCCACCCTTGGTACATTTACCCTTTAGAGTTAAATTTTGCCACATAAGTAGTTTTTCATAAAAATCTTTTAAATTTTGTTTCCTAGTAAATCTAGCTCTGTACAGACACTTATCATTTAAAAACCAAGTTCCAAGTTTCTGCTGCCGTGTATCTGTCATTGGCAGAAGTGGTGCTCAATCATAAAAAGTCTTTAGTGATAAAGAAAACTTATGGCATTTGATGATTTGGAAACCCATAGACTGAGACATAAATGGGCATTCAGATGCCTCTTTCATGTTTATTTTATGGCATATTAAGTGGGGATTTATGGTCCTCACATAAATATAAAGAGAATTCTATAGATTTTTTCTTCTTACCATGTTGGCACATATTCTTGATGTGCCATATTAGTGCATATTCTCAACCTACCATGTTGGTGCATATTCTCAAGGCACTACCTAAAATGCCTGGAATTCCAACATAATTTATCTTATGGGTATTTACTGGCATTTCAATATGGAGCCAGGACCACTCATCATGTTGCCTTATTGAAGAATCAGGTTGGGCTGATGTTTACAAACATCAGCAACCATCAATTCCTAAAGCAAAATTTATGTGAAACATTTTTCAAAGCAATAGTGCTTATGCTAAAGTAGTTGATAGTGATATACTTAGAATCTTGACTGGAAGGAAAACATTGAATATCTTCATTTGTGTGGTAAATTTGAGAAAAAAATCATTCTGTTCAATAATTATCCAGAAGCCAGTAATACCTAGAATGAAGAAGAATCTATTTTTGCTCTTTTGAAGTATGATTAATATTCAACAAATGTCAACTATGCATGCACATAATCAGATAAGACAAATACTCAGAGAACTGCCTTGGAAATTATTTTGTATTATCTAAAAGACAAGTAAAATTTTAAATTCTAAGCATAACCAGAACAATTATTTGATAGTTTCATGTAAATCTATTAACGAAATATGTAAATATGAGATAATATATTACTGAATCTTAGCAAGTCATTTTTATTCAGAACACTTTTAGAGCTTTTGTACATAATGTAGTGTGTTGAGAATATTTCAGCTTAGTTAATAGCTATCTTTAAAAAAGATATATTGAACATTTCCTTAAGTCATAGGCTGGGAAATGTTTGCAAAATGAATTCAAATCATTAGAATTACTTAAATCCATCTATATTTAAAAAAAAAATCTAGGAATTTACTAAACTGTTACAAGGATAAGAATATGGGATTCGAAAGTAAGTATCTGGGTTGACTGTGATTTTTAAACCTAGCTAAAGAAGAAAGATGATTTATTAGAAGCTTAATTTATACTTTGGAGGCCTAAAAGGGGAATATTTCAGATTTGTTAAGTCAAGATTTGTTCTAAATATGCCAGGTTAATGATGGCAATTCTAAAAACACCGATATCACCGACAATGGCATCTTACCATTACTTAGACTTCTCAGACAGAGTATTAAAGGATACAGAAATGAGCAAAACAGCATTATATCACACTCTGTTGTTTTATTTAATTTAACTGTCTGCAGAAGGGACTTCTTATATACTACTGAAAGTATTTTTAGTCAAAACTGTGATTATAAGTATTATGTATTGCTTTCGTAGGTGAAATTTAATGGATCCATTCATTCAGTAATTCAGTGAGTAGAATGGTCTCCAAGTATCAGACCCATTTTAGGGACCGGGCATTAGGAAGTGGAAAAAAAACAAGAAACAGTCCCTACTATGAATAAAACTATCAGTTAAAAACATACAGAAGCCATAAATATAAAAATAGATTTGTTACACTGGCTAAAATGAATTCTTTTAAATACACAGCAGCTGCATCAATGGCCAAAAGGTTTCAGGAAATGACATTTGCTCAGAGAAATAACAGATCAGTATATTTGTATGTGTAGCATAGCTGACCTGCAATATCTTGGAACCCTCACTTCTTAGGGAAAATATAATCCTAAATTGAAAATCTGACTCAAAAATTTTCACTTACATTTTTATTTAAGTGAAAAAAAATCTACAAGTAGATGAACAGGTAGGTAAATAGATTGACAAACAAATGACAATCGTAAGAAGCAAACACAATGCTCTGCATCCAGGTTTCTTTAATATTTCCCAGAAGCAGTTCAGTTGGTTGATAGCTAATAATTAAGAAGGATACTTAAGGGTAATATGTGCTAAAACTAAAATCATTTTTTGTCACAATTGCTTTGGCAACCTGATAGATGAAGTAATTAGCTCTACTCAACAAGTTAAATCATTTGGTTATACAGGGGTTATCACTGTATAACTATCACTCTGAAGTTAAGTGATCCTGATGGGTTTTTGAGGATGTATTCAAATGCACACATTACAGGAGCTATGATACTGGTAGGTGTTTGATAACTCTTATACTCAAAAGCTTCTGCTTCTTTAGTTAACTGACATGAAAACTTTGAAGTTTCTAACAAACACTTGTGTGACCATGAGAATCGATGCATTGCTACCTCTGAGCAAAGTCTTAACCTTGATTTCAAGTGTCCTTGGTGGGGTCACTTTTTATTCTGAGATAATAATAATAACGGTGATAAGATCAAGGGCTAATATTTGCCATTTTGAGTTAACAACCATATTATGATAACAATGGTTTCCACTTGTTGACTTATTCTATGCCAGACAGTGTGCTGAGTGCTTATGTACATTATCTCATTTAATCATCTAAACAACTTAAAATTTTTAATTGTGGAAACTGAAATGTAAGGAAGGAGTGTTATGAAGAAATTAAGGCAGGAGGGGAGGTGTCTGAATTTGGCTCAGATTTAACCAATTCCAAGTATTTATCTGTAATCTCTGTTCAAAATAAAACCTCAACACTTTTAAACACACTTGTAAAATTTAAAGTTATAGCAATTCTGTTTTAACCATGACCTAGATAATGTCTGATATTTAGGTTCCTGCCAGCAATCTTTATTTTGAGGAGTTTTCCCTAGAGCTCCTTCAAAAGTTCAGCTAGATCAGTGGATATTTATAAAGGATCACCTAAGAATAGTAATCATATCATTTTAGGATTATTCATGCTTTATTTCAGCATTAAGCCAGAAATATAGAAAGCTACATGATTTAATTATTTTTTTTTCATGATTTAATTATTAATTTGGCTTTACAAAACCAAAAGTTCATTATTTCTTTTAATGCATTAACCACCAAGTTCCATACAGTTTTTAAGCAATATAAAAATGAATGCAATGCATTATATTGGGAAAGGGGTACTTGGGTGGATTAGTGCTTGGGTTGATTATTTGGTGAAGCATCAGACTTCTGATTTGACCTCAAGTCATGATCTCAGGGATGTGAGATTGAGCCCTTCATTGAGTTCCATCTTGGGCATGAAGCCTCTTTGAGATTCCTCCTCCCCCTGCCACCCCACTCAGGCATGCACTTTCTCTCTTTAAAAATATTAATTAATTAGTTTAAAAAAATCAAGATGATAATTAAACTAAAAATACAATTATGGCACAGCCATACACACCACATAATCTTGAGATATGTCTGCAAATTTGACTTAGCGCTTCCTTCAAGGCCAATGAAGGGAGGGTAATATAGTTATTTACAAAATTTAGAGTCTACGAAAGATGAAAAACTAAGTAGTATTTGAAAAAAGCACAGTGTTTCCGAATTCTGAATTATGACTGAAATTTCTCTTCAGGGATCTTATAAGGAGGAATGGGTCTTCATAGCATCTGAGACTAGATTAAATACGAATTTCACAGACTTGCCTCTTCTATTGTCCTTTATCACTGAGCCAAACTAGTGCCATTTAAATTTGTATTTCTTTGGTAGTCAATGGGCTGCATCATATAAAACTGATTCCTAAATAGTATTTCTCCTGGACTGGCTTCTGATATGGTTTGGACTGGGAGAGTTTAGGGTTGTAGTCTTTGGCAAGAATCTGTAATACTGGCATTCTATGAACTGGTTAAAAGCAATTCTGTTTGCTTTGCTATAAGTTAAAGATTTATTTTTTTAATGAAAAAAGCCATGAGCTCAACCAACAAGTTTGTTTAAATAGATCCTACCTTTAGGTGGAACTAGGTCCAGAGCAGTGAAAGAGTAGAAAGGGTTCTAAAAAACTATTAGGAGGACTTGGACTGAAAACCTGCCTGAATATCAGTAATAGGAGACTTTGAGCAAGTCCATACACTTCTGTGGACATATTTCCTTCCTCAAAATTGGAGACAGAATTAATTATTTCATATGGTTGTCATCTAGAATGAGGTGATAGAGATGGAAACATGTGTACTAGTGCAGTATCCTTTTTTAGAATTATAATTCTTCCTTGCCATTAGCCAGCCTTATTAAAAAGAAAAAAGAGAAGACTCAAATTAATAAAATTATGAATGAGAAAGGAGAGATCACTACCAACACCAAGGAAATACAAACGATTTTAAAAACATATTATGAACAGCTATACGCCAATAAATTAGGCAATCTAGAAGAAATGGACGCATTCCTGGAAAGCCACAAACTACCAAACTGGAACAGGAAGAAATAGAAAACCTGAACAGGCCAATAACCAGGGAGGAAATTGAAGCAGTCATCAAAAACCTCCCAAGACACAAGAGTCCAGGGCCAGATGGCTTCCCAGGGGAATTTTATCAAACGTTTAAAGAAGAAACCATACCTATTCTCCTAAAGCTGTTTGGAAAGATAGAAAGAGATGGAGTACTTCCAAATTCGTTCTATGAGGCCAGCATCACCTTAATTCCAAAACCAGACAAAGACCCCACCAAAAAGGAGAATTACAGACCAATATCCCTGATGAACATGGATGCAAAAATTCTCAACAAGATACTGGCCAATAGGATTCAATAGTACATTAAGAAAATTATTCACCATGACCAAGTGGGATTTATCCCTGGGACACAAGGCTGGTTCAACACCCGTAAAACAATCAATGTGATTTATCATATCAGCAAGAGAAAAACCAAGAACCATATGATCCTCTCATTGGATGCAGAGAAAGCATTTGACAAAATACAGCATCTATTCCTGATCAAAACTCTTCAGAGTGTAGGGATAGAGGGAACATTCCTCGACATCTTAAAAGCCATCTATGAAAAGCCCACAGCAAATATCATTCTCAATGGGGAAGCACTGGGAGCCTTTCCCCTAAGATCAGGAACAAGACAGGGATGTCCACTCTCACCACTGCTGTTCAACATAGTACTGGAAGTCCTAGCCTCAGCAATCAGACAACAAAAAGACATTAAAGGCATTCAAATTGGCAAAGAAGAAGTCAAACTCTCCCTCTTCGCTGATGACATGATACTCTACATAGAAAACCCAAAAATCTCCACCCCAAGATTGCTAGAACTCATACAGCAATTCGGTAGCGTGGCAGGATACAAAATCAATGCCCAGAAGTCAGTGGCATTTCTATACACTAACAATGAGACTGAAGAAAGAGAAATTAAGGAGTCAATCCCATTTACAATTGCACCCAAAAGCATAAGATACCTAGGAATAAACCTAACCAAAGATGTAAAGGATCTATACCCTCAAAACTATAGAACACTTCTGAAAGAAATTGAGGAAGACACAAAGAGATGGAAAAATATTCCATGCTCATGGATTGGCAGAATTAATATTGTGAAAATGTCAATGTTACCCAGGGCAATATACACGTTTAATGCAATCCCTATCAAAATACCATGGACTTTCTTCAGAGAGTTAGAACAAATTATTTTAAGATTTGTGTGGAATCAGAAAAGACCCCGAATAGCCAGGGGAATTTTAAAAAAGAAAACCATATCTGGGGGCATCACAATGCCAGATTTCAGGCTGTACTACAAAGCTGTGGTCATCAAGACAGTGTGGTACTGGCACAAAAACAGACACATAGATCAGTGGAACAGAATAGAGAATCCAGAAATGGACCCTGAACTTTATGGGCAACTAATATTCGATAAAGGAGGAAAGACTATCCATTGGAAGAAAGACAGTCTCTTCAATAAATGGTGCTGGGAAAATTGGACATCCACATGCAGAAGAATGAAACTTGCCACCCACTTTTTACTCCCTGGTCTTTGCCGTTCTTGTGTCTGTTAAATCAAATTAAATTTAAATGTATATCAGGACACATACATAACCATTTATATACACATGCATGTCAATGCCATGCTTTAAGTTAGGCAAGTTAGAGAACAGAGTTATTATCCATTGGACTCCATCAGTGGAAGCAGACATGCTAACTCATGGGTGTGTGTTAGATTGAGAAAGAGAGAGAGAGAGATGCAAGTATCCTGAGACTCTTAGATTAAAAAGCCAGGGGCAGGGGAAGCATCCGTATGTGTTTGGGTGACCTTGGAAGGCTGGCTGCTGATGGGTCACTCCCTGGATGGAGCCTGGACATATTGTCCCCAGTCGTCTTGGGGAAACTCCACAACAGCCAGCACATTAAACATGGTGCAGATGCACAAAATGAGAAGTGACTGAAGGAGATACCTGGGTTAATGATGTTGTTCTGCTGATGGGCTGCTGTTTAACAAGCTGATAAAGTTAAAAGCTAGGCTCAGAACCAGTGTGGTACGGTTCCCCCAGTACTCAACTGGTTAAAAGTGAAGTTAAACTGAGTTTGGAAAGAGTAGCATAGCAGCAGCACTGAAGACGCTGAGCACAAGAGAATCGGAACTGAAGACAAATTTCAGTATTAAAAGGTGAAGGTTAAAAGGCAGTGTTGATTTTGTAATCAGTATTTTGCTACTTCCGGCAGTCAGCCACCCTATTGAAGAGCTGGTACTCAGGAGTGAGTGACTAGAAAGAGCTGTCACATGTGGGCTGATGGCCACTTCTGCTGAGCATACTTTGAAGAAAAAAAATTCCTTCCTCCCTCTGGGCCTCGTCATGGTGGCTGGAGCTCTGATGAGTGAGCTCTGGAACCAGCGGGAGGCAGTAACCTGATTGGAGGCACCTGATTGGAGGCACCCATCCAGAATAATGACAGAAGAGCCAAATCACTCAACCATGATCACCCTGTATTAGTTTTCTATCGCTGCCATAATAAATTATTATAAAGTTAGTGGTTTAAACAGTATGAATTTATTATCTTACAATTTTGTAGATCAGAAATTAAACACAGATTTCAACTGGGTGAAAATCGAGGTGTGGGTAGGGCTGCATTTCCTCCAGAGAAAAATCTGTTTCCTTGTCTTTTCTAGCTTCTTGCAGTACCCACATATTTGGACTCATGGCATCTTTCCTCTAATTTAAAACCAGCAATTTTACATCTCTTAGATCCTTCTTCCTTCTTTCAAAACCCCCTTTGATTCTGACCTCAGCTGGGAAAGGTTCTCTGCTTTGAAGCACTCATATGATTAGGTTGGGTCCAGGATAATTTTTCCATCTCAAGATCCTTAACCTTAATTGCATTTGCAGGGCCCCTTTTTCCTTGTAAGGAAATCTACTTATGGGTTCCAGGGATTAGGATTTAGGCATTTGGGGAAATTCTTCTGCCTACCACAAACCTGTTAGAAATGAAGAAATGTTCTCTTAGATTCCTTTCCTCCTGTTGTTCCACTCCACCTTCCTCCCTTGCCTGAATTTTGGGGGTGCTAAGCTCTACTCTTTCCATTGATCATAGCAGTAGCAAATTTTCTGTATGGCTAACATGGTGGTCCGTGGTTGTTAACACTGGCATCAAGGCAAATGTGAAGGGGAGCTCATATGTCCCTGGGGACCTGAGAGGGTGACCAGAACTGATTCTCAGGCATTTGTGAGCACTTTAACTGGGAGCTATTTGAAAAGAATCTGAGGGGGAAAATTGCACTTTCTTGTATGAACATTTGGAGAGCCAGAAACAAAAAAGTTGGGGAGATTAAATATGAACTAATTTTTTCTTAAAAGCTGGCGAAAGTTGGGATATACCAGTTAGAGTTGAATGAATACATATATTGTTTCTCACTGTCACTGCTTTTTTTGTACTACACTCAGAAGCCTAACTTGCTATTTACAAGAATAAATACTGGAGTGACACAAATATACATATACACAGAGGGATAGAGAAAATCATTTTTAAAATTAAACCTCTATAGATATACAAGATTTAACTCCCTTGCTCATTCACCAGGCAGGAGCCTGGAATAGTCTATCAATAGCATCCCTTAACATATAACACTCTGCAGATGTTCTTTTACTGCTGAATTTTTTCCTACACCCAAACCCGTTATCAATTATTTAAGTCTTCATTTTAGGAGGCTAGACCCAGGAGGAGCATTAATTCCAGTGCTGTCATAGAATTTCCTTTAAAAAAACAAACAAACAAACAAACAAACAAACAACCTTATCTTATTTAGATTCAATTAATTAACATAGTGTATCATTAGTTTCAGATGTAGAGAGTTCAGTTATTCATCAATTGCATATAATACTCAGTGCTCACTACATCACATGCCCTCCTTAATGCCCACATTTCTTCTCAGCATCAGCAAGGCAATAGTAATTTTTGGACAAAATATTTTTTTAAAATTCAATGAGCATTTTCCTTATGGAATTTATGAAAACCCATTATCTATCATGAAACAAGGAGTACCAGTATTCCACAGCCATACATCTTCCACCTGTGAAATCTTAAAATCAGGATGATGGAAGTTGTAACAATGGGCCAAATCAAAATGCAAGAGGGAGGAGGCCAATGGGTAGGAAGAAAAAGAGAATGATGTGCATGTTTTGCACATTCAGGGAGAAAGCAATGATTAACAGTAGGTTCTCAACTCTCTAAGAGAGCTCATTTTCTAAAGTGTTTTGGGGAGCTCTATTTTGGGCACCAAGTGAAACATAGCAACTTGAAAGAGGACTTATTGATATGCAAAGAAAAAAGCATCTTATAAGTATGGGATGATCTTCTTTTCTTTTAATTTTGGCAGGGTTGTTGCAAGTACTGAGTTGATAGAAACTTCTTGGGCATAAACATATGTTAGAGAGAAATGAAAAGCCATGATCAAATACTTCATCTGTTCAGTGAGCCTTCCTTAAATGTGCATTAGCTCAAATTTTTAAGATAAAATCATTCAATATATGTTTTGGATTTCAAATGTCATGCTTGACTTAAACAATAAAGCAGGCTGTATTCTCTTTCTGGCTGAGCTTGACTGTGACTCATAACTATATCAGTCTGTACCCGTTTGCATCCAAGAGCTGGAATTTTGGTCTTAGTCATCTTTTACAAGAGAATTCCTGGCAAAAAGAAGGATCCTGGGTAATGAAAGGTCACTGATGTATTTAAACAGGTTGCTTTTTGGCATGAAAATAAGCGAAGTTGAAAGGTTTTACTTATTTTATGGTGGGAATGTACCCAGATCCCAAGAAACTTTATCCTTTCATTTTAGTAAGATCTGGAACAAAACTTTAGGAGAAGGTTGAAGCTTCTCTGCCTTTGGCTGAGCTGCCTCTTCAAAGAGGTGGGCCACTGTGGACTTTGGGGACCAATTCATCAAACTTTGCAAAGCATGTGTTATTAGTCAATGGGTCCTGATTCAGCTGCTCACTATTTTTAGATTTTTTAATTTTAAGTAATCTCTACACCCAACATGGGGCTCAAACTAACAACTCTGAGATCCAGTCATCCTCCACCAAAGTTCATTTTTACTTCGTCTTCCATTTTATATTTCTCTCATGCTGAGGCTCCTTGCTCCAGAAGACAAAGCTTTTTCAATCATGTGAAATCTTTCCAGAAGAAAGGTGGAAAGTTTAAGTCCATATCACTATAAATGGGGCTTTAAATCCTAGAGGTCAATCATTTGATAAAAGAATAGACTAGTATGCCATCTTATGGCTTGCTCTAAAGGGAGTAATCCAGGCTTGGAGGCAATGGATCAGAGTTTCATTTTTGGCTCAGCTGTTTAGTAACCTGTGTGATTTTGATGATAAAAGAAAATGTGGTATATACACACAATCTTAAAAAAGAAGGAAATCCTGACATTTGCAACATGGATGGACCTGGAGGACATTAGTCTAAGTGAAATAGACCAGTTTCATGGAGGGAAAAATGCTACAGATTTGTCTGTAGCAAATTTCACTTACATGAAAAATCTAAAATAGTCAGGCTCATAAGCAGAACGTAGAATAGTCATTGCTGGAGAGAGGGTGTGGCAGGAGAAATGGGTAAATTATTATTCAGTGTGTATACATTTTAGGCACTCAAGATGAATAAATTCTAGAGATCTGCTGTACAACATTATGCCTATAGTTAATGATATTGTGTCTGTTGGCCATCTGTATGCCTGAAGGGGTAAAGATCATGACCAACACCAAGGAAATACAAACAATTTTAAGAACATATTATGAGTAAGAATACACCACAGATTGGGCAATCTGGAAGAAACGGATGCATTCCTAGAAACTTATAAACTACCAAGATTGGAACAGGAAGAAACAGAAAACCCGAACAGACCCATAACCCACAAGGAAATTGAAGCAGTAATCAAAAATGTTCCAACAAATAAGAGTCCAGAGCCAAATGGCTTCTCAGGGGAATTCTATCAAACATTTAAAGAAGAACTAATACCTATTCTTCTGGAACTGTTTCAAAGAATAAAAATGGAAAGAAAACTTCCAAACTCATTCTATGAGGCCCACATTACCTTGACCTATAAGCCAAAGACCTTACCAAAAAGAATTACAGACTAATATTCCCGATGAACATGAATGTAAAAATTATGACCAAGATACTAGCCAATAGGATCCAACAGTACATTAAAAGGATTATTCACCACAACCAAGTGGGATTTATTCCTGGACTGCAAGGGCAGTTCAACATCTACAAATCACTCAGTGTGATACACAGCGTTAAATAAAAGGAAGGACAAGAACCATATGATCTTTTCAATTGATGCAGAAAAAGCATTTGACCATATACAGCATCCTTTCTTGATTAAAACTTTCCACAGTGTGGGGATAGAGGGACCATACTTCAATATCAAAAAGCGATCTATGAAAGGCCCAGAGGAAATATCATTCTCCTTCAGTAAAAACTGAGAGCTTTTCCTCTAAGGTCAGGAACGTGACAAGGTTGTCTACTCTCATCTCAATTGTTCAACATCGTACCAGAAGTCCTAGCCTTAGTAATCAGACAACAAAAAGAAATAAAAGGCAAAAAAGAAGTCAAACTCTCACTCTTAACAGATGACATGATACTCTATGTGGAAAACCCAAAAGACTCCACCCAAAAATTCTAGAATTGATACATGAATTCAGTAAAGTGGCCGGATATAAATGCACAAAAATCAGTTGCATTTCTATACACTAACAAGAGACAGAAGAAAGAGAAAATAATCAATTCCATTTAAAATTGCACCAAAAACTATTAAGATACCTAGGAATAAACCTAATCAAAGAGGTAAAAGGTCTGTACTCTAAAAACTACAGATAACTTATGAAAGAAATTAAGGAAGACACAAAGAAATGGAAAAATATTCCATACCATGGAATGGAAGAATAAGTATTGTGAAAATTTCTATGCTACCCAGAGCAGTCTACACATTTAATGCAAACCTTATCAAAATACCACCAGCATTTCTCACAGAGCTAGAACAAAAAATTCTAAAATTTGCATGGAACCTAAAAGACCCTGAATAGCCAAAGCAATCTTGAGAAGGAAAATCAAAGCCAAAAGCATCACAATTCAGGACTTCAAGTTATATTACAAAGCTGTAGTCATCAAGACAATATGGTATTATCACAAAAACAGACACAGAGATCAATGGAATATAATAGAAAACCCAGAAATGGACCCACAACTATGTGGTCAATGAATCTTCGACAAAGCAGAAAAGAATATTCATTGGAAAATGACAGTCTCTTCAACAAATGGTGCTGAGAAAACTGGACAGGCACATGCAAAAGAATGAAAATGGGCCACTTTCTTACAACATGCCTAAAAATAAATTCAAAATGGATAAAAGACCTAAAAGTGAGATAGGAAACCATCAAAATCCTAGAGAACACAGGCAACAACTTCTATGACCTCAGCTGTAGCAACTTCTTGCTAGACACATCTCCAGAGGCAAGGGAAACAAAAGCAAAAATGAACTATTGGGACTTCATCAAGATAAAAAGCTTCTGCACAGAAGGGAAACAGTCAACAAAACTAAAAGACAACCTACGGAATGGGGGAAGATATTTGCAAATGGCATATCAGATAAAGGGCTAGTATCCAAGATCTATAAAGAACTTATCAACTCAACACCCAAAAAACCAACAATCCAGTCAGGAAATGGGCAGAAGACATGAAAAGACATTTCTCCAAAGGCAGGTCTTATGTTAAGGGTTTGTCTCACATAAAATTTTTAAAAAGACTAAATTTTATGTATTGTCTATTCCATGTGGCTTCTCATAGGGTATCTTATTTCATTCTCATGAGCATCCTTTGAGGCATATTTTATTATCTTCCCCATTTTACATATGAAGGAAATGAGCTCACACAGGTTAAACCAATAGCTTATAATCATACCAGGACTGATGGAGCCAGATCTCGAATGTGTTTTCTATTCTATGGTCTATGCTTATTCTGTCTTATATATTATTTCCCCCTAAATCATATTTTCTATAGTTATAAAAGTGAGGTTAACAGTGCCTGACTTACACAACTGTTGAAAAAACTGTTAAAAATCATGTGTGAGTTAACTGGCATGTAGGTTGAATAAATTTAACAGGTCACTGAAAAAACAGTTGTTGACTACCTCTTCTGTACTATGCATGGTTCTAGGTGCTAAGGGGCATAGTGGCAAACAATCACAACATGTCATGGAGCTTCCTGGCTTGATATTATCCCATTTTACTATCAGTGATTTCAATGTGCAGGTGGGGATGGGGGTGGTGTGAGGAGTGTATTCATTTGCTAGGGCTGCCATAAAAAAGTACCACCAAAAAAATAAAAGTACTATATACTGGATAGCTTAAACCGCAGAGATTTATCATCTCACAGCTCTGGAGGCCAGAAATCTAAGATCAAGGTCTCAGAAAAGTTGATTCCTTCTGAGGGCTGTGGTGGAGAATCTGTTCCATGTCTCTCTATGCTAGTTTCTGGTGATTTTCTAGCACTCTTCGGTGTTCCTGGGCATGTGGAAGCATCACCCAGTCGCTGCCTTCACCTTAACATGGCATCATCTCCTCATGTGTGTGTCTGTATTCAAACTCCCCCCTTTACAAGGACCACTCACAATAGTGGATTAAGGATCTGTCTTTATATCTGCAAAGATGATATTCCCAAATACATTGATATTCAAGTTGGGAGTTAAGATTTCAACATATACATTTGCAGGGGGGTATGGGGGGAGATACAATTCAATCCATAACAGGGAGTTTCTCAATATAAATAAATTTTGATTTCCCTTGTGTGGTACAAAAAATTGCCATTGGGCCTCTGTGCAGAGGTTAGGGCATGGGGAATTTGTTCACAAAAGTGAACACATGGTGGCTGTGCTGTCAGTCTACAACCAGGGGGAAACGCTACAGTAGCCCCTGAAACAGAGAACTGGGTACGTTCACAGTGTTTCCCAAATACAGTCAGCTTTCTCTCACTCTCATTGGTTTCTCTGAGCACCGAACTACTTTTTTTCTGAACGAGGCTCAAACAACAAAACTGCTGCCCGCAGTGAGAGTGGTGGAGGTGGAGGTGGTGGTGGTGCTAGTAGTGGCGGCTTCTGATCCCTTGAAAGGCACCCAACAGCAAAGACAGGCCCCACGTGTGTGCAGAGAGTGGAGGATAAAGGATGATCTGGAGCAATCTGTGGGGCCATTTAACAAGCATCTGTTGCCAGCTTTCTGAGAACAAAGCTTTCTAGCAGTAGAGCTAATTAAAAAACATTGTGTTGTTTTTGTCTAAGGCCAAATAGTCTTCCGTGAAATACCATGAAAACGGCAAGCCTAGCCATTTGTCCCTCTTATCTGATACTTAGGAGAGGCATTAATTGAGTTTCAAAAGCTGACCTCAATTTTGATAGACTGACCAGCTTTTCTTGGATGTTATCTTATTTGCTCATCATAGCAACCCTGTGAGTGATAAAAAGGAAGTTTATGAAGTTTAGCAAACCACTGAACATTGCTCCAAAATTTGTGGAGTTTGTATTTATATCCAGGTTTATCTGACTCCAATTTTAAGCTCTTCCCACAATATCAAACAGAAGCAACTGGGCATGCTATAGTATGGCTAGGAACACTTGAACCTATGTTCTGATTTCAAGTATCTTGTCCCATTCCGCCTTCCCGGGAATCCACACATAGTGTCTCAACAGGCAGCAAGGAGAAACCTACGATGTACATCACCTGGTGCTCTCTCTACCAAAAGTTGTTTTTGAGCCCCCAAACAACTTTTACCACAGTTGGGAAATTTGAGACCAGAAAAATTCTCCAGGCTTCTCACTTTCATGTTTCTCAGTTAGTGCCTGAGAGACAGGCTACCCTGGCCCTGTGTCCCTCCTCCTTCCACCCCTCTACTCCCCTACCTTTCCTTCCAGCCTATCCCTGTGTTGGTATCTCCCCCTCCTCTGAATATTATGTTTTGTCTTTAATGAACTCCCCTAAATTCCTCACCTCTTCTAGTATCTTTCCTCCCCTCTCAGCCAAAGCAAAACATATTTATTTTCCTAAACAACAGGTTTAATCTCCTATATTTAGGTAAGGCCACAATTGGTGTGTACATTTTCCAAGATCCATTGC
The DNA here is from genome assembly GCF_053574225.1 of Canis aureus. Taxonomy (NCBI): domain Eukaryota; kingdom Metazoa; phylum Chordata; class Mammalia; order Carnivora; family Canidae; genus Canis; species Canis aureus. The sequence continues at coordinate 15,077,362 of NC_135638.1, forward strand.
TGCCTCAAACTCTTATTCCCATGACATCTTACAGAACACCTTCCTGCTATGATGCTCATTTCTTCCAGGTTTGGTGTCATCCATCTGTAGACATTGGCCTTCAACTCATGGTTGTCCTGACCAGCACAAGGACAGCCTCCCTCCTGGAAGATTTCCATATGCATAATGGCAATACTTAGCTTCCTTAACTCTTTAAAACTTAACTTTTACTATACATAATTCCTTGACCAGTAAAGTTATACCTGAACTTTAATATCATCCAAATATTTCTTCATGTGTGGAATTTAAAGTTCTTATGCTCCACACACTGCTCTCAACTTCCTGTGCTTCCCAAACTCATGGAGAATTTTCCAGTCTTAATGTCCCCCCCCCCCCACTGGCATATAATCTCCATTTTAAACTCTTTAAACTCTTAGATAGGCATGGTCCAGCCAGCACTTAAATGTCTTACCCTGAACCTCAACACTGTGACTTCTCATTTAAGCTGGCCCTTCTCATTGGTTAATTCCTTTTCTTGTCCGTGGTCAGCTCCTTTTCCCCTTGTTAATCTCTTTTTGCCAGTGACTTATTGCCTCCTTAAACTCTCTCTCTCTTTATTTTTATTTTTATTTATTTATTTATTTATTTTACCATTGTTAACACTACAATTTCCCAGTGTTAATTCTACCTCCACGGTCATACTTACTCAATTCCCAGGGAAAACGAGTCCTTCAGGGGCAGTCCCAGTGCACTTCTTACTTAATTCTACAACATCTTTCTAAATGGTCTTAGTCACTATCATCCATATGCAGTGACTTCCAAATATATATTCTAATCTTGATTTCTCCCCAAATATTCTAGAACAAAATATAAAATTGCCAAGGGACAATTCTACTGGGAAGTTTCCCAGGTACCTAAAATTCATACAAAATCAAAGTTAAACTCTTCCTTCTACATCTATTCTTTCAGGTTTTTCTTTTCAGTTAGAGACACATGATCTGTGCTGTCACCTAAGCTAAAATCTAGAAATCATGTCTGATCCTTCTTTCTCCATTATCTCGCTCAGGTCTAAGTGTTTTTACCTTTTACACTTCTCTCTGATATGTCTTCTTATCCATAACTATTGCCTCTGCCCTAGCTCCTTAGCATCTCCTGCTCGGGTAGGAAAGAGCAGTGATTATGAACAAAAACCTTAGAGTTTAAAAGATCTGGGCTTTGAATCCTGGATCCATTAAATTTTCTTTGTGTGATTGTGACCAAGTAGTAAGTCTTGTTTTTATTTGTAAAGTAGTGATAATAATAATATTGGTAGAGGTGGTGATAATGGTGCTATTTCATAAGGTTACGTAATCCAAATTTAGGTCTGTCTGACACTAAATCTCTTCACACTCTGCTTTACCATCTGCTACTTGGGAGTTTTTTCTAAAATATAGTACTATCTACCCCAAACAGCCTGAATTTGGATGACATGATCTATTCCTATCGTGTCTACTGCTAATCTCCGTCTAACTGCTAATCTCTAACTCCAACATCTTCCAGTTCATTCTGATTTCTACAGAAAGCAATGGACTCATAGGGTCATATCTTAAAAAATATTAGAAGAAAAAATATTCTCTGAGAATCTCATTGATATTCTTGGCACAGGAAAACAAATTACAAGTACTTTGATTGTAATGGGCAACATTTTTTGAATGCTCAATATATATTCCATATTGGACACTTTAGACACATTATGTCACACATTCTTCAGGGTTGTTGAATTTCGTTGTGTAAGTCATCCACTCTATGAGGGCACCCTACCAAAAGGCATTATTTTTATCATAGATATCACACCACATTTATGTCAATTTGCCATCAGATGACTATACAATGGCTTATTTTAACAAAATCAAAATATTACACATTTCTTAGATTAATACAGAGTGAAGGGATGAAGAAGGGCTGCTTTCTAATAAGCACAAATAACTGTCAGGATTTGAAGTGGTAACGGGAATCTTTATCATTGTCTTTATCATCTTCATCTTTATTATTTTTCAGTTATCCCCTTTTCACATTTAAGAAAACTGGTATCAGGGCAGTTAAATGACTTGCACAACATTTTACAGATATAGCAAGTGGCAGAACTATGATTTGAATTCAGGTCCGTATGTTTCAGCTCAACACCACCTGCACGTCTCCAGACGTGTAGTGCTTAGAATGTATACTTGCTCCAGGGATACTAAAATGGTAAGGGTCAAGATTCTGAGTAAAAATAAAATTTGAAAAATGATGCAAGCCATCAGACAGTTGAATAAGGAAAACTTGGCTTTAGGCTTTCTGTGATTCTGATTTCATCTCTTTTTCCTGTGTCTACCTATCTCTAGGGCAATGTTGACTTTAGATATAACATGTGAAAACTTTCTCTTGAGGAGAAATTAAACTTCAGAAAATTGAAAGCATATTGACTCAGTGAGGGAATCTGGGCACTGGTCATCTTCTAAACCTTCTTACCAGGGCTGAGGCAGAGGACTATTGTGCATTTTCCAGGACAGGGGTGTCTCTGGAACTTTGATTGATGACATGTTGGGAAATGATATGAACAGCTTGTGTTTACAGCCTCAATGTTATCACATGAATAATAGAGCTAAGCATATCCAATAAATCAAATGTCCTGAAAGGTCACATGCAAACATGGAATGACACGACCCCAAGACCCAATCAGTTCAAGCAATATGGAATCCTGGCCAAGAAGTACATCATGTTTTCCTGGTTTGACCTCTTGCCTCTTCTGGATGAGATTAAAATATAATAATTCAAAGAATTGAAAAAAGTTCTCTTTGCAATGCTGTTAACTTTTGAATCAAAACTGGAATGGTTTGTTACCTTAGCCTTTCACTTTATTTGGAATTTTAGATAAATATTCTAATAAAGCATAGATAAATATCTAATAAAAGATAATGACTGTGATATCTCTTCAGTAATAGTAGATAACTATGATAATCAGAAAATACGGCCCAGGCAAAATTATGAAGAGGATGATGTTTTTCCTGGTATCTTCAGCTATCTGATTCTTTCCATATGTTAAGAGTATTCCTTATTGTTCCTCTCAGATATTCATGGAGGAGAGCGCTCTGGCTGTGATACTGCTTGATTCCATTAGATATTATTCAGCTAACTTGACTGTATGGTGAGTGTATATCTTGGCAGATGCTGACATATAGATAGGCAGCTAATTCAAAGAGAGGCATAGAAAAGTTCCCTGGCTTTGAGGGAATAAGAAAGAGAGTGGTAAAGGCCAGTGATTTATAGTCTGACATAGAATCCAAGTACCTGTGAAATTTTCATTTCTTTGTTTTTGCTTTTATTTAATTAAATATAGGTTTCCCTTCTCCAAATAATTTTGGGAAGATGAGAGGAGGCCTGACACTCTACCATTCAATCAATGGTATTACAAATCCAATTTGGGAACCAGTGGTATAAATTGCTCTGGTGTATGATCTAGTAATATCTATCAAGGTTTAAAGTACACACACCAGTCATACAGAGTATAGAAAAAAGCTAAAGAGATGAAATGAACTGCTATAATATATAACATTCTAACATTTGAGAAAAGGACAATACAGCACAGAGATAATGCAAGTTCATGATGTAGAGAACTCAACAAATTAAATAAGGAAAGGGTTTTCAGAGTCATTTGATTAAAATTTGTCTGATAAGACTAGATCGATCAATGAAAAGACTCGATATACAAAGACAAATTAATTCAGAATTATAGAAACTAAGACATATTCTAGATAAGTTATTGAATTCAAAGAATAAAGAAAAGATTCTTCATTCACCTGGTCAAAAAGTAAATACCACCCATTATGGGAGAATATTTAGGTGACTTCATTTCTTTCCCATAGCAACCTTCAATACAGCAGTGTCTACAAAGTACTGAGGGATAAAAAGTTTATTGTATTCACTCCAGTCATTTTTCTTTTTCTTTTTCTTTTTTTAATATTTTTAATGTGTTCATTAGAGAGAGAGAGAGAGAGAAAGGATGAGCGGGGGAAGGGGAAGCAGCAGAGGGAGAGAGAGAGGCAGACTCCCTTCTGAGCAGGGAAGCCCAACTTGGGGCTCTATCCCAGGACCCCAAGATCATGACCTGAGCCAAAGACAGACGCTCAACCAACTGAACCACTCAGGCACCCATCCCAGTCATTTTTCAAGAATAAATGCCACAAGGGCACCTGGATGGCTTGGTGGCTGAGTGTCTGCCTTTGGCTCAGGTGGTGATCTCGAGGTCTTGGGATCCAGTCCCTCATCGGCCTTCCTGCAGGGAGCCTGTCTCTTCCTCTGCCTGTATCTCTGCCTTTCTCTCTGTGTCTCTCATGAATAAATAAATAAAATCTTAAAAAAATAAATACACGCCAGAGAGAGGCTTTCTCAAAGAAGAAAATCATATGGCACCCATAAGTCCCTCTGGAGAAAAAGACAAACAAACCAATCTTGAAATCCAGCCAAATATGAACTAATATTAAAAGACAGAATTTAACATGTAGCAATATGGTAAAATGACTTTAAATATTTAAATTCTTTTGGGAGGTAGTTAATCCACTAAAATATGAAAACAACATTAACTAATGAAAAATTATAGCAGATCAGAATGTGAATGCCATTCATTCATCCAAAGCAAAGATAATACAAGTATCACAGATGGAAATGTAAGCAGGAGGTGAGGGTTGAAATGTAATGATGCTAAGCAGTTCCTCTCTCATCAAGGAAGACAATCAAAGATGTCTGAACTGGAAAAGTATTTTTTGAATGCCATAGTTGATCTAATATCAGTACTTTAGATAGTATTTTTGTTCTGAAACTTAGAGAGATATTGTAGAGTCACATATATTTTGTAATGAAATATATTAATTACTAAGAAGACTGGTAATGTTTTTGTTAAATTTAACAAAAATTTAACTATTTTTTTAAAAGATTTTATTTATTCATGAGAGACAGAGAGAGGGGCAGAGACATAGGCAGAGGGAACAGCAGACTTCCCACAGGGGGCCCGATATGGGACTTGATGCAGGACTCAATCCCAGGACCCCGGGATCACGCCCTGAGCCGAAGGCAGACTCTCAACCACTGAGCCACCCAGGCGTCCCACTTCTATGTAATATTTTTCTCCAACTTAGAAATATGATTTTTGTAGAACTGCCAAAGAAATATGATCAGATATATTATTTTAAATAAAAAAATGTAACTGCATTTTTCCTTAGAAAACTGCTTAGAAATTAATTATTAAGCTACTAAAGAGGCAGAGGTAGAAGAGGAAGAAAGCCTCATGTGGGACTCAATCCCAGGACCCTGGGATCATGACCTGAGCAGAAAATAGACACTTAACCACTAAGCCACCCAGATGACCCTAACATTTAATTATTCTTAATGTTTAAAATATATAGATTAGATGACCTCATTGTTTTAGAGTCATTTCTCTATTGTTATGGATCTATGTATTTATATACCTGTTATTCCACATTTGTGTATATGTGTATGTAGGCATACATTTATATATGCACATGCGTATATTTATGTATGTACACACACAGGTACATATATATATACACACATGCACACGCAGACACACATACAAAGACAGAGAGAGAGAGACAGCTGTTGACAGTAATAACCACACAATATTAATGCTGAGGGGTGCCTGGGTGGCTCAGTGGTTGAGGGTCTGCCTTTGGCTCAGGGCGTGATCCTGGAGTTCAGGGATCGAGTCCCACATCGGGCTCCTTGCAAGGAGCATGCTTCTCCCTCCGCCTATGTCTCTGCTTCTCTCTGTGTCTCTCAGGAATAAATAAATAAATAAATAAATAAATAAATAAATAAATAAATAAATAAAATCTTAAAAAAAATAAACAAAAGGGAAAAAATAATATTAACACTGAGAGATGCCCAGTCACCTGCCTTCCATGAGAGATGCACTTTCCAAGATCTTGTTGGCCAGATACACAGGTTCCCACTGCACAGAGCCGAACAGTAACAGTGTTATTATTAGGTCATCTGTCTTTATTGGAAAAACTTTGACCTTGTATCTAGAAGGTCTTTCAGCTTCATTTGGCTTTACTAAAACCCCCTAATTTTCCTCAGAAGCTCTTGTGACTAAGACACTTGATCAAATACCCATAAACTCTAATGATAATGAAGTATCTTATTCCTGGTCAGTTTGGCCACCCCTGATTGGTTTAAGGGTGAATATCTACTCACGTTGGGACAATGAGCCTGTCTACAGAAATTTGGAGATTTTCCCATGTTCTTCCGGCTTTAATGTCTAGAACTTTGAATGTAATGTCACAGATTGTGAAGGCTCATTTTCCACCATGGCATCTGAAAAGTTGAGAAAAGTGGAGTGCAGCGAGGAAGAAAAAACCAGATGTTATAGTGGAACAGACACAGAGGTGACTGAACATCTCATTGTGCTCTTGCCTCTCCGTAACTGGATTGCACACCTCTGTTCTCCTAACAATAAATTCTTCTTTCAAGTCAGCTTGAGACAGTTTCTTCTGCCAAATAATCCAAATTATTATATATGAATTAAATTCTTAAGAAAGAGAAACATGTAAGAAACTTTTTATGGCATTTAAACCAATTTAATGAGATCTGTTATAAAAAACATCAGTCACTTCAATTCCTGCTATATTTCAAAATAAAAGTGTTTTTTAAGAAGCAGCTGATTTTTCAACAAATATCCATTGAGTTTACTATGACCCAAGTACTATTCTAGGTACTTGAACAAAAAAAAAAAGACAAAAATCTTCGTTCTTGAGGCACTTACATTTTGGTGGAAGCATATAGTTTTCCAGGCTCTGGAAAAGTTGAAAAGTAAAATCTTTGGAAAATAAATGGGTTCATTTAGGAGTAACCAATTCAATGTTTCCTAAAATACAGACAACATCTGCATCAAAATATGAAAACCTCTCTCAACACAAGAAGATCAATACTATATATTTTGGAGTTGTAAGATAAACTTGGTAAAATAGAACAGTAAAAAATATTTCAGACACCTGTATTTTAATGTGGTTACTTAATGAAGGAAGTCATGTCTCCATCTTTCAGCTTTTGGTAACACATAAGGTAAAAAGAAGCTGTTTGGAAAAGTTCATTTTGAGGGCAAAAAAAAAAATGTGTTCAAGGAATATTTGTAGTATGAATTAATGGAAAGTTTCTGGTATAAAACAGTAAACATCAAAAGTAGGGGTGATATTACTATGTTTTCAACCATTCAAAACATGTCCAAAAATGTAGATTTATTTATTAATTCTCTATTCAGCTTTCACAACAATTTAAGTTTTCTCAATTAAATATATTCTTAGAATTCCTAGTATATATTTTTATTCTGTCACTTATGGTCCTTTTAATTTCATATTCATGGATGCTATTCCTTGATTTATCTCTTTGAAGATTATATACATATTTAAAGTCATTTCCAAATTTCATTTGCTATCAGTGTTTCTCCTGAATTTTAATTTTTTAAATATATTTTTATTGGAGTTCGATTTGCCAACATATAACATAATACCCAGTGCTCATCCCATCAAGTGCCCCCCTCAGTGCCTGTCACCCAGTCACCCCCATCCCCCGCCCACCTCCCCTTCCACTACCCCTAGTTCGTTTCCCAGAGTTAGGAGTCTTTATGTTCTGTCTTCCTCTCTGATTTTTCCCACTCATTTTCTCTCCTTTCCTCTCTATTCCCTTTCACTATTTTTCATATTCCCCAAATGAATGAAACCATAGAATGATTGTCCTTCTCCAACTGACTTACTTCCATCAGCATAATACCCTCCAGTTCCATCCACATTGAAGCAAATGGTGGGTATTCGTTGTTTCTAAAGGCTGAGGAATATTCCATTGTATACATAGACCACATCTTCTTTATGTGTTCATCTTTCGGTGGACACCGAGGCTCCTTCCACAGTTGGGCTATTGTGAACATTGCTGCTATAAACAATCCAATCATGAAATGGGCAAAAGACATGAACAGAAATTTCACCAAAGAAGACATACACATGGCCAACAAGCACATGAGAAAATGCTCCGCATCACTTGCCATCAGGAAAATACAAATCAAAACCACGATGAGATACCACCTCAAGTGAGAATGGTGAAAATTAACAAGACAGGAAACAACCAATGTTGGAGAGGATGTGGAGAAAGAGGAACCCTCTTACACTGTTGGTGGGAATGTGAACCGGTGCAGCCACTCTGGAAAACTGTGGGGAGGTTCCTCAAAGAGTTAAAAATAGAAATGCCCTGCAACCCAGCAATTGCACTGCTGGAGATTTACCTCAAAAATACAGATGCAGTGAAACAGCAGGACACCTGAATTTTAATTTTGTTCCTCATATTTTTAGAGTGTTTTCAGTTGCCCAGGGCTCTGAGAAAATGGCCTAGTCTTAAACTGGAAGCTTAGGTTCTTTAAGTAAGATGATATGAGATATAATGCAACTATAATCACTGAGTTATAGGATATCCTGGCGCATGTTCTAATCTGAGATCCTATCTCCTACCTCTTTCATTATGTAACCTTCCAAAACTATATCTAGTGTTCAGTTCCATTAAGCAACTCTGGCTCCTGACTTTTGCCATTTTCCTGCATAATAACCAGTTTGCTTCCGCATGTTTCCAGATCTGGAATCCAACAAGCTTATGACTTTTGCCCCCACTTCAATTTGTTTCTGGCCAACAGACATGTTTATCTCATGTTTTAGCATAACTATTTTTTTAATGTTTCTCCTTTCATATTTTATCTATCATTGCTGGAATGGAGGGAGCATCAGAACATGACCTCAACAATGGTAACTTCGTTGGAAATCCCAAAATAAATTTCTCAATGATCTTTCCAGACTCCAAGCCAGGAGAAATAGAAAGTATTATTTTGGGCAGTGGGACCATTCCCCCTGAAGTTATATCCTATGATTGAACTGAAATAAAAACAAAACAAAACAGCATGCTCTGAAATGTTCTGTCACTGGCAATAATGTAACAGAGGCCATTTGTATGATTAGGTAATTTCTAAGCAGTTGTTCTCCTAGAATTCCATAGGGTCAGGCCCCTTGAAAGAGCTCCTGGCACCATCAGGAGAATCATCATTTATTTTATTTTTTTTTATAATAAATTTATTTTTTATTGGTGTTCAATTTGCCAACATACAGAATAACACCCAGTGCTCATCCCGTCAAGTGCCCCCCTCAGTGCCCGTCACCCACTCACCCCCGCCCCCCGCCCTCCTCCCCTTCCACCACCCCTAGTTCGTTTCCCAGAGTTAGGAGTCTTTACATTCTGTCTCCCTTTCTGATATTTCCCACACATTTCTTCTCCCTTCCCTTATATTCCTTTTCACTATTATTTATATTCCCCACATGAATGAGAACATATAATGTTTATCCTTCTCCGATTGACTTACTTCACTCAGCATAATACCCTCCAGTTCCAACCACATTGAAGCAAATGGTTGGTTTTTGTCATTTCTAATGGCTGAGTAATATTCCATTGTATACATAGACCACATCTTCTTTATCCATTCATCTTTCCATGGACACCGAGGCTCCTTCCACAGTTTGGCTATTGTGGACATTGCTGCTAGAAACATCGGGGTGCAGGTATCCCGGAAAAGAGAATAATCATTTATTCATACACTGTTGTAGGTGATAGAAATAGGAATCATGAATTTTTTTTATCTTATAAACTGATTATAAGAAACCTGAAGAGGGGATCTTGGGTGGCTCAGCAGTTTAGCACCTGTCTTCTGTTCAGGGTGTGATCCTGGAGACCTGGGATCGAGTCCCACATCGGGCTCCCTGCATGGAGCCTGCTTCTCCCTCTGCCCGTGTCTCTGCCTCTTCCTCTCTCCCTCCCTCACTCTGTCTCTCAGGAATATATACATAAAATCTTAAAAAAATAAAAAACAAGAAAAGAAACCTGAAGAAACTTTTTCAGTGTCAAAATATTAACTAGAGGTAGAACTGAAACTAAGTAGGTAGAACTGAAATTGGCTAACAGATCAGAGTTCTTCTCACCATAGCAGGCAGTTTTATTTATTCCTTTTTCTTATATAAGCACAATGAATGTTGAGCATGTAGTGAGATAACCTGGAAAATGCCGTATTATCCTCCTGGGTTAGAATTGATTCATACCAATTTGTTGGTATTGAGGCCAACGTATTTTCGTGGAGTGTACTTTTATTATGCAGAAAACTAAAGACAATGTTGATATTTATTGTTCTTTTATTCAAGTAATTTTGAGATTAAATTTAATTGTGAGATTAAAATGTTTCAGAGTATTGTTCTTGAAAATCACAATTTTGTTATGACTGCAATTGGTTATGATTTTTTTTAGCATCCAGTTTTCAGGGTTTTAGAGTTGTATATCTTTATAAAACTTGCTTATTCATATTTTTCAATACATATTTGAAATGTATAAAACTTGCTTATTCATTTTTTCATTTCAAATATGTATTGAGAGCCCCATATGTGGCTATGCTAGGTATCTGATATATAGAGTGAACACATAGTTATATTTCCTGAATTCATAGAGTTGATACTCTAGTGTGGGAAATAGAAAACAAACAAACAAACAAAAATAATTGCAAGATAAATGAAAATTAAAATGACTGCAAGTATTATGAAGGAATGGTAGGTACTAAGGCTTATGTGGAAATAATCAGAAGATTTGACTAAATCAGGAATCCAGGGAAGGATTCTCTGGAGAGAGAGTCTAAAGGTTATGCAGAAGCAAATTCTTTCAGGAGACTGGGGGAAGAACATGCTTAGCAGAGAACAGGATGTGCAAGGTCCTTTGGAAAATAGGTCCATGGGTCCCTCAGTGAATTAAGTAGGCCAGTAAGGCTGGAAAGCATTCAGCAAGGGAAGAGTGGAGTAAATTGAGGCTGGAAGAATAGACAGGGCCAGGTTATGCATGACCTTACAGGCAGGTTAAGAACTTGGATTTTATCTTTAGCATAATATATGGGCTTAAGATAAGTATTTAATGGCTGAGGAATATTCCATTGTATACATAGACCACATCTTCTTTATCCATTCATCTTTTGAAGGACACCGAGGCTCCTTCCACAGTTTGGCTATTGTGGCCATTGCTGCTAGAAACATCGGGGTGCAGGTGTCCCGGCGTTTCACTGCATCTGTATCTTTGGGGTAAATCCCCAGCAGTGCAATTGCTGGGTCGTAGGGCAGGTCTATTTTTACCTCTTTGAGGAACCTCCACACGGTTTTCCAGAGTGGCTGTACCAGTTCACATTCCCACCAACAGTGCAAGAGGGTTCCCCTTTCTCCACATCCTCTCCAACATTTATTGTTTCCTGTCTTGTTAATTTTCTCCATTATAAAACAAAACAATAACAACAAAAAAGATATGTATTTAAAAGTCATTCTGGCTGCAGGTGAGTATGGGCCATAGATTGAATCAGATAGATCAGTGTTTGGGCTATTGTTTTATACCAGGTAAGAGATAACAGTAAGCTGAATGAGACAGTGGAAATTGGCATGGAAAGAAGTGAATGAATTTAAAAGGTACTTAGAATATGTGAATGATGAATTACTAAATTCTACTCCTGAAACCAATACTATACTATATGTTAACTAACTAGAATTTAAATTAAAACTTGAAATAAACAATAAATAAAGTGACAATTAAGTAGAAGATTTAAAAAAAGCTGTTTAGAAAAGAAAACTAACAGATGATGAGAAAGGATCAGGGTGGTTCGTAGGTCTTCATCTTGCATATCTGACTATATAATGATGTCCTTTGCAGCAATAAGAACCACAGAAGGGGACCTGGTTTCAAGGAGAAGGTCAGATTTTCAATGGTGTCTTATTAGTTTGAGGTGCTTTGGAGACATAGGACAAAAGGGTGGAGCTAGGATAGGCAGAGTAGTAGAGGACCCTAGGCTTGTCTTGTCCCTTGAACACTGCTAAATAAATATAAAATCATTCTGAATACCCATAAAATCAATCTGAGGACCGACAGAACAAACTGAACAACTAGAGGGACAGAAGAGGCCACATTGTGGAAGATAGGAGGTGTGGAGACATGATTTGGGGGAAGTAAGGATAGTGGGTGCTGTGGAGAGGAGGGAGCCCTGATCATGGAAAAAAGAGATAGATAGATAGATAGATAGATAGATAGATAGATAGATAGATAGAAACAGAGGATTGCATAAGGAAAACACTTCCTCAAAGCTATTGACTGGGAAAACTAGAGGGACTGATTATTGTGAGTTTTTACAAACAGTGGAACTCAAAGATTGGAAGTTTAGAAGTCTGTGCCCTGGCTGGAGTCAAGCCCAGTGGGCACTGCAATACTCCTGTGGAGAAGTAGAAGCCCGGGAGCTGACAGTGTAATCTGAGGATCATCTAGGACACACTGGGAGGGACTGTTCCCCCTTCTTGAAGTGCTTCTGGGAGAGGTGGCATTGCCTCTCTGGGGACAAAAGAGTGGGCAGGTGCCATTATGTTCCTATGACCCTTAGCATAGGGGCAGAGACACCTGCTGAGGGCAGCTAACCTAGACAGCAGCTTTTTGCTGTGCTTTATTCCAAATTCCAAGCTGCTGCATGTTGGTACAACTGCCCTTCTGGAACAAACCTGCACCAGCCCCACCTTGTCAAGACCCTCCCACAGA